>NC_059118.1:1808333-2409444 GCF_020740685.1 Jaculus jaculus
AGGCAAATGCCTTAACTGCTAAGCCATTCCTCCATCCCTCCTACCGTACTCTTAAAGGAATTGTTCTCTGGGACCAGCTGGATCACATTTTTGGGGAAAAGAAATGAAGAGATGTTAAGTTTGGGTATGCTGTAGCAATTTCTTTTTCTCTTCCTTTTCTTTTTCCCTCCCCCTTTCTTTTCTTCTCGAGGCAGGGTTTAATGTAGCCCAGCTGGTCTTGTACTCTCTATGTAGCAGACAATGATGCTGAGCTCTTGATTCTCCCGCCTGTACTTCTCAAGTATGGGGATTCACAGGCGTGTACCACCATACCCGATTTTATGAGGTGCTGGTGGTGGAACCCAGGGCTTTGCACATCCTAAGCCAGCACTCTGCCAACCAAGCTCCATGTCCAGGCCTGTCTTTTAATTCCATCACAGCAAGTCATAGGGTAGGAAAGAAGTCTGCTTGTCTTTTCCACCAGTGTTACCCTAGCTGCCAGGGTTATTCAGTGCGCATCTACTCGGCTTATTAATACTTTTTCTGAAGGGAGGTCTGACCAGCCCCTGTGTGTTGTTAGATGGCTCAGACCCACCCTTTCCATCTATTCATCAGGCCCACCTGCATTTCCATCTTATCACAGGTATTTGAGGATGGCTTGCTGGGGCCACCAGGACCCACTGCTTTCCTGCTCATATGCTCATATTTCTATTGACCTGATACCCTGTTATCCTGGCTCCACAGTCCCTTTCTTTCTTTCTTTCTTTCTTTCTTTCTTTCTTTCTTTCTTTCTTTCTTTCTTTCTTTCTTTCTTTCTTTCTGTCTTTCCCTCTCTCTCTCTCTCTCTCTCTCTCTCTCTCTCTCTCTCTCTCTCTCTCTCGCTTGGCTTTGATAACTTCTGCCCCTCTCCAGCCAGCATGCTCTCCTCCACACTTTACCACCCTGCTGTGGCCTTGGTAGGCTGACTCAGAGATGGGATGGGACTTCATCAGTTGCTCCCTTCCTTGCTGGCAGGAAACAGAGGGAACTAGAGCATGGATTTGCAGGCTCTGTCTGCGGGAGCCTCTCTCTATAGGCCCTTCTGCCTCAGGTCTGTTTCAGTCCTCTGCTCAGTTCCCCGTGGACCCCAGGGAGCCAGTGCAAGGCTGGACATGGTTCCACGGTCACAGCTTCTCTTCCACTCCTGGGTCCTGACCGCTAGCACATGCTCTGCTACCCTACACACCTCCCATTAGTGTCCCATTGGCCAGTTCCTTCCCCTTTGTTCTCTTTCTGTTGCATCTGATAGTTCCCTCACATGGCCTCCCACATGTCTCATTCAGAAAGACTGAAATGAGTCATTCTTGCTGTCCTTCCCATTCAAGGCATCACCACTTGCTCTGTCCAGAGTCCACTTGCCATCACAGCCTGCCCCACTCCTTGGCCAAGTCTCAGGACTTTGGGACAGAGAAGGCTTCATATCTCTTGGCCCAACCCTAGTGCAAGCACTGAGGCCTGGTGAGTGGTCAGTCCAAATTTCTCCAGCTGGTGTAGAATGTGGGGTGTAAGGGCCCTCTTGCGTCTTCTGCCCATGTTGATTCTCAAGTTCAAGATCTGATCCTCTCATCAGTTTTCCTAAAGGTTTCTCCATCCTAGTGTCTCTTGCTCTCATCATTCCACCCCCATGATAAAACACCAGTGGAACCTATCAGCCATCCACAAGTAAACTGTCCCCAGCTCCTAGGTCACCATGCCCTGGCACACAATTGAGTTATGCCAGCACCTTCCTAGCTCTGAAATAACCTGCAGCCCCACATCCTCTCTCCTCCACTCCTGTTCATGCTGCTACTTAGTGAAGGATTCGTTCAGGTCCCCAGCATCCTCCCACAGTCTAGATTGCTTGGGAATACCCTAGGGGGCTCACTCTATCTCTCATTTCCTACTGTCCCTTACGTTTTGTCCCACTAATCATTAAACAATTCATCATGTCCTATTTCTGGCTGGCTTTAACAACCACAAAAGACATGCATTTAACTCTTCAATGGCCCAGACCCTGGAAACCCCTGGAGGTGTGAGTACTTTTCCTGAGCATCTCTTATTGCTCTCAGCATGCAGCAGCCAATGGGATGGGATGCAGACCAAAGGCGTGCACAATCTTTGCATTTTACAACAGAACATATATGAATAAAAGATGCAAAAGGCTGTTTTGAGTCTCACAATGCCCTTGTGCACCAAAGAAGACATAATGGAGGTCATTCCAGTCTCCACCATCCTCCAAACTGCCCAACTTCTGGTTCCTGTTTTCTGTAAAACCTGGCCTTATTACAGCTGATGAAACACTGAAAATTCTAGAACATAGGGTATGAGGTGAAGGTGTTTTCCTCCAAGGACACCAACAGGCTTCTATATCCTGACCCTCGTGTGACACCTTTCTGTGAGATGGCCATGCCACCTCTGCACTTAAGGTGCAAAGCCTCATCCCATTTTACCAAGGAGGTTGTGGCCCAGTGGACTCTCCTAATTGCATCAAAAAGACTAGGAATTGATTATTAGGTCATTCTCTACCTTCTCAACATCTCAGTTCCTCCAGGGCTGTCCCCCTACAGTCTCAACCATACCCAACATCTCAGCTCTCCCACCCACACAGAAGCCTCATGAACTCATCTGTCAGGTTTTGCCTATGCAGGCTTTGGTCTGGTCCCTGCATGCAGCACAGAGTGGGTTCACTTTCCTGGGGGAAGAGTGGAACTCGGAGCAAGACAAAGGACCACTGCAGGGTGTCCTCTCTGACACCTGGGAAGTGTCATTCTTGAAATGGATCAGAGCTACCATGCCTGGAACATCCTGTTCTGCCCATCTGTGGAGTCCTGGGCTAGTGAAGGGGTGTCAAGGCCTTGAGGAGTCCCAGCACCTGCAGGAGATGCACTGGCCTTGCTTTGAACTGTGGCCTTGGAGAACGACTCATGTGTTTTCCCTCTTTCCTTTCTTTTTATTTAATTACAAAATATACATAACATAAAAGTCACTATTTTAACTATTTCAGTGTGCATCTGTAGCGCTCAGCTCACACTGCTGTAACCACCAAACCTTTTCATTCTCCTCAAACTGAAAATCTTTCCCTATTAAGTAATAACTCCCCATCTGCCCTTCTCCCAAGTCCCTGGCAACTGCTGTTCTATTTCCTATGTTTGTGGATTTGATGAAGCTAGGTACATCAGGTGAGTGGAATCAGTGAGTATTTGTTCTGTTGTGATCATCTTTTGTGGGACTGCAGTGTAGGCCTGCATGTGTTTGTCCACATGTATGTACGAACACGTGTGTGTATGTGGAGGCCAGAGGCTGATATCAGGCATCTTTTTTGATCACACTCCACTTTTGGTACTGAGGCAGGGCGGGTCCCTCTCTTAAATCCAGAGCTGGTGGACTCGGCCAGTCTATCTATCCAGCTTTACCCAGAGCTCCTGACACCACTTCCCAAGTGCTGAGGTTACCACCATGTCCACTTGGTATTGGAGATTTGAATTCAGTTCCTCATACTTGTGCAGCAAGCCCTTTACTGACTGAGCTATCTCTCCAGGTCTCTGTTGTGATCATCTTATTTTATTTAGTAAAATGAAAGTTGAATCCACATTATAGCAGGTGCCAGGATTCTTTTACTGGTGAAATCCTATTTACTATTGCTAAATTCCACATTTTGTTGATCTATTTATCTGAGCCTTTGGTCACTTCTACTTGAGTTACCCTTTTGTCTCCTGGACTGAATTCTAATCTTCAGAAATAAATCCCACTTACCTTTCTTCCATATAATACTAGAAGGTACTGTGGATGCCCTTCCTACATCCCCTTGGCACCTGCTAGTGGTACACAGGCTTTCTGTCCCCAAGCCAACTTCAATCAGAGTCCATGGGAATGTCCCACATACTCCTTCACCCTTTAGCAGCTGCTGCTCCCTCCTCTCCTGGATTCTATTATCCTGACTTCCTTCTGTCCTTGTCATACTTTCCTCTTTCCTAACTAGTGTTGCCTGCACTCACTTCCCAGATGAGCTGGCTGCCTGTAAATTCTCTCAGTGTGGGCTTCTTGGGAATCCAAACTGCATAGGTTGGCATGGATTCAATTTTAACCCCAAGTATGTTCAACTCATGGCTAGTTGAACCCTTGCTTGTAGAACCCAAGGTAAGAAGAGACAGCAGCACTGCTGCCTCGGTCTTGGCTTGGAGCTGGTTCTAGGCTGCCCTCCAGAGCCATGAGCAATACCTGTTGGTGCTGATGCCCCACACCAGGCCTGGCTTGTGCCCTCACAAGCCTTCTGTGTAGTCTGAGCAGATCTGCATGGCTCATCACAGCTGCCACAAAAGAGTGGTGGCATCTGACCCAAATGCCTCCATGTCCATTCCCCTGGTCTGCTGATAGTGCTTGGGGAAGGCATTATTATTCTCACATCACAGAGCCAGGAAACCACACAACTCCACCACCTCAATTATCCCAAAGTTGCTCGGCTGATGAATGGCAAGCTAAGCTCCCCCCAAATGGCTGGCTGAAGCACTCACCATGATGCCACACAAGTGCCCAGAGTGCCAAAGAGGGGCGATCATCACATTTCAGCTCCTTGCTGTCTGGAGATGAACTGTGGGAATGAACAAAAGAAGTGCGCTATGGGAAAGAACTGTAGGACTATTTCTTATGGACCATCTGACATTATTACTGTGAGATGCTAAATTCCTTATTTGTAACTTGCCTGCAGTTTACCTTTCAATCATGTTATCCCCCTGCTGACAGCAATGTGGCTAGGGTTCCTCTGCCTTGGTGTACCTTTGGTCTAAAAAGCACAGATGACCCATATTGACAATCGATGTTTACAGGCACTGACTGATCTCAAGCTATGCTATCTGCCCAATTTCCACAGTGACCTGATGGGACTCTCAACTCAGAGCAAGTGTTCATGCTGGCCATTGCAGTGACAACAATGAGGTCAGTAACTAAGTGCCCACAGGTCTGTTGACAACAGTGAGTGGGCTTACTGTGAGCACATTTGTGATCTGAGTGTGTGTGCTCTGCATCAGCGGAGTCCAGCGGGCCTGCCCCCAATCTCTTCCTTTAACAAATGGTTAGGGTTATCCAAGGTTGAAAGTTTATTTATTTATTTATTTATTTGAGAGCGACAGACACAGAGAGAAAGACAGATAGAGGGAGAGAGAGAGAGAATGGGCACGCCAGGGCTTCCAGCCTCTGCAAACGAACTCCAGACACGTGCGCCCTCTTGTGCGTCTGGCTAACGTGGGACCTGGGGAACTGAGCCTCGAACTGGGGTCCTTAGGCTCACAGGCAAGTGCTTCACCGCTAAGCCATCTCTCCAGCCCAGGTCTAAAGTTTTTTATCTTCTGCTCATACAACACACTACTTGTTGACATATTACTGGTTTCTGGCTACTTAATGAAAATGCCAGTGAGCACCTGTATGCAGAAGTCGGGCCACAGCCACATCAGAGCAGCGGCAGCAGCAGATGCAGTGGGTTTCCTAACAGCTTAAAGCACACCTCGCTTCGGCTTCATTCCCCCGCCCTCAGGCTGCTGCTAGCGGCTGCCAGCCTACTCCCGAGTTGGGTACCGCAGGAGTCAGCTCTCCCACTAGGCTCTGCTCCTAGAAGCAGTCTACCCACTTCTGGATAGGAAAATTCCAGAATTTAGTCTTCTAAGTTCAGGACTGTGCTCTACAAATAGGGCAGCTGTATTCTGCCCTCTGTTGACTTCCTTTCTGAGTCTCAGAAAAAAGTCATCACAGGGAAGCTATAGGGAAAATGACCCCCACTCACCTTCTGCTAGAACACCTTTGCATGAGTAATGGCGTAAGCGTGGATAGTGGGGGAGAGAAATACACGAGGGACAGCTCAAGAAGCCTTCACTGAGGTGTTGGGGGGGCAGTTCTGAGTTTTGTCTAAGGCTTTCTTGAGCATGGAGGACAACCCCGGACAGGGCCCTGCCATCTTGCATTCTTGAGTCCCTGAACCAACTTTAGTCCCATTTCCTCTGCAAAGTTCCAAATGACTCAAAGGGCAGTGCTCATGGCAGAACATGGCATAGGTGCAGAGAAGCTGCTAGGTGCATGTGAGTCCTCACACGTGCCTCGAACCTGCACACGCGATGTAGGTAAAAACGGGAGCACGGTTTGGCAAGGTGCTTGGAAGACATAAGGGGTGACTCAGGCCTGCTCTGTGACTTGAAGGTCTCAAACTGTGATGAGAAAGAATTACCACTGGTGATATCACTTTAACACAGGACACTGGGCATGGACGAAGAAACTCCTGACCCCATAGGTGGAGGCAGCTTGAGTAACAGGAAGACTCTCAAAAAAAAAAAAAAATGAGACTGCTAACTCAGACTTGAATGCTCAGGGTAGGGGTGGATGGCATGCAAGTTGCAGGGTTGTTGGATAAAGGGTTACTCTCTAGTCAAAAGTGCGGAGGCAGAAGTCCGGGTAAGAACTGTGAAGCTAACAGACATGGATTTGGACCCTAGTCCCCACTTTCTGGGCCTGGGGCCTAAAAGCAATACATCTAACCTGCATGAAAGTGGCTTCATGCCGTTTAACTTAATCCTCACACAAGAAGCTTGGCTGAGCCAGTACCTACCCAATAAGTGCTTAATAAAATGGTTCATGGACAGAGAATGTATTTGTTTATTTTCTACTCTGACTATGACAGTTTGATCTAGAGAAGCCTGGGAAGTGTCCTTAATTTGGTGTTTCAGGGTCCTGTGGGGCCCTGGGCTCCCAAACTAGGCCTTGAAAAAGGGATGAATGACAGCCCTGTGTGTGTGTGTGTGTGTGTGTGTGTGTGTGTGTGTGTGTATGAATGAAGTGTTAATGTTCCCCGACAAAATAACAGATGAAAATAAGTAATAGGGAACAACCTACCATGAAGAGGCAGGACAAACTCAGGCTCTATAAGAGCAAAGAGAAGTACAATTTGTATGAGCTGAAGGATTTGTGATTACAACAGTCAGGTCCTTTGAAGAAGGCCCTGAAGGGGTAGGATGGGGGCTTGGCTAGAGTGAACGGGAAAGTTCCACCCAACCTACAGTCATTTGATACAAACTGCAGAGAACTGAGAAGAGAAGACCCAGTTTCAGAAAATGACTCACAAATAAATTGCTAATCAACACAGCTCCCACTCCGTGGCAAAGTCTCCAAGGCAGTGCAGGAAAGGAGCAGGGACATTTATCATCTCTTCTTCCTGGACATACATCAGCCTGCATTTTCTGACAATCCATAATGGAAAATAGGTTTCCTGAATGCTTCTGTTTTCTTTGCTGTTGGTTCTCTAACCTGCTTTCTGCCTCTCCCTGCTTCTGTAATATTCAATCTATTTTGTGATCCTGACATATCTTGTGACCCAGACTCACAGGAAGCTTGCTTAGAATTTTAACTACCGTTCTCTCCTTCACTCATCACAGCTTACAAGTCACTGGGTTTCCTGGGCTAAAAGAGCACTCGGCCTCTCTACTAGGAGACAGCAAGAATGAGCAGGCTGCAATGTTGACTGCAGCAGGACCAGGGACCAGACGGCTTACAAGACAAGCTTTCACAGAAAGGTGGGGTGAAGTACAGGAAAGGCACAGCAAGATCACTGTGGCGCAAAGAATCCAAGGCTCCTGGAAGGCACCATTTTATAGCCCTTTGCTTCTTGCAGTACTGTGTCCACAAATGAGCTGTGTGTCCTGACTTGGTATGTCCCTGGGGTGGGGGGAGCCCCAGCCTTTGTGTTTCTAACACACCTCAGGGACCTCCCTTTGAGCAGAAAGATTCTAGATAACCTAATTTAGCCACCTCATTTTTCAGTTGATGACAGGATGGCCCCGAGTGGGGAAATGATGGGGCAGGAAGATCACAGTAAGAAATAGGCTGAGTCTACAAGCTGGGTCGATGGTTCCTGGCTAAGGGGGCGTTTCAAAAGAATCACATAAGGAGCTGAGAAGACGGCTCAGTGGATACAAGTGCTTGCTGAACAAGTGTGAGAACCTGAGTTTAACCCTTGTGCTGGACTAGGCAGAAACAGGAAGGTTGCCAAAGCCCCCCAGTCAGCCAGTCTAACCAAAAAGTAGACAGCCCCAGGTTCAGGTTCAGTGAGAGACGCTGTCCCAGGGAAATCAGGTGGGAGAGGGTTAAAGACAGTCAGCGCCTTCCTCCGGCCTCTGCATGTGTGTGCATGGGGCATACACCCTCACACACAGCGACTACCTACAAACGTGAGCATACATGTGCGCATGCGCACAAACACGCATCAAAACGACAACAGAAGACCCACGTAAGGGCTGAGAAGATGGCTTAGTTGTTGAAGTGTTTGTCTTATGAGGACCTGAGTTTGAGCCCCAGAACATGTTTTAAAAAAAGCCAGGCATGATGGCATGTGTTTGTTTGTTCTCTCGGTGCTGCAGCAGGGACAGGCAGATGCCTGGCACTCACTGGCCAGCCAGTGTAGCTTACTTGGTAAAATTCAGGCCAATTAGAGACCTCATATCAAAACTGGTGTGTGTGTGGGGGGTGGCTCAGTGGATAAAGCACTGCTCATGCATGAGTACTTGAGTTCAGATCCCTAGAGCTCAGCGAAGAGCCAGGTGCTATAGCATGAGCATCTGCAATCACAGAGTGCCTGTGGTTAGAAGGAAGGCAAAGGCTTGTGCACCCCCGGAAGCTCGTGAGCCAGCTAGCCTGGCAAATGCAGTGTTGAACAACCACAGTCCCTGCCTCAGATAAGATGGACGGCAAGGACCCCAGACAGGAAAGTTGTCCTCTGTCCTTCATATGCGTGATGTGGCAATGCACACCAACACACACACACATGCACGCACGCACACACACACATGCGAAGAAGCATGCT
This sequence comes from Jaculus jaculus, assembly GCF_020740685.1. Taxonomy (NCBI): domain Eukaryota; kingdom Metazoa; phylum Chordata; class Mammalia; order Rodentia; family Dipodidae; genus Jaculus; species Jaculus jaculus. Next base: position 1,817,167 of record NC_059118.1, read on the forward strand.
TGAGGTTGTCCTCTAGCCTCGATGCACCTGCACACACATACGCACAAAGAACTACTTAAATGGGGACACAGATGACGGGGTTAGGGTCTTCCCTTCCCTCATAGTCAGCCATGGGTTATATGTCATTTGAAGATGTTGTTCAGTTTTGAGGCCTAGTAAGTGATATGAAGACCCCAAGCTTAAAGCAGGGGATAACGTTCAGAGGAACTGATCTATGTGAACACATGTCTGTATGTATGCATGTACTTTCAGAGCCAAAGAAAGTGAGTCACCTCAATGCCTGCCTCTCACAAGTAGCAGGACGGCAGGAGCACCGGCCTCCTGCTTTCACAAGAGATGTGTCAGGATGCGCATCAGCACCCTGTCTTACTGAAGCAGGGCACTGGCTCCTTTTCTTGTTGTGATGAGATACCTTTAAAGAAAGACTTGGGCTTACAGTTTGGGAGGCTACCATCCATTCTGGCAGGGAAGGCACGGCCTCAGGAGTGTCTCGTGGTTGTGGTGATGAGAGTGTGAGGCTGCTTGCTGACGTTGGGGTGAATCAGGAGGCAGAGAATGAGCCAGGAAACCTCAAAGTCTACCTCCTAGTGATACATTTTCTCCAGCCTCACCTCACAAAGGTCCCTCAACCACCCAAAACAGTGTCACCAGCTGGGGATCAAGGGTCTAAGCATTTGAGCCTGTGGATGACATTGTTCACTCAGATCATGACCACCAGGAGTTAGTGTGAGTCCGCTGCTGGGGGAGTCTGAGTGTCATTCCCAGTGGACCTGTTCCTGCAGGTCAAGTGACTCAGCAGTTTCCAAGTTGGCTCCTTCAGCTCTCCCTCCTTGGTCTGGATCACCAAACTGGAGTCAGCCACGACTGCTGTTCGGAGGGTCCTACCTTCTCAGTGAACAGCACAGTCATCTCCCCACAGGGATAAAGAGCTGTGTGCAGCAGGCTCTCATTTTAATGTCCAACCAATTTTAGAAACCCATTGGTTAGACGAACCCCTCCAACTTCCATGCAGCCTGGGATAGTTCAATCATGGATATAGTGTTGTTCACAGACTGTTTGGTGGACACATAGAAGGCCTTCCTAGAGTTGATGGTGGAGGCAATGAGGTTGGCTGGTCATCTCTGCCCTCTGTATCTATTTAAGAAGGACCATGAGGAGGGCACAACAAAGAGCCAGCGTCGTTATGAGGATTATTGATGTTTCAGAGTGCATTGGACACACAAAAGGAAATGAAACTGGGCTGCCCACTGCACGTCAGGGTGCAGGGAGACATTTCTAGAAAAGACATTCCTTTCAAAAGCATTTGAAAGTTGACTGAAAAAGATTTGATGTGAAATGGATTTCCTCTGCACATGTCAGTAGCTATGAGCAGCTTGCTGGGTCAATTCTGCTTTAAGGGAGAGCCCAGATATGAGGTGAGCCCATGAAGGAGGGGGCTCCAGATCGCCCCCTGACGACAGAAGAGGAAATTTCCACTAATTGAGCCTTCAGGGAAGAGGGCAGTGGGTATGGCTCCAAATCATTGTTTTTTTTTTTTTTACATGTATGTTTGTGTGCATGTATACGTGCATGCATGTGCAGTCCAAAAGTTAACATCAGATGTCTTCTTCAGTCACTTCTCACACCCCCATTTTTTGAGACTCTGTTTTGGGTCTCTCACTGAACCTAGAACTCACTGAATTGGCTGGACTAGCTAGCCAGTAAGTCTGAGGGATTTGCCTGTCCCACCTCCCCAGTGCGGATACTACAGGTGCACACCACCATGCCCAGCATTTTTATGAGGTTGCTAGGCATCAGAACTTGAGTCTGCATGCCTGTGAAGAAAGTACTTTACCCACTGAGCCATCTTTCCCAGCTTCTAGCTCTGAATCATACTGTATCCCTTGCTCTGCTGTGTGAGCTTGCAGTTCCTTCCACTCCAGAGTCCTTGGGAGCATCCCTCTCTGCCCCTGTGAGTTCATATTGCTGGGGCTACTTGCTTTGTTCAATGGAACGAGGCAGGTAGATGGTGCATTGGTTTGGAGTCCAGTCTCAAGAGGACCAATGTGTGCTAACTTGTTCCTCCACCATCACCATAACAGGACTTGCCTGGCCACCTGCTGGTCTACAGAGAGGAGGAGCTCAGCAACCTAGCTAACACCGGACCTGGAGGGTGGGGAGCAGAGCCATTCAGCTTCCTACCACACCATGAAGCACTGGGACTGAGCAGAGCCCGGATCAGTTGAGCTGTAGACATGGGGTAACATTTGTGGGCTGTTGAGGTCACTGATTCTGGGGTGGAAAGTAATGCAGCCATGGATAATGGGTACAGGGGCCTTGAAGATCTAACTGGCACTGGCTCCTCTCAATCTGCCAAGCTTCTCATGTCAGAAGATAGACTCCCGAGCCTTCATCGGAGAGGAGAAGACAACTTGAGTAAGAGTCATGCTGACTACATCTTTATGACCCCACTGTCTGCACATCATCCCTCTGCCTCTCTTCCCACCCAGCATGCAAAGAGAAACAGGACTTTTAATCCTGGGGGTTGGCTGGAAAAGGGGACACTTTTTCTGATAATAGATGTGCGGTCATTAACACTTTACCATATCACATGCCTTTCCGCAGGTCTCCTGGTGCCTCATAAATATTTCCCCATCCATCATTTGGAGGCCCCGGGCTTCTGCTCACTGGGTGGCAAAGACAGGCAGCTCACTCCTGGCCTGAGGGACCTTTCTCAGGCTCTTGAGTTAATGGTTTTCTCAGAGGGAAGGAGGACAGGAATTACCCATGGCCTTGTTGAAGGAGCAAGGCATTAACTGTAAATAATTCCCTATCAGTCCAGTTGCCTTGCTGGGGTATTCTTTCTGATTGTGTTAACTTAGGGAATCAATTTTCTGTGCCTCAGATTCCTCCACATCAAACCTTAAGGGTTGTTATTAGAGTTAAGATAATAAATATTCAAGTAAAAAACCAACCCTAAGCTTATACATGGAGATGCTGGTGTTAGTCAGTTTTCTGTTACTGTGCCACATGCCTGAGCTGATGGACTTACATAGAGAAAAGGGTTGTTTTGGCTCACACTTTTAGAAGTTTCATTCTATGCGTGAATGAGCTTGGGAGTTTTCGGCTTGTGGTGACCCTCTATGGAGAAACATGCTTGCATCATGGCCAGGAAATGAATTTAGGAAGAGGATGGGCTGGGATCTCACTATCCCCTTTAGGGATACAACCCTTCATATCTAATGATCTCCCACAATGCCCTACTACCTACCACAGTACTAATTGGGGAGTAATTCTTTTTTTTTGTTTTTTGAGGTAGGGTCTCACTTTAGTCCAGGCTGACCTGGAACTCACTATGTCATGTCAGGGTGGCCTCAAACTCATGGTGATCCTCCTACCTCTGCCTCCTAAGTGCTGGGATTAAAGGCATGCGCCACCCCACCTGGCTCTGGGGAGTAATTCTTTAACACATGGAAATGTGGAGGGTGCAAACTACAGCAATCCTCAGGGCAGCTATCTGGTTTATCACAGCATTGAGTAAGCAGGGTTGCTGTGTGTCACCTGCACAAAGACTCCTGGCCAAGGAGGAAATGGGGCTAAGCTCACCCGTAGCTGCACATGCCAAGCCTTGACCCCTGCAGCTACGCCTGTTTCTAACGTATACACAGAAGCCCATGAGCTAGGCTGGCATATTGAAGGCAGAAGATATGTTTGAGCTGAAACTCCTCTGAAACATAGTAAGAAACAGTCACTTGACTCAGTGGCTTACAAATAATTGCATGACAAAGAAGCAAACAAACAAACAAACAAAAATAAAAGAAAAGAGACTATGCAAAAAGGAAGAGAAGAAGGTTTTGCTTTTGTCCTTTGGATTTTAATTCAGCAATTCCTGGGGAGAAGCCAGGGATTGAACTTGGCACCTCAAACATTCCTGGCAAGCATGTTCCACTGAGCTACATCCCTAGCCCTTGTTGTGTGTATATATGTGCGTGTATGTTCATATGTGTGTATGTGTGTGAAGGTCACAGGACAACTTCAGATGTCATGTCTTTGGATGTCTTCCACTTTCGTTAGACAAGGTCTCTACTGGCCTGGAACTCATAGACTGTCCAGTGAGATCCAGGGATCTACCTCTGACTCCCCAGCACTGGGAATATAGATGCAGCACCATCATGCCCAACATTTTCATGAGTTCTGAGGGTCAAACTCAGTTTCTCACACTTGCATAGCAAGCATTTTACCAACTGAGCTATCTCCCTAGCCTGCCCTTAGCTTTTTAAAAACAGGGTCTTTTATGTAGATCAGACCAGACTTGAACTCACCTAGGCTGGTCTGGAACCTGTGATCCTCCTGTTTCAGCCTCTTGAGGGCTGGGATAGCAGGCATACACCACCATGCCCAGCAGGCTTTGGAATTTGGTAGTTAGCATCCTGGGTGGTATTTGTGCACATCCAGGTTTGTGACCCACTCTGATATTTTTGTTCTCTTTTTGATGCAGGCCTCATTCTCAGGAGCCAAAGGCAGGGCAACCAAATCATCTCTAGGGTTCAAGTTTAAATTCTAGGGTTAAAAATCCCATAATATCCTTTGTGTCTTGTTAACAGGAGCGTCAGTCCATCAGAGCCTCCCAGCAGTTGGGCTAGAGGAGAGGTCAGGGCCCAGAAGGGCATGCTGGGCTGAGGGGGCAGCGTGGGAGGTGGCCGGCTTCCCACCATGCAGCCTCTGCTGCACTGTAATGATAGCTAAGAGCTCGGCCATGGTAGGCAATTAGGGAGGATGAGACGCTGCACACGCCGGCGAGCTGGGGGAGTGTGGGGGATATCATTATCCCTCTGTCTTCTTAATAGGAGCTAATGGTTGGAAGGGGATAAAAGAATGGTGTGTGAAGTTTACTGCCAATACGGTCTAATATGCATGCTATGTTTTTATTTCAAAGAGGATAAAGGCCCAAATTTTATACTGAAAACAAATGTTAAAAATTAATTATAAAGAAGGTACCAAAGGGCCCCCAGCCTGTTGCCCGGGTGACTGATTAAATGCCTGCCTCGTTTAGACTGGTATAAACCCAATCTCTTGGAAGAAGGCCAAAACTATTTGCCAATGTCCACAGAGACTCTCCAAGAAAATGATCCTGGTGCCAGCTAAGAGAAAAACACACTCACCACGGCTGCCACCATGGGGTGCCACCCAGCCGCAGGCAGGACGGCAGCGAATGATACCGCAAGGTCACTGTGGGTCAGGAATGTCCTTCATCACATAACCCAGGAATCAGACAAACAAGGCTGCTCAGGCCCAGGAGAAAAGTGGCCCTCAACAGTCCCCCACACCCTGTAGATACAGGAGGGAGTAGATGGAGCACTTTTTCCATCCCTGGATTTTTATTTTGGTTGCAGAGACTATCTTTCTAATTTGCTGAATGTGCAAATGTTAACTGAAAATTTCAGAGCTAGGAAGTAAGCCAATGACTCCATTATCTTTTGAATTTTAAAATTACATTTTAATGTCAAGATAACATTTTCTTTGTTAAAACAAACTACCAGATTACTTAAAATCCTACAACTCCCCACCCCTCCAACTCTTCTTTTTGCCCCAAAGGTAACTGCTGTTAGCAGTCTGGTGTGGGTCCTTCCAGAACCTCAGAGAATACAAACACAGAGAATTGTTTTCTGTAGTCTTTTGTCACTGGGCCTGTGTTTTTTCTTCAACCTGCATTTTTCATTTAACAACAGTTCTCAGAATGGGATTCATGATGGTGCACATGCTAATCATGGCATTGCAAAATAAGGACTGGGTGACTCCCTGTTCAGCAGGAAAATATTCTGTGTTCCTTAGACTGGTGTTATGTGGATAATAAGGCCCTCACCTATATTTTGTACGTTGTTTCTACCACATCCCCCTCTACTTCCAAAGACATTGCACGCAGGAACTATCTGCTATCCCCAGTGGGCAGAGAGCCAGGCACTCGCACGCACGCAGACTGCAGCACCTGCCCCCCCTCCCAGCTGGGGGTCACTACTCATTCCTCAGGTCTCCACTCCTGGTCAGCTTGTGTAGCCCAGTGCATGGCCTTTACCATTTCACTGCCCACATGAGAAGTCAGTGGTCTGTTCTCATCTTCCTTTTTCCAAAGAAAATGCCTCAAAGGCAGAATTATATACCAAGGTTGAAGTAGTGCTCAACAAGGTTTTACTTACTGTTACTTTACTTTACTTTTTACTTTACTTTGTTTACTTTACTGCTCTGTGCACTGCTGCTGGAGGAAGAGGAGTCAAAGCTCAACCAGATTAAGCTGGAGTGTGGCTCCAACATTATCTTTTCTCAAAAAGTACCTTTTCCTCTAAAAGTATATGTTACTCCAAAATGTCTCTTCGACACACAGGCTGAAGGTCACTGTGAGCTAGCAGATGCAGAAAAGGCTCTAAAAGCAGACCATAAGATTTCCTTTTGTGAAGGAAACTTACATTTATAAAGGAAGTTTCCATTTATAAAAGTTGTCTCCTACATATTTACCACAAAGAGGAATCTTTTTTTTTTCAAGCTGGGAGTCGAACCCAGAGTCTTGAGCATGCTAGCTCGGCAGGCGCTCTACCACCGAGCTGCATCCCAACTAGTAAGAGCCCAATTCGTAACAACTCTCCTCCCCGGAAGCGTGTGTAACCCCGCTTTACTAGGCTTTCTTGATCATTTTCCCACTATTTGCCTTCCCAGCCCAGAAGGCCCAACCTCTTATTTCTTTACTTAAACTAAGATGTCACATGAGCCCAAGTTCTGACATTCCTGAGACACCCTCGACGGGATGTACCCACATGTGTACTCGTAAATGCCAACGAATGTCTGCCTGTTTGTCTTGCCAGTCTCACTTAGAGCTACAGTGGGAGAGTCTAAGATGGGGAGAGGGAAGACTTTTCTGCCTGCCCACTTCCTAGTGCATTCCTTCCTCTGGAGGAGCAGCGCGAGAATGTGCCCTTGCACCCGCCCATCTCCCACTGCAGGGAGCTTCCTGACTGACCTGCGTCCTAAGGCTGGGGTAAGTACAGTGCCAGGCATGTTGGCATTTGGACCTGGGAACTGCAAATGGGTGATAATACCTGTGAATGTTCTCTGGAACTTATCTCTGGGACACACGAGGGATGCTGTGTCCTGGACCTCCCTCCGTGCCAGACATGAGATGGCCTTCCACTGTTTATGGTGCGTTTGCCACCGTCCAGCATGCTGTGGGAAGGTAGAGTGCCCACTGTAGAGTCCAAGGAAAGAGCTGCATGGAGAGGGCAGGGTTAGCTGAGAGGCTGTATGGTGCCCACAGGAACCAGGCCTCTACCAGTCCCACCTGCCTGAGTCAGGGGAGGCCACGGCTCTCGAACAACTTGAGTCCCATGACTCTTGCTCCAACTGGATAGCCCAGTCCAAACTAGAAGCAATTGGAATAAATTATTACTTTTATTATTTTAAAACTTTTTATTTATTTGTTTATTTGCACATGTGTGTGCACACATGTACATATGTGTGTATGTGTGCACGTGCGTGGACACGTGGTTGTTCCAGGGCCTCTTGCTGCTGCAAACACCAGTCACTGGTGATCCACTTTTTGTGTCCTGCTTTGTGGGTGTCTTGGGAATTGAACCCAGGCCAGCAGGCTTTGTAAGCAAGTGCCTTTAGCTGCTGAGCCATCTCTCCCCAGCCTCTGACTTATTATTTTAAAAACCAGACTATGCCACTTGGGAAAGATGGGTTACTACCCTCCTTTGAGTTCTCCTAGATTCCAAAGCCTCCTGGGCCCACCCATTCAACTGCAGGTAGCTAAGAGCTCACGCTGTCCTTCCCCAGCCCCATTTGAAGGCCTGATGGTGTCTGTCCGCTGGTGCTCCCCTGGCCCCAGGTTCTCATGGCCTGCTTTTCCGCATGGCCTGCAGCAGCCTGCTTCCCCATGGAGGAAATAGGGAGTATGTGGCAGGTCACAAAGAGGCTAAGGAGAAGGAGTGGGGCCGCTGCTTGCACGGGGCATTAGGCACACCACTGGTCAGCTGGAGAAGCCTTGCGAACTGATAGATGACCAGCCCTGTGGAAAGTTACCTCAATTCGGGGCATGACATCTCGCTTCCCTTATCCTCTCTCCACGTCTCTCCCTGTGGCTCCCACAGTTGCCCCTTTCTCTCTCCAGCCGGCATTAGGGCGTTTGCGGCTCTTCCCGGACTCTGCCGGTAGAACTCATCTGGAGCCGCACTTCTGTCCTTTCCATCTTCGGTTTGGAACACACTTCCGAAAACACCGCTGAGCACCAGCATTCTATAAGCCACGTTGTGGCTGTTGCTTCTTGCTTCCTACCAGTTTCCACTCTGCATCAGAGACTGTCCCCACTGTTCATATGTTCCCTTAGCCCCCACGTCTGAGCTTATGAGTGTCTCCTGCTGAGAGCCCCCAACTTTCCCCTTGCACAATAATCGTGTCAAGTGACCTGTGGGACGGCAATCTCTTGCCATGTAGGTAAAGTGACCTGTCCCAGCCTCCTCTGTGCTGAGCTTTCTGGAAGCTTCTGATGGGGGGGGCAATCAGTATGTTCTGCCAGACAAGCCCCCAAGAGCCAGTTTGAGTTACTGGGCAGGAACTAGTGCTTTGAAAGGATAAATGCAAATACAACAAGAATGACTTAGACTGGCTTTGCTGATGGAACTGACAGATTGACAGGGTATGGCTGGATATGGAGAGGAAAATTAATTTCCATCCATTGTGTTCTTCATACCACAATGAGTGAACAGTGGGTATCAGTATCAGCAAGACAGATAGCAATAACACTACTAACAATGGGGGGCAATGAACTTAATTTATAACAGTCAAATGAATATTGGATACATTTCTATTCTAAAGGCTGCAAGGTAAGTTAAAATCTAGGAGAGGATTTAAAAGAAAATGATAATTTATGATGTTTTTCAAAGAGAAGAGTAGGGTTTTTAAATCCCAGCAAGGCTGGGAGAATAGCTCAGTGGCTAAGAGCCTGTCTAGCATGCACAAGGCCCTGGGTTCCAAACCCAGCACCAGAGAAAGAACTGAAGCTTTAAAATTTCCCACTAGGGAGGATGGAAAGAAGATAAGTGTTCGCCGTTCAAACTGGAGTACCTGAGTTCAATCCGATCCCCAGCCGGAAGCTGTGCTTCTATAATCTTAGGCTTCTATAACTCTAGCAGTCTGACTGTTTGGGGAGGTACAGACAGAAAGATTTCCTAGAAGATTGTAGTAAGCACAGAAAAAAAGAATAGTACTGTGAGAAACTCTGCCTCAAATGAGGTACACAGACAAGGACAAACCCAAAAGTTTCCTCTGAGCTCTGTGTGTGTGTGTGTTTGTGTGTGTGTGTGTGTGTCTATGTGTGTGTGCGTGCACATGCATACACACAAATAATCTAAAAATTTCCCTCTGGGGTTAGCCAACTATTCTAAATTTTATTTCAAGAGAACACACACACACATGGTCACTCCAATATTGATGTGAAGAAGAAAAATTATTTTTAAGTGGGTTTGTTCTGCATATGCTCCTTAGTGCTTTTTGTGGTCATTGGAGTCCATGCTAACCCCCAGGGGAAAACAAAACAAAACAAAACACTCTCCCTGTGCTGTATTCTTCTTGCTGGAGGTAAGACATCACATATTCCTCAGGGGAGGAAAAGGTGGCAGTACATTTCACCTCTTCTCTTCCATCATGCCAACATGAACTGTTTAGCGTGACTTTGTCAGTCAGATCAGAACCCTGATTCCTCCTGTGGAGAGGAGAGGCATCTCTGAAATACATCTCAGCAGCTTTGTCATCTTCCTGAGACCTTCTGAGTTTGGGGAACAGGACCCAGAATTCCTCTTCACAGGCAAGGCCACACTGGTTATTCTTTTTGTTTGTTTGTTTTGTTTTGATTTCACTACATAAAATTTATTATTTTTTTATAAAAAATGTGTAACACTGACACCTACTTTTAAATCAATTAATTTATGAGCCCAGTTTCTTGTAGAATACATATTGGCATTGAATGTTTGTTTTGTTTTTGAGGTAGGCTCTCACTCTAGCTCAGGCTAACCTGGAATTCTTTATGTAGTGTCAAGGGTGGCCTCCAACTCACAGCAATCCTCCTACCTCTGCCTCCCAAGTGCTGGGATTAAAGGTGTGCGCCACCATGACTGGCTCACACACACTGGTTATTCTTTTCTTTTTAAATTTTAAAATATTTTATTTACTTATTTATTTGACAGAGAGAGAGAGAGAGAGAGAGAGAGAGAGAGAGAGAGAGAGAGAGGGAGAGGGAGGGAGGGAGAGAATGGGCACTTCAGGACCTCTAGCCATTGCAAACAAACCCCAAATGCATGCGCCACTTTGTGCATCTGGTTAAGCCATCCCTCCAGCCCTACACTGGTTATTCTTTAAAGATGCCAGCATCTTTTCATTGGCAAGTGTAACATATAGGGAAGTGCCCTTAACCACTGAGCTAGCTCTCCAGCCCTGACAAGTGTAACATGCAGGCGCTGTACAAAGTGGTGTTCTGGTGCATGCATGCACTGTGGAATTGCTTCAGCCAAGCATGTCTAAGTTCTGTATGCTCCTGGCTACTGATCTTGGCACTTTTCTTTACTTCCATTATTTTATCTCATAGAGACCCTCCACAGAGGGTTGGCCTTTCTACTAGTGTGCTCTGGGGAAAGGGCTCCATCCATTCTTTTCTTTTGTTGTTGCTTGGAGGTAGGGTCTCACTCTAGCCCAGGCTGAACTGTAACTCCCTCTGTAGCTCCAAGCTGGCCTCAAGCTCATGACACTCCGCCTACCTCGGCCTTCCACGTATGCCCAGTGCTGCCTGTGTTCTAAAACACATCTTGGGTCTGGGGAGACAGCTCAATCAGTGAAGTCTTGCTGTGTAAGCATGAGGACCTGAGCTCCGTCTTCAGGTGGGCACCTTAACCCCTGAGTGACCTCTCTAGCCTGAGTTCCATCTTTAGAACCCACGTTAAAAACAAAAAAAAGCTGGGTGTGGTGCTGTGGTGGTGGGTGTTGTAATCCCAGTGCTAAGGAAGAAGGCAGCTCCCTGGCCAGTCAGTCTAGCATAATTGGTGAACTCCAGACCAGGGAGAAACCCTGTCCCCACAAAGATGAACAGCACTCGAGGAACAAGACCCATGGTTTTCCTTTAGTTTCCCATGCATACATACATGCACGTATGCACACACACACACACACACACACACACACACACACTCCACATGCACACACACAAATACACACAAACAAAAATAAAATGTCATTCTAGGAGCCTGTAGGCAAAGAGATTCTAGTATTACTGAAGTTAGTGTGGTGTGAACTCACATTCTACAGCCAGGATAAAATGCAAGCCACAGCTGTACACACGAAGGGGAATTGGGGATATCCCTGTGGTCCCATTAATCATACTTACTGCCCAAGTCTAATAATGTTATCTTTGCTCCCAGTTCCAGAAGTCTATAATTTAACCCAAGCACTTTTTCCCCAAAGTGTGAGCCAGCCTCATACACTAGGTCTCTCAACTCCCTTTGTGCTTCTAAATTAGAAAACCAAAATGTCACTTTTGTTGGATATGAAATACTCTCAAGGTCAATGTAAAAGAATAAAGCAATTAACTTCCTGGATAAATCACAGTGTGGTGGTAAAAAGCACACCTGAGAAAGCGACCCACAAGTAAATCCATCGCTGCAGATGATCCCCCAAATGATGAATGTAGTTCCCAAGGCTTCTGTCAAATGAGCAACCAGGCAGAGGAGACTGGGTTCCCTTGACTGCCCACCTGCTACAGTGATGGGCTGTTTGGATGCTGCAGCAGGGCACACTTGTCCTTTGTTGATGAAGCTCACCTGTGGCTAGTCTCTCTCTTTCTCTCTGTGTCGGGGTGGGAGGGGTTGCTGGTGAATATGGGCACATGCATGAAGAGACTGGAGGACAAGTCTCAGGTGCTATCCTCAGGAAAACCTTCTACGTTTTCTTGGGACAAGGTCTCTCATTAGCTTGCAGCTCACCTTGTAGACTGGCTGACCAGCAAGTCCCGGAGATCCACCTCCCCGGGGCTGGGGCTAGTGGCATGCACCACTAGCAGCAACTTTTATGTGGGTGCTGGGCAACTGAACTAAGATCCCCCCACTCTTGTGGCAAATAATTTATCCATTGAGTCTCGAGCAGTTCACAGAGCCTGCACTTCCCTGGGATCCTCAGTCGAAAACATCACAGCCATTTTGCTAGCGCTTGGGGAGGAGGTGAGCCCGGCAGGCCATGCAGCGTGTGGGGCAGCCTGTCCAGAGAGTTGTGCAGATGCTGGGGAGTGCCAAAGAAGAGGGAGACACACTGTCCTGTGAGCCCCTGCCTGGCTCACAAGTTAGGATGGCGACAGGTATGAGGATGCCACTGCCACTGGCTGCTTGCCAAGGCTCTGGTAGACTTCTGTTCTCTGGGACCCAAGCTGCTTTGCTCTTGGGACCTTCTAGTGTCTTTGATCTGCCACCAGTGCCCATCAGGGAGCTGCAAGCTATGGGGTGCGCAAGCCGACTCAGGGGTGTAGGCACACACAGCAGTTTTTGAGAAGCAAAGTTGTCTTACTTAAAAACAACGTGTGTGTGTGTGTGTGTGTGTGTGTGTGTGTGTGTGTGCGTCTTAAAGGACTTCTCAGGGAATGAACGGCCTTCCTGTGACTTAGGAGCTCCCCTCTCACTACCTTAAGTGAGTAAAGGCCTCCTCTCCCAAAGATAACTGAGGGATGGGGGTGTAGTTGCTAGCAGAGTGGGTGTAAGCAAGCTGTCCTGGGTGCCCTCTCCAGGCACAAAAAGAAAAATAGGATAGCAGTGCCTTAGAAGAAGACCCCTGGTCCCAAGGGAGCAGGCATGTTGGGGCAGGGCAGAAGTAAGGAGTGTGCAGAAATGGCACTGTCTGTGGTGTGGATGATACAACAGATCGTAGGGTTGAGCATAAATCCTGCCAATGTTGGCCAGCCTATAGCCCTGGCACAACTAACAACGGGACTCTCTTCAGAAATGGTGAAGCAAAAGGGACAGAATATTAGTGATTAAAAAAAAAAAAGACACCTGCTCTCTCTCTCCCTAGTTCTTTCATAACTGACAATAGGATTTGTCCACAGAACTGCTCAAGTAGAGAAATTTTAACTATATAAGGTTTCGTTTTCCTCCAAATTTTCTTTTCTTTTCTTTTTTCTTTTTTGAGGTAGGGTCTCACTCTAGCTCAGGCTGACCTAGAATTCACTATGTTGTCTCAGGGTGGCCTCAAACTCACAGTGACCCTCCTATCTTTGCCTCCTGAGTGCTGGGATTAAAGGCATGCACCACCACACCTGGCTTTCCTTCAAATTTTCAAGTCACATGTAAAAGTATTCCTTGGTACACCTTGATCTAAGAGGAGACAGAGAGAAAACAGAGGTTCTGTGCACTGGCTGTCCCTGGACTCGGGGGAGACACCATCCCATGAGCTGGAGTCTGGGACTGAATACAAAGAGTAAGTGAACCGAGTTCCAGAATCTACTGCTCTCTGCTTCCCGATGGTGGAGGCAATGTGACCAGCTACCTCAAGCTCCTGTAGCCATGCCTTCCCCACGACGATGGAATATAACCCTGAATTGAACTAAAATGAACCCCTCCTCTTTGAGCTGTTTCTTGGTTAAAGCAATGAGAAAGATAACTAACACAGCAACAGATGTTAGGCAGCCAAGGAAACATGCCATGCAGAGGACAGACTAGTTTGTATAGGAGGCTTATTAGACCCCAGGGAAGAGGGGGCATTTGGTTCTTAAAGAACAGTGGGGGAGCTGCAGTAGAGGCAAGTGCTGGAGAGGACATCTGGGTGTCTGGGATGGCCAGTGCTGGCCCGTGAGAGACAAGTGTATGACATAGCTGAGGACCAGTAGCTGCTGGCTGGGATGCTCACTGGAGTTGGGAATGTAGCTAGAGGAACTGCTGCATGCCTCCCAAATTCTTTCTGAAATGGGCATTGGGGACTGGTCCCAGAATAAGAGGTTGGCATTGGGAGAAGGATGCAGGGGCTAATTGTGAAGAGTGAGGGATTGGAGGGAGGGGCTGGTGGTAAAGAGAGAGGCGTGGGAGGGCAGGGGCTGGACGGTGCTGAGAGATCTTGCAGCAAAGGAGTCCCAGGAGGGCCGGAGAAAGGACAGCAGCAAGAGGCATCTGTTAGTGAGACACCAAGAGTAGGTGGCAGGGTGGATAGAATGGAGCCATTGTAGGACACAGGGGTGGAACCAGGGTAGGAGACAGAGAGAAAACAGAGGTTCTGTGCACTGGCTGTCCCTGGACTCGGGGCCCCTGGGCAGCAGGGAAGTTTGCTTCTTCCTGTGTCTTGCATCTCTTGGCATTAAGGTGAAGGTTAAGTGTTATACAAAAGGCCAGTGTCCTGCAACAACACAGTATCATAGGAGTCTGGGACTTAAAACACAGACTTAATCGGAGCTCCATCCAAGGATGTACATGAGGTCAAACATGAAAGGGGTACACAGGAGACCATTTCAAAGCAAGAGAAAGCTGAGAGCCCAGCCGGCATCCTGTCTCAGAGGTCTGGCTTCTTATAACCAGACAGGAGGTCTGGGCCGGCAGTCTTCACCAGCAGGAAGGAGAGGAGTCAGCTGGATGCTCTGGTCCCAGAAAGCTCCAGGAAGGATTGACAGAGTCTGTCTTCAGGGAGAACCAAGCACTTTATAAACCTTATTTTTAGATTAATACGGTACTATTAATATCATCAGATTCCCGGAAAGAATGGGGCTATAGAAATCAGGCATGTTCACCGTCTGTTCTCATTTCAGCCACATGTCCCCTCACCTCTCGCTACCTCCCTTGATGGTCCTTCTCCACACTATAGCTGCACTCCTAAGCTTTAAGGGGTGGTGGCATGTGCCTAGGACCCCAGCACTTGGGAAATGGAGGCAAGACGATGGCCATGAATGAGAGGTCAGCCTTGGCCACAAAGTGAGAACTCTGCCTCAAACAAAACAAAACAACCCTTTCCTCATCCCGCTGGCAAAAAGTCCTGCAGGCCTGCTCGGTGGACAAGCCTTGATGCATGACTGCCCAAAGTAGTTAACACTTCACAAAGCATCATGGGGGTACAGTTCTCTCCCATAGCCACTGCATTTGCAGGTCTTCACAAAAGAAAGCAACCAAAGGTCTTAACTTCTTTGCTGTTCCTGGTGCTGGCTGGGCTCTTGGCTGACTCAGTCTGCTTGTCTTCTTTTTCCAGTGAGTAGAGAGAGGAAAAGGGACAGAAGATCTCAACTTCATTCACAGAGTAATTTGGCTTCCTTACATAAACACATACCTTTGGGTAGAGTGTTCAGCCCACCTCTTCATTCCACATCTGTGTGATAGCTCATGTTGGGTTTCTGCCACCAGTAAAAACCAGATGGCCTCTCTCTCTCTCTCTCTCTCTCTCTCTCTCTCTCTCTCTCTCTCTCTCTCTCTCTCTCTCGTGTGTGTGTGTGATGCAGGGGCTCACTCTGCAACCCAGGCAGCCTATAACTCACAGCACTTCTCTTGCCTCAGCTGCACAAGTGCTGGGATTGTAGGCATAAGCCACTATGCCTGGCGATACTTTTGTGTATGAAGAAATGAAATGACAAGCTGAAAGAATGTGATGATTCTATTCTCAAGGTCTAGGTTCATCTACTACTGAGATCCCAAAACAACATGATAGTTTCAGATTAAAAACAACACATGGGTCAAAAGTGAGGAAAAAGCATCAGTCCAAAAAGAAAGTTGCGTTCTATGGTTTACCTGAAATCTCTGTCAAAGCTCTAGGTATTTAACTTAACTTTTTAAAAAAAGTTTTATTTTTATTTATTTATTTGAGAGAGAGAAAGAGGCTGAGAAAAGAAAAGAAGAGAGAATGGGAGTGCCGGGGCATTCAGCCACTGCAAATGAACTCCAGACACATGCGCCACCTTGTGCATCTGGTTTACATGGCTCCTGGGGAATCAAACCTGGGTCCTTTGGTTTTGCAGGCAAGTGCCTTAACTGCTAAGCCATTTCTCCAGCCACCTAGCTGAACTTTCTGTATTTTTTTAGGGACTTTTATCTACCATTTTGCTTTACCAATATCATTAATTTTTGCCCATTTTTCGTTTTGGTTTTCTGAGACAGGATCTCATGTAGTTCAAGCTGGTCTTGCACTCATTCAAGACAACCTTCAACTCCTGATCCTCTTCCTTAGTGCCAGGATTACAGACATGATACCATTCTATCAGGCTTATTTTTTGTGCCTTTTGAGGAAAAAAGTATATTTGCTTTCAAAACTTTCTAAACAAACAAACTACACTTAGAAAATACTCACTCTGCAAGGAACAGATATGTCTGAGGCTGACAAGCTCTCCATGGTTTTTTTTTTTTTTTTTTAAACTGGAGATGCCAAGTATAGTGACAAGAACTATTTCATTTTCTTCTTCAGAGTCAGATGGTGAGTATTTGAGGCAGCACCTGAGTCTTTTCAGTAGTCTCCAACATACTCAGCCTGGGGTCTTTGTTCAGTCAACAAATGATAACTTGTAGAATGAATAAATGAAGAATTAATAATGGCCAGGTTTGTTTATTACTTTAGCAGGACTAACTATACTTGCCCTTCTTTACTTGAATGGAAATCTTTCTGAATGGAGGGAATGGATGGGAGGATTTGGCAAAGCCTAGAAATAACAGCAAAGATGGCAGAGGGTTAATCTATCCTCCTCTTTCTCGTGCCCTTGGCAGACATTAATAATCAATTACAGGACTCTTGCTGAGTGTTGATTAGTCTCAGATTTCATCTCAGACGCCAAGCTCAATCAGTTCCCAGGAGCTGCCCTAAATGCTACACAGAAAAGGAACCATTTGTCTTTTCTGTTTTAGATCTAGATTTTTAAAAAGCAAAACTATCAAATGAAGAACACAGGGCCATCTCTCTGGTTTTAATGTCATCGCTTTACTTTTAAACCCTTCTTGCTTCCCGCACTGATTCTGACCCCTGGATATTTTTGCCATCCTGTTTAAACAATTGTGATGAGCAGCTGGTTTTCCTTACCAGTGCTCTTGATTCCTGCCTGGTGCTCAGGTGACCCTCCGTGTGGTGGGGCCTCATGCAGCTATGCACCACTTTCCACATTCCTTGGAAGTCATGGCGAGGAACACTGGGTCATTCTCCTTGCCTCCTTCCACAGCCTCAATCCAAGGAAGCTCCAGTTCGCTCTCTGAGTTCTACAGTACACCAGGCTTGGTCTTTGGCAGTGGGGTCACCTTCGCAGCTCTGGGGTTTATGGAGTCAGGAGGTTCTCAGGTAGACCCCATAGCATTGAATGTTGCTGCCTGTTGGCAGGCAGCTGTTTGCTCCTCCTGGGGATATGAAGCTTGTCTGGACTATCGTGTTCTTACAGGGACCCAATTTCTAAGAGCAGGAAAGGGGATGAGTCATAGGGGCTGTTGGTCAGGGATGCTGCTACACCCTCCACAGAGGAGTGGAGATAGAAGGAAAGAAAATGAGTCCTTGTTTCCAGGTGCAGGAGGATTATAACCTTATGGAACACATGAGGCCAAAATAAAATAAAATAAAACAAAACAAAACAAAACAAAACAAAACAAAATAAAATAAAATAAAATAAAATAAAATAAAATAAAAATACTACCGTGGTTTCCTCGTCTTCCCAGGTGGAAGATGGTGAAGACATAACGGGGTTTTCCTTGCTCTCTCCTCCTGAGGAAAACCTGAGGGGGAGATGGCCTCAATGTTCAGCATCTACAGAGAGCCAAGAGGGTCTGTTTGTTTGTTTTAGAGACGGAGCTTCGTTGCATAACTCAGACTATACAGCCCAGGCTGGCCTTGAACTTGACTTTGTGACTCTCCTTTTTTGACTCCACAGCCCCAGTGCGGAAGTGCTACTACTCCACTTCCACACAGAAGAAAATGGTTAAAAAAGCTTACAAACTTGCCCCCAGTTCTCAACCAATAAGACTGGGAGCTAGGGGCTGGAGAGATGGCTTGGTGGTTAAGATGTTTGCCTGTGAAGCCTAAGGACCCAGGTTGATACCCCAGGACCCATGTAAGCCAGATGCACAAAGTGGCACATGCATTTGGAGTTCGTTTGCAGTGACTAAAGGCCCTGGCATGCCCATTCTCTCCCCACCCCACCCCACCTCTCTTTCTCTATATCTCAAATAAATAAACAAAATATTTTTTTAAAGAGCTGGAGTTAGGCGTCAAGCCCAGCTTGCTTGGCTTTAGGCTTTTCTTTTTCTTCAAACCTCCTTAAATCTTTTCTCAGTTTCTGTTCTTATTTATTATTGTTATTATTATTATTTTTGCCAGAAGAGAGAGTGTATAATGGATGAGCCAGGGCCTCCAGCCACTGCAACTGAACTCTAGATACATGGGCCAATCTGGCTTTATGTGGGTACTGGGAGAATTGAATCTGGACCATCATGCCTTGCAAGCAAACACCCTTAACTACATCTCACCAGCCCAAAGGTACCAAGTTAAAAATATGAACTTAAGAGTTTATCTGTGTTGAAAGTGTGTTTCTATTTTCCTTACATAAATGGAGCTGTCTGGTTCTACACTGCAGAGCCTACTCCAGTACAGAGGTGTACTTCTATGTGCATAAGGTGTTTCCTTATTAAGGTCATGCTGGATACCCTAAGGTCTTGAGAAGGTTCACAAGTAGCCCTGTGCTACTTACGTTTCTTACTGGAGGCCTAGACATAGAGACATACACTGCCTTACCAACCCAGCCACCAGGACTTGGAATCATCTACCAGATGATTATACCAGATGATATCTCTGGGCATATTTGAGGGTGTTTCCATGGAGGTTTAACTGAGGAGGGAAGACACACCCTGGATATGGACAACACTATCCCATGAGCTGAAGTTCTGGACTGAAAAAAATTGGGAAAAGCAGAAACCATTCTCCCCTGCTCTCTATTTCCTGGGCCATGAACTCTGCCATGCCTTCTATGCCTTCTGAAACCCTGAGCAAAAATAAACCCTTCTTCCTTAAAGTTGCTCATGTGAGTTATTTGTCACAGTGACTAGAAGAGTAACTGGTACAGCACCTGAATGGTAAATAATCCTTAAAAGGGGTGGCTGAGAGTGATAGGTCATGGGGTCAATGGGAGATAGGAGAGCCCTTTAATTGGCAAGATGCTGTGAGCTGGCGACTGTCCTAATGGCAAGAGGATATGCCAGGTCTGGTATAAGGAATGGCATGTTTCTTGAAGGAAGTCTACATCCATTCCACCAGAGCTGTGTACAGAAGGTGAGGACTGGAAGGGTGGGCACGTGGGTGTGGAAGCTCAGATGGCCGTTTGTCCAGGTGAGGGAAGAGCGAAGACAGACAACTCTACCTCTGGGGAGAACAGAATCTGGGCAGCTATGCACTATGGGTGGTGTCTGTGGAGGATCAGAGCCTACGCCAGGCATTTCCTTTTCTATTATCCACCCCTTGTTTCTGATAATAGCCATTGCTGACCTCCCTGTGGCAGAGCATGGGTTCTGAGAAAATTGTTCAGGCCACAACGTGGTGGTAGCACCAGTGCCAGGGAGACTGCGATCCTGGACCTGCAGGGGGCTGAGGTGGTGATGACAGGGACCCTCAGGCAAGCAGAGAACCAGCAGGGGATCCAGCCTGGACTGGCTCAAAATCCTGAAGCAACCCTGGGGGGATGTGGCACATAGACTCACCACCAGGCACCTATCTGTGTGGGCAGAGACTGGGTGCTAGTGGAAGTGTGGTCCTGGCTTCCCCAGGGCTTGGTAAGCTGCTAGGACAGGAAGTCAGAATGGCCACATCTATCTACATATACCACTCTGGGGGGAGAATATAGGCCCGCGTCAGCCTAGGAAGGAGCCCACTTGAACTGAGCCATTTTCGCTCATCCCAGCCACCCTGCAAGCAATCCCGTCTACACCAACAAAAGCCCCTAGCCCCACTCACTGGATGGGTGGTGGTCTCTCTGGGGAAGACCGGAACCTGATGTGTTAACCCCAGGGATTCCTTTCTGTGACACTCACAGCCATGTCCTGGGGCAGGAGTGGCTCAGCCATTCGCTTGAAGGGCCTTTTTGCAGCTCCTGCCCTCTGTTTCACCCACTATGCCTCGTCCTGGACCTGAGCTGACACCTGACACTCAACTCCTGGGCTGGACTCCTTGGGCTGCAGTGCCTCTTGTTCCTCTTTTTCCTTCAAGCAAGGGAGAGCACAACGAATATTTAAAAATTGTCATTGTGTATATCCACTGTACATGGTACCATGACACTTATACATTGAGTATATCTCCCCCTTTCACCTTCCCCTTCCACTAGTTTCTTTGTTCCCTTCCCTAGTTTTGTTTCTACTTTCATGATCTATATGCACACATGGCTTTATGTATCTGTATCTATGTACAATCTAGAAGCTACAAATGAGAGAAAATATATTTGTCTTTTGAGACTGGCTTAATTTGCTTCATAGAATTATATGCAGTTATATCCATTTTCCTGCACATAAAATAACTTTATTTTTTCTATGTATAAAAAATAGTCCATGGTGTCTACACATCACCTTTTCCATTCCTCTAATGACAGACACCCGGGCTGGTTTCATAGCTTAGCTATTGTGAATGGTGCTGCAGCAAACGCCGACATACAAGAGTATCTGTGATAGCAGCAAACAATTTTAACAGTGTTCTGAAGCTGATTTATCGCCCGTGTGCTGCACAGACTTACTTGTTGAACTACAGGAAAACAGACCCAAAGCTTGTGACTAGACAGCTCCGAGCAGCAGGTGCTGCATTGGCAGCCACGCTTGGATATTGAGGGTGAATTGGAGCCCGTTATACCAGACTCCGACCAGGGCCTCCTTGCTCTGTCCTTTGTGTCATTGCCACGGCAGCTGTGTGAGAGGGTGGGTGAGCAGCCACATCAGTACCGGGGACGTCTGAGGACATTCCCATGCCTGATTCAGAGTCACCATGAGTCAATGGGAAGCCCTCTGCGACGGTCTCACGCCCCAGGAACGGGACCCAGGAAGAAGGCACCATTTCAATTCAACAAACACTTATTGAGGTCCTACCAGGTGCAGGACATCACATTCAGTGTGGGGAGAGGTCAGCTGAGAGGGACAAAGGACAGTCATGCCATGGCTGTAGCACCACAGTGTCTGAGTCAATCAAGCCCCTGGCATTGTTCTGCAGATTCAATAGTGGGGTTCCTTGCACACAAGCCCAACCACTGCAGCCAGGGCACTGCAAATGGATACAAACTGCTTTCTGTTCAACACACTGGCTCTGTAGCAGCCCACAAGACAGACTACCTCCCCCCCGACAGGCAGCAGTGTTGATGCCACAAAAGTCTAAGAGGGTGACAGTGTCTCCAGCAAATGTTCTCTTTCTTATATCCCAGCATGAGTCACAGAGCACACTGGCATGTGTGTGGTTAATCTTCATTGTTACCTTGGGTAGATTTAGAATCACCTAGGAGACAGACCTTTGAGTGTACCTATGAGGGTGCTTCCAGAGAGGGTTAGCTGAGGAGGATGATCTACTCTGAAGGTGGGCAGTGCCATCCCACAGATTGGGCTCCCAGACTGGAGGAAAAGGAGAAAGATGGTGTATTTATCTCTGTCTCCTTCCTGACTGGGGGCACAATATGACCCATGGCATCGTGCTCCTGCCACTACACCTTCCCCACCATGATGGACTGTAACCCTCCAACCATGAACCTACATAAATCTATTCCTCAAGTTGCTTTGGTCAAGTATTTTGTCATAGCAGAGAGGGCTGTAACTAATATACCGTTTGACAGATACTCCTTTACCGTCAGTTCTTGGACTTCCACCTGTGAGTCTCAGTGGCTTAACTACATGTCGATTTCTGGGAGGAACTGAAGTTGATTTTTGAAACTGGTCCAAGCATTTCAACTCTTAAGAGTTAAGTCACTGAAATGCGAGGACCAAAAAAATATCTAATGAATTTGTAAATAAAATTCCTTTAGAAGTAGGAGTAATATTTCTGATGTAAGTTGAAAGAACTTTTGTACAAAGATTTGCAAAAATGCCCACATCAAAGAAGTAAAATGAAAACACAGCTACTTATTTACTCTAGTCTTTAAGAATTTTATGCAAAAGCACACATAGGCCAAAATACAAATGAAATTTTAGTCTAGATAAACCTCTTAGAGAAACTATCACAAGATCTCCATTTAATATCTCCAAGCCCCAGTCCATACAGTCATAAGCTAAACCATGAACCTGCACTTGGTTCATGGCTGTGGAGTTTCACCTGCATTAAAATGTCTTATCTCTGGGCTGGAGAGATGGCTTAGCAGTTAAGTGTTTGCCTGTGAAGCCTAAGGACCCCGGTTCAAGGCTCGGTTCCCCAGGTCCCACGTTAACCAGATGCACAATGGGGCGCACGTGTCTGGAATTCATTTGCAGAGGCTGGAAGCCCTGGCGCGCCCATTCTCTCTCTCTCCCTCTATCTGTCTTTCTCTCTGTGTCTGTCGCTCTCAAATAAATAAATAAAAAATTTTAAAAAATGTCTTATCTCTGATGGAGTGAGATTGTGGGAGAAGCTCTGGTCATATCTGACACCTCTG
This sequence comes from Jaculus jaculus, assembly GCF_020740685.1. Classification (NCBI taxonomy): domain Eukaryota; kingdom Metazoa; phylum Chordata; class Mammalia; order Rodentia; family Dipodidae; genus Jaculus; species Jaculus jaculus. Next base: position 1,839,740 of record NC_059118.1, read on the forward strand.
TGTAGAATAATCAACTCACAGGCCTGGATGTGGAAGAGACTCCATAGTCCTTGTGATATTGAAAAACAACCTTGACCTTGCAGGGAGAACAGGTGATAGAGAAGTGTCCCTTCACTTGAGGGAAGAGGAGTGTTTGGTGAGATACTGCTCAGAACTCAGCCTGACTTGTGGTAATCAAACCTCAGGTTAGTCTTTGTGAATATGACTTCTCACCAAGGTGTCATGGAACCCCTAGTCGCCCAGTGGCAGTGAGATGAACTATGGGATGACAGGTGGACAGTGGGCTATCACTCCTCAGCTATGCCCACAGAAGACATTACGAGTCAATGGGATACAACCTCACACCTCCTAATTCTGACCTCCTTAGGAAATAACTCACTTCTGCATACCACAGTAAAGTCCCTCTTGTAGGACCAGGAAAGTTCCCTAGTCCCAAATCAGACAGCCATTTTCTTATCTATAGCTGTGGAGCTCAAGCTCAGGGTCACTGATAAAGAAAGGAACTTGCGGCTGCTGTGTGCTTAAGACAGCAGTCAGCTGTCTACCAACAGTCATGTGTAGAATTGAAAGAATGGACTGGTATGAAGAAAGCTGGCTCAACAAACTTGGTAGAAATACCAACGAAACCCAGCACACTGGACCCTTTGTTTATCTAGGCTATTCACAGAGAAATGACCCATTCAGAAGTATTTACAAAGAGCTGAAATGACCATTGACCAATGACCTCTTCGGTTATTCTAAACTGATTAGCAGTAGAGGGCCCAGCCACTGAAAAGGGCTGATAAAACTGGAATCATTTGGAAGCTGGAGCCTTCCTGACCCAGTGCATTCCAAAGATAAGGAAGGAAGAAGTCACACACAGGGTGTAAATCTGGTTATGTGCTGGCACATCTCCCTGCCTCTACCCTAAGTTTCACTGGGGAGTGGGCCTTCCCTCGAGACTGTTGAGCACTTCCTTCTGGGGACCTTGATGCTTGAGAGAGGAACTGTAATCCTTGGCTTTCCATAGTTTAGTACTATTCACAGAATAACATATAAGAAATGTGGGTGTTGATGGGAGGGGATTATGATGATGGCCTATTGTCTATATATGTGGAGGTTGTCAGTAAAAAAGTTAAAGAGGGGGTGCTGGACAGATTGCCCAGTAGTTATAGCCTCTTGTTTGCCAAGCCTGACAGCCTGGGGTTGATTCTCTAGTACCCAAATAAAGCCAAAAATGACACATGTGTTTGGAGTTCATTTGCAGAGTCAGGAGGCCTTGGCATGCCCATATTCTCTTCCTCTCTCTCTCTCTCTCTCTCTCAAATAAATAAATAATTTCTTTCAACTTTAAAAAAAGGATAGGGCTGGAGAGATAGCTTAATGGTTCAGGCGCATGCCTGCATAGCCTGAGGACCCAGGTTCAATTCTCCAGGTCCCACATAAGCCAGATGCTCATGGTGGTGCATGCATCTGCAGTTAATTTGCGATGGCTAGAGGCTCTGGCGTGCCCATTCACACTCTCCCTCTGTCTAGTTCCCTCTCTATGTCTCTAATAAATAAATTAATAAAATTAAAATAAAAGAAATGTGGGTGCTAGGCTTTGGAAATAGCTAAGTTGGTGAAGTGCTTGCCATGCAAACATGAGAATGAGTTTTATCTCGGGAATTCATGTGAAAAAGAAATCCAGGCATAATGGTGCAGAGCAGTCACCCCAGCACTGGGGAAGCAGAGACAGGAGGATCCCTGGTACCCAGCCAGACTAGCTTATTTGGCGAGTTCCAGGCCAGTGAGAGAGCCTGCCTCAAAAAGGTGGATGAATGGGCTAGAGAGATGACTTAGCAGTTAAGGCACTTGCCTGCAAAGCCTAAGAATTCATGTTCGAATCTCCAGGTCCAACATAAGCCAGACACAGTGACATAAGCATGCAATGTTGCACAGGCACACAAGGGGGCGTGCACACCTGGAGTTTGTTTGCAGTGGCCGAAGGCCCTTGCACACTCGTTCTCTCCCTCTCAGCCTCTCTCTCCCTCTCCTTCTCTTAAATAAACAATAAAACAAACAAACAAAAAAAGGTGGATGGAGCTTCAGGAATGACAGCAGAGGTTGTCCTCTGGCCTCCACATGCATGTACACACATGTGCACATGAATCTTCATACACACACACACACACACACACACACACACACACACACACACACACAGAATGTGGGTTCTAGTGATATTTCTGGACGTTGAGTGGGTTCTAAGAATCCAACAAGGTCCATGCAGTTCACATGTCCTCTCCTATGAGGATGGAGTGAGTTTTGTTGATAAGATCATCAGTGAAGGAGATTTAGTAAGTGGAAAGCATTTATCCATATCTGAATTTCGAGGTCTTGCACTGTATTATTGCACAGTAACTTGAAACTAACAAGAGTTAACAAGGTGTTAAAAATTTAAGAATATGATTTACTTTTAAAAATAGCAATTGTCAAGTCTATCCATATAATCATATCCCTTGCATTCTGATGAGCCTGCTGGGTTGGGAGAGAGGGGGTGACTTTCAGTAATTGTCTTGGGGACTGTTCCTCATTTGTAGCCTGCTTTATCTATGCCCCTATCCTCAGTTAGTATCCATTCATCTTGGTCAGTTTTTATTGGTAGCAGTTACTAAGTACCTTCATGCTTGACTCCCCAGCCTGAGCTTTTGGTTGTTGCTAGTTTTGCTGGAATCTAAGGTACCTGTGGAAGTGTACTTCACGTGTCAACTACCTAACGCCTGGTGTATGTGGGGGGTGGGGGTGGGGGGGGGTGAGGGAGGAGGACCAGGTTTCTCTGAAGCACAATTCCTTTGATGAAGAACTTGAAACTGGAAGAAGTAGGTCACTGCTCAGATCAGCTGGTAACAGCCCAGCCCAAGGTCCCACCTGCCTGGGACATCTTCTATGTTCAGACTGAGTCATGATCTTCCAAAGCCTTCTCATTCCAATGCAGTTTTGCAAAGTGTTTTATTACTGGGAACAGGAGGTACTCTCTGGTCTCCCAGATGATGGTGTGTGGGGAGACTGCTGGTCTTATTGACAAGCACTGTGGTATTTAGGTTTCCAAAGTATGAGGCACCAGGCTGATCTTCTGGAGTGTGATCCTCACAGTTAAGAAGTCACACCACCAAAAATGACCTTGAGGAGCTAGAGAGATGGCTCAGAGGTTAAGGTGCTTGCCTGCAAAGCTTAAAGACCCAGGTTCAATTCCTCAGTACACAAGTAAATCCAGATACACAAAGAGGCACATGCATCTGGAGTCCATTTGCAATGGCTGAAAGCCCTGGTATGCCCATTCTCTCTGTCTGTCTCTCTTCCTTCTGCTTGCAAATATACAAATAAAATATATAAAAAATGACCTTGATAATCAAACTGCTCCCATTATCTTGTCTCACCTTTTTAAAATATATATATATATATATATATAATTTATTTATTTGAGAGAGAGAGAGAGAGAGAGAGAGAGAGAGAAGGGGGAGAGAGAGAGAGAGAATGGAGAATGGGTATACCAGGGCCTCCAGCTACTGCAAATGAGCTCCAGATGTATGCACCCCCTTATGTATATGGCTTATGTGGGTCCTAGAGAGCCAAACTGGGATCCCTTGGCTTTAACTACTAAGCCATCTCTCCAGCCCTTGTCTCACTTTTTTGATAAGGAAACATACACACATGCATGGAAAAGTGAGGTTCAAAAACATTATTCAACATAATAATCTGGTAAAACAAAATGTAAGCATATAAGGAGAAATACTAGCACAAGAGACAGGCAGTTCCCTGTGTTATTCTCCTCTCATGTAGGGTAGGTAGTGTTGTCAGTATTGGGACCCTCTAGAAGGGTGTTCAATCTGCTTCATACTGGCAGAGCTAATAATGCATGCCAAATATTACATCTCTCTCCCCCTGCATGTGCTACTCAGTCTGACATCACATACCACACAAGGCTCTGAGGAAAATCACCACTCTTATACAGTCACTTAGAGTTTTCATCTGTTCAACTGAAAATGGACCCTCATTTCTCTCATTTAATGGTAGCTGGCTAGTGGGTATGTAATCCCAACAGTAAAAGAAAGGTGTGATCACACCACAGTGATGTACATGTTCAGTGACCAAGCAGGAGAATGCACCTGCATGCTAACACATTAGGTACACTACTGGGTATCTGAGAATAGAGGTCCTCTTGTCTATCAGTCTGCATCTTTCCTGCATCTTCAGTTTGAATGGCTCAGTACAGCTGATGTAAACTTGCTACCTGGGAGGCATCTGAGGCAAGAGCTCCAGGAACGCCCAACACTCATCTCTCTTAGCTGTATCAGCGGTTTAGTAGTTAGCACCTTGGAAACTCCCAAGCAGATGCATGCTGCACGTGACAGGTCTCCAGCAGGAGGATTTTCTACCCTGACTGAAAGTCCCCTCCCACAATGAGGTTCAGAGTAGTCAGGCCTGAGAGGTGCCCAGTGGGATGGGCAGGGGTTTCTCCAATAATAAAGCACTTCTCATTTCTAAACTGGTTTATCTAGAAAGAGGTTAAATGAAAAATCTTTATAGATCTTTTTTCTGTCTAAACTATCAATATAAGTGGAAAGGTGTCAGTGTGGTAATGGTATGGCTTTCTGAAAAGTTCCATCAAGATCTGATGTTATCTAGGACATCAAAAAAAATTAAAATACCACAGTATAATGATATACCAAGATTTCAAACAGTCAGTAAGAATGCTGAGGGTCTGTGTGATTTTCAGGTTCTTAGTGACATGAAATTTCCTTCAGTTTCAAACATGAGGGGTAATGGAGAGTAAAATTTAACAATTAGTTAACCCCAAATTATATGTGACCCCAACACAAGTCTCATAAAGTATTTCTTACAAACAATATTTTAATTTAATTTTTTGTTTGTGTGTGTGATGAGTTTGTAGTGGTGTATGGTTCATGTTGTATATGGATGTGTATTTGCCCTTAAGATGGCCCAGAGGTTTTCCTGTGGTGGCCAGAGTAGAACATCCAATGTCCACTCTTTTGCTTTTCCACCCAGTCATGTTTTGAGCCAGAGTCCTTTTTACAGATTCCAGAGTTTGCAGGGGTCAGGTGATTCTTGGGTCTCTGCTCAACTGCTAGACTGGGTTACTGGTGTACACGGCCTCACAGGATTTGGAAATTTGAACTCAGGCAATCTCAGGCCCTCATGCTTGTGCAGGAAGCACACACACTTAACTGTGGAGCCATCTCTGCAGCCTCATAAAATGTTTCTTAACCCAGCCAAGATCTCACACCCTAGTGTTAGTAGGAAGGAAGGTGGTGGTACCTCCACTATGGAATGAATGAGTGAATGGCCACCCATTTTCCTGAAGTTCATCACCAAGGTCTACATACAAGCCCAGAAAGCTGCTTTGCAGATAAATGTGGCTTTACAGAAGCTATTTTTTAACTTGATGCTAGAAACACAGATGAAAGTAAAGACTCCTGACCTTGCAGAGCTCACACCCCAGTAAGGAAGAAAGAAGACAAGTGGAGAGTGTCACGTCAGGCTGCTCTCCTGCAGGTCTAAGCAAGCTGCAGGAGGTTGGGAAGAGACCTCACCCTGCGGGAACAGAAAGGCTCCAGCGAGGAGCCTCAGTGATGGGTGAAGGGAAGTTGGTCAGCCAGTGCAACTGGAGTGGGCGAGAATGTGGAGCGTGGCATGGAACTGTCAGAAGAGTGGCCTGCTTAATGTTGAAGAAGGCTGGCTATGGGGTAAGCACCTTCCAGTCTAAGACATGTTCTTCTGCTATGCAGGAAGTGAGTTAACAGAAGTTGATTTTAAGTAGGACACAGACTTTTCCTTCCATACTTTTTGAAAATATGACTGGATTTTGGGGAAAAAAATAATTCAAACAATGTGAAAATAGGAAATATCCAAAAATAATTTATCTGCTAAGGTAGGTTAAATTTTCATTTTGTTGTTTTGAGACAGTGTCTTGCTATGTAGTCCTGGCTGGCTTAGAACTCATGATATAGCCCAGGTAAACCTCAAACTTGTGGAAATCCTCTTGCCTCAGCCTCCTACTGGGGTTACTGATGAGAACAATTATGACTAAAATATCATGTGTTCTTCCATATTAAGACCCTATATGCCAAACTATTAATAAAGGGGCAGGGTCACCTTTTTCATTGGTCAGAATCAAACTAGTGCTACAATCTGGACAGCTGTTCTCTTTACCAGCATAAGTTCAAGGTCTTGAGAGAGCTAGGTTAAAGGGGCCTCACTTTTTACAGATGTCACAACTGAACCCTGCCTTGAGAAACTGACCGTGGATGCTTAGAAATGCATGCTGAGACTGTTCCCATGGAAACAACTATATGCAAATCTTCAACTTCAGTTCCTTAAGAGAATGTAGAAAAACATTGTGACAAGTCTTGTTATGTTAAAAACCAAGAAAATAAGGAAGAACGCCATGCATGTTTATGAAATGTCACAAAAATGAATTTTCTGGTTTTCTCTGTCCTTTAGTCACCAAGGAAGAGGCAACAGGATCCCTAGAGGAGAGGCTGGCACAGAAACGCTACAGCCTGTTGGTTGGAATGAACTGCCATCTGCTATCTGGAAGAAACATGCTCTGGGGACAATAAGAAGGAAAGTTCCTGTGACAGCAGCAGGGCTGGTGAGGGTCACAGGCTGGGTGTTACTGGCACGTTCTCCCACCTCTTAGTGTGTAGAATGATAGCAGGTAGAAATTTTGAGGAAGGCGTTCTTTTAAGAAAGGGACAAATGAAGTCACTACCAAGAAGAGGACTGTGGATAGCTTGCTGGGAGGCGACAAGATAGGAGTCATGCCATACCAGGTATGGTGGCACACCATGAAATCCCAGCATTTGGGAGGCTGAAGGAAGAGGAGCTCAAAGTCAAGATCAGCCTGGTCCCATGCTGATACCTATCTATAAAGAGAATAAAGAAAAAGGAGAAGGAAAAGTAAGAGGAGGGAGTCACTTCAGCATGGCTTGGTGGGGGTGGGGGGCCTTGCTGCTCTGGGGCACACAGCATCAGGGTGAGCAGGGGCCAGCTGGCTTGCTCTTCGCGCCCCCTTCTGGACACTCAGGACCATTGGAGGTGTCTTCCCCCATCATCCCCACCCCAAAATACTTCTTCCCACTTCATCTGCCATCCAGCTGACTTTCAAAACCACTTTTGTCCATCCAGATGTCACTAAGTGAGCAGGGTACCAAGTGGATTCTGACAGTCCTCACACACGACATGCTTCTCCTAAATTTGGCAGTTGTGATGAAAATTTGTTAGCTTGCTGTTTGGACATCAAGCAGGGGCCCTTGAGCCAAGCTTTGAAGAGAAACAAAGGTCTAACCTACCTCTGGGCCAGACCATCTTACCTGCATCCTATAAGGAGTAACTGGGCGAATGGAAGGATGATTAGAATGACAGAGTTTTGTTCCTCACTGAGAAATCCAGGATGACCCAAAGACCCCAGGATTCTGTCCAGAAAGTTGGGCTTTGGTCTCAGAAATAGCCTAATCCAGTGAGAGGTCATGGAGAAGAGGAAAGAAAATTAGAACTTCTGCTGAACCAGAGGTACTGCAATTCTGCCAAAGGCAGGAGCATGGAGAACTAATTAAAAAGCCACTCACAAGGACTCATGGAGCCCCTATGTGTCATACACAGATCATGTGTGTGGTGGCTTGAATGTAAAATGTTCCCCATGGCACCTCATATATCTGAATGCTTACTCTCTAGTTGGTGGCACTTTGTGGGAAGTTGTGGAGCCTTTGGGAAGTGGAGCCTTGCTGAAGAAAGTATGTCACACAGGCCCTGGGCCACTTACCACATTCAGCTCACCCCTGCTACTTCCTTTATGTGGATGTGAAGATGTGATGCCTGGCTGTCTGCTCTTGCCATGCTGATTCTGCCATGACAAAACTTCCCCTTGAAACTATAAGCAGACAATAAATTCTTCCATTCCATAACCTGCTTCTGGGTCAGGTGTTTGTTCCAGCAACAAGAAGGTAACTGTTACACTGTAACTACTACAACAGGTGATCAGGACAAAACAGGAGGGACTAAAATATTAGGTGTCTTTTTTTTTTTCACTGAGTAATTCTTATTACCAACCTATGAAGTTCTTCCAGATAGGGGCTATCTCCACCTCCTAGTTCAGGGAAAGCCTGGAAGCAACCACAGCTTACATAATTTAACAGCTTGATAACAAGGACTCTTTAAAAAATGTCTTTATTTATTTATTTGCAAGGAGAGAGAGAGAGTGAGAAAGAGAGTGAGAGAGAGGACGAGAGGGAGGATATGGGTGTGTCAGGGCTTCTTGCCACTGTAAACAGCCTCATGTACCACTTTGTGCGTCTGGCTTTACATGAGTACTAGGGAATTAAACCCAGCTTTGCTAGAAAATGCTTTTAACCACGGAGCCATCTTTCCAACCCAACAAGGACTAATTGTAGCAAGAAATGTGAATAGACAGTTAACAGAAGAGCATATTCAAATGACCAATAAACACAAGGAAAGATGCCCAACCCTAAAGATTGGTAGGGAAACATATATCACAGGAACAGTAAGCTACCATTGGTCACCCTTTTTAATTTCTACCAATCTGGTAGATGAGATATCTCACTGCTGGTGGGTCAGGTAGGGTACCCATCCTCATCCTGGGTAAATTAATTTAATTTTAACAAAAACATGGAGGTTGCAGATATGGCTCAGTGGTTAAAGGTGCTTGTTTCCAAAGTCTGACAGCTCAGGTTTGGTTCCTCAGTGCCCACATAAAGCCAGATGCACAAAGTGGTACATACATCTGGAGTTCACTTGCAGAGACAAGAGGCCCTGGTGTGCCTACATTCTCTCATTCCCCCATAAATAAATAAATAAGTAAATAAGTCATATTAATACTAAAGAAAATCTGACAACACAGATTTGCACATAAACTACACACTCCTAGGGTTAGAGAGATTGCTTAGTGGTTAAAATGCTTGCCTGCAAAGCCTAACGACCCAAGTTCAATTCCTCAGTACCCACGAAAGTCAGATGCACAAGGTGGCACATGTGTCTGGAGTTCCTTCACGGTGGCTAAAGGCCCTGGTGTGCCCATTCTCTCTCTGCTTCTTCCTCTCTCTTATTTAAATAAATAAATAAATAAATACACCCTCCTTTCTACTTGTCTCTCCCTGGAATCTTTACTTTATAAACACCTTTGAGGTAGTTTCCTACTTACAGCATTCATTTCCTCTCTTTCTCTTTGTAACATAGTGTTAGGGATCTTCACGCATCCATACGATCTCCTACACCTTCTTTCAAGGATCTATTAGGTCCCACCTTCCTTGCCTTTGATTGGCTCAGAAATGAAGACCTCAACCAATCAGCTCTTGGTATTCTCCTGGCGCTGCTGGTTTGGCCTGGACATGTAGCCTGATTGGACGCATGGGTCTGAAGCACAAGCTCTTCAGAGGCTGGGGAAGGCTTGGTCCTAACTTAAGGAGGCGCTGCTTCCTCCCACCCCCCTTGGCCTTCAGCACCCGTCTTGTCTTCGTGCTTCCTTCTGAGAAGGAAGGCGCGGTTCACACCTACACGCGTCCTGCCGCTGACCTTTCTTGCCACTTAATCCTTCCTGTCGGTTTGTCAGGTGTGATGCATTTTAGACACAGAAAAGTACAGCGCATAAGGCAGAAAATATGCAAGTGCCCACAGCTCAGACGTTTTTATAGATGTTCACATCGGGCCACATGCCCCAGTTGCTGGTGTGAACTCAAACTTTACAGACAAGTTGAAAACTGTAGATTTCCTTCAATCTATACTGGTCTTCCTCTCTCTACCAGTAGCCATTAATGTGAAATTGGAAGCACCCTTCCTTTTCCCATTAAAGACTGACATGATTTATGTATTAGGCTCAATTATACATTATCTTAATTATTATTTAATTATTAATTATTTCATTATTTTTACCTACATATACCTATCTTGTTTGGCACCACAGATAATTTTTTAATATCAATGATAGTAATGTTCTTCATATATAATTTATCAACTCTTATTGCCATTGTCCTTTTGAGATTTATCCACATTGACCTCTGTCTTTTTAAATAGCAGCTTGGAGTTATACTTGATGTGCCACCAAATGTGTTTACAGGGCTGGGAGGTGGCTCTGTGGGCAAGCATGAGGGCCTGAGAGGTCTGAGGTCAGACTTTGTTCCTTAGCACTATCACAAAAAGTTGGATATGGTCACACATGCCTATAACTTTAATTCCGAGTGGGCAGAGGACAGAGAATTGCTGGGGCTCACTGGCCAGCCAATCTGACTGAAATGGCAGCCCTGGAGTCAGTGAAAGGCTGTTTCGAGAAAACACTGTGGAAGGGCGGAGGAGGAGGACAGCTGACGTTCTCTGGCCTCTGCATGCATGTGCACGACTCATGGCATCTGCCCCCACACATGAATACACCACCATACACACACCACACCGCTTACACTACACCTCCACACATACCAAAATAATAATAACAAAGATTTCCACCTCCTAAAGATAGATATTTGGGGTGTTTCCTATCTTTTTCTATTATAGACACCACAGTGGGCAGTTTGGTTCATCTCCTTGTATCCACGGAGACCAGGGCAGAACGTGCAGTGGTGGAGGAGCTGGACTGGAGATGCAGCCTACCGGATGAGGCAGGTGCTGGGGGCTCTGAGTCCCTGGATGCAAGGTTCAAGGTACAGCCCAGCTCCCAGGTACAGAAGGTTCTACATCTAGCTTCCTCTGCAGGGCTGTTTTGTGGAAAACAACATCCTAGCTAAGGTGTTGGCTGGGAAGGCTGCCTTTTGAGGTTTTGTGGTGTGCAGTTCCTTGATCACCAACTGAGACTGAGTCTCTTCACATGTTTATGCATGACTTCCTTTCCAACAAAGAGCTGCTGCCTACACTCTGATTCATTCATTCATTCTCTCTTTCTTCTCTCTCTTTCTCCTTAGTGGTTTTCTTATTGACTCCTAGAACTTTTTTTCCAGATAGTGTGAATTATCTCTCTGACACACATTGTAAATCTCTTTCTCTCTCTCTCTCTCTCCTCTCTTGCTCTCTCAGTGGGGTTCTCCATCCAACACCTTTTAAACATAGTTCTTATTGCCATGCATGAATTTGAACATTTATGACTGGAAATTTATCACTCTTTTATCATTGGTGTTTTTTTGGGAGGGGGGGGTCTCCTTTCAGAAATCTTTCCCTCCCTGAGGACATAAAGACATTTGCCTGTTTTTCTTCTAAACATTTAAAAACTTTGCCTTACATTTAGTCTCAGATCCATCTGGAAATTTATTTTTGTGTCACATGTGAGAAAGCTATCTAAGTTTGTAGTTCCCTGTTTGAAAAAAGTCAGGGATCTTAGCATGGCATTCTGCGTTGCTTGTTTTCGCAAGTGATTGTAAACCTCAACCTTGAAGATGAACTCGGACGTACCCCACACTGAAGGGACAAATCCCAAATAGAACAGGTTGATCTCCACAAGTGTCACGCGATCTTAGTGACTATATCTTTATGAGATGTGTGATATGACTTCATTGTTAAAGACTGCCTTCTCTATTCTCTCCTGTTCTTTCCTTCCTTCCACTCTTTCTTCCTTTCTATCTTACAAGCAGAGGGAGTAGAAGACAGATGGACTGGGAGAATGGGTGTGCCAGTACTTCCAGCCACTTTGTGCATCTGGCTTTGTGTGGTTGCTGTACATTAGTCAGGTTGTTAGGATTTTCAGGCAAGCACCTTGACTGCACTGAGCAATCTCTCCAGCCCTTCTGGTTTGCATTTTATTTTTATTTATTTTTGGTTTTCGAGGTAGGGTTTCACTCTAGCCCTATCCCAGGCTGACCTGGAATTCACTATGTACTCTCAGGGTAGCCTTGAACTCACTGCCATCTTGCCTCCCAAGTGCTGGGATTAAAGGTGTGTGCTACCAGATCATGGTTTTGATTTTTTGAGATAGGGTCTTGCTATGTAGCCCAGGTTGCCCTGGAACTCAGTTTTCCTACCTCTTTTCCTGGGGCTGGGAATACAGACTCATCTTATTTTCTCCATTCTGTCTTCTTCAGTTTTCTATGTGCATTTCTATATCAGCTTGTTAAATTCTGTGGAAAACTTTATCAAAGCTTTTAGTTGAAATTGTACTGAAGTAATGTTAATTTGGAAATGAAAATGTCATTTTTACAACGTTAGTTTGTTTGTATTTAAATATTCCTTCAATGAGATTTTAACATCTCCCTACACACCTGACACTCTTGTTATTAGATTTATTTCTGTGTTTCTTACTTTTTAGCTAAGGGAATATTTTAAACTTCATTTTGTACTTAGAAGTCACAAGTGCTTGAAAATGGTATTAAACTTGTATCTGTCAAAATTTTCAGAAGCACTGAATAGTTCTAATTATGTAGATTTTTTTGGAATTTTCTAAGTAGATTGCCATATGGGTTTCAAGAAATGAAAATTTCCCCTTTTCAATCTTCATTCCATTCATTTCTTTTTCCTGTTATGTCTCAGTGTCTAGAGCTTCAGGATGCAGCAAAGGACTTGGACAACTTAGCTGTGATGTGACTTTGTCCTTTATGTGTGCTCACCAGTGTGGTGCATCTATGTGACAGGCTCTCTGCCACTGCTGAGGATGGGTTGGGACTGGCTACATGTCACCTGTCTATTGAGAGGCCAGTGGAAATTGCAGAGGAACAAATGACTTCATTTGAAAACAGTGAACAAATTATATTTCAACAATTTTGTGTGAGAGTGAATGCATGTCCTGGGAGAAAAGACAGCAGTGAGAATAGCAAGCTATTACTAACAAGGTTTTCCTTATTGGGTGTGGCAGAGAAGGATGAGAAGAGAGGGATTGTCTTCAAAAAAAGTTACTTAGAGCCAGTCACAGTGCCTCATACCTATAATCCCAGAGCTCATTTAGGTGGAGGCAAAAGGAATGCCAAGAGTTCAAGGCCAGACTGGTCTACACACTGAGTTCCAGAACAGTCAGGGCCACATGGGGAGAACTGCCTCAGAACAAAAGCAAAGTAGCCAGGCATGGTGGCACACACCTTTAATCCCAGCATTAGGGAGGCAGAGGTAGGAGGATTGCCGAGAGTTTGAGGCTATCCTGAGAATGCAGAATGAATTCCAGGTTAGCCTGAGCTAGAGTGAGATCATACCTCAAAAAAAAAAAAAAAAAAAGCAAAGTAAATAAACAATAAAAATAATGCATGGGCTATTATCTGCTTTATATTCTCCTTTCTTCCCTCCTTTTTTATTCCTTCCTCCTTTCTTTCCTTCCTTCTTTTCCATCTCTGTTGTTGTGTTGGAAATGGAATCCAGAGCTTTTCACATGCTAAGCCATCATTCTACCCTGACCTACACCCCAGCCTTCTATATGACGTTTTCTTACACTTTCCTATAAAGCCAGGACGTTTTAGGAACAGTATTATGTATATGATAAAAAGTTGAAAAATATCTTTGTGGCAGAGTTTTACAAAAGACATCATGCATTTATTTGATGTTTTTTTTGCCAGAAAATTTCATTTTAATCTCAGAACTTACCATCCCTGAACTCTAAAGCCAAATGTGGACCAGTGAAAATATGGTCACTTCCAAGATGGCTTGCTCAGTCCTGGTGAGCCAGTTTGAGCTTTTAGGGGCTTGGGTGGGCTAGGTCTACATGGACCTCACACACCCTGGTCCATTAGTAACCAACTTCACAAATAAGAGGTGTCGACACTCTGTCCACTTCTCAGATGCCACAGATCAAAAGAAGTGACAATGCCTGTCAGGGCTCTTGGCACCTTCAAGCCTCAGGCAGGAAAGCGAAGACAAATGTCCCTATTGAACTATTTGCTCATAGCATCTTCTCCTCTCCTGGCCCTTACAGCAAAAGAACAGGGAGCAGGAAGGAGAACAAGGGAAAAGGACATTATTTCTTTCATTGGCAACAGAGAAAAGTCATCCTGTGGAAAGGACAGCAGAAGTAAGGGCAGCCAGGGAGGGAGGTGGGGCAGCTACAGGAGTAGGGAGCATGCCGCTGACTGTGTGGCAGCGTCTGGGTTGGTCACCAGGGACACTCACCAGCCTCCAGTGACCCTGGTTCTCTCTCTCTTGCTCTCTCTCTCACTCTCACTCTCACACACACACACAAGATGGAGGAGGCTAATCTCAAAATCAAATAACATAATGTGAATTTTAAACTTGCATGATTCGAGTCTCTTGTCAAGAACACTGGCATTGAAGTCTACTACTGTGGAAGGTGTTGAAGAAAGAAGGAAAAAAATGGAAGATAGAATTAAGGGTCAGAACAGTCAACAAGAGGAAAATAAAACCCAATATTAGTCATGGCCACAGGGTGTGGCACCATTGTAAACATTGCATTTATTACCTCAGTTGTTCCCCCCACACCCCAGGTGACAATGCCATTATTTCCATAGCCTCAGAGAAGGTAACTGGCTGAGAAGCACAGGGTTCCAGGAAGCAAGTCTCTTATCTCCCAACTCTACTTCCCCTAAGAGGACACAAGAAAACCATCCTAGGTTGGAATGAGGGACTGATCTATAGGGAGGGACCTCATGTCGACAACAAGGCCATTGTGCTGTGAGTTAGGATACTTGCCTGGCCATCATGGGCTGTGTCCCCAGACAGACACTCTGGACTCAGTGTCACTGATGTAAATTGGACAGGCTGCAGGAGAACCACAGCTCCTCTCATGGCCCTTGTCTGCACTATGTACCTGAACAGAGGCAGTCTCTCTCGGTGCCTTGGCAACCAAGCCCAAGACAACTTGTTAACTGGTTGTCATCAGGTTCTATGCTCAGAAGCGCTCCTCTTCTTGGTAACAGAACTGGGAAAGCCTGAGTGTGGGAGGATTGCACGTGGGCAGGACAGGGCTTGCAGCTCATGACAGCTGACTGTGCCTTCCAGCCCTGAGCAAAATGTATATGCAAAACACCGCCTGAACCCTAAAGTGCCAGAGCCTATTCTCCACACCAAACAGTATAATGAGGCTGACCAGTTATTGAACCCCAAATATACTTTAAAAGTGAAGAAAAACAAAGTGAAATCAAATGTTTTCCTATTCTATCAAAGGATATTGCACCTTTCATTACTCCAAGAAAACACCATCTAGAACTCAAGATCTGGATGCAGGCAAATGGGCATCCAATCCTCACCAGTAGTTGCCCTGTGCCCTCAGGAACTCTCCTTAGGGGGCCTGGACTATCAATTTTGTCAGTTTGAAAACTGACACAGCAGCATCCCCACTGCAGGGTGCCCACAAGTAGTAAGTGAGATCACACGAGAAAAGTCTCTGGTAGATGTTTGTGTGTGAATCCGTGAAAACAACCAAGAACGAGTTAATTTCCTGGGAAATGTAAAAGGGACCTTACAAGGGACAACACATGGCAAATTTACAGGAAAACATGGACAAAAGGACTGAGCACTCTATAGTATGCCCAAGAGGCCCTGTTTTAAACAGTTATGGAAGTGCGTGCATGGCTGGAGACAGGCACGAAGCTTCATCAAAAACAGACAACTGCATGCTGGTGAGACATGGAAATAGTACATGCTGCAGATTGAGGAGATGGCTCAGTGGGTGAAGGGTTGAAGTGCTGGCTGCTCTGGCATGAAGACCTGAGTTTGGAACCCCAACACCTATCTGAAGTATCGGGTGTCATGGCACATATCTGTGATATTGGCACCAACAAGACAGAGCCAGGTGAATCCCAAATGCTTACTGGCCAGCTCGTTAACCAAATTGGAGAATTTTAGGTTTAGTAACAGACCTTGCTTCAAAAATATGTCTAAGTGAGGTAGACAGGGACTGAAGAGGACACTGATGTCAACCTATAGACCTCAAATATGCGAACACATGTGCACATGCACTCACAGGAACAGCCACATACCTGCGCATGACACAACAGAAAAAGAAAACATGTATAGAAACTTCCACATCACTGGTAGAATACTAGTTATGTCCTGAAAGCTCACATTTTCAGAGAATGCTTAATTAATATCAGGAGACCATGCTCAACAGAAAATGAAAAGTGGGAGGCGCAGAAGGTGTGAAGGGAATTTAGAGCAGAGCCACAGCTTCTAGCTCCTGTTTGCAAAGACCAAGGAAAAGAAAATGGTTTAGGGGAGGCCACTTGTAGCCTAGAAATGATGATGGGTGGTCCATCTTGGGGAGTGATAGGGAATCGGTGTGGTGGTCCATCCTGAGGAATGATAGGGAATGGGTGTGGGTGGTCCATCCTGGGGAGTGGTAGGAAATGGGTGTGGGTGGTCTGTCCTGGGAAGTGAAAGGAAATGGGTGTGGGTGTCTATCCTGGTGGGGGGGTGATAGGAAATGGGTGTGGGTGGTCCATCCTGGGGAATGATAGGGAATGGGTGTGGGTGGTCCGTCCTGAGGAATGATAGGGAATGGGTGTGGGTGGTCCATCCTGAGGAATGATAGGGAATGGGTGTGGGTGTCTATCCTGGGGAGTGGTAGGAAATGGGTGTGGGTGTCCATCCTGAGGAATGATAGGGAATGGGTGTGGGTGTCTATCCTGGGGAGTGGTAGGAAATGGGTGTGGGTGTCTATCCTGAGGAATGATAGGGAATGGGTGTGGGGTGTCCATCCTGGGAATGACAGGGAATGGGTGTGGTTGGTCCATCCTGGGAATGACAGGGAATGGGTGTGGGTGTCCATCCTGGGAATGACAGGGAATGGGTGTGGTTGGTCCATCCTGGGAATGACAGGGAATGGGTGTGAGTGTCCATCCTGAGAATGACAGGGAATGAGTGAGTGTGTGTGGTCCACATTGGGGAATGATAAGGAATGGGTGTGGGTGGTCCACACTAAGGAATGGGTGTAGGTGGTCCACACTAGGGAATGCTTGTGTGTGGTCTGGGTTTATTTTTCCTGTATGCTCTGCCATGCTGTCCAAACTATCTAAAATCAGAGAAAAAATGGATAGTAAAAAATAAATGTGTGCCATATAGCACTTGGGAGAAGTGGTGCCTCATGGAAATGACTCACACTCAGCATACTGCACCCTGAAAGGAAGTCTGTACGGCTTGGGATGGAAAACCTGCTCACTGTTCATCACTAGAGAAAATGGGGCTTTCAGCTCTAACCCCAGGACAGAAAAACTGCAAACGCATTGAAAGAACATAAAACTTAGGCTTAGAAGAGAGATCAGCTGGTAAAGTGCTTGCCTTGTAAACTAAGGACCTGAGTTCAGATCCCCAGAACCCACACAAAAAGGCAGCGCACGTACCTGTAATCCAAAAACCAGGGAGGTGGAGACAGGAGGATGTCTAGGGCTCTCTGGTCAGCCAGTCTAGCCTACTTGATGAATTCCAGGCAGATGAGATACCCTGCCTCAGAAAAGCATCTGAGGAAGGATAGCTGAGGTTATTGTCTGAACTCCACACGTGTACACCCCCCATGCATGCACACCTGAACACACATGAGCACATGCATGTGCGCACACACATGTACATGTGTATACCTGAACACACACACAAGCACATGTGCATGCACACACATGTGTATATGCACACATGAACACACAAGCACGTGTACACACATATGTATATCTGAACACACAAGCACATGTGCATGCACACATGCATATGCACACCTGAACATACACACAAGCACACATGTGTATACACACACACACACACACACACACACACACACACACGAATATAAAACTTGCTGATTCAAAGCTCAAAAAAACTGTTTTAGGTATCTCATTAGAAAATGAGAAACATGGGGAAAGAGCTAAGTATTGGGAATTATTCTGGAACTTCACAAAATAGTCTCAATGAAAAAGATTTTGTTTTCAAACAGCCATTTTTATGTGTCATGATGAAGCATTTAGGAACCACTTTTTGATTATTATTCACTTTGTCAACATTAGTATTACTTTGTATAATGGAAGATTGTCTGAAATGAGGATGACCTTAGATGTTGAACACAAATGACAGGAAATTGGAATTGATCTCCAAATAAAAAAAGATATAAAATCCCCAGAGCCATGAGCACTTTTACTGAGTAGGATTTAATTCTTATAACCATTCTCTTTTCAACAAGATCTGAAATAGAATATTATCTTTGATTTTTTTTTGTCTTTGAATTAAAATGTCTGAAGGGATGACATTAAAGAAGGCCAAAAAATGAACTGTTCTCATCCCAGCAACATCACCATAAGACCCTGGCGGGGTGGGGGGGTACTGTTTAATTACTGAGGCAGAGAACTTAGAGCTGCTGCCAAGGAGGGGCCTACAGCACACCTAGACCCACCTGAAGCTGTGGCTGACAGTGGCCGTTTACCTGTGGTTCCCAATGTAGGTACCATGACACTGTGCTGGCCTGTCCTTGCTCTGAGACCCAGCTGGATCTGAGAGCCATCGTGGGTCACCCCCAGAAAAGGGCAGTCATCTCAAGAAAAGGATGGGGATTCAGATAAGAGGGCATGTTGAAATGGTAAGGACACACAAGAAGGGGCATCAGTACAGATGGCCAGCTCCAGGAGCTAAGCTCCCACAGAGAACTGTGTAGGTAACTGAATGTGGGTTTCCACAGGAGGTGTGCAATCCTTTCAAAGCTACCACTCAAGACTGTGTAGTGACATGAACACAAGACGCATTTCAGGATAGGACTATTCCTGACCCTGTCTTTCATGAAAGCTGCAGATATTTTCCTTATTCATTTTATGATAAATAATCCAGCAATGCTTCCTTTCATCCACCCAGTTATCTACTATCCATCCACTATTCATTTATCTATCCAAGCATTCCTCCTTCCTTTCATCCCTCCCTCTCATGTATGCAGTTACCCTATCCATGCATCTATCTATCCACCCATCCCTCCCCCAACCCACCTATCCATTGAGTCATCCACCCCCCATTCATCCTTTAGTTACCACCCACTGCAATGAATGGCAAAGTCACAAAGAATTTACCAGTTCCTGCCTTGAGGAGATCAGAGTTGAGTGTGGAAGACATGAATGTAAAACAGAAACGACCTGTAACAAGATCTCTGTAACATCCTATAATAAATAATGATGGAGTTTGGGGATACGGGAGAAAAAGAGCCCATGTTCCTGATAGGGATTGATGGGTGTTGGCCACAGGCTGGTCTGGGGAGGCCAGCAAAGTTCGCACCTGGGTTGCCTCCTTCCTCTTCCTGTCAGCTCCTTGCTTTCATCACCGTCATCATTTGTGGTACTTGGGATCGAACCTAGGGCCTTGTGTACGCTTGGCAAGTACTCTACCACTGAACTGCACCCTGGCCTTCTTTTTACTTTTTACTTCAAGACGTGGTCTCACTTGGTGGCCCTGACTAACATTGAACTTGAAACCCTCCTGCCTCAGCCTCCCAGGCAGCTGGAATTACAGCTCTGTGATACGAGGCCTGGCTAAAGCCCAGCTTCTCTAAAACCCTCTTTAAGAGGGTCTGGCACTCTGGAATGGCTGAAGGATAATGGGTCCGAGAGCGTTTGGCATTAAAGGCAGATGTGGGTGGGAGAGGCAGCCGGATCAGATGAGGAGCACATACTGCAGAGCTGGGCCCTGTGCTGGAGAACATTGGTGGGGGCACAGGTTCTGTTTTGTTGCCAATAAAGGTCTTGGCTTCAGAGCCAAGATGCATATGCAGTGGTAGTGGCTTGGTCCAAGGGTGCCACTGAGGTGTGCTGGTTGCAGCTAGGGCTGTACAATGTGCCTCTTCCTTCCCCTAAAAAGAGAAAGCCTTTGGGGCAACTGGAAGCTATTCCTGCAGTCTAGCTTGTCCTCTTTTCAGTAACAAAAATCTTTGTAGGCCCTCTCCTCTCATGCTGAAGCCAGCAGACTAGCATCTTTCTGTGTGTGTTGCACAAATTACCAGATAAGGTTTGTCTTACCCTACCCCCTCTGGGTCTCCAAATATAAAATGGCAATACTAAAATTCAACCTCAAGCCAACTTCCACCTGCAACTGTGAAGAACATGCTTCCATCATCCCTCCAGCTATGACTAGAGCTGCAGCAGACAGTCTTGAGGTTGGGAGTGCAGTGGGTCTGAGGCTGAGACCAAGGCTGAGTGCTGGTGAGGCTGGAGAAGTGACTGGAGCAGTGGGAGGGGATGCCAAGATATGTGACTTAGTCTGATGGCTAATGGTGCTTTTCCCAGAGATGAAAAGGACTAGGGAGATGGTTCAGTGGGTCAGAGAACTCGCTGTGAAAGCATGAGGATCTCAGTTCAATCCCCAGACCCACATTAAAAAAAAAGACAGGTATGACCATATATGCCTGTAACCCTGACCCTGAGGGGCCAGAGACAGGAGGATCATTGGGGCACACTGGTCAGCCAGTTTAACCAGAAAAACCAGTGTGAATTCCAGGTTCAGTGAAAGAACCTATCTCCAAGAAGTAAAGTAGAAGAGTGATAGAAGACACCCAATGTTCTCCTTTGGCCTCCATATATGCACGTGCACACACACACACACAGCGGAGAGTGTGGGACTCCCAGGTTCTTTATATTTGGATGACAAGCCACAAAATCTGAGCCTTATTTTGGGATCCCAACTGATCATCCTCTCTCCTCCTATATACACATATATATTTTCATGTGACAGGTATGGCTAAGGTTCTGGAGGTACAAGAGTGAGTGGACAATCTCTTGACCTGGTCTCTCACATCCAACTACTTTAGATAACAACATACAGAAGGCTCTTTTAAAGAACCACCTTTTGAGCTGATATCTGAAGACAGAATTGAGAAGGGGTTGGACTTCAAGGCAAGAGCCCCATGTTCAGGGAAAACAATGTTCATCCAATGATGTGAAAGAAGACCAGTGAGACAGAAGAGTGTCTGGCAGGAGGCCACACCCTGAGAAGCTTTGGGAAACCTCCCAAGATGCTTCCTACCTGGTGCCATCCAGAAGCACTGCAGTGTATCACGCGACCGATGCCTGAGAGCTTAATCTTTACATGGAAACGACCACCACAGCCTGAGTCAGCTGTACTTTAGTAAACCCTTTGCATTATTTTTATAACTCCATCATCCAAACAGCCTTAGGCTGAATTTGCTTTTTACAATACCCCATCTTCCACGCAAGGCAAGGCAAAAGGACCAGGGTAACAAATACTTGAAATGCGAGATCTACTGCTGGCCAATGACAACACTGGGCAGGGTTCTTGACCATTGCCTCTTAGCTCCTCTAAAGACCGGTCTTTCTTTCCAACAATCCATGAAATTACTCCTCTGAGTGGCCCAGAGTATCTTTTCTTCTATACACTGACTATCTACTCCCATGGACTCATGACCATCAAGTAGTATCAGAGGAAGAACTTCCTCTGCCATCTGAGCAGGAAGCCTGTGTTATTCTACTCTACTACAAGTCTCTAGTAAGTAAAATTAATTCAGGGTATCTGTTCAAAGAAATGGTATTAAGTTTTTCTGAGACCCTAGATTTTAGTGAGAGGAAGGAAGGAGGTCTCAATTCTCCAATCAGTTATGGGTGGTCCATGGTAGAAGTGTCCTTTTGGGACAGGACTCAGCACAGGCAGTTGCTAGTTTGAGTAGAGATAGCCTGTCCTTATGAGTTGCCGGGTGAGATGGGCCCTGAAGGGCTTGTTCTTTCTTGTTCTAGGTAATGGAGCGCTCTGGAGAGGCTGTTTCCTCCTTCACTCTTTCAAGGTATTTTTAGGGCTAACTAAAGCTATTTATGGCAAAAGCTGTCTTAAGAGTTATCCAAAAAGTGGTAGAAAAATGACTGATATTCTTTCTGTGAACCAAACCACAATGCTTCCCCTACTGGGTCAAAAATGATAGGAAAAAAGGTTCTTTTATGTCTCACTTACCAAGAAATATAGGGGCTCAATCTATGTATAGAAGGAAGGAATTAGAGGCTAAAAGTCCTTTCCCGGCATTTTGATGAGGGAACATGGAGAAGTCCTAGGAATCCCATTCTGGGAACTTGGAACAAAACATCTTGTAGTATCTTGTAATCCATGGCAGGGTGTACCTCAACCTGATATGTAGAAAGAAACCCATTCACAAGAAGGTGGAGAACCAAATCCACAAACTCAACAAGCCCTAGATGACCTCACTTCAGCACCCTTTCAGTTCCTGTCAATAACCCTGTGAAATGGATACAGTTAACTTTCTTATGGGTGTGAAAACCAAAGCTAAGAAAGCACATCCAGTTGTTAGTCACAATCAGAAGGCTTAAAACACAGAGACCCAAGCCTGACCTTCACTTCTTCTGACTCAGGACCTCAGGTGTGGAGAGGGGCAGGGGAATCTTACTATACATCCATCAGTTCAGATGATCTCAATGCATCGCCACTGAAGAAACCCTGGGTCCTGGTGTTCAGTCACTGCCACCTTCTCGTCCTCCTCCCATCTCTCCATCATCTCCCAGTGATCTGTTGTTTCTTGATTAGCTACAGCCTCCTCTCATTTGGAAATCTAGCTGCGCTGGGCTTAATTACCAGGTTGGGAATCAAAGCCATCAGACATCCTTGTGGAGTCAGGGCTGATTTACCTAAGCCACCTCTGTTTTGTTTCTTCCTATAACAATGCAATTTTTAAGACATTTTATTCACTTGACACTGGTATCAGTAAGATTTAAAAATGATACACAAGTTGCTGGGGAGATGGATCAGTGGATAAAGCACTTGCTATGCAAACATGAGGACTAGAGTTTAGATCCCCAGCAACTACAGAAATGTCAGGTGGCAATGAAGGCTCACCGGTAACCACTGCTCTTGGGAGCCAAGAATGAGGGATCCTGAGGACAAGCTGGCTAGCTAGACTAGCCCAGTTGGCTAGCTCTGGATTCCACTAAGAGACCTTGTTTCAGTAAATAAAGTAGGGAGCAATCCTGCATATATGTGGGCTCATATGCATACAAATACACACACATACAGAAGCCAAGAGGGACTGATAGATTTTTAGAAAGGTACCACGTATAGACAAAGAATCAAATGCAAGGGAGTTGAGAACATCATCCATTTTACATATAGAAAACTCTCCATGTGTACAGGAGACTCTTGTCTCCCGTGAGTGCCCAGGAAACAGTGATGAGAACATCTGAATGAATTATGTGCAGCAGTTGAACTTCTATATTTCCACTGGTGTGTTCAGATATTGGTAATTTTGTGCTTCCAGCCTGATGATTGCTTAATAGTTTCTCCTTTCCACATTGTGATTTCTCCTTTGCATTTTCAGGTTTTGGAAACATAAAAGTCTGGTTAAACAAAACAAAACACAAACAAACAAAAAACAAAGCAAAACATTTATAACACTTGATCTAATTCTCCCCTTGGGCTTGAAAATGTGGAGACATTGCCTCCAATAAGGCAAGGATGGAATAAATTAGAACTACAAAGCCTGAGAAAACTAAGGAGTTGACCCCATCTATAATCACTTGGGATTACAATACAGAGTTCTGCTGATATTCTTGGTGGGTTTGCTTGCTGACTGTGGGCAGAAACACTTGTGGCATTGTACCATGATGATGGCTCCCTGCAGAAGGAAGAGGAAGACAGAAGCTTGGCTTTTGGAAAATCAGGCTCTGGGTGCTGATGAGTAGGAGGATCATGTGCAAGACTTCAAGAGGGATTAAAGAAACACACCTTATAAAATAGTCTACAATTTTCTAAGCAACTGGCTCTTTAGATCCATGGGGTTCAAACGGACTCCAGAAGTAAGTTAGAGTATTCATTTCCTATGGGATGGGAGAAGACCTAAAAGAAGAAGAAGAAGAAGGAGGAGGAGGAGGAAGAGGAGGAGGAGGAGGAGGAGGAGAAGAAGATGATGATAAAGGCTGTTCTTGGTGACAATGTTTACTAAAGAGCCAAGTACCTTCCTCTGGAATTGAGGACTAAGGTTGGAGAGTTAGTTTCTCAAGGTGTAACTTTATTTTACAACAGAAATGCAAAGTGATAAGAGATACCCTTTCACAGTGTGCAGGAAAATGGGTGGAACTGAAGAACATTATGTAAGTGAAATACTTTCAACTCACAAAGACAAATATTGAATATTTTCTTTCATATGTGGAATTGAGAGTGAGATGATAAGGAAGTGAATGTAGACGGGAGAGCTGTTGGGGAAGAAGAAAGGGAATCGTAGGAGGAGATGAGAAGAAGACTGGGTAGGCGCATGATCAAAGTGATTACGTATATGTATGAAAATGGCATACTGAAGCCCATTATTTTTTATAATGATATATACTAATAAAAGTGTAGGGATGGGGAAATAGCTCAATGGTTAAAGTCACTTGCTTGCAAAGCCTACTGCCTGGGTTCAATTACCCAATACCTATATAAAGCCAAATGCATAAGGTGGTGTATGTATCTGGAGTTCATTTGCAGCAGTAAGAGGCTCTGGCACACACCCATTCTCTCGTTCTCTCTCCCCTTGCAAATAAATTTTAAAATTTTTCCTAAAAATTTAAATTGATACCAACACAGTGTACCTGTTGCCTATTCAAAGGCTCTACCTATTCCAAAGGCAGGAACTGGCTAGGAAAGATATTTATTTTCCCTGTCTATCATTTCCTTGGTTTCTTACTCCTTGGTTTTGTAAATGCCATGAATGGCATATAATTTAAAGCTGCCTGAAGCATCCATCTGGATGGATAAATTATTACATGTCATGTTAAAGGTTCTATGTAGTAGAGAAAACTGGCCGTCCCTAGAAATAAATGCTGAAACGGGAAGTCTGTGGTATGCCAATTGTTCTCGCCACTGGATGCTTCGGCTCTGATAGCTCAGCACATCCCGAAGCTCCTCACATGTCACTGGTTGGGTGGCACCTTCAGTAACTAAAAACTCCTCCCACCAATCTGGGTGTGATGACGCATGCCTAAAATCCCAGCTCCTAGGAGGTGGAGGCAGGAGAGGGTCAGAAGTTCAAGGTCATCACTGGCCACATACTGAGTTTGAGTCCAGCCTGGTCTACATGAGACCCTGTCTAAACAAACCAATAAATAAACAAATACCAAGCCCAAACTAAAAACCCCAACTTCAGCCTATAATCAAGAAGTCTGGGGCTGGAGAGATGGCTTAGTGGTTAAGGCACTTGCCTACAAAAACCAAAGCACCTTAGTTTGATTCCCCAGTATCCATGTAAGCCAGATGCATCAGGCAGTGCATACATCTGGAGTTCATTTGCAGTGGCTGGAAGCCCTAGTGTGCCCATTCGCCCTCTCTCTCTCAAATAAATAAATAATAAATAAACAATTTTTTAAAAGTCTGCAGACAACATATCCACTGAACACAGAAAAGAAGCATTTATACACACGTGTTGCCAATCTATGTGAATTTTCAGTGCTTCTCAGAGGAGGGAGATAATTCTGTCTTTGGTTCAGAAATCTTCTCAGAGAGTGTAGGAATTCATTGATAGAAACAAGATGGTCTGGAGACCTCAACCCTGGCTCCAGCTTGCCCTGTCCTTTTACCTGTCAGCCCAAGATATACTGGATGGTGTCCCAGGACTCTGACTCCAAAGATGTGAAATGATATGCCCACTCATCCAGGTGCACACATGTGCATGAGTCCCTGCACACACAGGTGTGCCCAAACATATATGACTATGTCCACACACATGTATTTATGCCACACACAAAATAAATACCCCCCCAAACAAAAGCAAAGCCAGAGGGACCCAGAAGGATGGACTGAGGCCATTGAGCTGGGAGAGTCCTGAGCCAGAGAGTGGTGTGGTCATATGGGAAGGTGAAGGAGCCAGGCCTGGGGATGGTTGCCAGCACTTAGCTCAGCTGCTGACTGCTACGTGACCTAGAGCCAATTACTCAGTGTCACTTTGTTCCAGCCTCTTATGAACTACAAGGTGCTCACAGATGGACTGTGCCACAGCAACGCTGCTGAGTGGGTTTTTTAGAGAAGGATCAGGCAGGGGTGAGGAGATGGCCCAGTTGGTAAAGTACTTGGGATGCAAGCATGAGGACTTGAGTTTGGATCTCAAGAACCCACGTAGGTTCAATAGGTGTGGCGGCACATGCTTGCAATTTCAGCATGGGGGAGGCAAAGAGAAGAGGGTCCCTGGGCTTGCTAACCAGCTAGTCTTGCTGAAAAGGAAAACATCCCGAAATGTAGCACACCTTCTTTCTCTCCTCAAGTTTATCTCCTTCATAGCCTGGGTTTCCTCAAGAACACAGTCCCTTGAGGCAGTTTAGCAGGAGCAGAGACAACAAACTAGGTCAAGGAAGTCTGGGACACATCCACCGCAGGTGGCTGCCACTGTGGGTAACTGGGCTGAATCTTAAAAGCCCCATCCAGGAAGCTAAACAGATGAGCTCAGAACACAAGTGGGAGATGAGTGGAGACAGCAGGTCTCTGACAACCCCCGCTACTCCCTGCTGGAGAGCTGACTGCAGGGAGATGGCCAGCGCAGCCTGCACTGGGAGAGGCAGTGTTCTCTTGGTTGCACCTGCAGGATGCTGCCACGTGCCTCTAGGCTCTGTGAAGCTGCAGACTGAGAGGGTTCACAGCAGTGTACAAGGTAAACGCTACACACCTGCGGGTTCTAGGCCCAGGGACAAGGCAGAGAGCAGCACACACAAGCTGCTTGCTCCTCCTCTGTCCACATGATGGAAATGGCAAGCATGGGGGGGAGGAGGGGAGGAAGGTGGCTCAGTGGACAAAGTACCTGCCACACAAGTGTGAACACCTGAGTTTAGATCTTCAGAACACATGTAGAAATCAGGACACCTATAGTATGCATCTGTAATCCCAGAATGCCTACAGCAAGATAGGTGGCAGAGATAGGAGAATCTTCTGGAAGCATGCAAGCCAACTGCATGGGGAATGCAGAGGAAAACAGCAAGAGACCCTGGCTTCAGTATTACTTGGAAAGAAGCAAAGGTTCCGTGGAAGGAATGTTGGGGAGGGGGAACAAAAGAAGCAATTATGATCAAAATACATTATGTACATGTATGAAAAGTGTTAATAAAAAAGTTGTTTTAAAAGATTCTGTTTCAAACAAGGTAGAAGGTAAGTACTGATATGCAAAAGTTGTCTTCTAACCTCCATACATGCACCATGACACTCACATGCCCTCACATACACAAACATGAAAATGCACACACGCACATGCACACACACACACACACACATGAAACCAGCAAGTGAAGGGGGAGTTAAAGGATAAAGTATTATGAAGAAAATAAAATGAGCTAATGGGGTTAGATGGAAGACTTTCTTTAGATATCAAGACCAAGACTGGCCTCTGTGAGGAGATAAGATTTGAGTTGAGGTGGCTCGAGAGATGGCTTAACGATTAAGGCACTTGCATGTGAAACATAAGGACCCAGGTGTGATTCCTCAGTACCCATGTAAGTCAGATGCACAAGGTGGCATATGTGTCTGGAGTTCCTTTGCAGTGGCTGGAGGCCCTGGTGCACCCATTCTCTCTCAAATAAATAACCAAATAAATAAAATACTTTTTTAAAGATTTGAGTTGAAGCTTTGACTACCAAAAGGAGCCCTGGATGGAATAAACCAAGCCAGTGCAAAAATTTTCAGGCACAAGATGGCTGGTGCTTTTCTGGAGCAGCTTAGGAGGAAGTGAGGGACTCCAGTAGACCAGGGAGAAGGGTAGGCAGGGTAGGCAGGGTAGGCATGGCAGGCAGGGCCACCTCCTGGAGGGCGTATAAGAAGACCCTGGATTTTATTCCAAGTACATAAAGGAGCCAACAGAACACCATGATCTGGTTGCTATGTGAAGAAATGGTGCAGGATGAGAATGAACGGAAATGTTACATGTGTAGGTCAGAGAAGGCCAGACAGTGACAGTTTCATGGAACTCAGCCTAATGCCAGTCCTACGGACCATCACTGAGAACTTGAGCCTTATCTACAGGTGGCTTTGATACCATCACCACCATGGTATCTTTCCAGGGAGGTCCACTACTAAGCTAGGAGAAGAAGATAAACTCATGGGGGCTGGGGGGCTCATGGTAGGGTCACCATGGAGGTCTCTCACCACACCCTGACATACTCCAGCTGATTTTTCAGCTCACATTTGTCTTTCACCACAGTCCTAGTTGTCAGGTTCCTTGTGTTCTGCCAATAGCACCCAGCAACCCTCATTCATCCTGGTGACACAGAGTCCTGCATTGCCAGTAACGCTGAGCAGTGGAGGACACCATCAGTACTACTTTCCTCCCTGGTTCCATTTCTCTTTCTGCCTTTAGCATCCTGGGAAGCTGAAATGTTCTTCAGGTCAGAAAGAGAGATGTCTATACAAGAGATGACCATGGATTGTGTCTGGTGTTTCTATTCTACAAGAAACAAACTTTCACTTGCTCGAATGTGGCAGGACCCCTGCCTTAAGGACATGGAAGACCAGTAAAATGCAGGCTGGTCAATTTCCAAGCCTAATTTAGCACTCAGACCAGATCTGCCCACGCTCCTCTTCCTACCCAGCCACATTTTACTTAGGTGTCTAAGGCAGTTCTGCAATGGTGTGAAGGTTATGCTTTAAAATAAGTGTGAGAATATGTCACAAGTTTATCTTTGGTCTGTGGCACCATGTCTAGGATCCAATGTCTGCCAAATGCTGTTAGATACTTCAAGGGACCATCACTTAACTTCAAAAGCTGTTATGACAGTTTATATTGATTGGCAAGTTGAAAGGACTTGGGATTACCTGTGAGGGATCATCTAGATTAGGTTTTCCTCTGGGTTTGATTATGAGCAATCATCTTGATTAGGTTAACTGAAGTAGAAAGACCCATCTTAACTATGGGTGACATGCTGGGCTCAGACTATGAAAAGGAGAGAGCTGGCTGAGCAGCAACACTCACTGCTCTGTGCTTCCTCCCTGCTGATATGATATGATGAAGCTGGTCTCCTGCTTGTGCCATCAGAGAGTGTCTCCTCTGGAACATATAAAGCAAAACTGAACTCATTTCCTCTCATAAGATGCTTCTTGTCAGGTGTTTTGTACCAGGGGTGAGATCATAACTAGTAGGATCGTCAACTGTCTACACACTCAAGATGCCATGACATAGCATCAAAATACATTATGCACATATAGGAAAATTGTCAATAAAAACATTGACCTGGGCTGAAGATATAGCTTAGCAGTTAAAGGATCTTTCTTACAAAGCCTGACAACCCTGTTTTGATTCTCCAGTACCACATAAAGCCAGATGCACAAAATGTGTCTGAAATTCTTTTATATTGGCAGAGGGTGCACCCACACTCGCTCCTCTCTCTCCCAAATAAATAAATAAAAATATTAAAAGAAAACATGATGAAGGCTGGAGTCAGTGGTTAAGGTGCTTGCCTATAAAGCCTAATAAGCTGGGCTGGATTCTTCAGTATCCACATAAATCATGATGCAAAGTGATACATGCATCTGGAGTTCTTTTGCAACAGCTGGAGGCCCTGGTGTGTCCATTCTCTCTGTCTGTTTCTCTTTTCTCTCTCTGCTTGCAAATAAATAAATTTTTTTTTTAAATGTTGATGCATAGTTATCCTTGAAGTCCACAAGGACAGGTCTATTTGACTCTTTAGCCACCCAGAGACTGTGGTACAGAAATCCTACTGAGGACAGACATGAAACTTCACTACAAATCAGATCCTATATGGGCCATGACTGATTACCAGCAAGCAGAGCAATGGAGATAAAAATTGAAGAAACAGGCTGTGGAAATGACTTAGCAATTAAAGGTATTTGTTTGCAAAGCTTGTTGGTCTGGGTTCAATTCCCCAGCACTCATGTAAAGCCAGATGCACAAAGTGGCAGATGCATCCGGAGTTCGTTTGCAGAGGTAAGAGGTCCTGGTCCACCCACTCGCTTTTTCTCTCCTGGCAAATAAATAAATAAAATTATAATTTTAAAAAATTTGGAGAAACAGTAAGAGCTTTTTTCTTACCTGGTCCTTTTTATTGTTTATAAACAACATGTTTCCACAATATTCATGCCTTTAAACAGTTCTGACCTGAAGGTGACTACCAGCAAGGCCAGTTCTACTGTGGGTACAGCTCTTCCCACCCCCTGCTCTTTAGTGCATGTGACTGGCAGCAGAGAGCTCCCATTCCCAATACATGGCGGCCAGCAAACAATTCCAGCTTACCTTTAGTTGCAGTTAAAAATATAACAAACAGATTCATGTACCAGTAAATATATGCACAAATAATTTCTAATTTTTCCCTGTAGTACTGTCACATTCTCAATCACCCCTGATAAATGAGAGATAACAGGATTCTTAAAGTGGAAAAGATTTTCTAGCTTCTTAATTCAGCCACAAAGTCCACAATACAATATACTACACCATCCATTCCATTTCAATTATTCATTAGAATGAGGAAGTGTTTTTTAAGTAACTATTCGAACCAAAATTTCAATATCAAGAATAGGGCATTTGCCTCAATTGTTCCTCATACAGAAGGAGATACTTGGATTTTTTTTTTTTTTTTTTTTTAGTAGAGAAGCCAAAAAAAAAAAAAAAACAAAAAAAAACAAAAAACAAAAACTCAGACAGACAAACTTCTTTTTAAAAGATGTAGAATTTCTGGTAGAGGGTCTGGGGAGATGGCTCAGTGCTTGCCACACAAGCATGAGGGTCAATCCCTTGCATTCATGTAAAAAGCTGGGTATGACCACGCATGTCTGTAACCCCAGTGATGGGGAAGGAGCACAGAGACAGGAGAATCGCTGGGGCTCACTGACCAGGCTGACTGACAAAGAGCAGCTCCTGGTTCAGTGAGAGACTCCATCCCAAGAAACAATGGGAAGAGTGGCACAGAAGGACTCCCATATTCTCCTCTGGCATCCACACATGAGCACATGGGACATGTGCCTCTGCATGAAAACATGAATACACTGCACACACACCATACTATGTATGCAACATGCACATGCACACACATGTGAATGCACCAGAAAAAGGGTGGGGGAGTTTCAGGTAAAGAAAAGGTCATTTTCTAGGTTTAAAAAATCATAACTAGTAACCCAATGGGCACTGATTTGAATTGATGCTTTTTAAAAACCCCTTACAGTCTTAATTTAAAGAGGACTATATGATAGCATCCTCTTAGTGGTTACTATCATGAACTTTATGTTTGAATGTACATATTTTTGTGAAACACAATAGAATTCAGACCATCAGCACAAGATTTTGTAGGCCATAACCCGCCCCCCCCCAAACTTGTAATACTGACGACACTATGGTAAAGAAAAGGCCACATGGAGATAGTGCCCCTGAAGGGAAACTCCTATGATCTGTTCTCTAAAAATACCCACATTAAAGTCACAGTATCTCTTTGTGTAGGAGTCAACTCAGCCTCACTTTTACTTCTCTCCTTCCTCCCATCTTCCAGTCTCTGTGATAAGGTGCTGTTCTCACAAAACCTTAAAAAGATGTATGTACTGCTTATTACACTAAATGTGTCCTTGATGTTAAGTCATTATACAGCCTCCCATGTGACATGCCAATGAGGTGGTTTACAGACAGAAGGAATGCATTTTCCACAAATCAGGCACAAAGACACCACACCCCCTTGCAAATACCCTTAAGCTTCACAAGCCTTCTCCAACTCAGACCTACCATGATTACTCTTAAAAATAACCCACCCTCATGACACAAGTCATTGTGCCTATCCTAGAATGACTTTTCTGAAGACAATAAAGGCATTTCAAAAATTCTGTAGCAAATATGCAAAATGAAAGCCGCATATCATCCAGGAGCAAATGTTCTGATTTTCGGTTTTCACTTCCTCCCTAGACCACCAGGAAGAGCAAGACTGAGAAGTGAAGCCAAAAGAAAGCTCTTCAGTCCCTTCTTGTGCTGGCTACCTACAAATAATCAGTCTGGGATTCCCTATCTTTCATAAAGGCAGTCACTTTCTTATCCTACTCGAATGGCTGTCATTTCTACCACAGAGTAAAGCACGTATGTATGTTGTATTATCTATCTAAAACACAATATAAATTGAGAGTGGATTAAAAATTTCACAGACTATTTTTAAAGCAATAGGAACACATCAAATAGATCATACAGAGAGTAAACCCAAAATGAATGTCACTGTATCTAATTCAGTCTTACATGACTCCTCCTCTTACCATATAGTACATACATACTTTTGAAGAGTGTAAAATCAGAATGGTATTTTATATAGCAACGTGCCTGTTTATTATTACTAGATGAGCTATTTCAATAAAGGACACTTATAATGATCTAATCTCTAACAATATAAACATCTTTTGTTAGAAAGCACATTTGACAACTATTAGAACTGGCTGGGTTGAGCAAGCTTTTACAGCACTGATACTAAAAATAGGATGATCAAAATCTGTAAAGATATTTCTGCTAAGTGTTCACTGGCCTAAAAATAATCTTTTAAAAACAATTTTGATAATTTGGCTGACGGGGATCATATGCACATATCGATACAGACTGCTATTTCCTGTATGCAGAGCAACCTACCAAACTAGTAACACAATCCAGGTCAAGTTCGCACGCAGGCTTATCAGAGTTCCTGCTAAGTACAAGAGGGTCTGCAGAGATCACTTGTTTCAATGATGGGGTTCTGAGTAGACGAGGAGAGGGATGGGAATACGGTAAGATGAAAAATAAGGGGAGAGAACACACACCCAGGGTGCGTTTCTCTGGTCACTGTATGAACTACCCTTTGCCATGAAACTGTGACATTTGCAGTGAAGCTGTAACGTGTATTTATTATACCTTGATCAAAACATGTCAATGACTGTCCCACCACCACAACACCCATCTCAGAATCACCCCTAAAACACACCATCTGTCCTATCTTTATGCCACATCCCCAAAGAAGTCGTTTGTCAAATGTTGGTTTAGAGGCAAAAGAGAAAAATCAAAAAAGAGTTGTATGCTTTTTAATTAAGTCCGGTTACTTGCTTAAAGAAAATGCCATTCTACAAAACAACAAAGTCAGTGGTCACTAGGCTAGCAAAAGAAGGGGTGGGGTGGCACAGACCCTCATCAGTGCAGGGGACAGAGTGGCAGCCAGCAGCAGGCAGAGGAACGGCTGGGAAGGAACAGGGCAGCGAGGAGCAGGCAGGAGACATTGGACAGTGGGCAAGGGGCAGACGGCAGCAGGGAACTGGCAGGGGACAGCGAGGCAGAGGGCAGGGAGCAGAGCGGAGATGCAGGCAGGCAACCACAGACAGCGGGCTGGAGACGCGAGGGACCGCCTGGCTCGGTCCTGCAAGTCCCGCTGGGCTGCGCGCACGCCCCAAGGCCAGCTTCCCCAGAGCGCACTCCCTACTTACCGGGTCCGCGTCATTAGTAGATGGCAATAGCGTCGCTTAATCCCAGGTGCCTCTTTTTCTGTAGCATGGAAATGCCAAGCTAGGTACATACCCCCCGCCTAGCAGCAGCCCCGGCTCCCCGCGCAGCAACGGCCGGCCCCAGATTCCTGCAGCGGGGCCAAAAAATCAATGGGCAGCGAGCGCTCGGCAGACAAAGACTTCACCCAGAGAAAGCGCTCCTGCGCACCGCTTCTACAGAGGGTTCCCAGATGACACACAAGATACTTCACTCCTCGACACCCACCATGCCAGACACTGTCCCATGACAGGGAGACACGCATGCCCCCAGGGTTCTCCAAAGCACAGCCCATGTCCCACGAGAGACAGAAAGCCCAGGCAAAGTCTCAGCCCACACTGGACACCCTGCCCTCCTTCCTACCACGGCTACCCTCCTGGCGGTAGGTTCAGAGACCTTCCCCGCCACAGCCCCAGAGCAGTCTGCCAAAGCAATCTGGGTTTGGGGAAGGAAGAGGGGAGTAGGAAGGAAGGAGAAAGAAAGGAAGGAAGGAAAGAAGGAAGGAGGGAGGGAGGAAAAAGGAAGGAGCAAGAAAGAAAGGAAGGGAAAGGATAGAAGGAAGAAAAAATGAGGAACGGAAAGAAGAAAGAAAAAAGGAGGGTAGGGATGAAGGAAAGAAAGGTGGAAACGAAGGGAAGGAAGAGGAAAGGAAAGAAGGAAGGAGAGATGGAAGGAAGGATGGAAGCAGGGAGAGAAGGAAGGAGGAGGGAGCACAGAAGGGAAGGAAGGAAGGGAAGGCAGGCAGTGACAACGGGCAGTGGGCTGCAGACACGGGGGACAGGCTTAGTCCACTCTAAAGTCATGGGTCACATTGCCAATTCTTGCTGCTTTTGGTCCCAAAACAGTTTTACTAAGTGGGTTTGTGTGTGAGGGGGGTTCTTGAGCCAGGAGATTTTATCTGAATATACTTTATCAGGAAAACCACAACAGCTGGGCTCCTTGACTGGTGCCTGGTGATGAGCCCAGACTATCTAGGTTTGTCACAGACCCAACACCCAGCAGGGCCTGTTTATTGGTGACTAAAGCAACTCTATCACACAGCATTATGGAAGACTGCTCCTTGCTGGACAAGTACACACTCCAGCCTATTAATGACACACTGATTCTGAGATTTTGGTTAATAAATCTGTGTGTCAGACCTGGGTAGGGGACAACTGACTTTAAATATCTTGACTATCAGGTCTTCCACCTGGCTTAGGGAAGACTCCCCACACCCCAGGAAAGCTATGGCTTCTGTTCCTTCAATGTCTCCAGCTCTGGGCCCAGGGAACTGCTAAAAGGCCTTTGTAATTAACATATAACCATGTGCCTGTTTTATGAATTTTAATTACCTTTTTCTGCTCCTTATTATTCACTCATAACTGTATCTTTCTTAGAAGTAGCAAAACACCATTAGTCCCATCACTATTTCTCTAGTAAGTCAATTTGCCCAGCTTATCATGTTCCCGTCAGTAAGAATTAGGGGTTCTATAACTACAGATATTGCATCTGAAAACAGCCAAAAAAGCTTGAACCTTAGAACACTTTGCCTATTTTTTGTTTAATTCTTGTTTTTCTCTATCCATGAACACCACACAGGAGAGGATAAAATGTGGTAAGATATTTGCAGAGACACACATGTGACAGCTAATGCACTTAAAAAAAATTGAAGCTTTAATGATTATCTGCACAAGTTCCATAGCAAGCTATTAACCCCTTTAGGCCCTGCTTGATGAGAAATGCGATCTCACCACACAAGCCAGAGCCCTGTACATTCCTGCACAAGCTGGGGGGTGACACAGTTTTTAAAATAAATCAATGTGCCCAGGTAATTGCATTGTGGGTACATAGTCCTAGAAGGGGAGGCGGGGGGAGAGCAGGCCCATGGAGATTCACCTTATACACAGATAAAGAGCTGCTTTCTTGCTTTTGACCAAAAGAATGAAAAATGTCATTAGTTCTTTCGAGGCAAATGCACAAGGGCTTTGTTGCTGTTTCCCCTCCCCCTCCTCCCTGCCTTGTCTTCATCCCTCCCAGCTTTAGAGAAAGGCTCGGTAAGATTGTAGCAGCGAGAGTCACAGGGTCTGGCTACATTAGCGGAATCACACAGTACAGGGTGATGTCTTCCTTCGGCTCTGCGCCTCTAATTATTTACCCAGATCCAGACCGACTGTTGGAAATCAGCTCTCTCCAGGAGGTAACAGAGCTGAGAGGTTCTTTTCACTAGGAAACCATTGGCTGGTGGCTGGCATCCTGCCTGCAGGCCAGTGAGCCCTTGTGGGCAATGTCATGAAATAAATAAGCCAGGATCAGAGCACTTTCTTCATGCATTATGGCAAGAGGATCGATTAAATTTAAGGAGACCCAAGAAGAACAGAATATCTAAGGAAAAGAGATCACATAAGGACCCAGACCCTAGAATACAGGACACTGTTCTAGACGTTCATTTTGTGAAATGATGGGAAGGAAGCAGGGCTGAGGTGGCCAGTATTTCCTAGTTAGAGTAAGCTTTCCCCAGATGCAGACAAAACACCTTTATTGTGTCCACGAAGGGTGCTGTTTTCTCACGTGTGTTTCCTGAAAACAGAGAATGTTCGGACAACATTTACTTTAGAATTTGCTGGAGTTCTCATTAAAATAGAGGCCACCAGTCTTGTCAGCTTGAGGTCTCCTCTGCAGCTTGGAGTCACTCTTCTAACTCCACAGAATAAAACCCTAGAAAAATCAATTTAAATCAACCAACATCATTTGTATTTGTCTGTTTTTAAGACCTTTAGTAGGCAAACTGTTCTAAGCTTTGAATAGACACTTTCTACTTTCTGACTTTGTTTCTAGGACAGCAAAACTATCATCACACATACGTAGATTTTTAATTTTTCAGACCCTTAGTGGGACCAGCCACCTTCAGTTTCCTTTATTTTTCTACCACCCCAGAAGAAGCATGGTGACATGACAGTCTTCAAGGGGTTGTGTTGTGAGCATATCGGAGTGAGGCCCAAACCCCATCAGTGTGCAATGACAAGGGTCACTCTCATGCTTGGGGAGACAACGTGCGCATGCACGTGCGTGCATGCGTGCGTGCGTGCATGCGTGCGTGTGTGTGTGTGTGTGTGTGTGTGTGTGTGTGTGCGCATTTGGTTGGCATTGCCAATTAGGTTGTTTAACATTAAAATCAATTTGTATTCTCTGCATATACAGATACCTCTTAACTGCACATCTATTCTTTTCCTGGCTTCCTAGTCAGAACTGGAATTTTAAATCTGTTCTGGTTGGTTAGTTTGCTTATTAAAAAAGAAAGAAAGAGGGCTGGAGACATGGCTTAGCGGTTAAGCACTTGCCTGTGAAGCCTAAGGACCCCAGTTCGAGGCTCAGTTCCCCAGGTCCCACGTTAGCCAGATGCACAAGGGGGCACATGCGTCTGGAGTTCGTTTGCAGAGGCTGGAAGCCCTGGCGTGCCCGTTCTCTCTCTCTCCCTCTATCTGTCTTTCTCTCTGTTTCTGTCGCTCTCAAATAAATAAATAAAAAATTTAAAAAATAAAAATAAAAAAAAGAAAGAAAGAAAAAGGAAAAGAAAAAGAAAAAGAATAGCCCTTAAAAAAACCACATTTTTAATTTCAGTAACTGATAATCTAACTTAGAGCTTAAGAAGACGAGGAATTGTATTCCTGTGTTCAAAATCTAACAACTTCTAAGCACAACTAAAATTTGTACTTCATCCATCAAATTTCTCTCTTGAAACACTGGGTTAAATATTATATCTACATTTAAGGGAGAGGCCTGACAAATTCACTATTCAGCAAGTAACTAGTATGGGCTCACTGAAAGTCTCTATCAGCTGCTTCTTAGATACCAGAGAAATGCATGAGATATTCTACAGAGCACAATACTTATACGCAGAATACATTCCATATCAAAGAAGTATAAAATGAACCAAGTGGATCTATGGGGTCATACCTAATTCCAGTGTAAAAAAAAAAATCACTGGTCCAACTGTCCTGTGAACCCTTAAAATACAAAAAAAAAAAAAAAAATCTCAACATGATAGGAGGAAAAGCAAAACAAAACCCTTACCACATTCTATGCTAACAAATTGTTTTATAGGGAAAGCACGCATAATTCATATTAGAGTAAAATTCAGTGGAAGAAAAATATCAATTATAAAAAAATCCTATCTGTAGTCTAAATAATTTAAATGGAAAGTAGAGGCATTTCTCATGTCTTAAGAAAGATAAAATCCCAATCCTTTCCACAACCTTTGCAAAGAGGACGGGCTACAGTGCTCATATTTATTACAATAATTACACCAGAGAGAAACAAGGAAGGGGGGGTAAGCCTTGTGCAGACATTTCCACTGCTCACTGGATTTGTGGCTATTCAGGCATTCCCAGCTTTTTGTCTGAATCTCGCCTGTTTTTGTGCAGACCCAAACTTCTGTTCCCTCAATGCAGCACAAATTCCACTTCCTCTCCCGGGGCTTGTCTCCAGTCCCTGGGATAGGCTTCCTATCTTTCTTTACCACAAAACAGTACAAGACGCAAAGTTCCTGGAACTTGCTCCTTGGCAGAGAGCAGAGTGGGGCATCACCCCTGCAGGAAAGGAGGCTGTGGGTCTTTACCACCTCTTAAGGCCAAGGAGTTCCTAATGGTGAGACAACCTAAGTGGCTCTGTGGCACAGAGCTGTAACTGTCAACTAGGGGCATCCCTTGGGGCCTGTCTGCCTGCCCAATGCCTGGCCTTAGTGCCAGTTCTCAACACTGATATGGTGACAGTCCAGTTGGCCCACAAATGCTTTCTTGGCATTTCATGACAAGTCTCAACCAGCTAATTACAGAAACTGACACCACCCTGCAGAGCGACAGTGTCGCAGTGGCTGAAGCCATTAAAGTACCCGTGTTTAAAGGAAAACAACGGATTGGATGTGAGCACTCATACAGACCTGACAGAGACAATACGAATGTGGTGGGCAACAGGTCTACCTTGTAGACGAGGCAAGGTGAAAGCAAGGCGGTGACTCAACAAGCTAATGTCCCAGGCTTATGCTTACTGATTTCAGCATGTTAGAAGCTTGGGTTGTCCAGTACATACTGGGATGGAATTTTGCTTTTCATGGGAAGCAAGGCTGAGCCTTTGAGGGCCTATGCTATGACCTTTCAGCCCGCATCCCCCTCACTGCTCCTGGCTGGGGCTAGAGCTCTCAGCATGAGAGACACTGCAGTGTGAGGCAGAATTTCCCATTTGCCAGAGAGGGGCTTATGTGAGCCTGGTGCAGAAACCTCCCCAACCCTGTACTCCAGTGCTGCTGTCATTCCAAGTGTGGAGAACTGAGCTCAGATCTGTCTAACCAGCATTGGCCTCTCAGAAGCAATCATGGAGACCTGAGGGTGGTAATGGGCTGAGGAGGAGGGTTAGGAAACACCTTCTCTCACATGTAGGGGTGAGGGACTGAAGGTCCAATCTCCTTCCCTTTCCCCCTCTCTTCTTTCCCTCCTGATTTCCTTGTTCCATCCTTTCCTCCCCTCTTCCTTTTTTTCTTTATGAACTTCAGGCTCACTGTGTTGTGCAGGCTGGTCTCAAACTCCTGGATTCAAATGATCTGATCTTCTTGCTTCAGCCTCCTAGGTTGCTGGGAGTCCAGGCATGCTTTTTCTTTCAGACTAGAGTGGAAATTTTCCCTCATTAGTGTTTGAGCCTCACAGTCAATGGTTGTGTTCTTGGCTGGGGGAGGCTGAAATGAAAAGCTATGGTCTTGAGGGGAGCAGAAGGTTCACCAAGTTTCATGTTGTGGACCAATTTTGGGGGTGCCCTCTTAATCCTTTTGTTTCCTCTCTGGCCTGCCTTAGGAAGAGGCCCCCTCCCACTGCAGGGCTCTGCTGGAGAGGGAGGGCCATCAATGGCCTTGGGTATTGATAAAGGACTGTAAGGCAGGTGGTGGAGAGCAGAGAGGAAGGGAGAGATATGGAGGGTGGGGTGGTGGAAAACGTTGACCATGATCATCAGCTCCCTGAGCATTTGGGGGAGTCAGAAGAATTTTAGAGAGCCCCCCCCCAGGGTGGGGACACTGCTGCTAGAGTGCTGGGACAGCTTGTGATGTCTTTGAGAGGATGAGAAGATGTCTTTGCAAAGGACATGGGCCAGTGCTGCTCCCAGGGGATTACCATGTGGAGTGCAGCATATTTTATGGCAAGCTGGGAGGGGCTAGTGTGGGTGCCACTTAAGAGAGAGAAGCTGCCCAGGCCATAGGGCCAGTCAGTATATAGTGGGAATGCTGACACTCAAGAAGCCACATAGCACCGTGACCAATGGCGGCCAGAGTTTTCAAAGCTGCTGCCTTCCTGCTTTTGACTGCCTTACTTCCTACCACCTTTTGATCATGGCTGTACCAGTACCAATGCTACTCTCCCTGCTTTCTGTCACCACGCAGTCCCCATCTCACAGTCCTTGGGTGCTGGTGTGAACACAAGTGGGGCCACACCCACAGGGGTGACCTGAGCACCATTGGTATCCACGTGCTGTCTGCACCCTGTGAACCTACGGTACAGTAGGACTGCATTCGGCTCCAGGGTCAGACTTCCAGCTGGGGTGAGCCTCATAGAATTCCGCATGACTGAAATCATGTGACCCTGTCCTAGATAGTGCTCAGGGTCTGAGGACAGGGACTGTCCAGCTTCACATTTTTTTTTTTTTTGAGGTAGGGTCTCACTCTAGCCTAGGATGACCTGGAATTCACTATGTAGTCTCAGGGTGGCCTTGAACTCACTGTGATCCTCCTACCTTTGCCTCCAGAGTGTTGGGATTAAAGACATGTGCCACCATACCTGGCTTAGCATCACAATTTTTTGTTGTTGTTTTTCAAGGAAGGGTCTCACTCTGGCCCAGGCTGACCTGTAATTCACTATGTAGTCTCAGGGTGGCTTCAAACTCACAGCGATCCTCCTACCTCTGCCTCCTGACTACTGGGATTAGCATCACAATTTTTGACCTGTCCTGGCAGTGAGACCCTGTCATAGCTGTGACATAGAGGTGGGTGAATGGATGGGATCACAATAGGGCCCAGGTTTGTGCACTAGCTTCCCCCTAGGACAACTGCTCAGTGTATGTGTGTGTGTGTTGGGGGGTGTCTGCTCATTGTTCATGCTGACAGAGCAGCTGGGAGGGGGGATGGGAAGGGGGAGAGATGGGGAGAAGAGCAGAAGAGAGACAGTGTTAGTTTCTCTAAGCCTCCGCTTCCTCCTGGGGTAAGTGGGAAGGTGACCTCCAACCTTGCAAAGCTTGGATCAAAGTCTCCCGGCCCCTGAGGTCCTCAGGGAGCCATTGTTAATGCCCTGTGATTCACACAGCTCAGACCCGAGGAGTCCAGCCTCCTCGTCCTTCATGCTCTCCAGAAGCACACGTGCTGCCCAGCCTGAGTCACTCCCGGTGGTTCTCAGAGGCGGAAGAGGCAGGTAGGTGGGCTTAGGGGCTTCCTTCCTCAACAGCCTGCATCGCCCTCGTTACTCCGACAAGCCCTCTTGCCTTCTGAGCAGATGGGTTCCCAAACATCTCTCAGGCTGCATATCTGCTTGCCTCACTTCCTGCCCCTGAGCAGGGGCTGTCATGGAAGGTCTAGTGCTGGACTGGACGGCAGCACTGACATCGCCCAGCTCTTACTGCTGGTGGCGGCAAAAGCAAGAAACAGCTCTGAGGAACTCAAGTGAAATTGCGGGGCCTCATGGTGGGTATAAAAGAAGTCAAAGCCCATGCTCGGAGGATGGACAGAGCACAGGTTCCTGTGGACAAAGATGCCCTGGACACTGTGTGGCTGGTGGAGAGCAGGAGTGGGAGACAGGAGGACCAGACACAGATGCATCAGAGGGAGGTCACTGGTCCATGGAGAGAGGGTGGGTTTCTGGATGAGGTGTGGGTGTAGGGAAGATGACGATGCCATGATGGCAGGCAGCAAGATGGGGATTCACAGTTTCTGATACGGCTACAAAAAAGAGCTCCAGTCCCCTAAAACATATCTATACCCTGCCACTGCAAGTCTGAGAATGTTCAAGTTTGCAGCTAAGGCTGGGTGAGCTCCTACAGACACTCCTGGTTGACTGGAATGGCTTGAGCCCTTGGAGTCATCTGATGTCTGTGTTGTGGAGTTTGGATAAGAAACAAGTCATATAATAATCCTGGCTCAGCCCCCACCACCAAGCTGAGGCACTGGCTGGAGTCACAGGGTCACAGGGCCACTGGCTAAGGCACAATGGGAGCACAGAACAGCTTTCTCAACAGGGACAGGAGTCCTTTCAGCAGGTGCTGATTGCAAGGACAGGGAGGTACACAATGGCAGGTGGACAGTGCCCTCTCCCAACCCTGACAGACCCTGGAATCAAAGGCAGAAAGCCACGAGTCAGGAGTGCATAAACACTCTGGGATGGGTGGCTCTGGGAGCCCGAGGCCTGCTTCCGGAGCTGGGCAGATGCCTGTCGTAACCTCATTCATAAGAAGTGATTGAGAAAAAGCAAATGGAAGATAGCTCAGGCTCTGTGTGGATCTCAGCATAATAAATAGATTAAATACATCATAAGTCAAATGATCTCCCTAAATCTCACCCTGTGGCTAGCAGGGACTTCTGGTGTGAGAAGGGCCTCTCACTAGAACAGCCAGCTGTCTCTGCCTATGTAAAATAAGCATTACTATTGTGATTTGTATGGAAATTTCTCCTGGCCATTTACTCTAAAATGCCCTTTCCAGAAATTTGTCAGTTATCACCAATGACAACACCAAACATCTATTCCATGCCCTGCATTATCCTCAGAGTAACTACTTATGAGGAAACAAGACACTTTTATAGATTCAAACACTAATGCCCAGAGAAGCTCAGTAATTTTCCCAAAGATGCACAGTACTGAAAAAGTGGCAGTCAGGATTTGCACCCAAGATGTCTGACTTGGGTGTCTGAGTTTCCCTGGGCTCAGAAGCAGGGGTTAAGCTATGAGTAGTGGTTTTCAGCCTTTCTCACTTCCTCTCTCCTTCTCCATGCCAATGCCCATCTTCCTTGTATTCCCAACTTGCTTACATGGTCCTGAGATTGCAGGGAAGGCAGCGCTGTGTACCCCTGAGCGTG
Source organism: Jaculus jaculus (assembly GCF_020740685.1). NCBI lineage: Eukaryota > Metazoa > Chordata > Mammalia > Rodentia > Dipodidae > Jaculus > Jaculus jaculus. The sequence continues at coordinate 1,882,114 of NC_059118.1, forward strand.
AGCCCGATTTCCATACTTCCTGCCTCTTCCTCCAACTAAGGTCCTGAGACAAAATGTGTGATTAAGCCTATCTCCAGGGCTGACAGCATATGGCTATAGATTTTCAGACAGAAGTCTAATATTCATGTAGTACTAATCCTGTGAATCTTTGGAATGTTTTCCAAACTGGAGAAAATTCATTATTCTAATAGAAATAAAACCTTAAGTTAAAGTTAAGGAAACGAGTCACTAATACATTGGAAGGCAGGTGCAAGCTGGGACTGCAGAGCCCAAGGGATGGTCATGTAGGTCTGCAAGCCCAGCTGGGAGGAGGCAGCAGCTAGAAAACCAGGCCCCAGAGCACATCAAATCTCTTTCTTTTCTTCTTCCTTCTTTCAGCTCATGACTCAGAAACCCCTGGAGTAGGTGATGCAGAGGGCCCAGAAGCCTGGAAGGAGGCAGAATGGAGTTCAGGCCTCAGTGGGCAGGACGGCAAAAGGTCTAGCTGTACTTCTTTCTAGCTGTGTGACATTAAGCCATTGACCTACCCACTGTGAGCCAGTTTCTTCATTTACAAAATAGAACAGTACCTATTACCTGGGTGATGGTGAAGATAAAATGAAATAGCCACTTCATGCCCTGAGCTCAGTTAATGTTACAGAATGATAGTGAATAGCTGTGATAATAAACAGTAAGGGTGGGGTGGGGATCCTAAGCAGTTTCTGTGTATCTGGGATCATGAGTGGTCAAGCAGCAGGCAGCCAGTCTGAGGGACACAGGGCACATTCCTAGACATTCCCAATTCAGAGGATGTCTGTGAGCCTGGCCAGAAGGATGTGATCTTGATCTGCATGAGGCTCTAAACCTTCTGGGCCCCCTACTGGTCCCCAGGGCCGAGCAGCTTCTGCAGAAGTGTTCTCATGCCAGGTAAAGAGTCTATGGACCCAGCGGAGGGTGGGGAGGGGGTCACCTGGCTGCTATGTAGCCTCCTCTAGTCGGACCATTCTTAAATGCACCTGGTCCCTCTGAAAACATCAGAGGGCAGACATGTATCTCATGTCTCTGTGTAACAATTACCTTCCTTCTGCTGGGAGAAAACACTCAACTAGAAGCAGTCTATGGGAGGCAAAGGTTTGTTTGGGCTTACATTCTTCAGGAGAAATTTCATCATGGCATAGCAGAGCAGGCTGGGCATTGCATCTTGGTCACATTAGCTGGGAAGTATCAGCAAAAGTGAGCTGAGCTCTGGCAAGGAGAAGCTGGGTTATAACCCCCCAAAGCCTACACCCAGCAACACCTCCTCCAGCAAGGTTCCACCTCCCAAACTGCCACCAACTGGAGACAAAATGTTCACATTCAATCCACCACATTCTGCCTCAGAGGGTATCTGTGGGTTCTCCTCAAAAGCAGTTAGGACATTTGTGCCAGCAATTACTGTCCCTTTTGTATAAGCTTTGTTTCCAATGTAGGGACCTTAAATATCATCGAACCCAGACCAACCTCAGATTCACATGGGGGGTGAGATTGCTCCCCACTGCTCTCACAGATACTACCTTGTCCTCTGCAGAAGGTTCTTGGGCCGGGCCAGGCTGGGCCTGTCACTGGCTTGCAGCCATGCAACAGCCTCACCACCTCCCCACCCCACAGTCTCAATGATGAATGCTTTGCCAGCTAGTGAGATGCCACCACCCATGTCAGTGTGTCAGCATTTACACCACCACCCTCTGGGCAAACTCCAAGCTATTGGCCCTCAGCCACCACCCCACTGGGGACAATGAATGCTGTCAGGGTGCTTCATATTGAAAGACTAAACACCCTTTCTCCAGAGATATTCCCTAACCATTCTCAAGTCTCTTCTATACACAAGATATAAATGGTGCCAACGGGGACGCTTCGGCCATTCGAGGCATGAAAGGACTTCTCTGTGTAGGCCTGTTGTGAATTGTTCTGTCTCAGTGGCTTAATTGTCAGAACTGTTTTCCCTGAAGGCAATGGCCATGCTAGTGAGGAGGTGTGTGTGTTGGGGGGCACCCACAATCGTCTGTCTCCTTTTAGGCTTCGGGCCTGTGGGGCTGCTAAGGTGACAGGGCCTGGGAAGGTGGCAGGAAGGTGGATGGCCCCAAGCCAGTTTGCTCCTGGCTGCAGAAAGGCTGGGGCAGGGAGGGAGCTTAAGGGTGAGAGGAAAGCTGGCCATTACTTCCTTCTCCCCAAAGGGTCTCTAGGTTGCAGAACAGGTGGGGAATTTCCTACTGCTCATGTTTGGAGCCACAGTCCACTTGGGCTTTGTCACCATTTTCCTCTGGAAGTATCTTTGCCTCACTGAGAGAGGTGGGCAAATCTGTTGATTCCAATTGCACCCTGACCCTGAGGTGACCCTAACTAGCTCTGTACATGCTACAGACATGGCAGCAGGACTCATACATGACATTGATAAGAAGAGTTGTACACCCAGCCCAGCCAGCCCTGGGGAAGTTCTCAGATGGGGAGACTGAGGCAGGAGGCTGAGGCAGGAGGCTGGAGATGGCCCATCTGGGCTGAGGAGCCCTGAAGATGGGCCTTTGAGTAAGGCAGGCCCAAGTGGTTCAGGCTGACCTCCCTTCCTCCATCTCTACCCCACGCTAAATACTTAACATACTTGCAGTTCCTCCAAGAAGCCTTGCCTGAGTTCTCTATTGCACCCTCTCAGGGGCCTCTCAGCTTCTGGGCCTCTGCCTCCTCTTCTTCCTCCTCCTCTTCCATGACTGAGCTGTGGGAGCTGCTCTGACCTTGCTGGCAAGATGAGGCCCTCAGCCCCCTAGGTCACCCCTGACTAAGCAGCTCCTACCTTCTTCCACCAGGGGAACTCAGGGGTAGAGCTGGAGGCCTGCACCTCCATGCACCTGTCCAGATTAGGGACCTGGTCCCTCTGTGTTCTCTGGAGGACCTTGTGAGGAGTGAGCTTGGATCAGCCACATTAGGCCATTCTCAAAGCAGTCACCATCTCTCAAGTGGTTTCCTGCTTAGCCAGGAGGGCTCAAAATTGAGTCACCATCTGACTCAGCAGGAGCTGGGGAGAGGGCAGCATGAGATAGACTTGTCTCCTTCCCCAGGCTGGGGCTCAGAGGCCTCATTTCTTCATGGAAAAAGCTGTGGTGGTGAGCAGGGGATGCCTCAAAGCCCCACCATGGAAAAGCTGCTCTGCACATTCTGGGACAGTGAGCAGTTCGGATGGCAAAAGGAGGCAGGGGCAGTGAGCAGGACAGGTCTAGCATTGGAATGGTATGTGTGTGGGTGTACACACTTGTGTGTGTATGGAGCATGAGATTTCAATGTGTGTGTGTGGGAGGTGTGCACATGTGTGTGCATGCATGGATGCACACATGTGCGTGTGTATCCAGGGAAAGTGGCAGAAGCATCAACAAGCTGGTGCTTAGGGTGAAAACCTAGCACATCCATACTCAGGGTGTGGTAGCTTGAGTGTATGTCCTCCACAGACTCAGGTATTTAAATGAGCTTGTAAACTGGATCTCCAGCCACCTGGCTGGAGGAGGTGACACTGGGAATGGATCCTGGAGTCCAGCCTTAAGGTGTCACTGGAGGGGAATCTGAATTCCAGCCAAAAGGTATGCAGAGCAGTCTGAGTGCTGGCTGAGCTCTGCTTGCTGCCCATTTGTGCTTGTTGCTCTTGGTGTTTGCTGGCTTATGATGGTTCCTCTCTGTTTGGATGTATGGAAGCAGCCTCTTCTGCCACTGAGGGAACTTACCTAAACTGTGCCTGGTTTGGATGTCCATCTCAGCAAAGTGGAGCTGACTACAACACAGGTGAAGGCCAAAGGCCTCCATCACTGCCCAGAGTCCGCAGCCAGAAGCATTAATCTACAGCACTGTGGCATTGGTGGGAGGGTGGGAGACCATGCTTCCCTCTGCAAAGGCTTCTCTTGGGGGAGAGAGGAGCTGACTATATGCCTGCCTCTAAGGTGCAGCTGGAGGCTGGGAACTGGAGCATTGATCTGAGTCTGTAGAGGTAAAACCACCTGAGGTAGCTTGTGAGGTGCTCTGCAGACCAGACCCTGCAGGAGACAGATGCACAGAGGAAGGCAGGGAAGCAGCTAGGGCAGGTCACAGAGTGGCAGAAGAACATGATGAAAGTTTATCAGATGATGGAGATCTATGCCAACCTGTCCTGGGCAAAAAGTTCTTCTTTATTTACTTATTTATTAGAGAGAGAGAGAGATAGAATGAGGGAAGAAGGAGGGGAGAGAAAGAGAGAGAGAGAGAGAGAGAGAGAGAGAGAGAGAGAGAGAGAGAGAATGGGCACATCAGGGCCTTCAGGCACTGTAAACAAAGTCCAGAAGCATGTGCTACCTTGTGCATCTGGCTTACATGGGTCCTGGGGGAATCAAACCTGAGTCCTTTGGCTTCGCAGGCAAGTGCCTTAACTACTAAGTCCAGCCCCCAGAAGCCCTTCTTAACTTTCAAGGGAACACTACATCATCTGGGGAAGGGTACTCAGAGACAGAAGTCATCAAGGAGGCCAAGAGCCTTACAGAACCTTTAAAAACGGTCCATGTGAGATAGCCCAGCATGGACGAGGTTGGCATGGAGGCTGGGGGTGGCTTCTGTGCACTGTACTGCAGGCCACGCCAAGCAGAATGGAGCTGAAAGCCAGGTATTCTCTAGGTACTGCTGGAGACACAAGCCCAGAGAGCACTGGCCCCATGGGCTAAACAGACATGAGACTGCAGAGGAGGCAAGAGAGAATGGGGTCACGGACACTCGGACACAGCGCCATGCCTGGGAGGAGCCTGTAGATGCTCAGGGAACAGACCTCCCACTTCCCAGCTGAAATCTTTTTTTTTTTTTTTTCGGTTTTTCTGAGGTAGGGTCTTGGTCTAGCCCAGGCTGACCTGGAATTCACTATGTAGTCTCAGGGTAGCCTTGAACTCACAGCAATCCTCCTACCTCTGCCTCCCGCGTGCTGGGATGAAAGGTGTGCTCTTCCATGCCCAGCCCAGCTGAAACCTTTATTGTGCACTCCAAAATTCAGGCTGCACAGAAGCCCTGGGTGGGGAGGGGGAGCTTACATCATGCAGTGCCCAACCTCTTCCCCAAGATTCTGATTCGGCCTGGAGTGGATCGCTGGCTCAGCAGGTTCAGAAAGCCAGCAACTGTCATCCTGAAGACAGACAGAGCCGAGAGAAAGGTTCTAATTCTACAAATGAGAGGTCGGGCCAGGAATGTGCTTGTGACTATTTTGTTTCTAAAGAGCCCGCTGATTGGTTATGGAGCATGGAAGGTTTGGAGGATCTTGGCTGAGGAGAAAATGGTGAAGTAAGTGTAGGTTGTAAGCTTGTGGAGGACAGTGGTCACCTTGAGCAGCTCCAGCTCCTATATTTAAGTGCCAAAGTGTTGTCACAATGGCAAGTCCTCCTTTATCCCTTTGTCCTCCCCTCATGCCTATTTGTCAAGTTTTAGGATGTAGGACCAAAAGAATCTAGTTTCCACTGTGACAATTCTTCTTGCCCAAGGTTGCTTGTATCCCTAGAACGCTCTGGAAGCTTCATAGATAATTCAAAGTCAGGAGACACCGGCATTGGTGTGTAAAGGTTTGGCAGTTCTGGTCAGATGTGTCTGTGTGTAAATCAACTGTCACAACCTCTAATTGGTCTTTCCTTGACTGAGGTGACCACAGAGAAAATTCTTTCAGACTCCAGTGGCCAAATGTAAGCCTCATCAAGCATCATGCAAAGGTGTGTGCTGACAAAGAGAAGAAAGAGCTTTGGAAAGGCAAATCTACAATCCTGTCTCTAAACCCTTCTCCTGAAGCCAGAACTCTTCCACTGAGTACTTAAGACATTCCTTTAAAGCAAAGGAACATAGCCAAGGCCCACAGAGATTGTGGGCAACCCAGATTGTCCCAGCAGGAACTGAGTCTTAGGGCTGCAGCAATAACTAAATCGTATGAGCACTCGGTTTTCCTACAAAATGCAAAAGGCCGACTGGAGCAAGCCTGGCTTGGGAGGCCACGGTGTGGTGCTTGCTATCTCAGCACCACCCAGCGCCCAGATTCTGGGGGATAAAAGAGGACTTCACGGCAGCCAACACTCTCCATAAATTTCTAGGGCTCCACTGCCCAATATGGAGGCATGTGTGATGTTCTAAATCTTGTCTTGGACTCTGTAATCATTTATATCTGAGAGAACATAGACTTGAAGAACTTCTAGAAAAATCTGTCTGTGGCACATGAAGAGTACCCACCAGGGTCTGCAATGTAGCTCAGCTGTAGAGTGCTTTCCTTGCATGAACAAAGCCCTGAGTTGAATCCCCAGCACCAGGCCAGGGGAGGGAAGACCACCAACAAAATGAATAGTATAAGGAAGTGTGGCCACCTTAAGAAAGAATAGCATTAAGTAGGAAAGGACATTGGCCTTTCAAGTCCTTGAGGACTTTCTAGACAGAAACCCTTTCTGCTTAATGAGTCAGAGTCAAGTTCCTCAGACTCTGGGCTTGCTTTCAATTGTCACATCATAGTGGCCACAAACATGGAAAGATGGAAGAGGAAACTCATTGGATTCATTCAACATTTGAATTTTGAAAATAAAATCTTCACTCTTTAAAGCTGCCTCCCCAGCATCAAACCACCCCACATCAAACAAAGAAACAAAAAAATAGCACTCAATTCCTATTGAACCATGGTCAATCTGCTGAGCAAAAAGAAAACAACTTCTGACACAAGCATGATTTGAACAAAACTAAGGGGAAGGGGCTGCCAAGATGGCTTAGTGGATAAGGCATTTGCCTGCAGAGCCTAAGGACCCAGGTTCAATATTTCATTATCCACGTAAGCCAGATGCACAAGATGGTGCATGCATCTGGAGTTCATTTGCAATGGCTAGAGGCCTTGGTGCACCCATTCTCTCTATGTGCCTCTCTGTCTTAAATAAATAAATGCTAATCTTAAATAAATAAAATATTTAAAAAGCTAAGGGGAAGAAATGGCCTAGATTGTTTTCTTTATGTTATAGAATATTTGGTCATGTCTGTTAATTGGATTTCCAGTTAAATAGGAATGGTTTCAGCTCATTTGAAGTGGCAGAGACATTTAATATTAATTAGCATAACTAATATACTTAGAAGTATATTTTCTACTGTATGATGTGCACACCCCTGCTGACTGTGCTCAGAGGACATTCACCCTCACAGGCGATCTGGATTATTGAACGACGCATGCAGCAGAGCTGAAGGATATTTCTGTTAAGGCAGTTTCCTTAGTGAAAACATTTTACCTAAGTCTCAGCAGTTACATGCCCTAAGCAAATTCCTCTCCATTTTTTCCTAGCAAGAAATTAAATCTGAAAATAAACATTTTATTAAATGCAAAGATATATTTATTAAAAGTAACTTATACCAGACTACTTTGCTGATGATTGAGTTGGTACATACACTGTAATTTTTCTTTCCCCCAAAGTGTTTTTTATTAAAGTGAAAAAAAAACAACCTTACAAATTTTAAAAAGCACATTATTATCTTAACCCATTATAACAATATGGCTCTTATTTTAAGTCACCATTGGAAAAAACAAATCTAGTCCCATGACTGTTCTCCTATCACTATAAATATGCAGTGTTTAATGAAATTGAACTCTGACTCTGGATACTAAACATGGAGCAGTTCTGATTTTTGGGGTGTCCCAGGTGTCCTTACTTGTCATGCAGATGTCATGAGCAAACCTTAGGGCTCTCACATCCATCCAGGAAATAGCTATACATTCTATTGCTTTCAACAAGGGCCGGGGTGGGGAGAGGGTCTGGTAGCGTATATGCCAGCATGCACAAGGCTGAATTTAATTCCCCCCAAATGAAGAAAAAAATCCATTAACCTCTCTGTATATAGTTTATATGGCTCCTTTCTCCTTCACTTCATCAAGGTAAGCTATTAAATTGTCCAACATTTAAGATAAGCTAGGCCCATAAATGCAGATTTCACATTCAAGCTCTTTTCTTTCCACTTTTGTTTTCTTCGAGATTTAATTCTCCCCTTTCATTGTTAACATCTAAGAAGTCCTGATTTTCACATTTGCAGACATACATTTCTCTGTAGGTTGAAAATAATGAATCTTCTTCAAATAGCTGAAATTAAAGTTCTTGTGCAACCTACCTTTTGCCAAAATGTCACCAGCATAATTTCCCAAGCATGAGTTCTCCAACTGACTGCCTCTGTGAAGAGCCTATACTACATTCGTTATTGACTAGCATGAAACTATGCAGCTGGAAGGAAATATGCATATACCTATAGGTTTATGTTATGTAGTCATCTTTTACTTATAAAAGACATTATTAAGGTGGATAGCTTTCCTATAATTACATACTGTTGAATCTCTGTAACCAAACAGTTGTCAGGGAATAAACTCAGCAAACTTGCACCCATCTTACTGCTAATCAAAAACCTTAAAAATTAAATCAAAAGCATTTCAGAGACAGAGAGGAAAACAGGTGCAGATCCTTGCTCTAGACAAACAGTGTGCAAGGTCAGGGCTTGGCGTCCTGTCCTCTAATCCAGTAGCCCATCTTGTGCTGTTTGGCACTCTGTTATTAGAAGGTTCCAGCCACTGGATGTCACCTGAGGTGGAAGCAGTGAAAACCCCACAGGCTGCCCTTCCACACTTGGCCAGCATTGCACGGCACTGGGAGGGGCATTTGTCCAAGGACCAATTTTTTCCCCCTTGGTCAGAAACTAAAGCAAATTAGAATTTAATTAGCAACAGCCAGCCATGGTGGCTCACTCCATAATGCCAGCAACTCAAAAGGCTGAGGTAGGAGAATCATTACAAAATCAAGGCCAGCTTAGGCTACACAGTAAGACCTTTTCTCTAAAAACAAAAAATGAAATAAAACAAAATTCAAAAAAAAGGGAAGGAAAAAATTGAATTAGCAAAGAGTCCATTGGATTCATTCACTTAAGATAAGGTGTACCTGAGGAAAGTCAGGTCGCTGCACTCCACCTAACCGTCTGGGAAAAAAACAGTACACCCCAGATTTTCAGGGACACAGCAGAGTTTTGACTAATGGCATGGGCATTTCACATTCCCTCCCCATATGGAGTCTATACAGAAAACCAGCAGAAATGGAGTTAGCTGCCAACTCAGCACAGAAAGGAACCTGGAACATCACCTTCCCAGAAATCCCTAGCAGACGGCACTGCCAGAAACACCTCGCATCATGGTTATTACTCTGTCAGGAAAAAGGGGCTCTGAGATCTATTCACTCATTCACTCACTCTCAGTTTTGGGGTTTTGTAATTTTTTTGCTGTGAGTGTGTATGATCTTTGTATGTGTTCATGTATGTGCGGGGAGACCCCGTGCATGTGTCCCGCGTGCGTGTAGAGGTCAGGGGACGACTTCAGGTGCTAGAGCTCTTCTCCCACCTTGTGTGATGCCGGGTCTCTCGTTGCTCATCTTTCGCATTCACCAGATGACCAGGTCTATGAGCTTTTTAGGGGACTCTCCTGTCTCCGCCTTCCTTCTCCTTACAGGCATGTCGGGATTGTAGATGCTTGTGTTGCATGCAGAATCTGATCATACGTGTTTTCTGGGGAATCTGATCTCACATACTCATGCTTGCAAGGCAAGTGCTTTATTGACTGAGCCATCTCCACAGTCCTAGTTTTGTTTGTGAGACAGGGTTTTACCCTTTAGCCCAGATTAGATTTGAACACAGCAATCCTCCTGTCTCAGTCTCCTGTGTGTTGGGATAGCAGGCTTCAGCCACTACTCCCAACAGAAAAGTGGCTCCAAAGAATTGCATATAAAACTTTGAAAATGAGATTCCTTCCCTTATCATTCAGCAAGAAGCCTAAAGTGGAAAAAAAATTTAAAATTTGGCTTTCCTAACGCATGGCTACTCCTCTGTTTGGTCGTTCTTATAAATAATTTATGTAAAACAGGCTTTTCTCTAAATATACTGTGCTTTCCCATATACGCTTTGAAAATATTTGCATACAGCGAGTGTATGCACTGGTACACACATGGTAAAAACCTAAGAAACATGGACTGCATACATCAGTAGCTGATTTTAAATATATACCAACTTAAACAGATTTGTTTTCCATTTATGAATTTCTCAGGTAGAAAGGATCTTTCTTACTGGCTGTGGTTCTAGAAGATGTTTCTACTCTGCGGAGGGCACAAAAATGCTTCTCACGTAAACAAAGAAAGGAAGGATCCAGGTTCTTGGTATTCTAACCTTGCCTCTGCTATATAACACATCTAGCAACGAGTGTGATGGAGTCTGGGACGTCAGCCTGTCATGCTACAGTACACATGATATTTTGTGTGCTGCTCAAGACATTTTTCTCATGAATATAAGTCGCCTGCCATTTCTTATGAGATTTTTTTCCTCCGATTGACACCCCATTATGTATATTCAGTCAAGCTCGAAGGGGATTTCGAGTGATCAATATACTACACTATTTGCGCTCAAAGTCTATTAGTTCTAGCAATAAGCACTGCCGAGAAACAAAAAAATGGGAGTAGTATGAAGTGAACTGAATTATACAGGAATCAGTGTTTCAGGGGCAAACAGGCAGATGTAGAAAGCCAGGAAAACCAAGGGAGAAGGCAGAAGAAATTGTTTTTCTTAATTAAAAAAATCAATTATTTATAGCCTGTCTACTGATAAGATGCATTAAATGCCAGAAAATTTATATATATATATATATATACACACACATATATATATCTTAAATGATATGTTGAGTTCTACAAAACAGCAGGGAAAGGTATCCCCCAGTACTGCTCTCTTTCAGAGAATAGATAGTCCCCTGCTTAAGAGTCACATTTGGAAGGACTTGATACCCATAAGGTAGGCAAAGCAGATCCAGTCCCAGAGTGCTATGGAATCCTGCAACACCCTTGTTGGTTATTTTACCATGCTCCCTTTTATAACTTGCTTGTACCACATTCTAAGAGCACCACCTTCATTAGCCCAGGCTCCAGCATTTTGGTTAGTGTATGTGCTGTGATGCTTCCTGTAGGATTTCATCTGACCCCAAAGAATCAGCTCCTGAGGATGGGGGTGTTTGCATATCGGGATCCATATTGGGAACCATCTGCATGGGCCAGGAGATTAGAACACGCAGGGCCACCCAGAAAGAAATGACATCTGGTGAACTGTCAATTTGGCATTTCCCAAACACCAAAGCTTCACATTTTATTACACTGTGGTGAGGAAGGGTTGAGAGGAATGCCAGTCAATGGTAAAGATGGCACTCGCCCGCTCATAGGAAGTCAAACTGCAGGCTCATAAATAAATACTCATTTAGGTCACACATCTCCCTGTAGGGGGATTCCTCTTCTTCTACTCTCCTAGGAAGCCAGGATCCTGGGGAGAAAGACTGGAAAATGGAAAGGATAGTTTTGTATAGATCTCTAAAATTATCAATATTTAAGAATTTGGTGTGCTGGACTTACAGTTTGAACTATTCTTGGGCAGAAGAGCAGAGTCCTCCATTTCAGAAGAAAACCTGTAAGACCAAAACATCCAGATCATTAGTAGAATGGGTGGTCTGCAAACCCCACCCGTGGCAAAGAAGTGTAGCAGTCATTTGACGAAAGGAGGTGAACTGAGAGTGACGTCTGAAGTTTGCATCCTAACATCTAGAATAAGTCTGCCTTTCAACCAGAAATTTACAAGATGGATAAACTGCAGAAAAACGTACCTTACTTTTAAGAACATGGAGATTCATTCACTGTCCTTCTTGATGGTCCTAAGTAACAAGATAGCTTCACAGAAACACAGCCCAATGTCCACATGAAAAGAGACTAATAAAAACCCTCTGATGACCCCAGAGTCCCCTCAAAATGACACCAATAATCCCAAGTAGCAGTTCTAGTTTGTGTAGGATGCTGGTGAACATGCCAAAAAGTGCATAGCAGAGAAAATTCTTTTTTTTCTCAAAAGTAACTATTCAAGTACTTAATATCACAAATTACAAGCAATTTCATAATGTTGATGGAGTGTTTTGATGGGCAAGGTGGGTTTGTGTTTTTGAGGTATGGTTGGCTTTAAACATGGATGCTCCTGCCTCAGCCTCCTGAGTGCTGGCATCACAAGCATGCATCACACCTGATTCTATTTTTTTAAGGCCACTCTTTATTGCCTCAGTTTTACACACACACACACACACACACACACACACACACACACACACCATATAAATATATTAATTTCTAAATACTTAAAAGCAATATAACTAACCTTACAAGTCCCTAAAATAAGTGATTTGCAAACTGGGTTTTCTTCAAATCCCTTATAAAATGTATGCAGGTGACATGCTGAGGTGGGAAAAGATAGATCAGAGGCCAACTCTTAAGTCAGACATCAGATACCTCTCTGTCCTTCAACCCTCTCTAGATTCCTGCCAAGGCTCAGTGTTCATTAGCACCATCTCTTGTGTGTATGTGTGGGGAGAGAGAGAGAGACAGAGATTTGTTAGAGGGATGCAGTGGTCTAGGTGTTTATTTATCCAGCTCACTGCATCGGTGGACAGCAACCTCATACAATGCTATGTGCGTATTTGCTGTTGGAACTCAGGGAGGTACTGTTCTAGAACCTTCTCACACCACAATCAATGGTACAAGAAGGCAGCACCAACATCCACAGATCACGACTGCATTATCATTGGAAAAGACCCTTTGAAGTCAGGCTGCCAAGTCAACATTGTCTGAGCAAAGCGTCTTGAGCCATCCTGTCAAGTTGATTCCTAGAGCTCTACTGAAATCTGTTGGTTTTAGAAAGCCCAAAAAAATCAAAGGCAATTTACCTGACGGTATGTTCCCTGGTGACTCAAAGGCTTCAAGGTGCTAGGATTTGTAGGTATGTTTTGTGGATTTAAAATTTATTTATCTATTTATTTAACACACACCACATCAGGGTCTCTTGCAACTGCAAATGAATTCTAGATGCATGTACCACTTTGTGCATCTGGCTTTATATGGGTATTGGAGAATGAAACCCAGGCCAGCAAGCTTTGCAAGCAAGCATATTTAACCACTGAGTCATCCTCCGTTTCTGTTTTGCGGATTTAAAAGAAGGAGAGACCAGCTTAAGGAAAAGGAATAAAAGAAAGGAGAAAATCAGAAAGCTGCTTCAGTAGTTTTGGACTTCCATTATTAGTTTAGAAGGAAACGTGTAATTTTCAGCAGGAAGATCTCTTTGGGCTAGAATCACTGCTGATCCTGCTAAGTGTCACTATGTTCAGCTTGGGAAAGGCGCTAGTTGATTCTAGCACCCAGAAGAGAAGTATCATTTTTCTTCTTTTTAAATGACTTTATTTACCTTATGAATCAAGGAATCAAGTGGTCATCTTTCTGAAAAAGATTTTTTCTTTTCAAGGAAAGAATAAAGGCTTGAAATCTCTTCCTTCGCCTTGCTTAGCCCTACTGTCTGCAGCAGGCATGTGGGTAAGTGTGGCGATGAGAATAATGACTTGTGAATTCATAATGCCTCTTGCTTCAGAAGGGCTTAAAACATTCTCTTTCCTAGAAATTTGATGTAAGATTTGAAATCTCTTTGCTGTGCTGCAGAAATAGCCTTCCTCTAATCCGACGTGACATGACTCGGTTCTGTGTGAAGGACCCAGGGCAGTAAAGGGTAAGTTCATTCATCCATTTCTTTCTCTGGTTATGCATCTCTGTTCCCATGAAAATGCCAGGTACTTGACTACTGCACATGAATAACCCGAAAGTCAGCCCCCCTCTTTTCTTAGAAGAGAAAAACCTTACTTTTAAAATAATTTTTGTTCACTTTTATGAGGAAATTTTATGTAAAATATCAAAGCAAAAATGTCTGCTTTGGGTTTTACAGTAGCCCTTGGCATCTACCGCCTCTCATCGTGTCTTGTAGCCTCCCAGATCTTAAAAATTTGGAAGAGGTTCTCTGCCTCCTTTTTGTTCCCCATCAGAATTAACCTCTCAAAGTTAAATGGACATTTTACTAAGCTGACAGGTGAAGTAGAGAAACTCCAGGCTTCGAAGACCTGTTTCTGTGTCAAAGCCTAATCCAGAATGCCGGTGACTATTGAAGTCAGTGTAACACCCACGCCTAGGAACTGCCTCTCCATACACTACTGCAATTGTGAATTCCTTTCCTGGCCTTTCATGCAGATGCTCAGAAACAGGGTGGGGCTCCTGGTCTCGCAATGCAATGCAATCTTTGCTGTAAAGAAAACTCAATTATTGTTCATATTCCAGTGTTCCATTATCTTTCACAAATACCATGGATGCAGTCATGCTGTTAAAGTGCCTCTTGTTTCTAATGTCATGGTTTAGATTAAAACCTTTGTGTCAAACCAAATGTGCTGTGTGCATAAGCTTGGATGACAAGTATTGAAATGAAGGTGACAAGTAAGAAAATTGAGGGAAAAAAATCTCTCTGGAGAGGAGATGTAAGGAGACTGACTTTTCTGTTGATGCTTATTTTTTCCTTAAAAAAAAAAATTACAAGTATGGCTCAGATCTACAAGTAAGATGCAACTGTGCTGAGTCCTGCTGCTTCCCTATGAGTCAGCAGGCCACTGAACAATTTAGAGGCTGCAGCCAGAGTGAATGGACACACCCATTTTCCCAAGCTGACTCCCAAGCCTGCTTTTTTTTTTTTTCTTTAAAAAATCATCTTTATGCTACTTGGTGTCTGATCAGAGCTTGCATCAAAATCTGCGCCCTTCTTCCTCCACCAAGCAAGATGCAGGCTCTGAAGTGGGAAGGCTGCCTTTCGGCTCTTTTCTGAGTGCTATTGGATCAGGGTTTATTTCTTCCTCAATGGGCAACTCCTGCTTCATGTTTCCTTCAGTCTGTATGTTATCAGCTTGACATTTCCTTCAGTGACATATGACAAATCAACTTGGTCATCATCGAAGGAGGATGTCTTCTGTTGCCCAGGAATGCTTTCTCCACTCTTGTTACAATTATGGACACGTTGGGGGACAGACAGACAGACAGACACACACACACACACACACACACACACCTTGGTTTTATATATTTCGGGAGGTGTTCCAGGATTTTATTTGGAGGGGAGAGTGTAGCAGGAAAAAAAATGAATGGATTCAACCCACAATAAAGAAAGGAAAACAACTGACAATTATAAAGCCAAAGTACAGTCTTAAAATATGATTTAAATACCTACACCTTAAATTTAAAGCCTTCACCCTCACATGCAGGTATGACTGGCTTTCAAAAACTTCATCAAAAACACCAACTAAACTACTTTTCGCCCCTTTCCCCATGATTCAGCACTTTTAATAATAATTTCTGCCAAAAACTTAAAAGGTAAAAGGAATACTTCAAATGTCACACTCTGCAAAACCACCAGCCCTCTGTGTCAAGGAGGCTTATCAGAAATAC
Source organism: Jaculus jaculus (assembly GCF_020740685.1). Classification (NCBI taxonomy): domain Eukaryota; kingdom Metazoa; phylum Chordata; class Mammalia; order Rodentia; family Dipodidae; genus Jaculus; species Jaculus jaculus. The sequence goes on from NC_059118.1 coordinate 1,897,473, forward strand.
TGGGGATTTGTTGGTTAGCTGCCAGTGTCTAGTGACTCTCAGAGACGCTCTATATCCTACCTCCCTGGCATTTAAAGTGGCTTTGGGGACAGGATGACCCAATGACTAGAGGCAGAGCAGAGGCTTTGCCCCATCTCCTGCTAATCCTCACGTGGCAGCGCCCCCCCCACACACTCAGGTTCGTGGGAGCATGCACCCAACCTTCCCACCAGCTGCAGCCCACTCCCACCTGAGTGTCTTTTCAACCTTTGTCAAGTATCTCAAGACAAGAATTCCCCAGAGCCCTCCCTCCCCCCCCCAAAAAAAACCCACCAAAGCTCTCTCCCAAATCTAGATCAGGGGAAGCCGCAAAGGGAGGCCCAGGAGGACAGGACTTCTGACCACAAGTCTGACCTCGTCTTCACACACCCTCTTGACAGGGTTATCCACACCAGCCTGCAGCATCCCATGCCCTCTCGGTGAACTCACCTGGGTGCCAGGAGTCTCAGTCTGCAGTGGTCCAGACTTCCTTGTTGATGCTCTGTGCTGGATACCCGGCGCGCCCACGGGGATGGCCGGATCTCTGTGTACCTGGCACACCCACCAGGATGGCCGGATCGTGGGTACCCCGCGCATCCACTGAGATGGCCGGATCATGGATACCCCGCGTATCCACCGAGATGGCCGGATCTTGGGTACCCCGCGTATCCATCGGGATGGCCGGATCACTGGGTACCCTGCGCACCCACTGGGATGGCACGATCTTGGGTACCCCGCGCATCCACCGGGTGGCCGGATCACTGGGTACCCTGAGCATCCACTGGGATGGCCCGATCACGGGTACCCCGCGCATCCACCAGGATGGCCGATCTCTGGATACCTGGCGCACCCACCAGGATGACTGGATCGCCAGGTGTATGGTGCACCCACTGGGATGGCCAAGTCGCCGGATGCCCGCATGCTTGCGAGGAGACGGGATCGTGGCCGGCGCTGGACCCGGCAGCGGGACGCCGGCAGCAGCTGCTAGCTGCGCGCCCGGGCGGATCCGCGCCGAGCCCCAGCGAGCGGGCGAGCGGGGCGGGAGGGGCCATTTGTAACCGAGCAGACGCTACCACCGCCCCTTACTCGCGGGGGGCGGGGGCGGGCGGTCAGGTGACGGCAGCCCACCCCGCGCCGCCAAGCCGGGTGGTTCCTGCCCGGGAGGAGCCCCCTGGCGCGCTCTGATTGGAACTCCCGCTGCAGTGGCGGGGAGAGGGGGGAGACAACACGTGACCGCCCGGCGGTGCTAGCCGCCCAGCCCCACCCGCGATGGGCACCCTATCTTCCTCCTGGAAAAGCCGGGGGACACAGAGAAGGCGGGGGAGCACGCGGGGTGCATGCGATCAGCCCCTCTAGCCGCAGTGCTGGGCGATCCCCGCAGCTACACCGGGAAGGGTTTCCACACAGCCAGCCAGCCAGCCTCGCCTGTCCTCCGCCCTGTCCTTGCCGGTGGTACCCTCCCCTTTGCTGCAGGGCCGGCACAGTCGTTCTGGGTAGACCATCATCACCTCCATAGTTAAGAGTGCCCCTCCCCGTCCCTCTCGCTCTATTCCCCCTGCACACCAAGAGGAACCCACTGCAGACACCGCCCAGCTTCAAGGCGAGAGAGAGAGAGAGAGAGAGAGAGAGAGAGGGAGAGAGAAAGAGAGAGAGAGAAAGAATCCACTCCCACCTCCACCTCCACCTCCCCCCTGCCCGGGATGCCTGAAGACTCCCAGGTCTAGAAGCCCAGGGACCCGGGCCTGCTCTCTGCAGAGCAGTGTGGCGGCAAAGCAGCCATCCTCGCCCGAGCGCAGCACATTTGGAAGAGGAGAGGGCGGCCGTGGGGGTGCGAGTCCAGCTCGCAGCTCGTGGGATGGTGGAGCTCATAAAGGTCAAAATAAAATCTAAGCGAGTGGCGCCGCCAGGGACACGCCTCCTGGTCGTGGGAAGCTCGGCTTTTACCGCCGGCAAAGAGATGCGAACTTGGGGCTTCGTGCAAGCCCTCGGGGTTGTGCGCCCGGGTCCTCCGCAGAGCTGGCCCATCCCACGGCCTCGTCCTCCACCTCCCCGCGACCCATTCTTCTCCGGACTGCACCGTCCTAGACGGCAGGAATTCGGGGAAAATGCGGTGTCACGTCCGCCGCAAAGCCCGGGGGCACATCTGCGCCAAACTCGGGCGGGCAGCGCGTGGGGACTGAGAATCCGGCGTCTGCTCACCACCTGGGAGATGGTGGGGTACAGTTATGTGATTAGTATGAGCAAATTGCAAGGGCAAGCCTGTCGCTGCACCGGTTTCTTTCAAACTTCGGTCGGAGGGAGTTTTGCACTGGATTTGGCCCTGGGTGCAGTCTCCAACCCCGGCCACTGTGGCTCTGCCAAAGGTGCTGATGGGGAAGGCGAGAAACACCTTCCCATCAGGTGAGCTCCGGGTCCCTAGCCCCTGAGAACACTTTCAACCCTCCCAGGACACATGCGTGCCTAGGCCTCCCTGGGCATAGGACAGGTGCCCAGCAGGTTAGGGGTTTCAGGCATAAACGCTAGAGAGAGAAAGAGAGAGGGGGGGGGAAGGGAGGGAGGGAGGGAGGGAGAGAGAGAGAACTTTGGAGGATGCAGACAATCTGGCCATCGTAAATGGGGTACAAGGGAATGATGTAAAAGGAATGGCCCTATTAAAGGAGCATCTTACTTTACAGGTGGACGCCTTGCTGCCCTTGAGTTGTGCCCTCCCCTACTTACTATTTCTCCAAAACAGAAAGGTGAATTTTGTTTTTCTTAAAGTATAAGTCTGTCGAAGGAAAACAACTCGGTAGACAAACGGCACTCCTTTAATAAGAAAGATAGGTCATTTTGATGTTTTACCGCCACGTTAAAATAGAACAGTAGTTATAGGAAGAAAAAAATCACAGGGCACAGGACGAGGAAGGAATTTTCACAATTAAAGATAGATAAACTTCCTCTCCCCGCCCTCTGTGACTGCTGCCTCCGCCAGGGACTGGAATGCGGACCTTGGTGAGGGTAGGGCGGGCCACTTGTTGCGGTACCGCAGACCTGGCCGGGATTCAGATATCCTTTCTGCAGAAGCAACGCCCTGCAGAGGGGACCAGCGGTGGTCACCCACTGAGCCTCTTGAGATTTTTTTTTTTTTTTAACGTGAACTCTGGGCCGGTTTTACTTGAAATGTTTTGTCTTACACGTCTGGGAATGACTGCGGTTAAATGCATCTCTACTTCTCCCTCTCTCTCTACCTCCCTCTCTCTCTCTCTCTCACTCACACACACACACACACTCAAGCACGCACGCACACACACACAAACACACACACAATTGATTAGAGCAGCTGGAGGTGCTTTGCGTCAGATCCTGAACGTCCACTAGTTCTGCCCTTGGGGGACACAGGAGAGACAGCCCAGAGTGACTGCTGAAGCCATGCTGGGGAGACTGGGGCTTTGGGGACCTAGGTGCCAGGGAGGTGTGACCCGCGGTGGTCACAGTGACTGGGCAAGGGCAGGCGGGGCCTCAAGATCACAGTCATCTTTCCGCGGGGTAACACCCTGTTGAGAAAGTGCAGGACAGCCTGGAGGGAAGGAGTGACAGCTAATCCAGGTCCTCTCCCGCCACTGTCTGCTGTCTGCTAGGCGCCTGGTCACCTCCGAGCTTTGCCTGCAGCGACCTTCCCCTCCGCGGCCCTGTCTGAGGCCTGAGGAGTGACCACGCCCTTGGGGCTGAGAAGAGCAGCCTCGCGGTGACTTAACAAAGTGCAGAATTGGTCGTGGCATTTCATCTCAAAGGGCTCTAGTAGCACTGGCTAGTTGAGTGGCTCTTTCCTGGTTTCTTGGAGCAGTGAGGACATGATGGGAGAGGATGAGTAATTGGTTTAGGACCGCTTGGGAGGGATAAGACCGGTTTAAGGAGGCTCCCATACCCTTCATTCAGGTAACACTCTCAAGAGCTACACGGAGAATCACTTCCGACTCACTTCATGATGCCAAGTGCTGCCCCTCCAACCAACCACCATGTCCCCAAGGCAAAAAAAATCCCTGCCGGTCTGCTGGTAGCATCGAGTCTGGGCTGAGGTCTCCCTTTTACAGATACCATTTTCCTTTTGGCCTTAAAGCAGATCTATGCCAGCAGGGACCGCAGTGCACCTGGCTGACACCTGGCGGCCCCTGTCGCCTCCTTTGCGCCCACTGCAGGGCTGCTGCGACAGTGGGGCCACAGTCTTCTAGTGTCTTCCGTCCCTCCCCCCCCCTTGGCCACACCTGAACTGCTCACCCCCCCCCCACTTTTGCCTCCCTGCGCGCTCCAGCTGCAGCCAGGGAAGCGGGGATGCCCAGGTGCGGGTGCGGGCAGCACGCATACGACGGCGACCCGAGGCACCACGGCTGTCCCAGCTCGGGGTCTATCCACGTGGAACACCCAACCGCGCTCCCTGGGGCCCGGGGCTCCGCTGTGGGTGGAAGTTTCCTGGAAGCCCCAAGATCAATGACCTGTCAATGTCCATCCCAGAACCCATCCCACCCGCCACGCCAGGCAGGAGTTTGACCAGCTGGTCCCCAGCCATCCCCGGATAAAGCTTCCCACGCAGGAGCGGGAAGGAGGCCGTGGTTTAGCAGAACAGAAGCGCGTGGGGAGTGTCTCCGGGCATGAGTGGGGTCGGTCCCCAGCCCCAGCCAGGCGGCGACCCACCGCGGTTCCTCCCGCGCCCGCAGCCGGCGCGGCGCACCAGCGCTGCGGAGAGCGGAGGCCGGGCGGCGCCCGGGGCTCCACACCCACGTGCGTTCGTGCGCGCGCCCCGGGCTGCAGATGCTCAGGGCTGGCACCCTCCCCCGCCGCCGCCGCGCTCCTGGCGTCTCCGCCACAGCGTCCGAGCTCGGGTGCCGCCTGGAGAGCCCGGCATGAGTCCCGAGCCAGGCCTCACCTCCGCGCCCGCTCCCGGGCTCACCTGGTGGCTGGCGAGCAAGGGCTCCAGCACGGCGGATCGTCCTCAGCCCAGGGCCTCCTAGGAGGGTGCGCTGCAGGGCGTTCCCGAGGCGCCGGCACCCTCCCGAAGCCCTTCCCCAGATTGCTTGCAGGAGGGCATCTCCTTAGGCTTGCCACCCTCCCTGGCAGGAGGGAATTCCGAGCTCAGGCTCTCTTTCTGGGCTTTCTCTCGTGTGCGCTCACACCAACGCCCACCTATGCGCACACCTGAACGCTCAGAGGCCCCCTCTCACACTCCCGTTCTAGCATCACATCGCACCTCAAAGCTACAGCGTACCACAAGGTGAGGGGGTGGCACTTAGGAGCAAGGTGGTTTCCAAAATTCAAGAAACAACCTTCTGCCCTTCGCCATTGTGAGCTTCAAAGGAGTGTACCGTGTTTAAAAATACATCCAGCCCAGTCGCATTCAGCCAGTTAAAAATAAAATTAAAATTACAGTATTTTGAGGTAAGTGCAGGCACGCGTGCAGCTGTAGAGGCTCTACACCGAGATTCTGGACGTTTGTAGCTGACCCTCATGCTGACACAGTGTCTATCACATGGGTGTCTCTCAGGGCCATCCCAAAGACCAATCTCTCTCTTTCTCTCTGTATGTGTGTATGTATGTGTAACTAATTCTATACAACTGTAAAATATTTTCACATGTGAAATTGTATGTGTGCACCAGCACAGCCTAGAACACAGAATCCCTTTAAATGTCTTGTAGTTGCACCATAGGAAGAGAAGCCATCTCCTAACAACAATCTATTTTCCATTTCCCCCAAGTTTTGCCATTTCAAGATTTGAATAAATGGAATTATATATGTCATGTAGTCTTTTTTTAAATTGACTTTTATCTGACCAGCGTAATCCCTAGAAATTCACCCAATGTATTCTGTGCAGACAAGAGCTCATCCTTTTTTTGTTTTGTTTTGTTTTAACTGCTGCATGGTATAGAGACACCACAATGGTAAACTGCTTATCCATTGAAGGGTTTCAAGATTTTTGGCTATGATAGATAAAGCTGCTATGAAAACTAGTGAGAACATAAAATTTCTCAGGGAGAAATGTCCAAGAGGGTGTCTGCTGACCCTATGCTAAACCCAAGTTTAGTTGGCTAGGACCCTGTCCCAAAGGCCTACACCATCTTACACTCCCAGCAGCATATAATGATGCTCGCATTTCTTGGCCACATTTGGTGTTGTCATCTTTTATTATTATTATTATTATTATTAATTATTATTATTATTATTTGTTTAGCCCTTCTGATAGGTGCAGTAATATTTCCATGATGGTTAATGAGGATGGACATCTTTTTTATGCACTGATTTTCCATCTGTGTGCCCTTTTTTGCATAAAATTCTTATATTCCAGTGACAGTGGTGGCTTTGTTTTCAGCACTGGGGATTGAACCCAGAGCCTCACACATGGCAGGCAAGCCCTGTATCGTTGAGTTATACTCCCAGCCCTACTGCTGCGTGGTGAAGAGTTCTTCCTAGATTCTAGACCACGTACTTGGTGAGATGTGTGGGATCTTTTGTCCCAGGCCCTAACTGTCTTCATCATCTTCACACAGACTTTTGCAAAGCAGTCATTTCCAGATTGGACGAGACTCAACTTATCAAGCTTTCATTTCATTGATCCTGTTTTTGGTATGGCAGAGAGAACTTTTACCTAACCTTAAATCTTGCAGATTTTTCTCCACTTTAAAAGTAAGTGTTATAGTTTCATATTTTACCCATGTCTGTTGTTTATTCAGAATTGATTCTTCTACCAGACGTGAAGTTAAAGTTAAGGTGTATTTTTTGCATCCAGATACCCAGCTGTTCTATAATAATTTGTTGAAAAGGCCACTATTCCTCTCTGAATGAGTTTATTTTGTAGGTCTAGAAACAAAACAGCAGCAACAACAAACCAAAAACAGTAGCATATGTGCATTGGTCTACTTCTGTACACTACTCCATCATAGCCAGGTGTGGTGGCACATGCCTGGAATCCCAGTATGCGTTCTGCTCCATCAGCCTATATGTTTAATCCTTGAGGAATGCCATACTGTTTTATAGCTATATTGTAAGCCCTAATTACAGAGAGAATGATTCCTCCCTTATCTTCTTTCTCCTCCTTCTCTTCCTCCTCCTTCCTTTCTTCTTAAGATTTTTAGCCCTTGCATATACATTACAGAACAGGCTTTTCTAGATCTACAACAAAACCTTACTGAGATTTTGTTAAACCTGCATTATCTAAAGATCAATTCTATGGCTGGGGGCATAGCTCAGCAGGTAAGAGCACTTGCTGAGGAAATATGTGAACCTGATTTTGATCCCCCAAACTCTCATTAAAGATCAATTTTGAGGAAAAATGATGTCTTTTCTACAGCGATTCACTATGAATATAGTATAGTATATTATCTTAACTTATTTAGGCTTTCACTTTTTTAAAAATATTTTTGTTTATTTATTTGAGAGTAACAGACAGAGAGAAAAAGAGAGAGAGAGAGAAAGAGAAAGAGAGAAAGAAAGAGAGAGAGAGGATGGATGCATCAGGGCCTCCAGCCATTGCCAACGAACTCCAGATGCATGTGCCACCGTGTGCATCTGGCTTATGTGGGTCCTGGGGAATCAAGCCTCGAAATGAGGTCCTTAGGCTTCACAGGCAAGCGCTTAACCTCTAAACCATCTCTCCAGCCTGGCTTTCACTTATTTTTTAATTAACATTTTATTTATTTATTTATTTGACAGAGAAAGAGGGAGAGAGAGTGAGAGAATGGGCACACCAAGGCCTCCATCTACTGCAAATGACCTCCAGATGCGTGCGCCCCCTTGTGCATCCGGCTAATGTGTGTCCTGGGGAATTGAATCCGGATCCTTTAGCTTTGCAGGCAAACAACTTATCCGCTAAGCCATCTCTCCAGCCCTAATTAACATTTTGGAATTGTTCATATTTTGCTAGATTTACACTTAAGGATTTCATTTTCTTTGAAGCAACTGAAAATGTTACTAGATTTTAAACTTTGGCATTCATATAATTCATCATTGTAAATGTATAGAAATGCAATTAAAGAGTTGATCTTGTATCTTGTGGCTATGCAGAGTTTACCTACATTGCTTGTAGTTTCCTATGTAGGCAGTCATTTTGTCTGAAAATAGGTCCATTTTAATTTCTTCCTTTCCACATATAAACTTTTTTCCTTAGCTAGAACTTCCAGTTCTATGTTAAATAAGAATGGAGAGATAAGAGCCGGGCATGGTAGTGCACGCCTTTAATCCCAGCACTCAGGAGGCAGAGGTAGGAGGTTGCCATGTGTTCAAGGCCACCCTGAGACTACATAATAAATTCCAGGTCAGCCCAAGCTAGAGTGAAACTCTACCTCAAAACAACAACAACAACAACAACAACAACAAAAAGAATGGAGAGATAAATGTAAATATTGGTCTTATTCCTGTTCAGGGAAACACATTCAATACTTCACTTTGAAGTATTTTAGCTTCAGGATTTGTATAAATGCATTTTACCAAGCTGAGGTAAATTTCATCTATACCTAATTTGCTTAGAATTTTCATACTAAATAGGGGCTAAAGATGGCACAGCAGTTAAAGGCACTTGCCTGTAAATCCTGATAGCCTGGTTTCAACTTCCCAGTACCCACATACAGCCAGATGCACAAAGTGGCCATGTGTTGAGTTTGTTTGCAGTGGCAGAAGGCCCTGATGTGCCCATTTTCTCTCTCTGTAAATAAATAAAATATGAGAATTTTCATAGTAAATAGGTTTATGATTTTATTGAATGCCTTTTCTGCATCAACTGATATGATTCTGTAATATGGTGAACTGATGTTATTGATTGATAGATTTCCAAATGCTGAACCAAAATTTTTCACCTGAAATATACCCTACTTGGTCAAGACATATCATTCTTCTTTATAGGTATTTGGGTTCAATTTTGTTGATGATTTTTCTATCTAAGTTCATGAGAGACATTGACATGACTTTTACTTCTTTTTATTGTTAATTTGGGGATTAGTGTCTCAGCAAGTAAATTAGGAAGTATTCTTTCCTCTTCTATGTCATGGACCATAGTATATAAAGTTACTGTTAATTCTTTAAATCTTTGGGAGAACTCTCTGGCAAAAAACCTTGGTCCTGGGAATTTTTAAATAAGCCTTTTAAGTTGTAAATTTAATTTCTTCAGTGTTTATTGGATTATATTCTGTTCATGCTGCAGTCAGTATGGTAGTTTATAGTTTGGGGAAATTTGGTTTACTTCCTTTATGTTTTAAAATCTATTCTAATAAATTGAGCATGAGATTCTTTGTAGCATTTTCCATTATTAAGTTTGAAAAATTTAATCTATGTGTGTGTATGTATATATGTATGTGGGTGCACACATGACATGGTGCATGTGTCAAGATCAGAGGACAACATGGTGTCTGCTCTTTGTCCACCTTCTTTGAGTAGGGTCTCTTGCTGTTGCAAAAGAACACATGTCTATCAGGATCCACAAGCTTTGAGTTCTTCTGGCCCTACCTCTCATCTTTGTCTTAGGTGCCTTGGGATCACAGATGAGTAAACCACTTTGCTTGGGCTTAACATGTGTGCTGGGAATCAACTTGGGTCAGTGGCCTTTGTAAGCAAGTACCTTTAACTGCTGAGCCATCTCCCCATCCCCCCACCTTTTTAAAAATTCTTAATGATGGCAGAATCTATAGTATACCACAGGTTTCATTCCTGATACTGTTGGCTTGTATCTTCCCTCTTTCACTTTTGATTAGCCTTCCTAAGGGTTTATCAAACTTATTGATGTCATTGAAAAATCAGCTTGCTATTTCACTAACTTTTTCTATTGTGTTATTTTTAGTTTCATTGTTTTTTTTGCCCTTATTTTTATATTTTCCTGTGTCTGTTGCTTTGAGTTTATTTTGCTGTACTGTACATGTCTAGGTTCTTAATAGGAATGTACATTACTGGCTTGAGAATTTTCTTCCCATCTGATGCAATCATTTAGTACTGTAAGCTCAGGGCTGCTTTCAAGGTGTCTCAAAAACTTTGACAGATATTTTCATCACCATTAGGCTTTATTGCATTTAAATTTTCTTCTGAGACTTCTTCATTGACCCACAGTTTGTTTGTATGTTGTTCAAATTCCAAGTGTTTGAATTTTTTTCTGATGTCTTTATTATTGATTTTCAGCTTGATTCGAAAACTAAAGAAAATATTTTACATTATCCAATTATTCAAGTTTCTAGAGGATGATCTTATGAGCCAAAATGCAATGTATTTATGTGAAGGCTCTTTAGGTTGTTAAGAAAAAGACATGCCCTGCTGTTGTTGGATGCAATGTACTACATATACCAGTGTTATGTAGCCATTACCTCTGGATTGAAACATTTCCTCCAGGAGGGAATGAGGGGACTTAAGCCCCCTCCTCCTACAAGGTTATGCAAACAGCAAACAACTTCTGGAGACAAAGAAGACTAGGAAACTTCCTAAAAGCTGAACAGGGAACTCCAGTTCATGAGTCACCACCCTAAATCCTGTAAGTGACCCCCTTACTCATGTGCTTGTAAATGACCCCAACAGACTCAATGGTGCATCAGGTTAGACTTGGATGGAATCATTTTGTTGGTCTTCATTCACTACACATGAAAAGTCCCACAACACAATGGGCACCAGAAAAGGAACCAATAGAACAAAGATGAGTCTAGGAGGAGCACTTTGCATGGCCTTTGCTATGAGTGATAATGGAGAAGAAATAGGAGAAAGGTAAGTCTTTATAGGCAGTCAGCCAGCAACAAAAGGCCCAACAAGAACATGGATACCACCTTGCCTCCCATGGCAGGACTTGAGATACCATCTCATCTAGTCTCCTCCAAGATGGCTGCAAGCAACAATCCCCCAGCAGCAACTTCCTGCTTCTTCCTCAGCTCAGCACTTGGGGGTGGGCTGGCCCCTCCTGGGCCAGCCCCTTGGGTTCACTAACCAATCAGATCTCTCCCTTACACAACTGAGTCTGATGGTAAATATGGTAGCTGGGATGGATGGCCCCCAATATATTAATGATTTTATTAAAGTTTGTAATTTAGATCTGCAGCCACCTGGCAGGAGGTCTCACTGTGGGTGGATCCCAGGGTCCAGCCCTAAGGTGTGGGGGTGAGTTTGGAATTCTACTCTAACGAGATATGTAAAGTGCCCAAATTCTGCATGGAGTTCCTAAAATGTGCTTGCCTGTGCTGGGGTGATTTTGGGTTTTGGCTTGTGGTTCTTTGCTCTCTCTCTCTCTCTCTGCTGGGACCTGTTGAAGCAGACTAGCTTCTTCTGCCATTATGGAACTTCTCCCGAATCTGTAAGCTTTAAATAAATGCCATTCATCCAATAAATTGTGCCTGGTTTGGAGGTTCATCTCGGGGACTTCAGCCTGACTATTATAGCAAGGCTCATCCTAATTGGATGTCTGACCCATATAAATGGGTCTGACACATGTGTAACTAAACTAACTCTCTTGGCTATTTATTCTCCTCGTTCCTGACTCTCCCAGGAAAGCATCCAGAAACAAAATACATGTAGAAAACAAGCAGGAAAATTCCCAGGCAAATAAGAACCCCCCTCCTTCCCAGCCTGGTTGGGAAGTAGGAGGGCTTACCAAAGCAGACGAAGCTGAATTGTCTAAGGGTGGACCATATGCAGGGGAATTCCCAGTAAGGCTTCCTTTCCCCATGGACTGTGGAATAGCATGCTTTGTAGTCCTGGCAGCTGCATGCTACCTGCTATGACTGATTAGACCTGTAAGCAAGGCTGAGCTATCTGAGGGTGGAACATCCTTAAAGACATCTTCCTCTACTTAGTATGGGGTAGCATATCTCCTTGATTAATGAAGTCTGCCATGTGAATGTGGAGATGTCCCCAGAATAGCTGATAGCTAAGAACATATTGCAGTCCTTGAAAGCAGCATATATGGAACAAGATCATAAGCAGGCTATGGCAGCAGTTGTACAGCTTTCATTGTGGGCAACACAACTGAGGCTGAGCTGTCTGCCCAGAAAGAACTTGCCTGCACAAGAGGGTAATTATAATGGAAAATGACATTCAGATGCTCTCCTCCACATTAGCCCCTGATTTGGCAGGAAATGCAGAAAAAAGAGAAGATGAGTTGGAGGTGTTGGCTTGCTATTTCTTATACTGGTGGGACATAAAGGGAAGAGTATAAATTAGTTCTGTGCTGAAGTGTCTCCAGGGATCCAAGGACTTGGAACCCATGGGGAGAATTGGACAGTGGGGAGGGAAAGAGCAAGGTGGAAATGATACGAAATACACTTAGGCTCTCACCTTTAAGAGAGAGGAAGGAGCAATTATGATTCAATATGTAGATGGGGGCCCAGCACTGGAAACTATGACAACCAGAAAATACCCTGCCTATGAACTACTTGAACTAGGGAAGACTTTCAAATAAGACATGAGAGAGCTTCTCTGGTTTGTGGGATCTGTCTGTGGGTGGATGAGATCAGTCTGAGCGCCGTAGAAGACAAGAAGCTGAGTAATTTAACTACTCATTCCTCCTAGCAACATGGGTTGCATAATCTGAGACAATATGAAGGAATCATTCCCTGATGGACGCGCTCACATGAGCCATTAGGGGCACTTGATAATCGCCAGCTGAGTTCCCCATGAATATCAGGGGCTAGAAAACAATAGAGGAAAACCAGGAATGACTGAGGGAGCTGGGCATGTGATAGGTGATATTTGATACCCAGTTTACTGGACCTGGTATGACTGCTCACAGGAGAATAAAGAAGGAAGTTAACTCAGCAGGAACCTCAGAACTGGGTGGGGTATTTGTGGCTTTGTTCAGCCCTATGGTGGTTTATGATAGTTTTCTTTTTGAAAAAAAATGTTTATTTACTTATTTATTTGCAAGCAGAGACAGAGAGAGTATGAGTGCATAGCCAGGAACTCTAGCCACTGCAAACAAATTCCAGAGGCATGTGTCACTTTGTGCATCTGGCTCTACATGGGTACTGGGGTATTGAAATCAGACCTTAGTTTTAGCAAGGAAATACCTTAACTGCGGAGCCATCTCTCCAGCCCAGTTTATGATTATGAGATACAAGAGGCTCTGGTGGATCTGAATTATGTAGATTATCATGCAAATCCAGCTCATAAAATGATAAAGCACTCAGGAAGAGAATTAAGAAGGGAAAGCAGATGATGGAGCTCATCTGGGGCATTTGAAAGCAATTGTGATACTACTTGAGTCAAGAGAGATTTTAGGGAAAACATTGACTAAGCCAAATGTTGTGCTAGTGAGCTGCGGGAAGGCCTTAACTCCTAGCAACAGTTCAACAAAGGGGTAAGAGAAGGAGTGGATGTCAGAGTGGTATAGATAAAAAGACTAAGCTTGTCAGTGTGGTCATGTGGATTAGTTATTCCCCATAAGTTCATGTGTTTTGAATGTTTTGTTCCAAACTGATGGCAATGTGGGTAGTGGAGCTTTGATGGAGGAGGTATGTTGTTGGGGGTTTGCTTGTGGGTGTCATAGCCAGCTCCCTCTTGCTAGAGCTTGGTTCATTCTCGTGCTCTGGTGTTCCATCTTCTGTTGGCAGAGGTCATGTCCAGCCTTTGCTCATGTCATCTTTTTCCTGCCATCATGGATCTTCCCTTAGAGATGGTAAGATAGAATAAATACTTTTCCTCCCATAAACTGCTAAGGTTGGTTGCTACAAAAAGGTAACTGCAACAATGAGCAATCATCCCCCCACCTCAGGGAATGGTATACCCCCCCCGCCTCCACACACACACAAGGAAGGATACTAGGATCAGCAAGTTCGCTCAGCTGTAGTCTCTTCAGCCATGTGGCTGATGAACAGGCAGAAGATGTGTCCATAGCCTGGATCCCATCAGATCCAGGCAACAGACAAGAGTATTGTCCATTCTCTCTTGGCACAGGTTGGACTAATTAGTGTGAGCCAGCCCATCAAGCCTGTCTGGGTACATCCCAGCATCCCCCCAGCAGCACACCAGGATGAGGAGGCCCAGGGCTCATGCAGAACAACTGTGGATTACAAAGAGTTAAATAAAGCAGTAAATCCCATTGTTCCTACTATACCCAACATTGCTGTTTTGAGGAGTCAATGGTGTAAATGATGGCACTTTTTTTTCCTGTAAAATATGTAATGTGCGTGTGTATTGCTCATTCACAAATGAGCAGAGGCCAGAAGATAACATGGGTGTCCTGCTCTATTTTGCTCTGTGGTTTTTCCTTGAGACAGAGTTTCTCTGAACCTGGAACTGCTGTTTTCACTCAGATTGGCTGACAAGTGGGTCCCAGTGATTCTCCTGTACCCTGTGATCCCCACCCCTACATTACTAAGGTTACAGATGTGGATAGCCATGTCCAGCTTTTTATATTGGTGTTGGGGCTCAAACTCAGGTCTTCATGCTTGCACAGTAAGCATGTTTACCTGCTGAGCAATCTCCTTAGCTATACGTGGGAATTAAGTCATAAGGTTCTGAATGACCAGTGGGACAAAGAAAAAATCAAAATAGAAATTCAAGAAATACCTTGAATGAAAATGGAAACAACACATCACAACTTATGGAGTACATGTTTAAGAAGGAAATTTTTATCCCTGAAGATATATATCTATCAGAAAAGAAGAAAACTCTCTAATAAACAACTTAATGTGACATTTTAAGGAACTAGAAAACAAACTATGTCCAAAGTTAGAAGAAGGAAAAAGATAGCAAAACTCAGATTAGAAACAAATGAAACAGACACAACGGGAAAATTTGATGGGTCTCTCTCTCTCTCTCTCTCTCTCTCTCTCTCTCTCTCTCTCTCTCTGTGTGTGTGTGTGTGTGTGTGAGTGTGTTGTATGTATATGGTTAATATGCCAAAATAAATTGCATTCTTTAAAATTTTTTTTTGTTTATTATTTATTTGAGAGTGATAGACAGAGAAACAGGCAGAGAGAAAGAGAGAATGGACACGCCAGGGCCTCCAGCCACTGCAAACGAACTCCAGATGCTTGTGCCCCTTGTGCATCTGGCTAACATGGGTCCTGGAGAATCAAGCCTCGAACTGGGGTCCTTAAGCTTTACAGGCAAGCGCTTAACTACTAAGCCATCTCTCCAGTCCAAATTGCATTCTTGTACACCAGGATCAGACAATTATGAACATTTTAAAAATAAAATTAGTTATTTAGAACTAACACTTAAGATATATTTTAACAAAAGGCATACAAGACAAATATTTAGGACAAACTTTAAATATGCAAAAACTTGATACTGAAAATTGCAAAACATGCTGAGATAAAGTAAGAAGATCCACATTAACGGAAAACTGCATGGTGCTAATCAGGTGCAAAGTCCAACCCAAAGTAACTTCCTGGGCTGCTTCCTAGAATGCTGAGATCATCACAACAGGTCAGTGCTAGAGGAAGGATCAGCAAGTAGGTCAGCAGAATGGTAAATGGAGTCCAGAAACACACTCAAACTTAAGTGATATGTGATTTTCAACAAAAGTACCAAAATAATCCAATTCTGAAGAAACACCTTTCTCAACTTTTTCAACCAATGGAGCAGGAATCCATACACAAAAAATTTAGATTTAATTATCTCACTATACAATCTAAACTTAATTCTAGATGGCTAGTAGACCTATGAATAAAAGTGATATCAATAGGAATGAATGAAGTTAAAGGGTTCTTATTTTCAGATGATCTGTTTCCATCTGTAAAAGACCGTAAAGACTACATCAGAAAACTTTTAGAGCTGATAAACATGTTCAGTAAAGTGGCAGGACACAAAATTAACGTGGAGAAATCAGTACCTTCTTATATACCAGTAAAAAACATATGGAGAAGAAAATTTGGAAAATAATTTCATGCACAGTAACATTAGAAAAAGAAAAAAAAAAACTTGGACTAGCCGGGTACGGTGGCATGCATCTTTAATCCCAGTACTCAGGAGGCAGAAGTAGGAGGATTGCTGTGAGTTCAAGGCCACCCTGAGACTACACAGTGAAATTCAGGTGAGCCTAGGCTAGAGTGAGACCCTATCTCAACCCTCCCCCCCCAAAAAAACCCAAAAAACAAATGGAATAAACCCAACCAAGGAATTGAAAGACCTCTACAATGAAAACTTTAAACTGAAAAAGGAAATTGAGGATGACAGTAGGTGATAGAAATCCAGACTTGTTTATAAGAAAACATGGAAATATATATCACAGAGGACGCTCTAGTAGAAAAATGTTTCTTAGGTCATTGAAAAATTGGCAAGTCAGATTTTATCAAAATTGAAAACATATTTGTCAAAAGACACCATTAAATAAATAAATAGATAAGCTACAGACTAGAAGAAAATATTTGTCAAACATCAGATAGAGACCTGGAATTCAGCATAAATGAATAATTTTTTAAAGTATCTTTATTATTTACTTGCAAGCAGAGAGAGAGATTGAAAATATGGGTATGACAGGGCCTCTAGCCACTGCAAACAAACTCCAGATGCATGTGTCATTTTGTGCATCTGGCTTTATGTGGGTACTGGGGATTCAAACCTGGTCATTAGCCTTTATAGGCAGGTGCCTTTGTTGCTCAACCATTTCTCTAGTCCCCATACATAAAGAATTTTTAAAAGTAACTAAACATCAAAGAACTGGAAAATGGGCAAAATATTTGAAAAGCTACCTTAGAAAAGGAAACGTACAACTATCCAGTGAGCACATGAGAACATTCAGTGTCAGTTCATCAGAGAAATGTAACTCGTCATCACAACATGACACAACCATTTGAGGTTGGGGAGGTGGCTCATTGTGTACAAGCACTTGCTGTGCCAACATCAGGGTCTGAGAAGGCTTGAGTTCGATTCCCAGCACTCATATCAAAGAAGCTTGGAATGGCCACACATGCCTGTAAGTCTAGTTTTGTGGAGGACAGAGGCAGCAGAATCAGTGGGGCTTGTTGGTCAGCCAGTCTGGCAGCTCTCCATGGAGAGACTCCATCTCAAGGAAACCATGTGGAAGAGCAATGGAGGACACCTGTCATTGTACACTGGCCGCTGCATGCATGCATGTATATGGGGCACATGCATGTGTACACACATGTGCATATACCATATCTCTCTCTCACACACACACACAAAACCATGAACCACTCAAATGGGCTCAAAGTGAAGACTACAAATGCCAAATCTCAGTTAGAACATGGACCACTGGAAAATCTCACAAAGTCCATACGGTAGGTTGCATAAAGTTCTAGAATAGGCAAAAGAATGGAAAATAACTCAAAGGTAGTCACTTCTGGGAATAAGGGCCAAATTTCTTAGAAAGGGCACAAGAAAGCTTTCTGGGGTGATGTTAATATTCTATATACTGATAGCATTTAGTGTGACACAAACATATAATTTGTCAAACCTCAGTCAGGTGCCATGGCATATGCCCATAATCCCAGAGGTGCTGATGCAGGAGGATCATGAGTTCCAGTATAGCCCGAGATACCTAGCAAGAGTTTGTCTCAAACAATCATACACAAAATAATTTGTTAAACTCTATGAATGTCATTTAATATTTGAACATCTGATTCTATATACAAATGTAACTAGTATTAACTAATATCTCTGAAGGGCTTGTTTTGACTCATGGTTTGAGGATATAGTCTACCATGGTGGAGAAATAACGGTGGCAGGAGGAGGCAACCACTCTCTAAGGCCATTTCAAACAGTGCCCTCCCTGGGGGATCTCTCAGACTAGCACCTGAGACCCACTTACTGCATGTTAAAGGCTGCATGATAACAGCTTTGGGGAGGACTGCAGCATGAATGCACCTGGCTTCAAAATACACTATATACATGTATAAAAATTGTCATTTAAGTAGAGAATGCGCCTGATGGTGAGACTATGTAACTGTTGCCAGGATGAGGAAGATGCAACACAGGTGTCTTGAGTCTAGCAATTTGAGAGCAAGCAATCATGACACGGTAGGGGGACCCCTGGCCCGTCCTGGCATGCCTGGGGTTTTCCACCATGGAGCAGTCAGTTCTGTTCTCTTCCCATAGAAACTTCCCTGCACCCTGTTCATTTGCTTTATTTCCCCAGAAGTCTATGTCAAGGAGATAGATTGGTGGAGAGAAGCCATCCGGAGGGGCTATTTTCAAAGGAACTATTCTAAGGCTGTCCTTCCAGCCGGCCACATCCTGACATTGGGTATATTTAGCACCATCATAGACAGGGCTAATGGATTTTTAGTTGCAAATCATTATGGTTCAAACCACTGCAGTCTTTATTTTTTTTTAATTGAAACTAAATCACACACACACACACACACACACATGCATACACAGTGTATACATTAATAGCTACCTTATATTTATACACAGCGAATGCTTCTAATGAAAGGAATTTCTCTCGTTGAACTCAGAAGCCTTCCCTATCAAACCCTTTGTCTCTGGGGGAGGGGCGAAGGCTGCAGGTTAGCGTGTATTGCCTTCACACTGTGTGGAAATGCACATGTATTTGGTCAAAGAAAAGAATGCACAAAAGGTGTTTTAAATTGACAGCCCGAGACAGGGGTAATTTAACACGCCATTCTTTGCCTCTCGCGCCTGTCGTTGCTGAGCACCGCTGATTCGCCTCACGGAATACAAATTTATATTGTCCCTTCCATTAATATGGTTTCTTTTCATCCTCTGCATTAATCTCCTTTTGCCAGCACAATAAAGACTATAAAATAACAAGTTCCAACATCAGGAATCACTGCAGCAGATTCGGGTTTTCTGAGTCTCATTCCAACACAGTCCCACTGGCTGGATGAGCTGCAGACAGTGTAGGAATCTCGTAAAGGGGCTGGCCACATGTCATCTCTGCCCTGTGGCCACTCTGCCAAAGCAAGGCCTCCCACTACCTCTGATGACTGAGCCCATGAACTCTGGTTCTTAGCCGATCCATTCTGAGAAACTTGTCCTGGTTTCACCATGTGTGTCTGGGCTCAGTTGCTCTACCTTAGACTGGATCCACTTTCTCTAAGGTAGACATTGCATCTTATCTATTTCTTTACTCTCAGTGTATCATACAAGGCTTGACACAATGGGGCCCGCAGGCTTGAGTGCGTAGATATAGATGTCAAGATACTGTAGAATTTGGCAGCCATGCCAAGGACCAGCTCCCCTGGGACACAAGAAGTACATGGGGACAGGCCCTACTGTTCCAAGAGTGATCCATTCTAACAAATAGCTTCAACACCATAGTGACATAGTCTCTAATTGAAACTGGTAAAGATACAAATTCTAGAACCCCTCACCAGTGATCCAGATTTGACAATGGACATGTCAACTGGGTGAAAAACCTTGTACTACAGACAAAGAGTTCTGGAGCTGGAGTCTGAGTCCTTGTGTTGCAGATACAACAATGTGACCTTGATGTTCCTCAAATTCCCACAGGCATGGCTGACCACATTGAGACTCCTTCGTGCCTTGGCACTTTGGTACCCTCCTCTGAAAAGTGGGGAGGTCTTAGTTGAGGTTTCTTTCAAAACAGAAACAAAGATCTGGGCAAAAATACTTTCTTTGAGCATGATCCTAGGAGGCTGGACTAGAGAGGATGAAGTAAAGAATGAGGCCAAAATAGTCCCTTGATGCAACCAAATTCTCTACCACTGAGCTATACTATACTCCCACTCCAAAACAGTCTCTGAATGGCAACTGGAGTAAATTCTGCTGGAAGCCATATGAGACAGTGTGGGGATAAACATGCCAGTATGATGATGACCAGCCTACCAGAGGGATGAGTCTGAGTCCCTGGGTCAGAATTACTCGGATCTGCTTATGTGCATGAGTCTGGCTGGGGAAGCAAGGCCTTAGATACTGGTCTGTATATCTAGAGACCTTAGGTAACTCTACATGCACTATTGTGACCTATGTGGGCAAGGTACCAATTAAGCCTGCCACAAGGTGACGCACATGTCCCCATCTCATCAATCACGTGAAGACTGAGAGTTAATACATGTAAAAGTGTTTGTGACCACGCCTGGAACATCAGTGGACATAGTTTCACCAACCCACATCATAACCCTCTTTACTTCTCTCTCCCTCCAATCTGACAGCCGCGCCTGTTGCTTCTACCTTCACAGTTTGTAATCCATTTAAGCCTTCTCTGTGACAACAGCGTGTGATGGAAACAGTTATTACTCTCAGAGCTGAGGACATCAAGATCCGGAATGTTAACTGACAGGTCTGGGGTCACCTTCCTGGTAGGTGACGAGGATCTGGGTGGGAACCTGTCCATCCCTCAGCTTCACTCAGTTCTGCTCACAAATCCACTTCCTGTGTGTCATGTAGAGGCAGATCTGGAGAACTAGGTATGCAAACTGTGCTTCACATGCAATACACAGATATGTGACATGAAATTAAGGGAGATGTGAGTGGTCAAGGGTCTGTAGTCTTCTTTTATTCTTTCAGAGCCTTCAGCCCATGAAGAAGGGAATCCCAGATGGGGCAGACACACTCCACTCCAAGTAAAAATGCCTTTGGCTATTGATTCCTGCAGATCCTTGGTACATGAGTACCTGGTTTTGGTACCATGGTCAGGCCATGGTCTTGGCAGTATTAGAATTGCTGTGTCATTCCCCATGATCTTGTCTCCTGAACCAAACCTGGCATGAAAATGAAGCTTAAGTTTCCTGGCAGCTGCTGGCTGAGGCTTTCTGCATTGTTGGGGTGAAGCAATTTTGCCAGTTTTCTTACAGGCAGCAATGTGCCCATCAGGTCAGGCAGGGTCTTATTCCCTAGAAACATGAATCTAAAACACTCGTCACTGAACTCCACCTTCTAAATGAAGAAAAGTAAATACACATCAGCATTGTTTGGGAGGAGGATGTCATCTGGGGGTGCAGCTCAGTGGCAGAGCGCTTACCTAACATGTCCAAAACCCCAGCTTCTATTCGCAGCACTACATAACAGCAGTAGACCTTGCGTGGGGATCTTGGCAAGGACAGGAGACAGACCTTGCTCAGTGCTACATCTGTAGCTCTAGGCGAGGGCCTGGCATGAGTAGGTGCTCACTACATGATATTTTTTGAATAGGACATGGAGGAAAATGATGGTGAAAATCATGGAAGAACTTATATTTTATAGAGATATGACCCAAAATATTTGAGGATCCCAAAACTTATATATCCTATGGTGGCTAGTCATGACTCTTCTAGGAGGTAATAGAGTGGAATCCACAAATGCAAGGTCCTCCTTCAAGCCCTTCAATAGTGAGAGGACTTGGTGAGATGAGCCACATGGTCTGTGAGTACCACATGCTAACCAAGTGATTGATGCTTAGTGAGTGTTACACCATGATCCCCTTTTATACATGAGCAAAACAGTACGTGTTCTCATCCGTTCAAGCCCAGACCCCTCCCTCACCGCCCCCCCCCCGACAGAAGTTGCCTCTGAGAGAATTCAAGAGAAAGTAGTTAGTTTGGGAGGAGACCTCAGAAAGCCCTTCAAGAGGTGGGGAAGTGACAGGAAGTCTTTTGAGTACATCACCTCTAAAGGCAACTGATATACCATGCTACTATGCAGGTATGTGGCAAATTGTACCACTGAGCAGACCAGAAACCTGGCTATTGGCCCAGTGACTGCCCATCTGTCCTGAGTAGAAGGCTGCTCCAGGGCCCACCACTGACTGGTATTCTCTCTCTCTCTGTCTGTCTCTCTCCAAAATGAATCCAGCAGAAGACCTGTGTGGTGGCTTATCTCATTAACAGGGCTCTCGCAGGAAAAGAGATGCTGGATGCTAAGCATGTCGATAATTGTGTCCTTGGTTTGAGGCCAGAACCCCTCTCCCTCCTAGGCAGCTTGCCAGCCACCGGCAAGAGACCACAGGCTTCCGCAGCCCCACTGACAGTGCAGAGACCCAGCCTCCTGTGCTGCAGAAGTGAGTTATTTCGGTGTGTGTGTACGTGGGAAGGGTGGGAAGACGGAAAGAAAAGTGAGAAAGTGTATGTAAGCAAATATTTCAAAGAAAAGAGGGGGAAGCTCATCTTTAAGCAGCTTTATAAAATAATGTGATCTTGCCAGAACCTCAAGTGAACAACAGGCTCTGGGGCCCTTTGTAGCCCAGGCAGACATTAATTGCCAGTTTCAGTCTTGGCGCAGTCTGGGTGTCCTCAGAAAAATGGAACCAGTCACAGTGCCCCTGTCTCCCATCAGGGAACAGTCACCAGGCGCAGAGCTGCCTCTGCTCCATCTTCCAGAGATATTCCTGCAACTTTACGGGCTAGAGTCTGCACTGTGATCAGCTTGGGGGAACAAAGAAAAGAATGTCAGTAATAGAGGTAGATAGGGAATAATAAAATGGCGAAGTTTGTTTTGATCTTTAACAGTTAGACACACAACCAGGTAAGTTCGAGACTAAGTGAGAGTCTTTTCTTTCCAGGGTCTCTTCCTTCATCCCCTCCATACACCCCACCATTTCTGAAGTACGTGCTCATCCCCTCCACTCCTGCATCACCTTCCAAGGCAAATGAGATTTTAAGAGAATGTCAAATGAGCAAAACAGAGAAGAGAGCACAGTGACAGACTGAGTCAGCTGCTTATGGGGACAAATGTCCACCAGAGTGACTCAGAACAAATGAAATTGCATTTAAAAAAATCAATTTTGATGTTAAGAGCATTTTGACATTCACACTTTGTTTCGTAGTTTCAGAGGGTATATAAATTTGCTTCTGACATGAGCTTCAAACTCATAATATAGCTAAGAAGATGTAGATTTGGTTCTATCTGAACTTAACAAATGAAATTCTTCCCTCCTAGTGTTTGGTTATCTGTTGGGTCACAACCCCAAACATGTAAATACTGGCTCAGAAGCTCACATTTCAATGTGACAATGCTCATTGGAGCCAAATGGTTTAGTTACTGATTAAAATAAGTAAAATATCAGAAATTTATTGGTGAGAAGCACCTAGAAGAACTAAGATTTGTCAAAGGAACCAGGACATAACATTTAAGGATTTCATCTTCCATGGAAAACTGAGAGTTGGATGTATTAAAGCTAACAACAGGGGCTGGAGGAGAGATGGCTCAGTCCGTAAAGTGCTTGCCTTGCAAGTATAAGATCTCAAATTCAATCCCTATTTCCTGTATAGAAATGCCAGGCATCATAGAGCTCACCTGTAATCCCAGCACTGGGAAGATGGAGACAGGAGGATCTCTAGGGCTCACTGGCCAGCCACTCTAGCCTAATTGGTGTGTGCCAGACCAAAGAGACACCCTATCTCAAAAAAAGTAGATGGTGGGCTGGAGAGATGGCTTAATGGTCAAGGCATTTGCCAGAGAAACCTGAGGACCCAAGTTTGATTCCCCAGAACCCAAGGAAGCCAGATACACAAGGTGGAACATGCATCTGGAGTTCTTTTGCAGTGGCTAGAAGCCCTGGAGCATTCTTTTTTTCCATTTCTCTCTTTCTCTCTCTCCCTCTCTCTTTCAGATAAATAAAATATACTTAAAAAATTTAAAAAAAAGGTGGGTGGCATTTCTGAGGATGACACTCAAAGTTGTCCTATGGTCTCCATGTGCACACACACATGCACCCCTACCCCCACATGAATACACAAAGCTAAGAAGGGCTGGGTAAAAGGATCTTCTTCCAAAGCTTTCCAGTCTGGGATCAATTCCCCAGCACCCACATAAAGGTGGATGCAAAGCAGTATATACATCTGTGATCCAACGTGCCTGTGACAATGGGAAGGGGAGCCAAGAGAATCCAGAGCTCTTGAGCCAGCGAGTCTGATATTTGTTTGTAGCCTGGTAGTTCATTTGCAGTGCAAAGAGACTCTGTGTCAAAGAAAATGGAGCACAGACACCTTCAAGTTGTCCTCTGATCTCCATATGTGCACTGTGGCATGCGTGCCCATACACAAACATACATACTCATGCAAATAATAAAAATTTAAAAAAATAGCTAAGGGTGTAATATCTTACTTTGCAGTGGTTGTGGATATATTTACTGGTGTTGGTGACTGTGGGTAAAGACAGGCTGAAATCTGGTGTTTTTCCCTGGAGAAGATGTTAAGGAACCCTTCATAGAAGGGAGAGTGCAGGCCTCCACAGCTGATAGAAATGCTGGCTGCTAGACTCAAACTGGCCGCAGGCTAGAGAAAGGACCCACCTGTCTCATCCCACACCTTCTCCAGATTGCAAATCTCTTCAGCCCCATAGTGACTGGATTGTCAAGAGACCACACATGAGACCACCACAAAGGTCCTGCCTTTGCCTCAAGGGGGAAAAGCTTCGGGGGGGGGGGGCGGGGTTTGTGTGGGACAGGCTGAGACTAGTTGCCAGGTGAGATCTCACCCTTGCTAATTTTCTTCTCAATTCCTGAGAAGGAAGAATACATCCTTTTTAGGCACTTTTTTTTTTTTCTCTGCAAGTTCTTCTTAGCTGATGACACAACCTACTTCTGAAGGGATTAGGTCTGGTCCAGATGTACTCTGCTCAGTTCCCATCTAAGACCTCAGTATTTGGTTCCTGTGTTAGTTTGAATCAGATGTCCACCATAGGTTTATGTGTTTTGAATGCTTGGTCCCCAACTGGTGTCAATTTTGGAGGTTAATCCTTGCTGGAGGAAGTGTGTTGCTTGGGTCAGGCTCTGGGGTGTTATAACCTGAGAGCTTGCCCTGTTTCCAGTGCTCAGCTCACACTTGCTGCTACCTCCCAGCTGCTATGGCAGGATGTGACACACAGCCTCTGCTCTGCCATGCTTTTGTCCCCATAATGAGACTGCCCCTCAAGACTACAAGCAGAAACAACTCCCCTCTTCCCATCAGCTTCTCTTGGTTAGGTATTTTGTCCCAGCAATGAGAAGATAAGTACAACAGTTCCTATAATCTGTTAAGTGGTTGTGATTTGACATACTGACCTTATTTTCTGGGGCTGGTGCCTATGATCCTGCCATGGCCAGATTCCCTGCCCAGGGGCCTTAAAAATTAAGCTCGACTGGCTGCCCAGAGAGTCCAAGGGATCCTCCTCTTCCAATCTACCCAGCACTGGGATTATAGGATGCACCTCCATGCCAGGTATTTTATGTGAGTGTTGAGACTTGAAACTGGGTCCTTTTGCTTGTATAGCAAGCACTTTACCAAGCTACATGTTTCCAGTTCCTGACAAGAGCTATGTAAAATCAAAGAACACTGGATGTCTTTCTGTGCAAAAAAAGAATTATTTTTTTTGAAACCTCTAACTCCCCTCTGTTGTATCCTAAAACACAAAGAAAAAAAAAAACAATAAAAAAATGTTTCAGCCAGCAGTTTTATTATCAGCTCAGACAGCTCTTTCTCCTTCTGCCCCCACTCCAAATTGTTCTTTCTCTCCTTCTATATATCACACACAGCTGGAAAGACCATTGTGTCTGGGAGAAAAATCAGCAAAACCATACAGTTTTATTACAAGAAAATGCCACTTTCTTCCCAGGCATCATGCTTAAGCTCGGTGATGGCTTATAGAGGTTGTCATCTTGACAGGACCTAGAATCACCTATGAGGGATTATGTAAATTAGGTTAGCCTTTGTGCATGTCCGTGAGGAATTATTTTGTTTAGGTTAATTGAGGTGGGAATGCCCACTTTAACTGTGGGTAGCACTATCCTGGGGATGGGGTTCTGGACTGTAGGAAAGGAGAGAGCTAGCTGAGCAGCATTCATCACTCTGCTTCCTTACTGCGAACTGAATGTGACCAGTTGCCTGAACGTCCTGCCGCCATACTTTTCTCACCATGATGGACTACAACCTGGAACTATAAGATGAAACAAACCTTCCATTCTTTAATCTCTGTTGGGTGGTTTGTCTCAGCAATGAGAAGTTGACTGATAAGAGCTCTTTGTACACTGTCTGATAGAACTTGATTATCTTACCTTGTTCTTAGAGTTTTCACATGGATGAGAAGGACCTTGAGACCAAAGATGACACATTTTGAACATTCCAGCAATGCAAAATTGTAGTAATACAGAGTAGGTATGAGGAACATAGCTCAGTGGTTGAGTGCTTGCCCAACATATACTGAGCCCCACACTGTGATAAATAAAAAATAAAAATAAAATAATATAGGAGCATGGAAAATATCAGTGGCTTAGACAACCAGGGTTAGAGTGAGAGAGGGGCACACTGCTCTGGGGGTGGGGAGTGTGTGACTTGCCCTCTGGACTATGACACGGGTAGTAGCATATATCACTTCAAAGAGTAAATCAATGTTGGCCATCTGTAAAGAAAGCGTTGTGTCTGGGTTGGAATGGGCAGGGAAAATCTTTCTTTTGGAAGCTCGGCGTTTCAGATGCCCAGGCTTCTGGTACATGCACACTGGCAGCAGATGCTGTTGAGGCCCTGCGTGAGGCTTTCTCCCACACACAGGAAGTTTCTGGGCTGAAAGCGGAAGGAGCCTGGGCATTTGGGAGAGTGGGCAGTTACACCAACCAGTGGGAGATGGGGAGAGGTGCGGAAATGTCCCAGTTCCTTCCTGCATGGGGAGACTTCTCTGAGATATGTTCAGTAAAGTTCCTCCTCACTGGGTAGCCAGATGGATTGCTCCCTCAAGGAAACCCATTGATTTCCACCCCCATCTTGACTTCTTATCCCTTTTTTTCTTATTTTCCCCACTTATTTCTGCATCCTGAGATCACCTCCTAGCAAAATGACTCACATCATAGTCCCTATACTGGTTCTGCTTTCATGATATCCAAGTAAGATAGCATAAATCTGTCCACACATTGATCCATTTGTCCATGCACCCACCCACCCATTCATTCACCCACCCATCCATCCACCCAGTCATCCACTCACCCATCTAACCAACCAACCAACCAACCAACCAACCAACCAACCAACCAACCCCCCAGCCTATCATGATCAATCTATTAGTTGCCAGCTACTGTAACTGAGCCTTACAGTGGGCTGTAGGGGTGGGGTGGGGTGAACAATGTGATGCTGGTCTTCAGCATTTTGTGAGATTCAATTTCAGCTCTTGACATATTGACTATCCTTAATTTTTAAGTTTAAAAGTCTTTGCTTCAGGGTTCACAAATATGTCTTAATAATGAATCCAAGACCACCTTAAAATAATGGACAGGTAGTGCAGGGATCTTAGAGTATAGTCACCCCTCAGCATCAGTGGAAGAATGGTATTCTATATGGACATCAAAATACATTAATGCTCAAGTCACTCATGAAATGGCATAGAATTTGCATATACCAACAGCCATTCTCCCATATAATTTAGATATCTCCATATGACTACTAACGCCTGGTATAGTGTAAGTATTGTGCATATAGTTGTTACACTGGATTATTAGGGAATGATGACAAGAAAAAAATGTCTGCACATGTAGAATACTAGTTTTCCCCTTGTTAGTTTTAGCCTTCAACTGGTTGAATTTGAGGATGTGGAATTTACAGGTACAGAGAGCATGGTATTTTCTAAATTGCTCAGCTTATAATGTTGTTGCCGCTCATTTCAGTTAGAGGAACCTTTCAGAACACCCATCTGAACCTGAGGAACTGAAGTGAGATAGAAATAACCCTTCAAAACTAGGGGTGAGTGCTGCTGCATGGTACGGTCTTCCAGCTCCTATGGCACCCCACTCTGCAGTGCGACTTTCCACCTGTTCTCACTGTGAGTGAAGCAGCCCTTATTTCCTCACTGCTGGAATACCGGGCCAACGTTCATCAGTGTCCCAGGATAAGGACTTGAGAAGTGCTTATGAGCCTCTTTTTACTGGTCTTTAAAGCCCATGTTTCACACCTGGGGCCAGCCAAGCTTCGTTTTGCTACAGAGAAACAAAGAACCCTTTATTTGTACCTGTTGCTCCTACAGGAAAGTCCCCTCTTCTGGTCTTGGGTCCCTCTGGGGCTGCAACTCAGCTGCTGCTGAGAGAAACTCCATCCATCAATGGTTCATTATGTCTGTCCTCTGGACCCTCCAGCAGACAGAACTCTGTCCACTGGCCTTTTAATGACATTAGGAAAACCCTGGCTCCAGTCACTCCTCTGGTCCTCCCTATTCCCACACACTCACTAGGATGCCCATTTATTAAGGAGCAGCCAAGATGCAGGAGGCTCCCCACCCAGCCCCTGTCTCTCCTTGAACAGAAAGGAGGCAGGATCCTGAAGAGTCATGAGTGATGGTTTGAAAGGCAGCAGAAAGCTCAAAGAAACAGCAAGATGCCCTTGGAATTCAGAGCAGGCAGCAGTCAGCCCAGCCTGGTGCTCAGCAGCTCAGCTCTGCAGACACAGCCCTCCATCACTCTTGCTCAGCCTGATGTACCACCTTCCTGCTCCAGCTCCAGCTCCAGCTCGTCCTTCCCGTCAGCCTCTGGTACAAGCAGCATTTAATCACTGCATTGCTATGTATAAAAAATTAAGGAGTCTACTGTCTCAAAGAAATGCACCCTAGATCCTTTTGAAATGCTTAACGCCCCATCTTTCCTTTCTTCTGTCTCTAGATCACTAGTTCACTGAAGGGGTTTATTTCAGAAACATGCTCTGAAGGCAGCTTTAGGCTGGGTATAGGTATCATTCCTGAGCTGGAAAGTTGTCACAGCCCCGGCGTGAAGCCCTTCTGGTCATTTGAGGAGCATGGCCAGTAACCTGCAGGAAGGATTTGGGACCCTTTAAAAGTAATTTGCAAACCTGCCCCATGCCCCACAGTCTTATCCAGTGCAGTTGGGGAGCAGCAAGCAGTTGGAAGGGGCAAAGGGCAAGGAGAGGCTTACCCCACCTCATCCACTCCAGTGGGCTGTGCTGTGGTGTGAGAACCTCTGCAACCCAAGAGTACAAGACCTTGTCTCAGCTCAGTCTCATACAAGTGGTGGGATGAGCAAGAAGGTAGGCAGAGAATGCCAAGTCTTCATTGGCCAGGGCCAAAGTCATGATTTGATAGATACTTCAGCTATCATAGCTGGATGTAGACAGCCTAGAACTATTAGTTCTTTGGTCTTGGCCAAGGCTCAGTGTTTGCATCTGTAAGCTTGGGATTGTTATTAATATTAAATGTAAAGCAGGATTGCTCAGATAAGAGCATTTACCACTCCAGTAAGAGCATTTGCCACACAAGCATGAGGGGTTGAGACCACCTGAATTCAATTTCCCAGCATGTAAACCATGTAACTGGCCACATGTACCTGCGACCTCAGTCCTATGGGGAACAGAGACCAGACACTCAATCTCTGGGGCTCATAAAAGTGTCAAAATCTGGAATCAGTGAGAGACTCTGTCTCAAGGAAGCACACGGAATAGGAATAGAGGGAAGACAGCCAGTGTTCTCCTCTGGCTTCTGAACACATGCAAATGGCGTGCATGCACCTGCACATACATACATACAACACACACACACACACACACACACACACACACACACACACACACACACACAAAAGTAAAACAACCAAGTCCTAAACACTTAAGCAAAGAAAGCTGAAACCGTTGATACTGTGCTGTTGTGTTGTTACTATTTGTGCTGGAGAGACAGCAAGTCAGAATAGAGCCTGTGCACAGTCCAGAACCAGGGAGGAAGGCTGTGTGGGGCCTCATGACTGGGCAGGACAGGACCACAGGCATTCTTTTCCTAGGTCCTGCATTTATCCCTGCCTGATTGTCAACCCTGTGGCTCCTCTCCATGAAGAGCCCCATCCCTGGTAAAATATCAGTCACTGGCCTCAGCTTCCCTGGGCCTGTACCCGACAGATTTGCTTAGCAGCATTTGGCTGTGGGAGGCTGGCTATGCTGAACTCCTGTGCCAAATGGTTAATCAATGACCTTGAGGCCAAAGATGACCCTTAGCAGTTCCACATGGTGTCTCTCTGTCATGGTCTTTCCTGAGACCACGCAGTCTCTTGCATTAATGATGGAACTTTTGTCCTCTGAGGAATGATACAAATTTCACTACACATTGCATCCTAATAAAGAAAGATAAATAAACTTAAACAGTCATTCCCAGACTTGTTAAGGCAAGAGGAGACACAGCTCCATTCATTAACAAAGCCATTCCCAGTTATCATTTTTAATACATGGACTGAATCTTCATTACATTCTAATCTACTCCAATCACTCTGTGTACCAGGCTTTGACTCAGAAACCAAGTCCACAATTTCAAGACTACATTTTTATTGCCAAAGTACTTGGTTTATAAAAATGCACCTATTACTATTCCTGGGGAGACATGAACAAAATCAGTTTATTCCAGTTAGGTCACCGGCGACAGGCCAAAGAAATGATCCCACAAGTCTAGCTTGGAGCACCAATGAACGTACTACAGGGGTTACTTCGAGGAGCATGGGTGGCTCAAAGGCATCTGCTTTACTAAGACTCACAAAAACTGTATCATTGGAGTTCCTTGTCCAACTTTCAGGTGACTCCAGTACAGAGGCTCCCCTCCCTCACTAATTATTTACTGCTTATATAATTGGGGAGAAGGGCCTTGTGGTTCTAATAAATTTCTGAGCTTCTGGAGCCTTGTAAGTTTCCTTACTTCCTCAGTCTTATGAACCTCTCTTCTCCTTCCAGGAGGGAGTGACTTAACTGGAGAAAATAGCTGTACAACAGTTCTTACCCCAGAACTGTGGAAAGAACATTTGGCCTGAAAGTCTAAGGATCTGAGTCTAAATTGTGTTATAGGCACTATCTGTGGGAATACAGGGAAAGACATCCAAAGGCCTGGGCTCCCCTAAAACTGGCCCCTGAAATAAAAAATTAGTAAAAAGCTGCTTATTTTGGACAGGAGGTGGGGACAATGAGACAGGGGCACAATCCTGAGTGTGGTTATTGTGGAAAACTGGGGCTCACCTGTGCTGGTGGGGCCTGTTTGTTCAAGCTGTCCCAGTACAGCCTGGTGACTGGAGCAGGTGTTCTTAGCTCCAACCACCTCTTTTGAAAGTGACTCCAGACATATTAATGGCTCCAAACTTCAGCTGTGTTTTCTTGGAACAGAGAAAGCTCTTGCTGCTGGGGAAGATGTTGGAAAGATCTTCCCAGAGCCAAAGACATTCAGCCCGATCCTGACTTTGGAGTCTAAACTGGTGGCATCTCACAGACAAAAGTAGCAGCTGTCATGCAGAGACTGTGGTGGCCCAGAGCTTCAGTGTTTGACAGTGTCTAAGGCCCGGGGGGAGCCTACAGTGTGGGGATCTCAGAAGGAGGATGTGTGGTATATGTGTAGAACACATATGGGATATATTTGCCACTTTCCAAGTAAACTGAACTACACTTGGTGCAGCATCCTCAGTCAGGGGAGCTGGGACCTGCTGTGGCAGAGAAGACCAACTACACCTGACATCCAATTTTTTCCTTTTTCTTAGTAATAGAGTTTCTAGCTGGGCTGGTATCACACAGGAAACAGACTGCATTTCCCAGCCTCTCCTGAAGATGGGTGTGACTGTGGGAGTTCAGACCAAGCCAATGGGATGTCATTGGAGCTATGGGATGACAGTTTCTAGAATCTTCTACTTAAGACTGCTGGTGCATGCCTTTTGCCCTTCTCCTGGTTCCTTCTTCCAGCTTGTGGCCTTAATGGGGTGTGATAGTCACCGGTTTAGACCATAAGGACAGGTCCTGGTTGGATGGCACTGCATGAAGCTGGAAGGAGCTGAGATCTCTGAAGACTGAGAACGCCTACCACATCAGCTCTACTGAGGGCCCTGGCCTCTAGCCAGAGAGAAGGAACTTCCGTGCTGCTATGCCCTTCATTCGGGGTCTTTTGTGACCCAAAGCTAGTTTAATCCCAATGTATGTGGCTCCTGGCTATACTAAATTTTTCTCTATTACATACAATGTTTGTTAAAAACAGTATCTGGGGCTGGAGACACGGCTTAGTGATTAGGGTGCATGCCTGCGAAGCCTAGAGACCCACTTTCCATTTCCCAGGACCCATGTCAGCCAGATGCACATGGTAGTGCCTGTGTCTGGAGTTCGTTTACAGTAGCTGGAAGCCCTGCAATGCCCATCCTCACTATTTTCTCTCTCTCTCTCTCTAATAAATAAATAATATTTTTTTTTAACTGAGGAGGACTGAGGAGGTGGCCTAGTTGGTAAAGTGTTTGCCTTGCAAGCATGAAGACCTAAGTTTGTTTCCCAGGACCCACTTATATAATAGAATCCAGGCATGATGGTGCACGCTGTAATCCCAGCACTGTAGAGGCAAAAGCAGGAGGAGCCCTGGGGCTCATTGGCCAGGCAGTTTAGCCTTCTTGGGGAGTGCTAGGACAGTGAGAAACCCTATCTGAAAAAAGGGTATAGGGCATCTGAGGAAGGCTGCCTGAGGTTGTCTTCTTGCCTACACACACATACACGAGCACCTGCATGTAGCTGCGAGAGGCAAGGTGTCCCTCTGTGATAAGAGCTAGCAGGTCAAATTTGAACCCCACCCCAACCCTTGAGCCCAGATGACTATGATGCTTGCTTTTGACAGTGACACTGCTTACTTCAAATTGCCACCACTTGCTCTCTGCTCTGCCATTTTTATTTATGTAATAGAGAAAGAGAGAGAGGGGGGCAGGCAGGCTTATATATATGGAAAGTGAGAGAGAAAGACAGAGAGAGAGAGAGAGAAAATGGGCACACCAGGGCCTCCAGCCACTGCAAATGAACTCCAGATGTATGCACTACCTTGTGCATCTGACTTACATGGATGCTAGGGAGTGGAACCTAGGCCCTTAGGCTTCCTAGGCAAGCACCTTAACAATTAAGCTATCACTCTATCCCTGCTCTACACTTTTTCTAATTATTTGAGAGCAGCAGACACAGAGAGAAAGAGGGGAGAGAGGGGGGGGGAATGAGTACATCAGGGCCTCCAGCCACTGCAAATGAACTCTAGACACATGCTTCCTCTTGTGCATCTGGCTTATGTGGGTACTGGGGAATCGAGCCTTTAACCAAGGTCCTTAGGCTTCACAGGCAAGCACTTAACCACTAAGCAAGTTTTCCAGCCCCTGCTTTGCATTTTTAAAGGCCTATTGCTACTTCTTGTTGGTCATGATGGCAATATAGA
The DNA here is from genome assembly GCF_020740685.1 of Jaculus jaculus. NCBI lineage: Eukaryota > Metazoa > Chordata > Mammalia > Rodentia > Dipodidae > Jaculus > Jaculus jaculus. The sequence goes on from NC_059118.1 coordinate 1,930,432, forward strand.
AAATGGAGCTGCCTTATTTTGGTGAGTTTTCACTTTCCTTCCCAGGTTGGCTGCTCTCACCTGGTCCCTGTGACTTTCACCCCATTGACATATACCCACCCAACCAGGGCTCACCTGGGTTGACAGAAACCCTTGCACACAGCCTCCCCATCTCAGAGCAGACAGGTTCACCATGCTCTTCTGGCTTGGGGCTGGATACAAATGCATCTGGCACCCTAAGCTTCTTATGTTTGGGTGCTGGGCAGGTTTCTGCTACCAAGCCCCTCTGGGGCTGACCTTGGTACTTAGACCTGTGCTCTTGGTGTCCAGATTCTTTTCTGCCTCAAAGAGAGGCCTGCAGCCTGGTTTCAGCTCCAGCTGGATGTGCACTCTCAGCTCTGTTTTAATGGGACACCCTGCTCCAGCAACCTCAGGCTCTGGCTGCAATGGGACCCTCTTGGCTAGTATCTTGAGGCCTGCCATGGCTTTAGCTCTCTAACCTCTAACAGCAACCCCTCAGTGGGTCTTCTGCAACCTCCTAGAGGTGAGAACTTTCACTTTTCCTTTTAAGTTGTGCTTCTGTGCGAATACTCATTTCTTTGCCCTCCACTGCCTGTCCACTTCATTCTTCAAGTGGAGAGAAAGGAACCTGGAAGAAGAATTGACCATCTCACCAACATACATACACACACACACACACACACACACACACACACACACACACAATAAAACTGGGGAAAGGGGCCAGGAACCCTTACTGGTCTGCTCTATTTGGGGGGATGCAACCCCTTCCCCTTCCCATGGGCCAGTCTCGTGCCACCTGCAATTTTTAACAGCTGAATTATTTGGGTCACTGACATTCCCAGCTATCTCTTGGGCCTCCCTTCCCTCCTATGTCCCCTCTGTTCTTATACCTTGACTCTTCTGGTTGCCCTGGTGCTTTCAGTTCTCCTCTTGCCCAGTCTGGGAGGACATTGCCTCTAGACTGGAAATGCTTAACAGAGTTTGTAGGGTTTCTGGAAGAATGAGGAGCCCACCATCAAGTAAAACCCACTTTCTTCCAAGGAAGATAGGCTTCCTGTACTTGACCAGAGCTTGGAGATGTAATACAAGCTGTCCCAGGCCACAGGGCTACTAAGTGGGTGTTACAGACATTATCAAAGCCCAGGCTCCCCTCAATACTATCTCTTCAGAAAACAGCTTATGGAAAGCCCTTGATCTTCCTGCCTGGGGTTCCCCTTGCCCTTTAAGAGACACAGGGCAAGCTGAAGCACTATAAAGCAAATGACCTCAGCAGATGGTGGAATGGTGTTGGTTGACCTTCATCTTGGGCTGGGAATGAGAGCCCACTCAGCTTCATTTTCCACAGTGGTGACCACTTGATAACTCACTCCTTATCTATAGTCTCTCCTCCCTCTGCCTCCACTGACTTAAATAGTTCTGGAGTAATCCACATGAATATACCTTCTAGTCTGTGCCTGGGGAACCTTAAATCAGATAGCTGTAGAGCAAGAATTTGAGCCCATGTTTGGTGGGTCACAAATGGTGCTCTGTGCACTAGGACTGGGTGTCCTGGGAACTGCTGTCTGGCGCATGGTCCCCAGGGTCTTTAGATACTACCATGCTGGGCCATGCCCTTCTCCCGGGGTCCTTTCTGGTTTCTAGTTTTCCCTCCGTAACTTTCTGGTCTTGGTTTGAAGACCACATGCTGAGCTGGGAGCTCTGGTCCTGAGACCATGGGAAACCCTCCCCAAGCTGAGACCCAAAGGGGTGTCATTACTCCTCAGGGCTGTGGTTGGCCTGTGGCCAGGAGTTTTCCAGTATCCTTGTGATCATTTAGAGGTAACCTGATGAACAGTTCTGTGATGTGGCCATAGGAAATTACCTCTTTGTTTTTTTGGCCGCCCCCTCAATGCCTTTGAAATGGGGCCACCCTGGCCTGTTTTATAGTCTACACAGTTCATCTGCCTGCAGTTGCACAACCTGGCCTCTCTGAATTCCTACCCCCTCAAAAAAAAATAAATCAAAACAGAACTCAACACTCCTGAAGAAGGAAGACAATCAAATTTTTGGCAGGTGACCTGAGGGTCACCAACATAGCAAAGAGTACATGACTTGGGGACATCCTAAGGTCATGCTGACTGGAGCTCACACATCATTTGGCTGTGTGGAGTCAATCCCTGGGCTCACTCTGCCTCAGGTCATTTCCTACACCCTGTCTATTCCTAACTGAACAAGGAATTTGCTCCTGGGCCAGAGAAGCTGGCTGAAAGTGAAAGTGTGACAGGGTATGGGCTATGACAAGGAAAGGAACCAAAGGGCCAGATGCAGAGATGACCTTGGAAGATGACTTTCATGTGGCTTCCCTTACCAGACCCTGGGAATACTTCCCTGGGAGCTTCATTAAACTCCTCCCAGTATGATGCCTGTTTGAGACCCTGTGAGTCAGACCCAAAGGTTCCTGGAGAACACAATGTTCTTTATTTAAAACATTATTTTAATATTTTTATTTATTTATTTGAGAGAAAGTTACAGAAATAGGCAGGAACAGAGAGAAAGAGAGATAATGGGTGCATCAGGGCCTCCAGCCCTGCAAATGAACTCCAGGCGCACAAGCCACGTTGTACATCTGGCTTACATGGGTCATGGGGAATCAAACCTGAGTTCTTTGCAGGCAAGCACCTTAACTGCTAAGTCATCTCTCTAGCCCAGAGCACAGTATTCTTAATGCTCCCTCCTCCATCAGGGAGAAATGGAGAAGCCTACAGAGGAATGAGCTGGATGTGAATGTTTACCAGGTGGCTTAATGGGCAGGAGCAGAGGACACCAAAGGTGAGTTTATCTGGGATAGGATTATTGGATATATGACTATATGAAAATACAGTCCATCTAGCTAGACCACCTCTCTGCTTGATTGTGGCAAAAGAGTAAATTTGTACATGCTGAGAATTTAATGGCTTCCTTACTTGCTCCAAAACATCAAATTCTGTTTTTACTTACAGAAGGATTTCTGTAATGATGATATCCTACATAACAGGGAGATACTAACAAAAAGATACTAACAGAGTCCTTGCATCTTCTGCCCAAATAGACTGTTTTCTTATATTCTTTGTGGGTTGGTGGTATATATAATATATATGATGTGTGCATGATGTGTGCACATATGTGTAGATGTGCATGCCCCATGCATACATATGGAGGCCAGAGGAGGATATCAGGTTCCTCCTCCATTTCTTTTCTGCCCCATTTCCTTGAGAATTGGTCTCTCACTAAACCCAGAGCTTGCTTTTTTTTTTTTAAGGTAGACTAGCTGAGCAGCGAGCCTCAGTATCTCCACCCCCTTCAGCACTGGGGTTTCAAACATGTGTGACCATGCCTGGCTTTTTACATGGGTGCTGAACTCAGATATCATGATGCCTGCATAGCAAGCCTTCTCACTCTTTGAGCCATCTTCCCAGCTCTATCCTCTTATGTTCTTGTTGGGTGTGTTAGATTAGTGTTAATAATATAGCTGGCATTGTAGGTGAGAATGAAAAATGCTGCAAACACTGTGGAATAGAGGCAATCCCTCAAACAACAACAACAACAAAAAAAAACTAAACATGTAGTCACTACATGACACAGCAGTTCCACCCCAAGTGTCTACCAAAGAAATCTGAAAACAGGGACATGGAAAGATACTTTATATTGGTGTTCATGGTGACATCATTCACTATAAGCTGGAGGCAGAACTGAACCAATGATTTGGTAAGCATTAACACACACACACACACACGAACCATGGAACATTATTCAGCACTAAAGAGGGATAAAGTTTGAATCTAAAACACAGACAGTCTCTGAAGACATCATGCTAAGTGAAAAGAAACCAATCACACAAGTAGGCACAGTGTCTATCCCCTCAGGTGCAGCTCCTCACCTCACATGTAGTCAAGTGCATCCTGAGCGCACGGTGGTTCCTGGAGGTTAGGAAGCAATGATTGTGGGGAGCTATTGTCCAGTGGTGCAGAATTGCGTTTTAGAATAATGAAATATCTCTGGAGGTGGATTGTGCTGGTGACTGCAATGAATGTGATCAATGCCACGAAACCAAATGCTTGGAAATGGTTAAAATGATAAGTTTTATGTTATGCATATTTTACAACAGAAAAGTAACAAAGAAAAAGCACTTATCATGTATGCATGTAACATACATGCTTTCATATTTGTAGACAAGCACTTGTATTGGACTCCTGTACTCTCCACGCATACTTTGCTACAAAGCCTTGAAAATCCTCCTGTGCTGTGTCCAGAAGGGCTACTTCCCTGACTGGACATGTGTGTTCATCATGTGGCTACAGGACTCTGAACTGGCAATCAGCCTAGCTTGGGTGATGTTTAGGCCTGAGGTGGGGTGGGCAGCGGTGCCGTGGGCCCCTCATACCTCATCCTTTATTCTGTTAACGATCTGCCTTCCTGGAAGAAAAGAAACGAAAGATGCTGATGCGGACCATAAAGATTGCCGGAGTGTTCCGGTTAGCAAATGGCTCATTAAAACAGTTTTTTAAAAAGCCCTTTGATGAATAAGCTATCCATGAGTCAGAAATATAAGAAATAAATACATCTGAAAACTAGATAGGTCTGAAAATCACAGGGAAATGGTTCTTAAAGAGTTATTTGTGGTTTTTCAAACTCAGATCAGAAACAATAGAAACATTTCTCCAGATGTTCAGTGAACTTGGGATGGAGCCAGGCCTCCCCCAAAGCACAGGCTAAGCAAGGGTGAGAGAGAAAGGAGAAAGAAGGAAGTGGAAGAGGTGCTGCTTTGGTGGGCATATTCCACTGTGAAACTAAGCACTGATGGAAAGGCATGCAGATCCCAGTAAAAGCCGGGTGCCAGGGCAACCTTGAGTTTCTGAATTTAAAGTTATAGGACTGATGGAAGCTACTTGCTATTGGTACTGACTACTGTGGAGACTCAAAACTGAGAATATGTGCCCATTGAGTGCTCAGTGCCAAATGAGACATCTCTATCATGCCGTCTAAGGCGCAGGAATCTCTGAAGAAGTAGAAAAGAGCAGAAAGAATGGAAGAGCGAGAGGATGGGGAGGAGGAGTGATATGGACTACTGTCTGGACATGAAGTGGCTGCTGTGTTCATGACCTCATAGTCACTGCTGTTACCTGCACAAGACCTGTGCAGTATTGAACCTATCAATATTCCTTCATGGACAGTGGAGGATGGCAAAAAGGGGGGAAGAAAAGACATGAAGGTAGAAAAGGGATTAAGAAAGAAAAAAGGTCTAGTGGGTGGGAATGTGGTGATGGGGGGGGCAAGAGAAGGATATTATGACTAAAATATACTATGTACATGTATGAAAGTTGTCAGTAAAAAGTGTTGTTTAAAGAGCTGGAGAAATGGGTTAGCAGATAAGGCACTTGCCTGTAAAACCTAAGGACCCAGTTTCGATTCCCCAGGACCCACATAAGCCAGATGCACAAGGTGGTGCATGCATCTGGAGTTTGTTTGCAGTGGCCAGAGGCCCTGGTGCACCCATTCTCTCCTTATCTACCTCTCTCTCTCTCTCTCAAATAAGTAAATAAATTAAATAAATAAATATTTTCAAAAGCTAAAAAAAATAAAGTTATAGGACTGAGGTTTAAATTAGCTCCAGTGTTAAGTACTCAAGAATCTCTCTTGTCCTGAGAATTCGGGGTTAGATGGCTCACTGCCAGGTGGGCTGGATTCCTCCTCTCTCATTGATTGGCAGGGGGGCGGGGGAAGGGAGGAAGGTGGGGGGGGGGGCTCCTCTACCCAGCAGCTCATTATTGGTGTTGTCCAAGTTGAAAGTCTTGTCATGCTGGCTTGTTTCTAATCTTGCAGAGGCTGAAAAGGCACAATGCTTTCTGGGGTTCTATTTTTACTGACCAGCAAACCAATGGGCTGCTAGTCACTGGATTTCACATAAGAATGTGTTGGGTGAGTTTCTCATAGTCACAGTGACACTGAGCATCATCGGTCCTCTGCTGTCCCTTAGAATCAATCTGCATGAAGAAATTACATGGTTGCTTTATGAAAGCCTCCCAGATAAATTTCAGTTTAAAAAGCAGTATTAAAAAAAAATCTCAGCAGGGCGTGGTGGTGGCACATGCCTTTAATCCTAGCTCTCGGGAGGCAGAGGTAGGAGGATCGCCTTAAGTTCAAAGCCACTCTGAGGCGACTACATAGTGAATTCCAGGTCATCCTGAGCTAGATTGAGACCCTACCTCAAAAAGACCAAACAAATTAACAAGCAAACTCTATCCCCAAGGGCTACAAAACACCCATATATCCCCAATATTGATTGCTCACAAATGGCAAGTCAATGGGATAGTCCCTTTGACACCAGTTTCTTGAGTACTTGCTATGTGCATCCCTCTTATTTGGGGATAGCAATGGAAGACTACAGCCTGTAAACAGCTCAGTCTGTCAGGACTACCAAGCTGGAAATAAGCAGCCATCAAACAACTTTTTAGGTTCTACCGGAAGTTGTAACATGGTGCCACTGGAGTCCAAAGACAGAGGGAAGAATGCTCTGCATGTATGCATGTGTGTGCATGTGGCTACCAGTGCAAGAACATTCTTGATTAATAATTGTTGTTTTAACAAAGCACCCAAGGCTGGACACTTTGTAAGGAAAAGAGGTTTATTTAGCTCATAGTTTAGAAGTCTGAGGGCAGTATTGCCTTCTGCTCAGCTCTGGTGATGACTCATGGCTACACCCCATGGCCAGTGATATCCTGAAGAGAATGCAGGCTAGCTGGAGATCACATGGTGAGACAGGAAGCCAGAGAGAGTCTGGGGCCAGGCTTTCTCTTTTTCTAGCAACTTGCTGTCTCAGGCACTAACTGAGGTCTCTTGAGAACTACATTAATCTTTTCTGAGGTGCTACCTCCAATGATCTAATTACCTCACAGTAGGCCCTGCCTCCTAAAGGTTCTCATGCCTATTAACATTGCCACTGATGAGCGAGCCTCCAGCACAAGAACCTCTGGGAACACATTCAAGCCATACCCCTACCCTAGCAGTGCCTAGGAGGGGATGTAGAAGTGAGCTAGATGAACCCAGTTTCCATCTTCATGGAATTCAGTCTTTGCTGAAGAAATGTTCTGCTCAAAATTGAGGAAGAAAGAGACTATTATCTTTTGCAAAAGTTTTGGCGTCAGGCTGAACAGATGGCTTAGTGGTTAATATGCTTTCTTGGGAAGCCTAAGGACCCATATTCAATTCTCCAGTACCCATATAAGCCAGATGTGCAAGGCAGTGCATGTGTCTGGAGTTCATTTGCAGTGCCTACAGGCTCTGGTGCACGCATTCTCTCTCTCTCTCAAATAAATAAATAAGCAGAAAATATTTTTTAAAAAAGCTTTTGGTGTCATTACACTTAGTAGGTCACAAATAGAATCAAAGAAAATGACACCTAAGTTCTTATTATAAGTGTGGAGTAGATTAGCCCTTTAACTTTAAGGATCATACATGGGTCAGGTGTACAAATGCTTGTCTAGATTCACCAACATTTTATCCATGACTGTCTCTGCCCTTCAGTGGGTCTTCCCTGTGACTGCTTCAGGCTCATTTTTCCTTCTGGCTGAAGTGCATCCTTCAGTTGGTCTTTCAGCATGCATCTGTGATTGTGTTGGTGGGCAAGTCGGACACAGTCCGGGAGGAGAGTTGTCTCTGTCAGCATTTCAGAGGGATTTCTTTGTCTTTGGACATCTGTAGCTGCTCATAAAAAGTCTGCTCCCCAACAGACAATCCTCACATGCTGTCTTTTAAAAAAATCTCAGATAGCTTTTGAGATTGTCTACTTGTATTTGATTGACACACCCTGTTTTATCACATTGTGATGAGGTTTAAATTTGGTTTTCTTTCACCAACTTGAGATATAAAGGTCTCTTTCCAACTAAGATTGCATATCATTTTATTTTCTCTTTGCATATGATTTTTACCCTCTTTGGAAGGTATGTTGGTTTTGTTCACACTTTTAATTTTTCTTTCGTTTTCTCACCTCTTCATCTTTCCATGAGTTCTCCAGAAAATTTGTGTTTACCTCAACTTCTTTCTAGTAATTTTTTCTTCCCTCTTATCCATCTGTTCATTGGGCTTTTTCCCCTCTCTCTTGTGTGTGTCGTGTGCAGGCCTGTGTGTATGCATGTTTTCAAGTGTGTGGGTGCGTGCCCATGTGTATGTGAAGCCAGCGGTCGACATCAGGTGTCTGCCTCCATTGCTGGCACTTTACTTACTGAGGCAGGGTCTCTCTCTTGAGGCCAAAGCTCTCAGATTCAGCTAGTGTGGCTAGTCAGCTTGCCCCAGGGTTACCATGTCTCTGCCTCCCAAGCACTGAGATAACAAGCAGCCACCACACCCCCATAGAATTGCATGTGGATTCTGGGGATCTGAAGCCCGGTCTGTGTGGTTGCATGGCAAACACCTGATCCACTGAGCCATCTCCCCAGTCCCACCCATTTGGTAATTAAAATGTGTTTTTATTGAGTTGGGGCTTATGTATCTTAACATTCCCCAGTTTAAACTGTACAGTTCAGCAGATTGTAGTCTTGAAATGCCTCACAGTGGAGTTATGTTCTGATAGAACCATCACGAATTGAAAATATTATAAGCCTGAAGTGCATTTCACATGCCTACCAGCAAGGCATAGTGACATGACCCAAGAGTGGAGGTACAGCTTACTGCACCTGTCTCTCATGGTGGGAATGTATGGTACCACCTATGGCTAGCCCATAAAAAATCCAAGTCTACAATTGAAAGTAAGGCTTTCAATGGAACAAGAATCACTTTCCCATCACTGTAAATTTAAAAGGCATAGGTGAACCTTCTGAAAGGCTGATGGTACATATTTATAAGATGTAAAAGCATCACCACATCTAATTCCAGAGCATTCTCACAGCCTTAGGCCCATTCATCGTCATTTCCCATTTGCCCCACCCCCAACTTCTGGCAAGCACTGGCCACCTTGCTGTCCATCTCCACTGACCTGTTATTGACCAATCATAGAAATGGAATTAAGTGATGTTGTGGCTTTTTGTGTCCGGCTTGTCTGGGCATAGTTTTCAAGGTGCATCCATGTTGAAGCATAACTGGTTCTCTCACTCATTTCAGGAGTGAGTGATATTCCACAGAGACCAGATTTTTTTTTTTTTTTTTTTTGAGGCAAGGCCAACAGACTGGCTTTTTAAAAAAAAAATGTGAGAGAGTGAGAGCAAGAGCAAGAGATAAAGAAAAAGAAGGAGAGAATTAGCGTGCCAGGGCCTCCAGCCATTGTAATCAAACTCCAGACACTTGTGTCACCTAGTAGGCATGTGCAACCTTGCGCGCTTGCATAACCTTATGTGTCTGGTTTACGTGGGATCTGGAGAGTTGAACATGGGTCCTTAGGCTTTGCAGGCAAGTGCCTTAGTCACTAAGCTATCTCTCCAGCCTCAGACCAAATTTTGTTTGTCAGTTTATCAGCTGATGGGCATTTTCAATATTTACACATTTTGGCTTCTTTGAATAGTGATGCTATGAACATTTCTATGTAAGTTTTTGAGAGAACCGATTCTCACTTCTTTCAGGTGTACACTTTGTGGTCTTATGAGAAATCTGAAAGCTATTTTCCACAGAGGCCATGTTGTATCTATACTCCCATCAGAAGAGCTTAACAATTTCACAAATGGAAAAGGATAGTCCAACAACGTTTTGTCTACTTAGCCTTCCTCTGGCTATGCAGTGGTCTTTTGCTGTGGATTTGATTTCTCCTGTCCTACTTTGTACTTGTGTGGAGGTGGTGCATAAGGATGTGCGTGTGCAGGTGAATGTGCCTCATGAGCACACATGGTGAGAAGAGAATGTCAGAGGCACTCCTCCCTTACTCACCTGCCGGATACCCTTGTGATAGACTCTCTTACTACAGTTACCATTTAAAATATTTTTTAATTAACTTTCTTTATTTCAGGGAGGAAAAGGCAGAGAAAAAGAGAGAGAGAGAGAAGGAGAGAGAGAGAATGGGCATGCCAGGGCCTTCACCCACTGTAACCAAACTCCAGATGCATGTGCAATCATATACATCTGGCTTATGTGGGTCCTGGGGAATCAAACTCGGGTCCTTTGGCTTCTCATGCAAATGCTTTAACTGCTAAGCCATCTCTCCAGCCCACACCATACTTGAGCACTGAGAGAAACCCGACGGCTCTGAATGGCTCTGGAGAAGCCCCTGTGGTGCCAACCAAGGACGGCTGATGAAGGAGGCTCTTGCACTGGGTCAAGATTCAGCAGCACCATCATATGCAGGTTGCCTTCACCTGGGTAGAGAGAGTTCTAAGAGGAGTTCAGGGGCATGCCTTGGGGCTACACATTCTCTTCTGGGGAATCCTTCTCCAGGTCTGCTTCAGGTTCCTCTGGCTTTGAAATCAGAGTTACATGCTGCCCAGCCAGGCTGTATCCACTTAGGAAGCAGTGTACTAGTAATTTCTAGCTATATCTTGGTACTATCAAGTCTGCATTACTAGCTTATAAGAATGCAAAAAGTGTGCCCTAAATCCTGAGTCATAAAATAGAAAATTAATTTGCTTTCTTCTTATTTTTGTCTCTTTTTGAAGATAAAAATGTCTTTTTGTTTTTTGAAAATATTTATTAATTTATTTGAGAAATAAAGAGGGAGAGAGAGAGAGAGAGATTGGGAGAGAGAGACGGAGAGAATGGGCATGCCAGGGCCTCTAGCCACTGCAACTGAACTCCAGGTGCATGTACCACCTAGTGCATCTGGCTTTATGTGAGTACTGGGGAATTGATCCCTAGTGCTTAGGCCTGGCAGACAAGTGCCTTAACCACTGATCCATCTCTCCAGCCCCTCTTTCTCTTTTAAAATTAATATAAAGTAGAAACTCCAATTCATCTGACATTATTATATATGTGCATACTCATGTGTGTACAGTCACATGTCTCCTGAAATAGTATATAGGAAGGTTAGATAAAATGGCAAGGGGGTTGGAGTGGACTCTGAGTTTTATTCTCATCCAACCTTAGAGAAAATATAGTATTTCCAACAGTGATAAGCCAAGAGATGGCAGCATATGGGGGATTGGGAGACATTTTCTTCAGCGGTGTAGCCACTGGCAAGTTGTATGTGCTCCTGTGCATAATCTCCCACTTCTGCTCACGCAGGTACAGTAATGAAACCCATCCTCCCTCTCCCTCTCTCTCTCACACAAAGACATCAAAGTAGAAGAGGGACTAGTTAGGAGAAGAACGGGTTCAGTGGAAAGAGGACAGGGAGGGGACAAGACAAGGTAATAGGAGACGTTTATGATCAAAATACACCAAGCACATATACGTAAAGGTTTTAAAAAGTAAAAGATGAAAAAAAAAAAAAGAACTTTCACATACCCTTGTTATTTAGAAATAGCGGGTGAGTTCTCAGGACTGATAAGTAACCTCAGTGGCTGCCCCTAGGCTGTGAATCTGGGGGCTAATACATGGGAATGAAGGAGAGGGATCAAACCTCATTTGAAACTCAAATACAAAACCACATGGAGGTTTCTTTTCAAATGTGGACCATGAAGTCAAGAATTAAATGCTTCCAGCCCATCTACCTGTGAGGAAAGTGACAGTGACATGCATATCTCCCCCTCCCCACTGCCTGGATGAGTTCCCACATTGCATCCTTCCCCAACACACACACCCTGGGCTTGTGAAAACCCTCGTGCTTTAAGAGAAAACAAGTGTGCAGCACTCCAAATAGTTTAGCTGGAAGAAAACAGCCCCAAGCACATATTTATTTGTATCACAGAAAAAATGCTCAGATTTGGTTGGAGAAACTTAAAATCATTAGTGTCTACATTAGTGTCAAATGTGCTATCGGCAGTATTTTCCAGGGGAGAAGCACATGTTTCACAAATAAGGAGACCAAAAGGAAGGAGTGAGAAAGCCAGGAAGTGTGACTCAGACATTTGCTTTTAACTTTAATTAGTCAGACCTGCCAATTTACTTCTGGGAAGGGGAAAGCTCGTCTCCTACCCTTTCTTCTAGGTTTCAAGTTTGTCTCACCCGAAGAGTGAGCTGTACCGTTGTCCTTACACATCTGATGAGGCCTTCTTGTAGGTGCTAGTTAACACTTGAGCTGCACACCCCTCAGCAAAAATGTAGTGATCACTGGGTTCCCTTCTTTATCCTCACACCCTTCTTTCCCAGGACTCCCTAAAGGGAGTGGATTCCTCAAAACTAATCCAAGTCCCAGAAGGTTGCTAAAAGAAATGGTAGTGTGTGCATTGGCTCAGCCACAGAATTGCAGAGTGCCTTCCAGCTGGTACGTTTATGGAGAAGATGCATCAAGTGAAGACGAAATCCCACAAGATAAACACTCTGTGGCTGCTGACTACAGGCTCTTCCATGAGAGACAGACATGCCCAGGGCCCAAGGCTAGCCCTCAGGCACCCACTATTGGAGCATATCACTTTAAAAAATATATTCCATTTATTTATTCGAGAGAGAGAGAATGAGTGTGTCAGGGCCTCTAACCACTGCAAGCAAACTCCAGATGCATGTGCCACCTTGTGTATCTGGCTTATGTGGGCCCTGAGGAATCGAACCTGGGTCATCAGGCTTATGCAGATATGCCCTGAAGCATATCTCTTATCCCAGAATCTTCTATCCCACAGAGCTGAGGAAGCCCTATATTGTCTACTGAGTGGGGTGGAGGTGAATTGAAGAGGACTGGCTAATATCCACCTTTTGCTAACTGGAGAGAAGGGGGTGTGTCCACCAGAATTCAGTAGGATGTGCTAAGTCGGAGAGAGGCAGTCATCCATCGTGGTCATGAATCCCTATGTACACGATGCCCATTGTAGATCTCTGTTTGGATTTGACCACTCTTCTAGCCAGAACTAGGGACAATTGTTATTAATACAAGCAGACTTTGCAATGAACTGTCAATCCTAGATGAACAAGGAGTCAGGCTGCATGGGTTGCAGAAAGACCTGAATTGGAAAGTCAATGCCTATGTTGGGGCTGGCTTGTCCATGGGAACCCATGTGACTGTGACCACTGAGGAAGAAACTGAAGAATTCTCCAGGATCCCTGCCTCTCTGAAGGGGAGATTCAACTCCAACAGCTTCTGGAAGTAAGAAATGGTTACTTCTTGAGATAACCTTATGAAAGCAGTGTGATTGGAATGTCTTCATGGATGTTGTGGCTCCTTCTTCTTGTGAAGGCAACCCTCAACCAGAAGTAGCATATGGAAGAAGGATTTATTTCTGCTTATGGCTGTGAGAAGAAATGGCTCCAAAGGTTATAGACACTTGCTTGCAAAGCTTGACAGCCAGGGGTTGATTCCCCAATTCCTATGCAAATCCAGATGCACAAAGTGGTACACATGTTAGCAGCAGCAGGAGGCTCTCTCTCTCTCTTTCTCAAATAAATAAAATATTTTAAAGAAAAATCAACTATCTCATGGTCAAGGTAACAACTGTCACAAAGGAAATGACTGTTGGGACATGTCCCAATTTACCTGGCAAGATTGCCAGATAAATGACACAGATTTTACTGGGACACAAGAGCAAATGTTTTCAGCTCATGGTGAATGTGTATCCAGAAATCCAGATCATCTGGTCTCTGGCCATCCTTTTCTTTCTTTTTTTAATCCTGGTGACTTTAGTCCTATGTTGAGACACCTTGAGAGTTCAGTGAAAAGAATAAGGCTTTAATTAAATGGAGAATTTGAAAAGTGTGTTAATGAGGCAGGAATTGGTGTGGGGGTTGTGATAGTTAATCTTGATTGTCAATTTGCCTCACTCAGGAATTGAGCAAGAGGCACTTCTCTGGGCAAGTCTGGAGGGATATTTCCTGGAAGGGTTGACTGAGGAGGGAAGACCTTCTTCTGGAGGTGGCAGCACTTTCTGGAGACGGCCCAGACGTGGAGGGGTCTGAGGGAGAAGCAGAGCTGCTTCTGTCTGCTCACTTTTGCTCCTCACTGGTGACTGTATCTCCATTGTTTACTGTCCTTCACTGACATTGAATCCCAGCTTCCTTGGCCTCCCAACATGGACTGAAGACCAGAGGTTCTCTGGAAATCCTCCAGGCCTTCAGTGCCAGATTAGAATTGCTAAGGAATCCAGCCTGGTGGCCTGAGCAGCTATGGGGTTCTCAGCTTTCCAGTGTGCAGACAGGCATTGTGGAACTACCCAGACCATGTCAACAACTAAAGCCACTTTGTAATGATCTCTACCGGTTCAGTTCCTCTAGAGAACCCTGGCTCATATAGGGGTTGTGGAGGCTAAGTTAAGAGATGGTTCATCAATAGGTGGAAAGGAACGCTTACACCACCAACCTTGGAGATGTTCTGTCCCTGAACCAGGTTTGCAGACATGTCACTGCGGGTGATGGTTCATCTCAGGGGCAGGAAGTCACTGTGCTGTAGTGGGAAGAAAACAGAAGTTTGCTGCAATCATCAAAAGTCGTTGATTCTACTTCTGGCAAGACTCGGAACAGTGTGGCTATGCTCTACTGTCTTTTTTTTTTTTGGTCATTTACTTGTGAGAGGTACAACCCCAGTGGCAAGACCAGTAGCTACAAGTAGCCACCTTGCAATGGCTGAATTTAACAACAACAACAAAAACAACAACAACAAAATGATGATGGATGAAAGGTTGGTTAAATATTGAAACCATGTGACATGATGTCCAACTTTTTTTGGATCAGTGAATGTCATGTGACCAATGTGTGAATTTCCTTTTATTACATTTTTTAGGTTAGCATACAAAGCAATAAGTTTTATCATGGAATTTTTCTACCTATATGTCATTGTGTTTTGCTTCCAATTTCCCCTCTTCTCCTTGTCCCTTGTTCTTGCCCACTGCTTCCTTCCCCAGATGACGCCCCCTCTTTTGTTTTCTGATCACATAATATTTTATTTTCTCCTTTTGCAGGAGGATCTCTTTCTCCCTTTTCTTAAAAAACTGTGTGTGTGATGTGTGGATATGTATGATATGTGTGTAAGGGTGTATGCATGCCTCAGTGCACATGTGGAGGTATGAGGATAACCACAGGGTGTTTGTCCCTTCTCTCCTATTTGTTTATTTATTTATTATATTTTGTTTCTTTGTTTTGCTTTGTGTGCACCAGTACAGCTGGCCCAAGAATGTCCAGATTCCTTGGGCTCCACTTCCCACTGCTTAGGTCTATTGGGATCACAGACACATTTGTTTTGCATCTGGCTTTACATGGGTGCTGGGGACTTGAACTCAAGACATCAGACTTAGAAGCAAATGCCTCTAACCTCTGAGCCATCTCCCTAGGCCCCTCTTCTTCCCTTCTTTTGATCCCCTTTCTAGTTGCGTGACCCACACACATACATACCATTTTAAATCTAAGTCATTGTATTTATTTTTAAACATGGAAAAATGTTTATTAATTAAAAAATAATTTCTTGGATACTGTAAAAATTGAATGTTGCTCAGAAATATTTAAAAATGTTATTGGAAAGTGTGCCAACATAGTCACCTAATGTGCTCTGTGACAACTTGTGGAGGAGAACTGATGACATTGACAAAGCAGTGTGTTAAGCATGTTAATAGGTGGATTCACTTAAACCTTGCAGTGTAAGAGCTACAGAGTGGTTCATATTTTACTGATGAAATGCTCAGCTAATAAAAATTTTGTTATTTCAATTTTAAATACAATCGTTAATGAGAAGCACACAATACAAGGATAAAAATCCTTCAGTCTAGTTAACAAATGTCTTCTCTGTGTTTTGTTCTTATTTATTTTCTTCCCTTTAACACAAAGGATATTTCTTCTGCTTTAATTTAGCTCACAAGCAGCATTAAAGGAAGAAAATAATTCTTTGGTCATAGAGAAAATGAAGTAGGAAGCAGTAGCGACTTTCCTTGGCTCTTGGGAGATTCATTGTCATGGATATTTAATTTAGAATTAATAATTGTTTTAACCAAGCCATTTAAGAATGTGCCAAACCAGCAAGGAAGAAGGAAAATGAATTCGTGATGTGAAATTTGGGGAATAAAGCTTTTCTCATTAGCAAACAGCTTTCTTTTTGTAATGTGAATAAATCTAATGAGGGTCAATTATATGTTTTATTAAATTTTACAAAACCAGTCTTACTGGTCTCTCCCCCACCCTCCCAGCCACTCTGTGCTCCCCTTGCCTGTCAATCTTGAAGGTTAATATGCTAATTGGAAAGGATTTCTCCTGGTGGAATAGTGGTACCATTTACTCTGGATAATTATTTCCTACTAGCCTTTTGTTTGGGAACTCTCTTGGATATGATTATCTAGAAAATCTAGCTCCCAACCCAATCCTAACAATGGCTGTGATGTCTTGAGAGCCAGTTACCCTGAGTCACTCATGGGTAGGCAAAGGACTGAGGAAAGGAGGCTGTGTCCCTAAACCCATTCTGCCAACAGCTGGCCACTGTGTGTCAAGCATAGCAGTCCAGGAAGAGCCCAACATATCCCTGCCCACCAGAAACACATGCAGGATGGGATTTGGTGGCACACCTTAGTTCTCCCTTCACTGGAGGACAGCGGGACTGTTGGTTGGTACTTTCTCAGAGTTTCACCCAGTTAAGTAAGTGGGAGAACTGGTTCCAGGTAATTGGCAGCGACATGACAGCCATATAAAATTGCCTTGTCCTTCTGGATAATTCTAGATGATTTGCATTGGTGCTTTCCTTTTGTCAGCGCTTACCTGACTTGATCAAACCCACTGCTTGTTTTGCCAGAAGTTTCCACCAACCCCTAACTTTGATGTCAGAAATACTGACTCATTTCTTTTGCCAAATACTTGGCGGTCTGTGGAAACCCCTTTCCCATAGTGCTGTTAGCTTAATTTCCATTTGGATGGGAGGCAAGTGTTGAAAATTCCACTCTGCTTGGCTCTGTGCCAAACAAACAGAGCTGAAGATGCCACTGGATAGTTTGTGTGCCACACCACCGTAGTTCAGCTTTGTTTCTTACGGAGTGACTTTTATTTTCCTCAGATATGATTTAGAATCTCTCTGGAATGGCTGATCCCCCTTCCCCAGTCTTAATTAATATTCATTAGAGAAGGACCACCAGGCCAAGGTCAAGTAACCCAACACTTTGAATATAGTTCAGTTATTCTGAAGGCCCTGAGATAGCTTCCTGGCCAGTCAGGTGTCCCACTCTTTTTGCTAGGAGTATTTTCCTCATTAGCATGTACTTTCCTTGCATTCTGATCTTACTTATATTTTTTTCCTTATTTACTTGAGAGAGAAAGAGAGAGAAATAGGCAAGCAGAGAGAGAGAAAGAGTGAATGGGTACACCAGAGCCCCCAGCTGCTGCAAACAAACTCCAGATGCATACGCACCTTATGCATCTGGCTTATGTGGGTCCTGGGGAATTGAACCTTTGGCTTTGCAGGCAAGTGCTTTAACCACTAAGTCATCTCTCTGGCCCTGCAGCATTCTGATCTTAAGTAAATAAAAGAAGTGGGATATGTGACACATGCATGCAATCCAGCACTACAGAGGCTGAAGCACAAGGTTTGGGAGATCCAGGTCCACTAAGACTACATAGCAAGACCCTGTCAACAAAAGGAGGAAGGAAGGAAGGAAGGAAGGAAGGAAGGGAGGGAGGGAGGGAGGGAGGGAGGGAGGGAGGGAGGGAGGGAGGGAGGGAGAGAACAAGGAGGAAGGGAAAGAAAATGTTAGGTGATAGACACTGTTCCTTTAAGAAGACAGGTGTCAGTCCTATGAGACAAAGTATCCCTGCTCCTCTAAATTCCTTCTGATCCCAATACAGCAAGAAACTAAGCTGGCAGCCTGGGTGGGACAGCAGGACCAGACAGTACTGATTTATGGACCTTGTGACCTGCCCTGTGCCTTCTCTCAGCCCTTGACATTAGTAACTCCGAGTTACATGTTTTCTCTAGTTAAAGATTCCTCCATTAAAAGGTTATAAAAGTAAGAAATGTCTTTTGTTCTAGAAGCTTCTGCCTTTGACCACCTGAGAATCTCCCGCCCGTGATAATAAAGGAATTTCACCTAACATCCATTTTAGAGCCTCTACATTCAAACCAGGTCAGAATCTTTATCGGAAGGAAGACAGGAAGTCCCTGCTAGACTCTAATCTGCTGTTGTTTTTTAAATCTGGCTTCTCATCTATTAGGAGAGTTCCGGCGGCCAACAAATTGCTGAATATGCTGAAATGCTTTCTTTTATTCCTTAAAAAAAATCAATTGAGCACTAACACACACGCACACAGGCACACGCACGCATAGGTGACCATCATTCAAGCTCAGGGATGCTCCTTAGTCTTCTTCCCTGCTCAGCGGAGGCTTCCTCCTTTACCACTCCCCACCCCTCCAGGCAGATGGGAGGAGAACTGGACCCAGGCCCTCCTCAGTAACAAGGCATTTTCTGTGCTTCATGGAGAAGGTGGGGAGTGGAATGCTGATGTCCGCTCTGCAGGGCATTGCTGCAGAGGGCAGGCGCGCGGGACTGCAGCTCAGTGAAGGCACGGGACTTCCTCAGTGGCAATGTCTTTACCATGTGTTAGTTTCCTCATGATCATTTTTCCCTTTCTCATTCGCATCATTTTAAGTAGACACACAGAGGTACTCAAAAAACCAGGATAATTTACTAGTACGATAAGTAAATTTCAACAGGGCCAGAACTGAGTAGTGATTAGGGAATCAGCTCTGATCACCCTGTACAGGGTGTCTCTTGGGACCCAGTCTCATTCCCTCCCAGGCTAAGGCAGCAGCTCCTCCAGCCTCTCCTGCACCCGGTTATCTTATCACTAAAGAGTCATCTGCATTTCTGTGGGCTTCTCAGCTCTGGCTCAGTGCCCTAATTGGGATGCTAACCCTTTTATAGTCATTTATGGAGATACATTTACTGTGTGATGTGCAATTTGACAGTTAGCAATTAGTAATCAAGATTAGAAGAAAAGAGCCCATGGTTTCCTTGGCCAGAGCCATCAAGGCAAGCAGGAGTATCTGGCAAATTTCTGCCATTGAAACGTCCATGCCTTGTGAATTTACTGTTACCTGATAACTTCTGACATTGTGGAAAGATACACGTGTGCTCATCTATGCTTCTGACACAGTGCTCTCGTGACAATGAAGCCAGTGGGAACATCCCTGCAGGCTGCTGGAGGACCAGAGGGGTTAAAGCACGCAGGCTTCCTACACACCACCTCAGAAGCAGGGTGTGATGGCTACACTGGTTCTGGGGCTGTTAACGGATGTCTTTTCATGTCCTCCTGCATCATGACCTTTTGCTGTATTCCTCTTTGAAGGCTGATGTGCCCTAAGGAAGGAGGAAATGATGTCATTGATCAGCCTTGAGACTGGAAGCTAACTTGTTCTTGTTAAGACAGCAGTGTCTGAGCTTTTGTAAAGTGCAAGGCCTGGTATGCCATCCCTGGGTCTTTATTTTAAGCTCATCAAAGAAAGGCTGGGACTCTGACCCGGAGGACTTCCTATGCCTATAGGAAGAGAGGGAGGGAGCAGATGGTGAGATGGTGAGGTGTGTGTGTGTGTGTGTGTGTGTGTGTGTGTGTGTGTGTGTTGGAGGTGGCTGCAAATGCCTGCATTTCCTGTAGTTACAGGAAGTATAAGGAAAGGGAGGGATCCTGTGCAGAGATGTGAAGAGCCTATGAGAGCCAGGAGGGAGCTGAGGAGGTCTGTTCTTCAGACAGAGCCTTAGTGAGAAATGGGTATGGCGTGCCCTGTAGGAGAAGAGCCAGAACGAGAGGAGGGCTTTTGTGACCCTCTTGGTTGTTGCCATACCTCAGGACTCACTGTTATCTGACTGGTGCCTCCTATTTCCACTCAAAACGCTCTGTGCCTCAGCCTTCACTGTGGCCTGTTTCCCAGGCTCTGAACTGAAGCAAAGCAGCAGAGAAAAGTTACACTAAAGGTATATGTAATTCTATAAAACCCAAGACAAAAAAAAAAATCCTTGTAATTTTTTTGCATCACTTTCCCAGCTTAAAAGTCCCATTCTAATTTTTCCCTCTACTTGAAATGACATTTTTGTCTTTATTTTAGGTGGATTTACTTTCAGAGGCCTTGCAAGATGCAAGTTACCCTGCTTCCTTCTGCCTAACTCCCAGAACACTTTAGAGAATCAGACGTCATTATGTACCTGTCAACACTTCACATTTTCTAACCAACATGACAGAGAAAAGTGGCTGCCCCTGGGAACCCGCTTCTGTAATTTGGCTTGGCTTGTTGAAATGGGTCTCCCCTTGTTTTTACTATTTCAGGCACAGAGAGAGTCCAAGTTATGTATCATATGGCCATCATTGTTGTGGAAGAGTTATCGCTTCTGTTCAATTTCTTTTCCTTTTTTTTTTTTTTCCAATCCCTGATCCTTTTTTCTGTTCCTTTCCCCTAGGCACCCACTTCAATGTGTCTGATAAAATCCTGTCAATATGTTTTTGTATAGAATGTGGACTGCCATTTTGCATTGTAACCAGTCAATGTGAAATTCACTAGCAGAGCTTGTTTTGCTGTTTTAGACCCAACACTATGCTTTATGGGGCATCGCATTTCTGTACTCATCAGCTTTGCTGAGTGCCCCAAGCACTTGGTGGGATGCTCCATCCTTGTCACATTTTTTCTAGGATGTGACTCTCAATTTCTTTTCTCCATCTATGACCAAAACAACATAGTTGCAAACACATTGTCCACACCTTCTTATAGAGCTCAGTGAGCAGGACTTTGAGACCTTTGTCCAGGAGAGGGGTCTATCAGATCAGTTTCCTGAATGACTGCCCAGTGCATCCTCCCACCCACAGCTCTCAAAGTCTTTAATGTGTTGAAAGATTAACTCACTTTCTAACTCAACCACAGTGTAACACTTACCTTCTCATTGCTGGGACAAAACACCCAACCAGAAACAACTTATGAGAGGAAAAGGCTTATTTTGCCTTACAGGTTTCAAGGCATAGTTTCCTCATAGTGGGGAAAGCATGGCAGAGCAGGCAGCTGGGGCATCAGAGCCATAATGAGCTAGCTCTGAGATCCAGAAAAAAACCTCAGGGCTCACCCTCAGTGACACACCTCCTTCAGCAAGGCTCCACCTCCTGAAGGCTCTACCAGCTGGGGACTCAGTAGGAGGCTTCATGACAAACACCTGAGGCTGTGGGGACCTTTGTGCGCTTGGCCCTTTGTACATAGTTAGCTATTACTATTGTTACCATTTATCTCAAAATGGGCTGAGTATTTTCTGAAGCTCATAGGAGTTGAGTGATTCGTGCATTATTATAGTGGTTTGAATGTAATATGTCTCCCATAAGCTAGTTTTTGAACTCCTGGTCCCCAGCTATTGGTGCTGCTGGGAAGGTTGTGGAACCTTTAGGAGGTGGAGCCTTGCTGGAGGAAGTGGGTCACTGGGGGTCAGGCCCTGAGGGTCTTTTTTATTTTAAAGATATATTTATTTATTTATTCATTTATTTAACAGAGGGAAAGAAAAAGAGGGGAGAGAGAGAAAAAAAGGAGAATGGCACACTCGGGTCTCTAGCCACTGCAAATGAATCCCAACGCATGCACCACCTTGTGTATCTGGCTTTACGTGGGTACTGGGGAATCAAATCTGGGTCCTTAGGGTTCACAGCCAAGTGCTTTAGCTGCTGGGCCATCTCTCCGGCCCTGAAGATTGTTTGTTTGTTTTTTTTTAATTTTTTTTAGCCCTGCCCCACTTGCTGTTTCTCTTTCTACTTCTTGACTCTGACAAGAGGTGACTCAGGCTTTTTCATCCAGCCTGCTGTGCCTCCCTGCCATGATGGAACTTCCCCTCAAAGGTATAAACTGAGTTAAGCCTTGTTTCTTCCATAATCGGCTTCTAATCTGGTATTTTGCCTCAGCATTAAGAAAGTGTTAAAAATTGTCCTACAGAACTGGGGTAGAAGATATGAGCCCCCCAGTTTAATGTGGCCTCCCTTGGGGAGCAGTGGAGCCATCAGCACTGAGGGCAGCATCCTCCTATCAGCCTGATGCACAAGAGCCCAGCTTGCTACGGAAAGTGGAGCCTATGCTATTCTCCCTGCTGCCAGTCACCTCAGGGTATGTGGATTCACAGCAGGGTTACAAGACAAGGTTAGCAGCCATGAGAGATGAGCAGTATATTTGTGATGATAAGCTCACCTTTACAGCAAACAAACCCAACATTTCCAGAGCATAACACTATGATTTCTCGGCCAAGTCCAGCATGAGTGTCCCTGAAGAGTGAGGCACTCCTCTCTAAGTGATGTCAAGGGACCCAGCCTCCTTTACAAAAATATCTTTTTTTATTTATTTGCAAGGAGAGAGAGAGAGGACAGAAAGAGAGAGAGAGAATGCCAAGGCCTTCTGCCTCTGTAAATAAAATACAGATGCAAGTTCCACTTTGTGTATCTGGCTTTATGTAGGTACAGGGAAATTGAACATAGGCCATTAGACTTTGTAAGCAAGTGCCTTTAACCACTGAGCCATTTCTCCAGCCCCCTGATAAAATTCTCATACGTGTAATCTCGCATTAGCATTTACTCCTCAGAGGATCATGTCCTTGCCCATGTTTTCCTGGATATTTTCTGGTCTCCTTGCTACTTATGTTTCCTGGATCTACATTCCAAAGAAACAACCTGTACCCCAGTCTTTGTGTCACTGTCATTTGGGGAAAACCATTCTAAAACAGATGTCACTGTGAGAACTGCTTACACCCCCACATACCCCCATGGGGCAGAATCCCATTCCTGAACAAGGGAGGCTGGGACGGTCATTCTTCTCCAAGATAGTGTGGGGAAGGACGGCACAGCTGCTGGCAATTGTGGCCTCTCCTTGCTCTAGCATTCAAGGCCTTTCCAAATCCCTTTTAACATCAAGGGCCCACGACAGAATGTGGAGTCCCTTTGATAAATTTATGCCGATACAAATTAATTAAAATTATCCCAAATCTAACTTCATATTGAGATGGTTGCATCGGCTCTAATGCAAAGCCATAAAGTGCATTGAGTTGATGTCCTGAACCTGCCTCTTGAGGCCTGGCCTTGTCTTTCCTTATCATATTCCTTCCACAGTGCCAGCTGCCTGCATCCTGGTCACAATGCCTCTCTCACAGCACTGCAGTTCAGCTGTCTCCTCCTTACCATGAATGTACCTGTTCCAGGGTGGGAGAGTATGGTGGGTAAAATGCTTGCCATGCGTGTGTGAGGATGCAAGTTCAGCTCCCTGTACATGCTGGGAATGGTGGTGCATGCCTGCAATCCCAGGCAGAGACAGGGGAGCCCTGGGGCTCACTGGCTGTCTAGTCTAGCTGACTTGGTGAGCTCTAAATTCAACCTCTACCCTGTCTCAGCAAGAATAGGGTGGAGAGCAACTGAGGTTCACCTCAGACTTCCACATGCATGTGTACATATGTGCATAAACACACATACACACATGCACACACATGTACACGCACACAAACACACCTCCATCCTCTAAGGTGCTGTATATTACTAAATTGATAAACTAACTTGACCATGGCAGGAAGCAGGTGGACACATTTGGCCTCTAACCAGAGCCTGCAATGTGTATGCCAAGGATAGAATGCTACCTGCCCGGTCACTGCCACTGAGTCCTTGATAATGATAGGCAGAGAGCATCATCCTGGGCTTTCCCTACAGCACAGAGGCAAGAAGCTTAGGCTAAGACATGAATAAGCTGCCCTGTGGGAAGCAGCATATGACCCACTAGCTGGGGTGCCCTGAGTTTCCTTGGGCCACGTGCCTCGCCGTTTGATCTGTGTGTCACTCTTGTGCTCAGGAAAGGAGTGGCAGGCTCCTGTGCTTCAGCACCGAGCCACATGCTGTACTTCTGTCCAGAATGAGGCTGCAGGGGAGGGACGGGGCAGGGCCCCGCTTCCTTTTTATATTTCTGCAGATTCTTAATTTTCACATCACTGGTGACTTTAAAAAACAACCTCATTTAGCTGTCATGACAGGCTCCTTGCCTTGCCCTGTTGTATGCCTGTCCAATGGAGCTCTGAAAAAACAATTCTCTGCATTTTTAGGAGCTGATGACAAACAACGCAGTGTCAAGGTCCCTTTCTTCAGTGTGCATTTGTCCTCTTTTGGGTATTAGCTTTCTATTATACATGAACAGCCCTGCATCCCTGGTTTCTGTCTGCTCCATGACTAGCTGTTCTACTCTGGCGTGATGTGTGTGTCAGTGCACATGTATGTGGCACATGTATGAGTAGTATATGCAGGTATGTCACATGTGTGCAGTGCAGACGCCCATGTGCATGCATGCAGAGTCCAGAGGAGGATGTCGGGTGTTCTCTGTCACTCTTCTATTTATTTCCTGGAGACAGGGTCTCTCACTGAGCCTGGAGCTCTCGGGAGTGCGAGAGATCCTTCTGCCTTCACCCCGCTCAGGGTTGGAATCATAGATGTGTACGGCCACATCCAGCTTTTCCTTGGGGGGATCCAACTCGGGCCCTCCTGGTTGCACTCTTACCCACCATGCAGTCTCCTCAGTCCTGTTCTGATGTATTTGAACTCCTACTGCTAAGCAAAACCAGAATGGAGACCATGCTTGCTTGTTCTCAGTGCCAATGTCTAGTGCCTGGATTACAGCTGGCACCTAACAAAAGGTTTCAAATAATGGCTGAGCCCCCAGACTAGTCAAGAGACTGGCTATGGTTCAGATGAATGCCCTTCAAAGGTTTTTGTGCTAGAGACATGGTATGACTCCTAGGGAAACATTATGGGGAAAGGGTGGGAAGCTTGGGGAGGTGGTACCTCATGAGAGGTCTTTAGGATTATGGGGCTCCAGCCTCTCAATTTCTCTCTCTCTCTGTTTCCTGGTTCAGAATGAGAGCAGTTGGTTCCCCACACACCACTGACCATTGTTATTTAGAAGCTAGGGGGCTGTCCCATCTTGGACTGGAACCTGCAGAAACATGAGCTAAATAAAACTTTTCTCTTTATAAATTAATTATTTCTGGTATTTATGTATAGCAGCTTGGAGCTGGCCACTCCAGCATGAGTGACTCTTTTAAAAAATATTTATTTATTTGAGAGAGAAGTGAGGAAGTGAAAGAAGCAGACACAGAGAGAATGGTTATGTCAAGGCCTCTAGCCACTGCAAAAAACTCCAGACACATGCGCCATCTTGTGCATCTGGTTTATGTGGGTACTGGGGAATTGAACCTGGGTCCTTTGACTTTGCAGGCAAGTATCTTGTCATCTTTCCAGCTCCAAGATGGGTGACTCTTGAGTTGCTCCAACATGGCAGCCACCACAAGCCCTCAGAGGACAGAGTTCCAGGACTTTTCCTGGGATGTCACCCAGATACCAGGCATGATGGGAAAGGGAAGTTGACGGCATGCTGTCTGTGAGTGCAAATATATATGTTCCTCTGACCAACCTACTGGGCCAGGCACACCAAGTATAGAGGAGAAGTTGCTGTTGGAATCTCAGAAGTTCCACCACACGTTTGGGAAACTGAGGGTAGTGACCCAATCAGGGCTGGGTGTGGATTCAGTTTGACAACGATGTGCTGGTCTCTGACAGCCAAGTTAACATGCTAATTCAGCTTTCCGACCTTTGTTCAATGAGGATGCTACTTGCTGTTGGCCTTGGTGAGGTGCCTTTCAAACCTCTTACCTAGGAGCATGTTCACTCATTTGCCTATGACACTTCCTGTTGTGGGACAGGGGGCTGCCTCATATGGACACTTGTTCTGACAACTATATAGATGTGGAAGTCTGACCCTCACCTTGATTGGTCTGCTCTTGTGACCTTCACTGTTAAATGGTTATGAATACTGACAGCTGCCTATAGGGTTTCAGAATTAACTGATGTGATCCATGTGTTAAAGTTACCGGAGCTGATACATAGCAAACGCTCAAGAGCTGACATGTTATGACCCCTCCCTTCCTGCTCTTCCTCCCTCTGCTCCTCCTCCTTCCCTCTTCTTTCTCCCACTCACCCTCCTCTTCTTCCTCCTGCCCCTCCTCTTCCTCTTCCAAGATGTGGGTTTAGGAAATCTAACGCTTTGCCAAATAAAAATAATACCAGTTGAGTTCAGCTCTTGTCGCTCCTTTGGGACAGTGTGCTCTGGTCTTTACAAAGCTGGGAAGTGGGCAGACTGGGAAGTGGAGCATGGCGTGAGGCAGGGACAGGAAGGTAGAGGGAAATGGAGCCGCTGAGGTTGGGCTGGGTTGGGAGGTGGCAAAGCCAGTCGGGAGGAAACGGGAATTACCAGCCACGGAGGAGTCCTAGAGCCAGCACACTGCTGACATAATTAATGAGGCTGTTGTGCCAAAAATGAGGCACATTGCTAATATGCAGACCTGTTGAGAGTGCAAGGAAAAAGCAAATACAAGTTCAGCCAGAAGGGAAATGGGTTGCATCAGTGCCAAGCAGGGACCCCTCTGTCTGCCAGCCTCCAGCAAGTGGGGCAGGGCTGTGGGCAGTCAGTGGAGAGAGCAAGGAAACAGTTTCAGTCATGGACCAAGAGCTACAAGACACTCCAGCAGCTTTTAACGTTCTTCTCTGCTTACAGTGTTTGTCATTTTCAACGTCTGTCCAATCAGTTCAATTCAGCTACTAACGAAAAATTTACAGAGAAATTTAGCATTCTAGACTTTAATATACGTAAGAAAAGTCTCTAAGATTTGACTCTTGGGTGTGTATATTTGTGTGCATACGCATGTTTGTGGGTGCACATGTGGAGGCCAGAGGGTGGTGTTGAGTGTCAATCACTCTGTACCTTATTCACAAATGCCTTGAATCATCAGAGTGAGCCAGAGACCAAGATGGTGCTGGGGTGACTGTGGTGGCTGCGCCCAGGAGCCAGGACACTGGCCACTGCTGTCCCTTGCAGGTGTGTGGCACAGTAGCATTAGAACCCCCCCCATCATGAGGCATAGTAGCTCTGGCTAAGCAGGGTCTCTGGTGCCCACCTTCCTACCTCACCCGGGGCTGGTACAGAGAGCATCCTGCCAGGGAATGAAGTTTCCGTGTCTCCCTCCTCCTGTGCTTCTCGTCCTTTTCTTCTTCTACCTTAATGGCCTGCCTGATTCCCGGGTTGGTAGCATTTGTGTGTCCTGTGAACCAGTCTGCGACGGGTAGTGGCCGACTGGGGAAGACCTTGTCATTCCCCAGTCCCTTCCCCACCACCCACACTTTATTTACTTTCCCACTTCGCTCCGCCAGCTGACCACCCTGGGGGCTCCTTGTGGGGTGGACCACAGAGCCAGGTGCATGAGCAAGTGGGCACATGTGCACAGGCGCTGTACCCCTTGTGCCTTGGGGCGGTGTACACAAACTCATGGGCTGTGTGCAGGTACATTGTTCCTGCCTCCTGCAGGGCTCCCACTGGTCATTTAGGACCAAGCATGTTTCTGAGGGCCATTCAAATGTGCTGCACCCTGAGACTACATAGTGAATTCCAGGTTAGCCTGAGCTGGAGTGAGACCATACCTCAAAAAACAAAAACAAAAACAAAATATGCTGTACGGACTTCAGGGTACCTCTGTCCAGCCATGTGGAGAACTGCAGGCCAGGAGAGCTGAGACATGTCATGAGCTTCCTATATGTCACAGCACCATTTAAGCACTGTCCTTAGCCACTTAGGTGACCCAGCAGCAGCTCACACTGTCAGAGCTACTATCCTTGATTTTCAGATGAAGAATCAAAGCACAGAGAGGTCAAGTGGCCCAGCCATCAGGAGACTGAAGTCATGCTGTCGAGCTCCAGGTACTCTGCCTTAACCTCACCACTAGCTTCAAGGCCACCCTCACTCCCAGACTCCTGTTTGAAACAGGCATAGGTGGAGGGGTCACTTTTACCCCCTTCATCGAATCCACCATATCTAAACCCCAGAGGCACAGGAGACTTTGGAGTCACTAACTATGGCACTGCAAAGTGCAGTGGCCAAAGGCTCTTTGTCAAGTGAAGGGCACCAGCAGGCCACGCCAATGTGCAGCATCTTTGAGATGGTTTGATAGCACAGCTGACTCTTTGCTCCCTGTTGATTCACTGTTTTCCTGGTTGTGAGTGATGGGCTCCAGCAGGACAGTGCAGGGAGCATGGAAGAACCCAGAGGGTCTAATCATCCTGACCTCCCCCGGATATACTCTTCAGAATTCTCCTAATGAATTCCCAAGCATATATAGCTTATAAAGGTGATGTTGGTTATGTATTGCCTCCTCCTTTTTGGCAGTATGGTATATGTATATGGTGTGTATGATGTGTGCACATGTATGCAGATGAGGTGCCCCACGCATCCATGGAGACCAGAGATTACCTCAAGTATCCCCTCCACCACTCATCTGCATGTTTTCATTAGACAGTCTCTCATTGATTCTGCAGTTTGTCATTTTTACTCAGCCCCAGTGATTCTCTGCTCTCTGCTTCTCAGTGGATGGCCACACCCAATTGTTTCTATGGCTGGGAAATCAAACTCAGGCAGTCTTAGGCCTTCTCATGACCTCATACTTGGACAGGATAGGGTCTTAAGCAGTGAGCTATCACTCCAGCCCTGTTTATTGTTTATTTTAAATATTTTCATTTATTTATTTATTAAGCATAGAGAGTAGGGATAAGGGGAGAGAGAATGAGCACAGTCATGCCAGGGCCTCCTGCTATTGAAAATGAATTCCAAATGCATGTGCCAGTTTATGCATCCAGCTTTACATGGATACTGGGGAACTGAACCCTGGCCATCAGGCTTTGCAAGCAAGTGTCTTTAACTAATGAGCCATCTCTGTAGCCTATGTTTATTGTTTTTGAGACAGTATCTCTTATAGTCCAAGCTTGACCCTGTACTCTCTATGCAGCCAAGAATGCTCTTGAACTTCTGATTCACCTCTTAAATATTGAGATTATAAGTATGCACCACCATGCCCAAGTTATGCAGTGTTAAGGACTGAACCCAGGCCTCCTTGTATGATACAGACAAGCACTGTACCCACCGAGCTGCATCCTTGGTTCCATAATTGAAGTTTACTAAAAAAAAGAAAGAAAATGTGATCACAGTGCACATTGTTTTATAATCTCTTATCTAACTATTCAACATGAATAGTTCCCCTTTATCATCAAATATACTATAACTGTTCTCAGTATCTAGGCAGTATTTCATTGTATAATTTGCCATGATTTAATTAACTGGTGGCCTTGCCTTTTCACGTTTCGTTTACTTCCGGGTGTCTGCTCCACCTCCGAATGAAGCAGTCTCCGATGTACCGTGACTGCTCCCTTAGGACAAACAGGTAGCAATGGCCTTGCCAGGTCAAAGAACAGCATACTGTAAAAAGGGTTAAATTATTCTCTAGGAAGCTGAGCTTGGTCCACTCACCTCCACATAAAAGAAAAATGCTTGTTTACTTTACCAATCCTGGGTGTCACTGCTCAAGAGACTCTATTGATAAACATGTTATATCCTTGAAAAAACAAGTCGAGGCGATGTTGCAATAAGCCAGATTTTAAGAGAAAGAGTGCAGACACTTGAAACACTTAGGAAACTCAGTTTATTCATGGACTGAGTGAGACTGCAAAGGCCATGACAACACAGGCATGTTGTGGGCAAAGGAGCTAGAGAGGTTCATCTCCATGCCGTTTGTGCTGAGGCAGGGAGGCAGCCGCTGTCTATCAGATGAGAGAGAAGGTATTCATTGCAGCTCTGGAGGGTCACACTCCCTGGCAGCTTTCTCGTCAGCTGGGCAGTATCGCCAGCTGCAGTGTGCAGGGCAGCCAACCTACTCAACTCGAGGTTCTGTTCATCTCTTGCCCCTCCTCCTCACCCCCACTATCAGCAAGTTGGAGTGGCAAATATTTAAAGTCGGTTTGTCATGCCTCAGCAGTACAGATGTGTGAATGACTGGTTTTTTCCTTGACATTCTAAACAGCTTTGTGTATAGCGCATGGAGACCTGCAGACAGACCCCTTACCTGCCACTGTCTGCTTCATCAGCCATACTGCCTTGACATTGGAGACAATGGCGGGGTCTGGACAGGTGGCATTTTGTGACTAGGAAATATACAGACTTCTAGTCTGCAGAGGTTTTCAGGATCTGCATGTTCGATGAAGTGACCTGCAGGTGGGTTTCTGCAGCAGCAATGGGAAGAGTTTCAGGGTGTGCTTTCAATTCCTTTCCTTGCAAAGTTTCCTACCAGGCTGGAGATGATGATGCCCTTAGCAAATGCAAGAGATGCAATCGGACTGGCCTGGCCTTTTATCTCTGCACTCAGCATTGCAACAAGAGTAGCAGACGCCTATTCAGAGAAGGCCTGTTCCCTTTTTATATGCAAGCCTTGCTGCTAAAAATTCCTTTATAGATGAATTATTAAACCTAATTTATAAAAATAAGGGCAGTATGGACTTCCTTTTGAGCTATTCTTTCTCTCTGATATGTGGCATCCTAGTCTATTGGCGGAGGAAAGCAGAGGGATGAAGAGACATCTGAATAAAGGTCGCTTTCTTGTCTCTCACGCTGCTTGGGGTGCGCTGAGAATGCTCTATTCACCGTATGGAGATGCACAGACATAGCTCTGTGGACCTGGATTCCTTCTCCTGGCCTATTGAATTAGAAATGATGAGTTTGTTAGAAGTCCTGTAGGAAAGAGGACTGTCTTTGGGACTAGGTGTAGATCCCTCTAGAAGATCAAAGCCGGAATCCTCTTTGTTAGAGGAGAGGGGTTTTGTGTGGCTCCTGAAGGGACTAAGTGGGACAGATGCTGGAAAAGCTGAAGGGACATAAAGCCACAGGGCCCAGTGGCCCTAGTTAAGCTGAGGATGGGATGTAGGGTGCTCACTGGCTGTTTAGGTTACATGCCTGATGCAAGATGGGTGCCACTGTCAACTCCTCCCCATCACAAATCTTCATCAGCACTTACAGTTTTAAAAAGCATAAACGCCTCAGAGAATGAATATTCTAAGTTTTTTAAAGAAGCCTTTTATAAAATTTATATCTCTTTTTGTAATTCATGAATTTTGATAGCAATTATATAAAAGAAGTTAAGCGTGAACTTGAAATTTACATTTTAATGCTAGCTTTGGATGCCACTTGCAGACAAGAATTTCTTATGGCCTAGGGTCAGTCGTGTCTCAGTCTGCATGAGATGTTGGAACAAAACACCATCCACTAGACAACTTAGAAGCAACAGAAAAGTGTTCTCAGTTCTGGAAACTGGGCGCTGGTGCTATAAGGCAAAAGTTTGACTCCAGAGGGGCGCCCACTGAAGTGTCTAGGTTCTTGTGTCCTAGCACAAAGAATTTTACCAGAGATACATAGTAAGGTAAATAAAGTTTATTAAGAAAGCAAAGGTACTCCCAAGAATAGAAGTGGGTAATAAGCTAGGAAAAGGTTTACACTCCAAGTCTTATGGTCCTTTATAGGCCGTTTACACAGAACTGGTCTTCCTCACGTTTGTACATCCATGCCAGCTCTATTGTCCATTCATTCTCTATTGTTATGGGTAGCCAGCATTGGGACGATTTCCAGTCTTCCTGTTGTCATCACTCCTTTCATATGTTGAATGTGCTCAGCTGGCTTCCCCTTTCATTCTGCCAGGGATCCTGACCCAGGCCTTGGTGTCACTCACACTCTGAACAGTTAAATCTCTCTGGAAATGTCCTCACAGACACACCCAAAGGTGTAACCTACTAATGCTGTAGATATTTCTTAATCTGACAAAATTGACAATCAAAATTACCCATCAGAAGGTTCTTTTGCAAAATACTCCCTTTGCCTTATGCCCTGCTTGGGGGTTACACTGAGGAGGTCATGTGTGTAGTGACACACCTGACATGCATGGACTGCTTCATGGGAGTCAGAGGCGAGTGTCTGCACATGGGACGTGATTCATTGTGTGTGGCGGCTTGAGTCAGGTGTCCCCTATAAACTTACGTGTTCTGAATGCTTGACCCCCAGCTGATGGCAATTTGGGAATTGGAACCTTCTTGGAGGTGTGTTGGTGGGGACAGGCTTGTGGGTGTTACAGCCAGCTTCCTCTTGCCAGTGGTTGGCACACTCCCCTGTTGCTGTGGTCCATCTGATGTTAGCCAGGAGGTGATTGATGTCCACCTTCTGCTCATGTCATTGTTTCCCCCTGCCATCATGGAGCTTCCCCTTGAGTCTGTAAGCCAAAATAAACCCCTTTCTCCCATCAGCTGCTAAGGGTCAGGTACTTTCTATCAGCAACAAGGGGCTCACTGCAACACGGTGACTTGGTGGGTGGGACGGCTGTAACCCCTGACTTCAACCAGGCAGGACAAGAAGGCCCAGCAGACATCAGGGTTTTAGAGTTGTCTCCAGCTTCACTGTGGCATTAGTGCACCCACACAGCCATCTCCACCAAGCAGGGGTAAAGAGTTCTGCCTTTGGACAGTAGAAATATTTGTTAGAAACCGTGTGTTGGGGGAAGGGCTGAGTCAACTTCTGAGTGACCACAGTGTGTTTTCTTTCTCAGAGTTGTTTCCTTCCTACACTTTCCTTAACCAGTCCCAAACTGCTCCTGACTCCAGATAACTCTGGGTGTCTCAGGGCAGCTCACCATCTGCTATGGCTTACACAGCAAGAATAATTATTTAAAAAATTTTTAATTTATTTACAAGCAAAGAGAGAGAGAGAGACAGAGACAGAGACAGGGAGAAGAGACACGTCAGGGCTTCTAGCCTCTGCAAATGAACTCCAGATGCATGTGCCACTTTGTGTATCTGGCTTTACGTGGTACTGGAGAATTGAACCTAGGTCCTTAGCTAGCTTTTGCAGATAAGTGTTTTAACTGCTGAGCAATCTATCCGGCCAAGAAGAATTATGTTTGTGTATATGGTATATGCATGTGTCCCTATGTGTGTCTGCATGCAAGTGGAGGTCAGAGGTCGATGTCAGGTGTCTTCCTCAGTCACTCTCTACCTTATCTTTTTGCATGTGTAGTATTTTTGGTGGTGGTGGTGTGTGGTGGTACATGCACTTTCAGATGCAGATGCCCTTGTGGGTGCATGGAGGCCAAAGGAGAATGTCAGGGTCCTTCTTCTCTTGCTTATCATGTATTTCCTTGAAATTAAGTCTCTCTGTCTCTGAACAGGAAGCTGAAGTTTTTCTGAACACCAGTAATTCTTTGATTGCTTCTCCCTACAGGACTGGGGTTTATGGCCACACCCAGCTGTTTCGTGGGCCCTGGGGAATCATTCTGGTAGTCTCAGGCCCTCTTAAGCCCTCATGCTTGGGCAAGTGCTCTTACTACTGAGATGTCTCCCCAGACTCCTAACTCACTTTTTGAGACAATGTCTCTCAGTAAACCCAGAGCTCACCATTTCAGCTAGGCAAGCTGCCCAGTAAGCCTCAGGGATCCTGCACCTCCAAGCCCCCCCCCCCACCCCGAGCTGGGATTGCAGTGGGTGCTTCTATGCTTGGTAATTTCATGTGGGTTCCAGGGATCGACACTCAGGTACTCATGCTTCATGACAAGCACTTTACTCACTGAGCTATCTCCCCAGACCACTCAAAAGATATTTATTTGCAAGAAGAGAGGGAGAGAGAATGGTCATGCCAGGGCACAGTGCCACTGCAAACAAACTCCAGATGCATGTGTCACTTTGTGCATCTGGCTTTACTTGGGTACTAGGGAATCGAACCTAGATTGTTAGGTTTTTCAGGCAAACGCTTTAATCACTGAACCATCTCATATAATATATGTAAATATATTATATATATACTATATATATATATTAATATTGATATGTTCTACCTTAACAATTCAGACTGGATATGAGAATCCCACTGTGTTGTGTGACTTTTCCTGGGGGAACGTGAATAATTTTTATTATTATCAATAATAATTCCGTTCACTTTAGACACTGTACTGACAACAGATCCAAGTAACGATTCTACCTTAGTCTGACTTGGTAAACCAATGAGTCAGTCATTAATTTTTCTTCTTTACCTTGTATTTACAGACACACTGGTGAACTGAGCAGCTGCATCTCCCAAAAAGTCCATTGATGCTGCATTGCTGGGGCTCCCTGAGTAGCTCAGACAGCCCTGCTGAACAGTTTCCTCCCTTAGCAAGTTATTTGCTGCTTATATAACCCCAGAGGGGCCTCCTACGTCTTATAACAAACATTCTTGTGAGAGTCTGAGCTGCTCCACTTACTTCCATGAGAAAAATTTGCAGAAAGTGGCTGTACGACATAGTGTGATACCACCATATTTGTGGCTACACGACAGTGCGATACCACCATAGTTGTTTTTGTTTTGAGCCCCATGTGAAAACGCTGGGCACAGTGACACACACCTGACCGCCCAGGAGTGGGACGGCAGAGACAAGTAGCTCCCTGGTGCTCACTGGTCAACCAGTCCAGCTGAATTGGTGAACTGCCAGCCAATCAGAGACCCTGTCTCAAAAAGAAATGGATGCTGTTCCTGAGGAAGGGCACCAAGGTTGCCCAGTGGTCTCCACACACATGTGCATGCACATACACACACATACAACATGCTTACACACACACCACATACACATGTGAAAAAGAAAAAAAATACTAAAAAAATATACTGAAGGGACATTTATAGCTCCCTAAGAATGGACAAAAGGAGCCGTACAGAACATAGAACCCTCCAGAACAATGCCCCAGACAGTCTTCTGTTGTCTCCCTGGGCCTAAAGGGTCAGAGTCCACTGATTGCTGGAGGCACCAAGGGCAGCACAGCTATAGATGGACAGAGTCAGGGAACCAAATGGGCTGAAGGTACCCCAGCCTCTGTCTTCCTATGGCCTCACCCCGCTTCTGCCTCTTGGGAGTTCCCAAGAGGAGTTCACCAGTCAGCCTCCTGAGTGAAGACTTGGGCAGAGAGTGGATCTGTTTGGAGCAGACAGAAACAGAAAATAACTAGCCTGAGGCAGTGCGGGCAGCAGGAATGGGAACGTGTTAAGTGGTGGCTAGAGCTTGATGGAGTCTGACACTTTGGTGAGGCAGGTGTGTGTTACACTCACAGATGGGAAGATGCTTCAGTCAGTGGTTAAAGGGACTTGCTGGCAAAGCCTGCTGGCCCAGGTTCAATTCCCTGGCCACCCATATAAAGCTGCATGGACATTTGTTTGCAGGAGAAAGAGCCCCTAACACACTCACTCAAACAAATAATTTTTTTAAAGTTAGTTTTAAAAGGTTGGGGAGATGACTCAGTGGTTAAAGTCACTTGCTTGCCAAGCTTTCAAAGTCTGCTCATCTGGGTTCAACTCTTCAGTGCTCATGTAAAGCCAGATGCACAGAGTTGGGCATGCATCTGGAGTTCATTTGCAGCAGCAAGAAGCCTTCGTATACCCATACTTTCTCTCTCTCTCTCTCTCTCAACCTCTTTGCCTGTCTTTTTCTCACTCTCTCTCTCAAACAAATAAATAAAAACCTTTC
The DNA here is from genome assembly GCF_020740685.1 of Jaculus jaculus. NCBI lineage: Eukaryota > Metazoa > Chordata > Mammalia > Rodentia > Dipodidae > Jaculus > Jaculus jaculus. Next base: position 1,965,786 of record NC_059118.1, read on the forward strand.
TTTAAAGTTAGTTTAAAAACATTCTCAAAACGGAGACTTTGCATTCATTCCTATCATCTCTGTGCCCAGGAGTGTGCTGGACTTCTTGCTGAGACAGGCACTGTGGCTAGGCCAGTGTCCCGCATTCCAGTGTCTCACCCAGGGCCTTGTTATCCTAGGCACTGAACAATAAATGTCATTTGTCCAAGTGCTGGAGTCTGGTTGGCTCTCCTCAGGGTTCACACTCAAGGACAGGGCTCCTAGCCAAATGAAAGTGGGGCCTGTGAGAATCCAACTGCACTTAAAAAATAATAATAATTGCATGGACTTTCTTTAATGAGCTCTCATTCTCGCTTGGCATCAACAATGCTGAACTCAGTCCACTCCAGCCAAGCCCAGACTAATCCAATAAAAACCTCAGCCTAGTCCAGGAATTCAATCACTGGCCAGTTCAAAATGCTCTCCCTACAAGGTGCTGCCCCTCCTCTGCTGGGTGTGCTCCCTCACCACCCATCGCCCAGGGGCAGGGAGGACAGAACCAGGGCAATAGTGGCAGGGCTGTGGTGCCATCCCAATCACCACTGAACCCCTGCTGGGTTGTGACTAGCTGCTATCCCTTACATCGATGGCTATGGCCTGCCTGCTGTGTACCCCTCCTAAGTGCAGAGCGTATGGTGGCCCCGTTACCTGAGCAGGCAGTCTGCCTCCCAGTTTTCTCTGGGGGTCACCCTATTCCTCTGGGCAGTCCTTGACATGGGGGAAACACCCATGAATTTTCCAATTTGCTTTTAACATGGCTATGAGGAGACTGGAACAGGAGTTCCTACTTGGTGCCCAAAGCCTAGGCTCCCTTGAGGAGGGAGTATGAACCCCTCACAAATGCACTTACTTTATTGGAAGGTGCATCCCCTGGCAGCAAGCATGAGTGATGGAAGTCAGTAAGGATTCAAGGGGAGCAGTGCCAGGGGCCCCTGCTTCAGGGAAAGACCCGGCTCTCATCTGGCCACGTGGAAGTCTCAGGTGGCAGAGGCACCATGTGCGAAGCAGCTTGTTGTGGAGGAGCAAAGAGGGGCTGATCTCCAGCTTGCTGCCCATCTTTATCTTTGTCTCTCCATATTGAAGGTCCCCACAGGGGACAACTCTTCCCTTTTCTAGACTGTCTTTCCTGGCTCCTTCAGAAAACTGGGGGTGGACAGACCTCAGGCCTGCAGCATGGTGAATGAGGAGGAGGAGGAAGCAGACAGAGACTTCCACAGGGCCCCTCCATACGCAAAGGGGCTGCTCCCCAGCTCCATGGAGTAGTGGCCCCTGAGAGAACCCAGGAAACGTGATTGTGTAGGCTCACTGACGCTGGTGCTTTTATTTATTTATTTGTTTGTTTGTTTATTTGTTATTTATTTATTTATTTATTTATTTATTTATTTATTTTGTGTGTGTGTGTATAGAGAAATCAAGCCAAACCAACCTCAGGCTAAAGATAACCCAGTGGGGACTGGGGACACAGCTAGCATGGGCACCTGAGCTCTATCCCAGAACACATGTAAAGATAGCTGGGCATGGTGGCACACATCTGTGATGCCAACAGTGGGGAGGCCGGTGGATCCCTGGGGCTTGCTGGCCAGTCAGTCAGCCTTCTTGGCAAGTTTCAGGCCAGAGAAGGACCCTGACTCAAGGGAAGGTGGACAGCGCTTGAGGAGTGACCGTGACTCTGTCCTCTGGTCTCCATACTCATGTACACATGCACTCACACACACACGTGTATCTGCACAGACGTGTGTTACCGCCGCACACAAACACACACACACACACCCCAACAGAATACTCCTGCACACTCATGTACACATGCATTCACACATGTATGTATCTTCACAGACGTGTTGCCCCCCCCCCCCCCGCACAACACACAGAATACTCGGGACCAGGGGTTGTGACAGCCTGGGCAGCAGGGGCCTGGCCCCGCCATGCTGGTCGTGGGAGCTGCAAGGTGCTGCAGTCAGACTTGGAGGCCGGGGGACTCCAGCTGCCCCGGCTCCTTCCTGCTCGTTGCTCCCCACCACAAGCCTCCATGGCCTGATGTGCAGCGGGAAATATCAGCTCCGGGGGACTCACGCAACTTGTGAAAAGGAAATGAGGTGATTGAGGGTTTGACCACCTCAGCCATCCGCATGCCTCACTTCTACCATCTGTTTTGTTATTTCGTTGATATTGTTATTGAACTGACTCCATTTTAAGTTTTAGCCTTATTCTAAGCAATTGCATTAGTGAGTTTTCCAGCAAGATGCACTTGTTACACACACACACACACACAATCATGGTGGTCTTACATTGTTACTCTTAACTTGAGAATGTGGTCATCACAGTACCCCAACACTATGTGGCCATTGGAAAGTGGCACAGTGCCACCCTCTGAACAACACTGAGATCATCTCCATAATTCATGCCCTGTCTGAGGTTCAGCCACTGTCTGGAGTTGGCACCTTCCACGCTGACTATGGCTGGGTGTTGTCATAAACTTCCCGAGCGTGGGCTGTTCCTTTGGCTGATAGTTCGTCTGTCCTACCTCAGGGCCAGCGGAGCCATGGCCGTCTCCCAAGGTCTCTGTACTCATAGACTCACTCTTCCTTTCTCACACCCCTTTCTCTTTGTACATTAGCTTTTTAAATTTTATTTTATGAGAGAGAATTGACATGCCAGGGCCTTCAGCCACTGCAGTCGAACTCCAGACACATATGCCACCTTGTGCGCATGTGTCACCTTGTGCGTCTGGCTTAAGTGGGTTCCAGGGAGTCAATCTGAGTTCTTAGGCTTTGCAGACAAGCACCTTAACCACTAAGCTATCTCTCCAACTCGTACATTAATATTTTTAAATTTAGCATACAAAACAATGAGTTTATTATGATATTTTCATAGCATATGTCATTCTGCTTTTTCCTCACTCTGCTTTCTGCCCTCTTGCTATGGGTCTCTTTCCTCCAACTAAGCAGTCCTTCTTTCCATGTTCATTCCACACATATCTATTCCAATCCCCTCTCTTCCCCCACTCCTTAGGACCTCTTTCTCCTCTCTCATGGTCCTCTTTTGACTTTAATATCCTCCGGGCACAAATACATACATTTAAGTGTAGATTCACATGAGAAAAAATCCATGGTATTTATCTTATGAGTCTGGCTTATTTTGCTGAACCTAACAAATCTAGCAGATGACCCAGCTATCCTACTCCTGGGCATTACCTGAAGGACTCCTAAGTCAACATAGCACAGAATTACTTCATACCTATGTCTTTTGCTACTCTATTCATGGTAGCTAAGACCTGGAACCAGCCTAGATGCCCACCAACAGATGAATGGGTAAAGAATATATGATAGGGCTGGAGAGATGGCTTAACAGTTAAGCACTTGCCTGTGAAGCCTAAGGACCCTAGTTCAAGGCTCAATTCCCCAGGACCCATGTTAGCCAGATGCACAAGGGAATTACATGTCTGGAGTTAGTTTGCAGTGGCTGGAGGCCCTGGCGCACCCATTCTCTCTCTCTCTGTCTCTCTCTCTCTCTCTCTCTCTCTCTCTCTCTCTCTCTCTCTTTCTCTCTTCCTCTTTCTATCTGTCAGTCTCTAAAAATAAACAAAAAAAATTAAAAAAGAATATATGATACATATACAAAATGGAGTTTTGTTCAGCCAAAAGGAGGAATGAAGTCATGGTGTTAGAAAGAACATGGATGGAACTGGGCAGATCTTGCTTGAGGCTCATATCATGAGTTCTGCTTCCTTCACCTCTCCCTGTGGCTGTCCTTCACCATCCTCACGACCACACTCCCTTTCTTCTCTGAAAACTTTGGCACTTGATTCTCAGCTTTTCTCTCCATCCCAAGTTCATTCGTGAACCTGAATAGCTTCCACCTTCCTGCTGATGTACATATATCCAGGATTTTGTCTGTAAGGTCCTTGACCTCTCCACCTCCATTAGCCATCCCCCCTTCAGCAGACCACCCTGTGGCCATGTGTCATGGAGCAGGCTTCTTCCATGAATAGAGTAGCACTATACCATCTTGGGATCATCCCATCTCAGGTGGTGACTACTGGGAGAATCGTAACCCATCAGAATGCTAAAAAGAAGTGGCAATTGAGTGCTCAACACCAAATGAGACTCCTCTATTACACCCTCTAAGGCTCAGGGTCCATTATGGAAGAGGTGGCAGAGAGAACTTAAAAGCCAAAGGAGGGGAAGAAGTGCTTAGGAATGCCGTCTACTGGGTACAAAGGGGCCATTGCATTTATGACCTCACAGCAGCTGTCATTACCTGCACAAGAACTGTACAGTATTGGACCCATCAATATTTTAACATGAATGATGGAGGGAGGCAAAAGAGAAAGAGAAAGGGACATCAAGATAGATGAGAGCCGGGTGTGGTGGTGCACGCCTTTAGTAGGAGAACACCATGAATTTGAAGTCAGCTTGAGACCACATAGTGAATTCCAGGTCAGCCTGGGCTAGGGCGAGATCCTACCTCAAAAAACAAAACAAAACAAAACAAAAAAGATGAAAGACTGGTTGGAACAAAAAAGGGATTCAATGAAAGAGGGAATGGGGAGAGTGACAAAAGAAAGTAATAGGAAGGAATTGTGATTGCCTCTTTATTTTTCAAAGAAGTAAATTTTTTAAAGTTTTCAAACAAAGAAATCTTTCCATCTTGGGTTGTGCCAGTACCGTCTGACTCTCTGTGTCCTTGTTCCTGGTGTTTGGGCACTTTGTCTTTGTTAGAACGCAAATGTTTCCTTTCTGTGCAGGTCATATCCACCTTCTCTGCCCAGCCTAAATCCCACAGGACTTCGTGAGACAGCTTGGCAGTGTCTGGCCATGTTCAGAACCTACCACACCCACCCTCGGAGCAGCCACCCTTGTCTGCTGGTCAGTCCTATGCCTGGGCCTGGGATGGGGCATTGCTCAGTTTTGTTCTTATGTCCCAGTTTTTGGTAACATTTCTGCTTGGTAAGGTTGCTGGACAACAATATGTATTTATAAATATTGTGAATGAGGAACTAAGAAAAGAACTGCTTGCATCTTTATCATGGACGACTTGTCATCTCCACCTGAAGAAACCACCATCAGTGGACTGAGCAATGTCCTATACTCATGCACATGTATAGTAGCACTTCTGTTTCTCTTTTTCCTTCTTCAACTTTCCAGAATGCTCCAAACAGCTCCTACAGGAAATCTCCCACGAGACCCAGGCTCGGAGCACTTACCACAGGACTTAGTGACAGCTGTTCAGCGTCTGTCTCCCGTTAGACGGCGGTGTGGGTTTTGATGGAAAAGACCTTGACCCACTCATCTTTGTTTCTACTCTTCTCAGCAGCCCAGGCTCATCACAGCCACTCTGCCCAAAACTGAAATGCGCTAGAACCACAAGAGTTCCAACCTCGTTTCTTTTGCATGTGCTTATATACACGTGTGCATATTTGTGTGTGGGTGCATGTGTATAGACACACATGTAGGTACGAGTGCAAATGCACATGTGTTTGTGAGGTGTGACGGTCAGAGGTTGATCTCAGGAATCATCCCATCGTGATACCAGCCTGGAGCTAGAGTGGCTGGCCTGTGAGCCCCAGGGTCCTCTGGTGTCTGCCTCCCCAGCACCGGGATTACAGCAGGTGCACCACACCTGGCATCTTTACATGGGACTTGGGGGGCTGGATTTAGTCCCTTGCTTATGAGGCAAGCACTTTACTGACTGAGCCATCTCCCCAGAGCTCCAGCCTCTTTTGGAGGACAAGAATCGTGAACCCATGAGCTGAATAGAGGGCTCCGAGACAGTTTTGTGGGCCCAAGGTTTTACTCAATGCCAGTGAAAGAGTGGTGGGTCTCAGAGAAAGAGGGAAGGGAACCACGGGTGGAGATCCAGGTGGCAGGGGATTCTGAAGTGAAAGAGAGGGTGTTAAAGGGAAAGGGAAACTGAACCCAGAGGGAAAGGGGAAAGGAAGAACACTCCGAACTGGCTAACAGAGGGGGAAAAGAGATTTTTAAGCCCTTTAGGGGAAGGGAGGGAAAGGAGAGAGATTCTTGTGCATTTTGCCAGAGTCAACTGGTGGTGCTGGGAAGCAGGTGTTTCTTTCAAAGCTCAGGTGCCTAAAGGCTTAGTTAATTATCATAACAGAGGGAAGGGAGGGATTCTAGGGTCCCAGACCTAGATGAGCCCACCAAGAAGGGGAATGGCGACTCTTTGAAATCTCAATTATCATAACAAGAGCTAGTTAGAGCCCGCTAGGTGGAAGTGGAAGAGGGCTGCAGAGCTCTGGGACTTTTACAATGACCAACTATTTTTTTTTTAACTTTTTTTTTTTTTAAATTTTTTATTTATTTGAGAGCGACAGACACAGAGAGAAAGACAGATAGAGGGAGAGAGAGAGAATGGGCGCGCCAGGGCTTCCAGCCTCTGCAAACGAACTCCACACGCGTGCGCCCCCTTGTGCATCTGGCTAACGTGGGACCTGGGGAACCGAGCCTCGAACCGGGGTCCTTAGGCTTCATAGGCAAGCGCTTAACCGCTAAGCCATCTCTCCAGCCCACAATGACCAACTATAATGGACATTAATTTTTTTTTTCCCTCAAGATAGGGTCTCACTCTAGGCCAGGCTGACCTGGAATTCACTCTGTAGTCCCTGGCTGGCCTCAAACTACAGCGATCCTATTACTTCTGATTTTACCCTCTGGGATTAAAGGTGTGCCCCGCCATGACTGGCAAACATTAATATTTTGTCTTCTCTGCTCCTCTTCTTTTTCAAGGAAAACACTATCTCTCTTCCTTTAAGTTGATTATCCCTGTGATTTGTCACGAAGTAAAACTGATTAACACAATTGGCTTCCTTTGATGGAGGACTAACTCCATTAGGAGAGAGCTCTACCCCAGCCAGCTTCCCAAGACCCCACCTGCAATCATCCCTACCTCCCTACCTCGGGAGGGCTGCATTTCAACATAAGAACTTACGAGAACACAAAGCATCATGTGGGGTTACCAGAGGTTCCATATTCCTGCAGGAGTCACTGTAGACTTTAGGTGTCTTCTCACTGACTGCCATGGCTCAGGAGGTGACTTCTGTCTCAGTGAGCCCGAACTTGTGTCCCTCGTTCCGGAGGTCTTTGTCTTCCTGAATGTGATGGATAAGGAAACATTACAAAGAAATGTTACCTGTGCTATGCAGGATGTGGTACCTTGCACGTTATCTTTGTTATGCAGAATTCCAGGCCATCTGCTTGAATGAGATAACCCGTTAACCTTTTTTTTCTTCTTTGCCTTTGTAACTAGGCTTGTGACTGTTGTCACGTGTCAATCGGTTAGCAATTTGTCCTCATAAACCCTGACCTGATGTAATTGGGGGCTGCACTCTTGAGTTCCCAGCTTGAAGTACAGTCCTGGCCAGAAATAAATGCCTTTATTTATTAATATCATATTCGTGTTGGTCTGGTGAATCTCTGAGTGACCCCAGACCTGTTACAGATTTTGGGTCAGTCATTTTCCCTGTGGCCTTAGCAGTCTTTTGGGTTCAAGCAGAGCTGTGTATTTGCTCAATGGGCTGGGTTTATGTTATAGGGTGGCAGCAATATCCTCTCAGCCTTACACACTAGACCAGAGGTCCATTCTCATTTTTTAAAATTTTTATTTTTTTATTATCATTGTGTGTATTTGATGTGTGTTCATGTGAGGTATCATGACATGTATGTGGAAGTCAGGACAACCTCAGAGGTCCAGTCTCACCTTGTTTATGTTTGAGACAGGGTCCCTTTATGTCCACCAGGTTTGCTGGGCCATAAGCTTCTGAGATCGTCCTGTCTCCACCTCCCATCCTACAATAGGCATGCTGGGATCATTGACATTTGCTACTGTGGTAATGGAGTGTTAGGGGTTCAGGAAAGTCCTTCAACCCCAAATCCTAGATCCATGTCTTTTTTTTTTATTTATTTGACAGAGAAAGAGGAAGAAAGACAGAGAGGGGGGAGAGAGAGAGAATGGGTATGCCAGGGCCTCCAGCCACTATAAACAAACCCCAGATGCATGTGTGCATCTGGCTTATATGGGTTCTGGGGAATCAAACCTGGGTCTTTTGGCTTTGTAGGCAAATGCTTTAACCACTAAGCCATCCCTCCAGCCTGGTCCATGTCTTCTATTTTTATTTTTATTTTTTAAGTTAGGGTGTCACTCTAGCTCAGGCTGACCTGGAATTCACTATGTCGTCTCAGGGTGGCCTTGAACTCATGGTGATCCTCCTACCTCTGCCTGGGATTAAAGGTGTGCACCACCACGCCCAGCTTTAGATATATTTTATTTAGTTATTTATTTGAGAGAAAGGGAGAGAGAGAGTGGGAATGAGCATGTCAGGGCCTCCAGCCACCGCAAATGAACTCCAGACGCATGCACCTCCTTGTGCATCTGGCTTATGTGAGTCCTGGGGAATCGAACCAAGGTCCTTTGGCTTTTCAGGCAAATGCATTAACTCCTAAGCCATCTTCTCCAGCCCTTCATGTCTATTTTTAATTAAAGAATTGTATAAAAAGATTGAGAAGCATAATTATTAAATTATTATATATTTTTTTAAAATTTTTTTTTGTTTTTTTCTGAGGTAGGGTCTCACTCTGGTCCAGGCAGACTTGGAATTAACTATGTACTCTCAGGGTGGCCTTGAACTCACAGCTAGCCTCCTACCTCTGCCTCCTGAGTGCTGGGATTAAAGGCATGCGCCACCACACCCTGCTAAATTATTATACTTATTGAGGGAAGTTTAGAGCCAAGGAAAGACACCCATGTGGAGATCCCACATGGAGAGCCTGGGAAAACTGTGGAAAGAAAAGAAATTTTAAAGAGCTCCTGCTATGCAGGGAGCTGGAGGGTAAAGAGCCCACGTGGAGAGTAAGGGTTAGGGGGTTCTCCCCTCTGCTTGGCCAGGCTGGGAAAGCGGCTGGAAGTTCCCAAGTGATCGGGCAGCTCAGAGAGCCTGCCCTCCCCTCACAAATGTGTTTATGACCTCATGGTGGTGGGTCTTACCTTCTGGCTCAGGTGAGCCAGAGGGACAGCTGGTTGTTTGGGGAGAGGGGTTGTCTCAGAAAGAGGCTGGCTCTAACACCAAGTTCCAGGGGCTGAATTTGACCAACCACAATGTTTATAACCTAGGAAAGACCTCCCACCCAGGAGGGGCCCAGGTTGTTTGTGGAGAAACAGGTCTCGGCAAGAGATGAGAACTCTAGCCAGTGCAGAAGGCCTGCCTTCTTACTTTGTGTGTGTGTGGGGGGGGTGGGGGGGGTCACCCTCACTGTGTCAAAGAGCCACCTGACTCCCTGACACCCTCTCACTGTGTTAGGTGACACAGACAAGGTGAGTCTCAAAATCAGTATACCTGAAACTTCTGACAAAGTGTCACACACAGCATCTGGCTCTGAGAAGGTAGAAGCAGCCAAGGGACACTGATTCCAGTTCATCTTTCCCAGCGAAAATGTGTTGCAGGATCTGGCTCCAGAAACTAGTGTAATCTGCAGAATGCAGCTTTGGGTGTTGGTTCTAGGAGCATAAGGGACCAGAAACACACATCATGAGAAACTGAAAACAGCATAAAAGATAAAAGAGGTGCTTAAGCACAAAAAAAAAAAAGAAAGAAAGAAAAGAAAAGAAAAAAATCAAAGCTAGACTGATAGATACGTGGCTAGAGATAAACTAGAATATGGCCAGGCCTCAGGGCAACCATATAAGAGATTTTTCTACTTTAAAAAGATACATAATTACAAGCAGGTAATTAACTGTTTTGTAATTAAATACCAAAATAATTAAATTTGAAATTAAACATGATAACATCAAGTTGTTCCGACAGGATTTATTAGTGTTATCTGATAAATCATTTTCATTATGATTGAGATTAAGTCTTAGAGGAAAGAAATTGCAAAAGGAATAGTTTCTATAATCTAGAGAGAGAGAGAGAGAGACTTCCCAGGGTTTTGATTCCTTCTTTTCGTGATTCTCTCAAAGGTCAAGTGTGTTGGAGGCTGACTTGAAGGCATGAGTTGGAAGAACAAGGGACAATTTTCTTGACAGGATAATTGTTTTTATAGTCAAAGGTAGATTATTTTGTACTTGGATTTTGTAAAGTAACCATGCTTCCTCATAAGGGTCTACTAATTTTTGTTTAACCAGAAAAGAGGGAGAGGAAGAAGAGGAGGAGAATCAATCCAGAAACATAACCAACTTAATACTTATCAACATTTAGTGTCTACTTGTTTCAGAATACCATGCTAGAAAAGGTCAGCGTGCAAAGATGTGTGAAATACACAGTTTCTCCACCTGCAGAGATTTCTTTCTACAGAGGAGAAGGTATACATATGGAAGATAAAATGGTGGTCAAGAATCATAAGGAAGGGTACTTGTGATGGTACACTTCCCATGTTGACTTGGTTGGGCCATTCTACCCAGCAGACATTTTGGCAACTATTCTCTACATTTCTGTGAAGGAATTTTTCTGATGAGTTAGCATTTAAATCAATAGACTTTGAGTCAAGTAGGTAACTTTCCAAAGTGGAGGGGTCTCATCTAATCAGTTGTAGGCCTTAATGGGGAAAGCCTCAGTTTCCTGGAAGAAGAGGGGCTCTGCAAGCAGACTGCCTGTGGTCTTGAGTTACTATTCTCTAGGTCTCCATCCCTGGGTCTCCCTCTTGCCAGCCCTGCAGACTTTGGACTTGCCAGGTCTCCAATGTCACGTATGGCTATTCCTTTAAACCTTTCTGTCTTTCATTCCCTCCTGTCTCTTTTCTTCTCTTCCTCCCCCACATCTTTGCTGTCTTTCTCCCCAACTCTCTGTTGCTCCTGTGACCGTGGATAACCTTGCCTGATGTAGACCCATGGGAATTGCTGTCAGGGACACCTCTTTCTCTTTGGAGAAATCTTTTTTTTTTTTTTTGAAATTTCATTCATTTGAGTGAGAGACAGAAAGAGGCAGACAAGAGAGAGAGAGTGTGCGTATGTGGGCATAGCAGGGCGTCCTGCCACTGCATACAGACTTCAGATACATGCACCACCCCATGTATCTGGCTTTATGTGGGTCCTGGGGAATCAAACTCAGGCCATGAGGCTTTCCAAGCAAGCACCTCTAACCACTGAGCAATCTCTCCAGCCCCTGGAGGGTCTCTTTTGTTATGGCAGTGGAATGCTGTGGGATGGGTGGGCCCCAGTGAACTAATAAAACTGTATACATAGAGGTTGGGTCTGTGGACCAGTGGAACAAGCATGAGGATCTGGTTTAGATTCCCAGCTCCTGCATAAGAATGCCAGAATAGTGGCCCCACCACTGGCCTAAAATCCTAGCAGCGACAAGCAGACACAGGAGGAGCCCTGGAGTTCAGGTAGGAGGATCACCGTGAGTTCAAGGCCACTCTGAGACTACATAGTGAATTCCAGGTCAGCCTGGGTTAGAGTGAAACCCTACCTCCAAAAAGAAAAACAAACAAACAAAAAAAGATGGAGAGTGATTATAGAAGACGTTCAATGTCAACCTCTGGCCTCTACATACATGCACACACATGTTCATCTATATACATCCAAGTATGTACACATGTACCACATACATGTAAAAATAGCCTGTATACATAAATCTGCCCATGGGACATAGTTTCAAAATATTGTCTGAAAACGTGATTTCTTGCCTACAGAGTGCTTGGTGCTCCCCTTCTGCTCTGCACCCACACAGCACCTCTCATCGACCCATGCCTCGCCTCACACCAGCCCCAGCCTGGATTCTCAGGGCTTGACCTGGCTGACCCCTGTGGGAACAGAGCTCACTGTGCAAGCAAGCGCAGGAGGTGATCAGATCACTGGGAAACCACCATGCTTCCCTGCACACCCTGGATGAATTTTCATGTTCTTGGGGCCTTAGTTCTTCTTCTAAAACTACATGAACCATAAACAGGTGGAGGTGAGGCTCAGTGGTAGAGGGCCTGCTTAGTGTGCATGAGGCCCTGGGTTCCATGCCCAGCACAGAACAACAACCAAAGGTGCAAGCCTATAATTCCAGCTCCTCAGAGGCTGCAGCAGGGTGATCTCAACTCCAAAGCTTGCCTGGGCAGCTCAGTAAACCCTGCTTCAAAATAAAAAGTGAAAAAGAGGACTGAGGGTGTAGGTCAGTGGTAGAGCACTGGCCTCAATTGTCCAAGGCCCTATGTTCGATCCCCAGTAAAACACACACACACACACACACACACACACACACACACACACACACACACAATTACAAGAGCTTACTTGGGGGACATTCTGGATTAAAGTGGACCTCCTTGAAGAGCACAATGATTCCACAAGTTCTCAAGTAATGTATCTTTTCCCAAGGCCTGCCCATAGAGACAGCCAGGGTGGCGGGGTTACCTGGGAGGTAGTCCTGACCTTGGCGGAGTGTCCTGAGAGACGGAAGTCTAGATGTCAACACCTGTCATGAATATGCATCTCACAACTTTCTGAAGGAGAAAAGAAGGACTAGGGAGATGGCCCAGAGGTGAAAGGCACTTGCTTGTAAAGCCTCCTAACCCAAGTTAACTTCTGTAGCCATCCACATACAACCTAATGGGCATGCATTTGCAGTGACAAGAGACCTTGGTGCATGTGCGTGTGTGCACACATGTGCGCGCGCACACACACACATACATAATAAATTTTTTAACTGCTGGCTGTCCTCACTGCCACTGCCACGCTGGACACAGTGACATCCCCCCCACCACACACACCCAAGGTACCTAGCTGGACAGCCACCACCACACTAGACACAGTGACACCCCCATACACATACACAGGCACACAAGGCGCCCAGCTGGACAGCCACCACCACATTGGACACAACGACCCCCCGCACCAGCCCAAGGTACCTAGCTGGGCAGCTGCTACCACATTGGACACAATGAGATCCTCCCCTGCACACACACACACACGCAGACAAGGCACCCAGCTCAACAGCCACTGCCGTGCTGGACACAGTGATGTCTCCCCCTACCCCCGACACACAAGCTACCTCTCTGTGCTTTGCATAGTCTCTCAGCAAATTGGTTGCTGAGGAGCCAGGCCACTGGAAACCTTTCTGTAGGAGTCTGTAGACCAGCAGTGAGCAAAAGGCCAGTCTCCCCTTGGGAACTCAGAGATCACTGATTCAACTACACTAGCTGCCTGCAGCCTCTGGATCTTCAGAAGGCCACTTTCAGAGCTGGGCTTACGGCATGGCTTGTACGTGGGTGCTGGGATCTGAGCCCAGTACCTTATCCTTGCGTAGCCTGTGCTTCCCATATACTTTATGATAGAAAGGAGGAGGTGGGGAGAGAGGGAATGATAATGCCAGGACTTCCTGCCACTGCAAACAAGCTACACATGCATGCGCCACTTTGTGCATCTGGCTTTAAATGGGGACTGGGGAATTAAACCAGTTCCTTCAGGTTTTGCAAGCAAGTGCCTTTAACCCTCGAGCTATCTTCTGTCGCCCTTCTTATATACTTCAATTGTGTATGTGTGTACATAAGAGAGAGCGTGAGCGTGCATAGTTATGTGTGAGAGTGTGTGAGTGCAGGCATGTGCCAGGCATGCGTGTGGAGGTCAGAGGACAGCCTTTGGACCAGTCTTCATCTTTGTACCTCACTTGGGGCAGCATTTCCTGCTCTCTGGATTCTCTTTCTCTGTTGTTCTTTGCTGGGCTTACCTGAGCTTCTGGAAAATTCTGTCTCCACCTCCCATTTCAGTGTGCATGCTGGGATGATAGAAGCCTGCCTGGGCTTCCAACTTTTTACATTTGGTCTGGGGAATTGAACTCGGGTACTCTGGCTTGAACAGTGAGTGCTTTAATCCCTGAGCCATTTCCCCAGCCCCTATCTACATTTTTTAATGCAAGGAATACATGTATCTTATTGTAATAAAAAGTGACTTCAGATATTCAAAGCATCCTTGCAGGTGATGGATGGGGTAAAACCCAAGGGTGGCATCTAAAAGCAGGAGGGCAAAGTAAGTGCACATAGACCCTGACTGCTAAGGACAAGTTGTGTGGGGACTTTGGGAGGGTGAGCAGGAGAGAAGCCACCAGGACTTGTCAGGAAGAGTTCAAAAATCAGGAAATAAGCCATCCCTCTGTCAGTGAAACGATAAAGCAAGCAAAAAGGAATCCACACAGAAAAATGCCAAGTCACCTTAAAGAGGCAGAAGGGCTGCAGAGCTGCTGTGATTGGAGGAATTCAGGAGAGAGAGAGAGAAAGAGAGAGAGAGAGAGAGAGAGAGAGAGAGAGAGAGAGAGAGAGAGAGAATGAGAGCATGTGTTGGGGTAGAGAGCAGTGGGAACAGGCAGTGGGATCCCCAGCCCAGCGCTGCATACAAGGAGAGAAGCAGCAGCAGGAGATGGAGAGAGGTGCCCACCAAAACCAAGCTGCCTTTTGAGCCAAGTGGCTTGGAAAAATATGAAGTCCTTCTTGGATACTTCTTATGCAAAATCAAATCAAAATAAGAAATTGGGGGAGCCTCACATCTTTTTCCCTCTCCTTTTTTAAAATTTATAGTTGGGAAAAAGAAATTCCCCTGTGCCAGAGCGGGGTGGGGAGCAATGCGGGGTAGGGAGGGGAGAGCAAAGAAAAAGGGTCTGTGTGTTGACTGGCCCCATAATGGGAGCCCAGGCAGAGTCCAGTCCTCAGACAGCCAGTGGGGGGAACACTGGGGAGGGGCACTGAAAGAGAGAGAGGCTCTCCAGAGAGGGAGGGAGGGAGGCCTGGGGAGACCAAGGGTTAACAAGGTCCCTGGGGGCGGCCAGAGCACTCACTTCCCAGCGCCATCACCATGGAGTGTCCTGCTTTATGTCATCTTCAGGTCTCCGAGACTCCCAGGCCTGGCACAGTATGACACAGTGGCAGCCCATCAGGTCAGGAGTGCTGGGGACCGCAGCAGGGGTCACTGACTGCATGGGGGTGGGGGAGGGAGAGAAGACAGCAGCCTGGCGGGGGGCACTTGTGAGTGGGCTATAAGGAGTGAACAGCGCACACTCACGAAGGTCTTGAAAGACAGGAAGAGAGACTAGGGGAAGCCTAGGGGGAGACATGGGCAATATTGCCACACCACCTTTGGAGCAGGAATCCCAGGGGTCTGCAAGGGAGAGGAAGCCACCCCGCACAGAAGCCTGGTACACTGGCTCAGTATATACATCTCACATGGGAAAGGGGGCCTGGGACACCAACTTAGTATATACACCCCAGGAAGAGTGGGCTGGCAGCTAGTTCAGGCAGATGTTGGAGGCAAAGGCTCAGAGAGGCTCAAGGTCCTCTCCCCGGCCCCCGGCTGGCCCCCACTGCCACAGGAAAGAGGCAAGATTTGAGCTTCTGGCTTCCAGCAGCAAAGGTGCACACACTGCTGCTGACAATGTTTACATCCAGCACTGGAGGGCAAATGTGGGATCCTGACCCCCAGACACAACTGTCCTTTGCTCATCACCACTGAGGCTCCAGGGCTGAGCCATTATGAAATCCAGCCAAGCTCTGGGAGATGAGCAAATGTTGACTCTACTGTCTCTGTTCACGGCAGAGGTTTTCCTGCCCAGAGAGCTGGGCTCATGACTCTGGAGGAGAGCCTGGAGCGCTGGCTGGTCCAGTTAGCCCCTGGAAATAGGCTCATCTGTCTGGCTTTTCATGACACAGTCCTAGGCACTTAGTCACCGTTGAAGCTGGTACTACATGCTCAGTGCTCCTCCCCTCCCCCAGCATCCCAGGTCCTCCTGTGATTGTGCCTGCAGCAGTTCTGGTACTTTCTCTGCAATAGCCTGCAATGAGGGCAGCCTGCAGGCTGCTGAAGTTTACAGTTCTATATGCAAAAGCCTGGCAATGCCAGAGCTCACAACCCTCCCACCTCAAGTCCTTGGCCAAGCTCGCTCTGGCTCTCTGGCGACCTGCACTGACCTCAGGACTCCCCGGGGTCTGAGCCAGCGCTACCTTCCACACCTGCTGCCACACTTGCTTCTCACTTCCACTTCCCGGGCAGTTTTCCTAGGGAACACGTAGTTTGAAAAGTCATTCCCTAATTAGCCACTTCCAAAGAAATCCCTCACTTTGGGGTCTGGTTTTGGGGAACCCCACCTAAAAGGATTATATTAAGGAACCAAACTGTTGAGGCTCCAGAGCCAAGGACCAGGAGACTGGGGCCACGGCCCGGGTTTGCCTGTAGTCATGTCCTGCCCGCCTGTCTCCCTCCCCATGCTCCCTGGGTCTGCTAAGAGCAAAACTGTTTTCCACGTGGAAATAAAACTCTTGACTGTGGCTAATAGACACTGTGCCAGTTGTGCTGATCATTCACAAAGAACTGTAAAAAAGGCTGGTACACTGGCACACGCTGGAGTCCCAGCACTTGGGAGGTGGAGGCAGGAGGATCGGAGTTCTAGGCTTCCTTAGCTACAAAGTCAGTCTGAGGCCACCCTGGGCTACATGAGACCTGTCTCAAATAAAGCAGAAGCTTCAATTCTTACAGGCTGGGGAGATGGCTCAGTATGTGTGAAGGATTTGCCACAGAACTCTGAGCGCCCAAGTTCAGATTCCCACACCCCATATAAAAGCTGGAAGTGATGACGGGTTTCTTCTGTAAGCCTAGTGCGCCTTTTGTGAGAGGGAGATGGGGACAGGAGAATTTCCTGGAGGGATGAACAATGAGAAACCCTGACTCAAGTGATATGGAAGGCAAGAACCAACCTCAAAGTTGTTCTCTGACCTACACACACACACACACACACACACACACACACACACACACACACACACACACACACGGCAACTCAGCGCCTGGTTATAGCACTCACACCGGGCAGTCACTCACCTAGAGGTTGAGGGTTCAGAACGCTCGCATATATCTGGGCATCAGGAGAGGTAGTGCAGGAACTCAGGGTCTCGGCTATGAAGGATGAAAGACATGCTCTAACCACTGTGCAACACAGAAGCCTGGCAAACCCCAAGCCTACCCTCTCGACCTCAGGGCCTCTCCCCATCACAGGGACTGCAGTGTGCTTTGTGCTAGACTCTTCCCCTGTTATTTACTTTCTCTTTTTTTTCCCACGGCTTAAGGCTTGACTTGGGTGAGCTGAAGAATAAGAAATGATTGAGGACGATGTATTTTTGGAGGCATTTATATCTTTCCTTAAAAGACTAAGATTCTGCCTATATTTAAACCTTCCAACTGTAGAGGGGTAATTCCTGAGGCCTGGCGTTTTCACAGGCAGGCAGAGGCTGTTTCTAGAAAATGGACTTTTGTGTGCACAGGCTGTGGGTGAGCCAGACAGAGCACATAGCTGAGTGCGGAAATCTGGCCCCACCCCCACCCTTGCCATTCCCCTCCCACAAGCTGTCAGGTCTGCAGGGGAGAACAGTGCCAGCTGTGGGCTTTCTGGTCCGGAGCTCAGAGAAGACTCCGTCATGCGGGGGCTCCCTCCTTCCGTGAGCCTCAGGCAGAGATGCCTGAGTCGTCTCCCGGAAATGTTTCCTCTCCTCTCCTCTTGCTGTAAGACTTTCCCCCAAAATGCACAGTTTTCAAAAGATTTCTCCTCGCAACATGTCAGCCAGCATCTATTAGAGTCCTGCTGCATGCCTGTCACCTACCTCGGCGTTTCCCATCTGTCGCCTGAGCCAGCCTTGCAGCCACACTTCTGTTAGAACATAAATGCGATCACTTTGAGAGGACCAGGACCAGGTGGGAGAATGGTACCAACCACCCGTAACCAGGGAAACTGAAGGCCACCTGAGTTATTCGGGCCTCGGGTCCTAGCTGTGAGCAGGGTAGTGGGGATCTCTTTTTTTGTCTGTCAGGTGGGTGGCCTACACATGAATGCTCCAATTTCTTGATGAGGAAAGGCCCAGAAAGTTGACGTAAGGCCATTTTGGTCAGAAGTAGCAGAGTTAGGATCCAAAGTCAAATCACTTCGTGCCCTGAACCACTCTGCTACATGGCCACGTCACTGAGAAAGGTTCTCACTACTCACGGCAGAGCATATTTTGTGTCCACAGTTGTGGCTTCCCTCTCTTCCCTCACCTAACATGCACCGGCCCATGTTCTACAGATGATCAGATTCCCAACCAGCCAGCCACACCAATAACCAGCAGGCATGTCTGGCGCATGGTTCCATAACCCTATGCTCCGTTGCTGTGGGCTTGTGAGGTAAAACAGCTTGGTGCCAGGAGGGCCAGGCAAGGTGGAGCTGCTCTCTTCAGAGCAGCCAGGAAGCAATGAGACCAAGGAAGGGACAAGCTATGACCTCTGGGGCTGGAGAGATGGCTCAGTGGTTGAGGGTGCTTGCTTGGAAAGCTTGATGGCCAGGTTCAATTCCCTAGTACCCACATAAGGCCAGAAACACAACGTGATGCATGCGTCTAGAGTTCATTTGCGGTGGCAAGAGGCCCTGGAGTGCCCATTCTCTCAACATCTCACTCCCTCTCTCCTCTGTGCTTCCAAACAAATAAATAAAAAATATTTTAAAAAATATGACCTTCTAAGGCATGGCTTCTGTAACCTATTTCTTAAAAACAGGCCTCAACTCCCAAAGTTTCTACTATCTCCCAAAATACTACCACCAGCTGGGGCACAAGGCTTCAGTACCTGAGCCTGTGGGGACAGTTCATAATTGGTTATGTTTATGGCATACCTTTTTTATAGGCAGTCCTTTAGGTTTGACTTTGATCATATGACAGGCTTTGACCAATGAGACAGGGTGAATGGTTGGATTTTAGAGTGAACCATTCTGAGCTGAGACCTGAAGTAGCATTTCTGCCCATCTGTTATGATTTAAAGTTGAGTGCCAAGTTAACAAGGGGTGGACTTGTGACAGCTCCCTGTCGGCTTTGTAATGACTTCCCCTTTGTTCTGACCCCATCTCTCACTGGCTTGGTCTTGTTTCTGATTTCTTCAGTGGACATTGACACAGTCCCTGCAGGCTCTCAGCTCCAGCTGTACGCTACATGTCCACACTTCATAGAAGAATTCACATGTGGGCTCGGGTTATGCCTTGGTGGGTAAAGTGCTTGCTGAGCAAGATTGAGGATCTAAACTTGGATTCCCAGCACCGATGTAAAACTGCTGGTTGGGTGGCATACTTGTAACTCCAGCCCTGGTGATACAGGATACAGGATAGGAGGATCCCTGGAGCTTGCTGGCTATTTTGTCTAGCTTAATTTAATGAGCTATAGGCTAATTAGAAACTGGCTCTAAAAAGGAACAAAAGGGACTACATTCCTAATTGACACCTGAGGCAGTCCTCTGGCTTCCACATGCATGCACACACTCATGGACCCTCGTACACCAGCACACACGAGTGGACCTGCGTACACCAGCACATACACACACACACACACACACGAGGACCCGTGCACACACACGTGGACCCGCATACACCAGCACACACACGTAAAGTAAAGAAAGAGTAAGTGCTAGGGACTGTTCTCGCAATGTCACGTCTACTGTGACAAGCCAAGGAAACAAGCCCAGGCGAGAGGGTCCCCGCCCCGCTGCTGGGCTCCTGGCCCCCCTTCCTGTCCAACAAGGTGGCGCCTTTGTCCTTTATGAGCCCCGAGCTCGGGTGGAGCTCAGGCTGTCGACGAGATACATTTTCCCCACGCGCTGAGAGGCAAGAGAATCGTAAATGTGTCAATGGAATTCAGATTTCCCAAGTTGCCCAACCACCATAATAAAGTTAAAAGCAACGCTCCCCTGGAAGGTTGCCGAGGCTTTAATGCAGGATGCTGAAAGGCAGCGAGCGAGAAGACAGATGGCTGCCCTGACAGACAGCCCTCCTCTGCAAATGGACTTGGCTGTGGTGAGCCGAGCCCTTGCCGCATGGCAAGGCTCAGCCCCACTGGGGAGCCCGAGATGCACCCTCATAGGCAGTTGAATGCCTCAGAAGAGGAACCCTCTGCACAGGGCAGTGCCCAGGCAGGACACACGGACTTCTCGAAGGCCATCGGGGCTGCTCAGTAGGAACTGGACCTCCGCTGTGGTCTTGGTTGCACCCTGGAGTTTGCCCTATGGCCTTCAGCAAGTGGGACAGCAGTCACCAAAAGGGGTGCATGGGGGCTCAGGGTCTGACCCTTACCCCCCACCACCCCTGCTGATGGCAGTGGAGAGCATGGTACAGCGACACCCTCAAACCAGTCTCCACACTCTTGTGGGGAACAACGGGAATGGAGCAATAGGCCTCAGGGGTGGAGAGAGTCCCTTTGGGAATGGGGCTAATGAGAGAATTAGAACACATCACATCATGAGGAGGAGGAAGGAGGAAGGGAGAAAGTGAGAGGGAGGGAGGGAGGGAAGGAAGGAGGAAGGAAGGAGGAAGGAGGGAGGGAGGGAAGGAAGGAAGAAAGGAAAGGAAGTAAAGGGAGAAGTACTTCCTTAGAGGGGACATGAGTGCAATTTTGAGCCATCTGGAAGACATTTAGCAAGAAAGATTATTGAGTATCTTAAGTGTCTGTCACAACCCCTAGGGCTGGCCACATGGCTGGATTTTCCAGAACACCTGAGAGTGGTCTGGCCGAGGCATGCTGTGCTTTGTTTCGGGAACAGGGAGCAGCTGGCCAAGGTTGAACCGGGTAAAGAGACAACCCATGCCAGCAATGCCCGGGAGCCAAAGTTTTGCGATGGTGTGGAATAGAGCAAAATATTTTTTACCAGAATCTTCAGTGAGCAAAGATGCCAGGCAGCATGTGTTTGAAATGAATGATTTGAGGAGTTGCTTTCGGGTGGGAGCATCTTTGCTTCCAGGGCATGCTGTCTGCACAGGCGGTCACTCAGTGTGGATTTGTTGGCTAAGTGCCTGTGAAACAAGAAGGGTCTCTAAGCTGCTGCCTGGGGTGGTTGGGTCCTCCTAAACCGAGGGTTCTTGTTCAGCTGGGAGGTGAAAGCCAGTTGCTACTAATTAACTTTTTCCATTCCAGCCTCATATCAACCTGGCCCCTGAATCAACTTTGAACAGGTACTTGCAGAATATTTTCTTCATGGGGAGCCCTTGCTCATTGCCACCCTACATCACTTAGCTCAGGCATGGTTAGAGATAAAAATTCAGAGATGGGGCTATGGTACCCTACCTCTACCGACTGTGGGATTTTGTGCAAATGACTTTACCTCTGAGTTTTCATTTTATCATCATTGTTATTATTACTACTGTTGTTGGGTTTTGGCATGTGTTGTAGAGCATGTGTGGTGTGGTATGTGATGTGATGTGTATATGTCGTTTATGCACATGTGTGTGCGGATGTCCTTGAACATGTGAGTGGAAGCCAGAGGAGAAAGTCTGAGTCTTCACTCATCTGCCAGTTTCCTTGAAACAGTGTCTCTTGCTCAACCCTGAGCTGCTATTTTTGCAGGGTTTTTTGGGGGCGGGGTCAGCAAACTCCAAATGATTCCCAGGTCTCTATCTATGCCCAGCAGGATTAGAGTCACAGACATGCATGGCCACAGCACACCCAGCTGCTTACATGGCTGCTAGGGAACTGAACTCCAGGGGGTTTCATGTGCTCTCAGGTCCTCTTACTTGCACAGCAAGTGCTGCCTTAGTCCCTAGTTTCTTTAGCTCAAAAAGGGTGAGCTAAGACTCCAACCTGAGGACTTGCCCTGGGCTTCTGAGAGCAGGTGAGCAGTGCTTGGGTCCCCAAAGCCCCTGAGTGGGAAGGAATGGAAATGAAACTGACCAATGCAGTGGGGTACTGCTCACAGCAGAACCTGTGTGACCAGGGGACTCTTACTAACCTGCTCAGCTCTTCTGATACCCATATTGACCAAACCTCTTTTGGAGTAGTTAGGGAGAGGGTGGGCTGGTGCTGAGCGGGTAGAATCATTCAGGGATTGGGGTAGAGTTAATGTCAGGTCCCTATTTCACAGATGAGAAGGAAAATTATAGCATTAGAGCTGGAGAGATAGCTTAGTTGTTAAGGTGCTTGTCTGCAAAGACAAAGGACGCAGGTTTGATTCTCCAGGACCCATGTAAGCCAAATAAATAAGGTGGATCATGCATCTGAAGTTCATTTGCAGTGGCTGGAAGCCCTGGCACATTCATTCTCTCTCTCTCTCTCTCTCTCTCTGACACAAATAAATAAAAACATACAAAAACTGTCTATTGTTTTAAAAAAAAGAAAGAAAGAAAATTACAGCATTAACGAAGGCAAAGAAAAATAAGTGGGTGTGTGGGGTTCCCAGCTGTGCCCCCACCCCATGCTGGTTTTCCCTAAAAGCCCTGAATTTGTTCCTGGCATCCTGGCCACAGTGCCTTGGGGCCAGCCACTTCCTTCCTGGGACTTGATGCCCCTCAGATTCTTGCTCTGCACGGAAAGGCCTAGACACACAAAGCCTGGTGCTGGTAGAGCCAAATGGAACAAATGCAATATTGATTGTGATTTTTTTTTGGATACATATGCATGCTGATGTTTTATCATTAATGCATTAAGAAGCTGAACAAGCAATAGACCAGGTGGATGTCAGGACGCAGCCAAATTTCCATCTAGTGCCCTAGACAGTGAGTGGCCCCTCCTCCTGGCTTCTGTTTCCATTGCCCACACCCAGGAGGCTCTGTCCTTCTAATCTTTAGTCCTTAATAGGATAACATCTTAGGCAGGATCTCCCAAAAGCCAACACCGGTATGAAAGTGCTTTATTATCAAGTGTTCCCTGGAAAAACTGGAATGGGTGTAGAAGGAGATCAAGCAAGCGTGTGGAAGCAGGAAGGCCAGGCATGCAGGTCACACCTGAGTGTCAGAGGCAACTTCCCTCTCACCCATCTGTCTCCAGGAAAAGGGCTGCCCAGGGGACCCTTCTGGATTTTGTGTGCAATCTCTACTCTAAAGGACTCTAAAGATAACCCTCTGATTAAAAAGAAAAATGGTGCTGGATATAGGGCCTTTCACACACTGGAATCCCCTCATGGAAGGACCCCTTCTCCTCTGGCAGTTGTTCCCTACAGTTAGTATTCACTGCAGTAAGCAATAGGAGAGCCTCCAGCAATAGGGCAGCCCTGAGCCAGAAGCAGACAGAGAAGTGGTCAGCTTGCAGAATCTGTCCAGGGAAAGCTCCCAGGAGAGGAAGTTCCGATGGCTGTTATCTTCCTGGAATGGAGGAGGGGAAACAAACATGTCTGTTCCACTCCAATGTGTGCAGAGAAGGAGGGATGGACCCACTGGAGCACACAGCCATGCATTCTTTTCCATTCCAACTGCTCTGGGACCTAGCTGTGTGTGCCTGGACTGGGTGTTTAATCTGCTTTTGTGTGTTTTTCTTCCTTATATTGTTTCCTGCATAGTTTGTCTCCTCAGGCATTGTCCACAGGATGCAAAAGGCTGGAGAGTTGGCTTATCAGTTAAGGTGTTTGACTGAGAAGCCTAAGAATTCAAATTTGAATCTCTAGGTCCCATGTAGCCGGATGCACAGTGACGCAAGTGCACAACGCCGCACCTGTGCACAAGGGGGCGCACGCATCTGGTCTTCATGTGCAGTGGCTGAAGGCCCTGGTGCACCCATTCTCTCACTCTTTCTCAAAAATAAATATTAAAAATTTAAAAAAATGTTCTAGGCATATGCAGGTGCAGGCTAAGGCCCAGCTTCATCTCAGTGTTGTGGAAAGGGACCACACATCACAGACAAACCTGTGCTTCCCTGCACACCTGAACAGCCCAGTGGCCTATGGGAATGGATGCTTTTGTTTTCAAAGTTTCATTTATTTATCTGTGTGAGTGTATGTGGGGAGGTCACAGGTCCCTTGCCACTACAAATAAATGCCAGACACATGGTGCCCCTTTGCATCTGGCTTTGCATGGGTGCTGGGAAATTGAACCCAGGCCATCATGGCAACTTGCAAAGGATTGACAAGTGCAGACTCAGCAGAAGGGCAAGCTAAGAACGATTTATTTCCGGAACCGAGAAGAGCAGAAAGCTCTGGGTTGGGAGAGGTCCCAAGTGGGTAATCGGCATGGTGACTTGGATCTGGGCTTTCTTAGAACCTTGGGAATGTAAATTATGCATCGAGTTGGGATGAGCTTTACTGGCTGAGCTTAAATGTATATGGAGGACTTCGGTTGGTTGGTGGGCCAAGGAGAAGAATGCAGACTCAGGGTGAGTCTGCCCAGTGGGGGACACCCTCCTCTACTGCTCCATGAAAAGTTCCTAGAAGGAAGAACCAGGAAGTAAAACAGGTCTGTCCCTGTTCACCATCTTGATGCATGAGGGTTAGGTCCAGACTGGAATCCTTTAGTCTGACCAGGACAGGTGACATCTGTGTACTTTTGGTTGTCTTGGGCCCTGGATGTGCTTCATCTCATCTGGAAGGAGTAATCAGGTGGGTCTCAATTGTCACTATGATTAAACAGTAACACAGTCTCTTGAATTTGCATGTTGTAAATAGTTCTCTTTCTGTAAATGGGCTTTGAACCAGTTTACAGAATTGGGAAGTCTGTGTCCTTTCTCCTGAGTGGCAGAAAATGGTGATGAGGTCGTTCTGGGCGTGTCTTTCCTTTAAGATGATGTTTAGGGGCACTGAGGAGCAGGCAGGAGCCCAATGTCTCACTGCTTACCTCTGCACATGTGGGAGGCGAAGCACAATGTGGAAGGATGTGTCTTCCCACTGTGGGTCTCAGTGGAGGCCCCTCCTTGGTCTGCTTGTGGGTGACGCCCATAAGCACATTCCCCTTGCTTCTTCTGGAAGCCACAGGCTGCAGGCTGACATACTGCCTGTGAGTCAAGAGGTTAGCAGTGTTTATTGATTTAGCAATTCACACACATTTTTCCTTCTGGATAGATTATCTTTCTGGAGATGCAGGCAGCAGAAGCCAGCTGCTAATGCAACATTGGGGCTGTAGGGTGGGTGGATATGCAGCTCCTGGGCTCCAGAGGCAGCAAGTGTGGGATGAAAACAAGAGAGCAGAGGGGACCTGCACTCAGACCTCAACTTCTGGCTGTGTGGTGGGGAGCACAGTCTGTCAGAGAGTCGTGATGAGTTTTATAAGATTTAAGTGATAGAAGCATAGTGTTGTTTCTTGGGCCTTGAGGTTTTAAGGGTTTGGGGAGAAATGGGGGACCTATAGTGTGGAGGGGCCTTGCATGGGATGCATGGGATGTTAGGGGTGTGGTTGAGTGCTCCTGACTGGAATACCTATTGAATTCTTTTGAGGAAGTGGGGCTTGGAGAAGGCAGAGAGACAGCATGCTCAAGGAGCATCTGGCCCAAAACTCCACCCAAAGATAAAGGAAGGTCTGGGGAGATGGCTCAGTAGCTAAAGGCACTTGGCTGCAGAGCCTGCCAGCCCAAGCTCAATTCTCCAGTACTCACATAAAGCCCAATGTACAAAGTGGCACATGCACCTGAAGTTCGTTTGCAACTGCAAGAAGCCCTAGCATGTCCATTCTCCACCCCCTCTAAACAAATAAAAGCATTACAAAGATAAAGACATCTTTCTTCAGCTGTCCCACAGGAGTGCCGCTAAACATGGCCTCAGAGCACCCATCATGTCCCAGGTCACACTACTCCTGAGGGCAGTCATCCATTCACAGATCCACACAAACCCGTACCAACCTGAGCCTCTCCACTTCAGAACATTCTGGAAGGCTATTCCACTCCAGAGCTCCACATGGAACTCCCTCCTTGTGCCAGATTAGCTTCTCTTATCTGAGGGGTTGATCCTAAAATGTGCCAAATAAAGTTCTGACTGGCTTTGGTGTCTGCTTCCCTGCTTGGGACTCTAACCTGCTGTCCAAGTGACCTCCTGATGCTGGGCCCCTGCCTGAGAGGAGCCAGTCTCTATGCACTGGGCAAGCCCGTCCCTTTCTATCATAGCTGTTCACTCTGTCCCAGCTGGCGTGGCCCTGGCCAGGTGAATGTGGTCCAAGGTAGATGAATGCAAGTAGATATAGGCGAGCAGATGATAGATAAATGACAGATGGTATATAGATATATAGATGATAGAAAGGCAGGTGATAGATAAATTGATAGATGGTATATAGATAGGTGATCTGTAGTTAGATGGTAGGAAGGTAGATGATAGGTAGACACATAGATAATAGATATATAGACAGACAGATGTCTCTGCCTAGAAGGCATCTCAGTGTAGTTCAGTCCAACTGGTCACCAGCACCTTCCTCTTTTCCCACTCGGTCCCTCTTTTGTCCCTCCTTTGCCCATCACTGGCTGCCAGCTCTACTGCGTCTGGTTGTCACTAGGGCCTGCCTTCATTTCTGGCTTCCATTTCTGTATCAGTTAGGGTCTTGCGAGGACCTAGAAACTACCAATTAGTCAAATAGAGAGAATTTTGCATGAAGAATCATTGCTACACATGGTGGCCCCAGGTGGTACTCAGGAGGCTGTGGAAGGAGGACTGCTTGGGCTCAGGAATTCGAGACCACCCTGAGTAACATAAGAAGTCCTATGTTTACAAAACAAAAACCAAACAACACTAACTGTACAGTTGAAATGATAAGGGGGCTCTGAGGTAGGACACAGGTGGCAACTGCAGGAAGCTGCCACCCCTCCATGGGCTGGGGGCACTGAGGTAAGAGGTTAGGGTTACTATGACCTAGAAGCATATCTGATACAGTTGGGACCTATGGAGAGGCTGGGGAGATGGAGAGCTGTCATCTCAGTGCTGGCCCTGTGGCTGCGGCCCCTCTGTGGAGAGGATGCTGGCTCAGCTTTTGCAGTCGTTCTGCAGAGTGGAAAAACTGCAGCAGCTTAGGGAAGGCGCCTAGGTGCTGGGTAGAAGGAACCTTGCCCTCAGAGGAGCATCCTGCTCCCTGGTGCCCTCTAGTGGCCAGCATGATGGGAGCGGCTGGTGAGGGAAAGCTGATTTGCAGAGTCCCTGCCTGGCACCACCCAACAGCCTGGGTAAGTAAGTGACAGCGTCCTTCTGCTGACAACACCACACAGAGATCCCCAAGGTGACAAAGCCCTGGGAGATGTATACCTGTGGAAAAAGAGCTGTGAGCTGTTCTTCGTTCTCTCGTTGCTCTGCCCTTCAAGGACCGGTTTGAGGACAGGAAGGCAGAATGTATGCTCCTGTCCAGGGATGAGATTGTGTTTATGGGAGAGCCATCCTGCTTCCAAGAAAATTAAACTCTGGAGGAATCCGTTTTAAAAAAAAATATTGGGCTGGAGAGATGGCTTAGCGGTTAAGCGCTTGCCTGTGAAGCCTAAGGACCCCGGTTCGAGGCTCGGTTCCCCAGGTCCCACGTTAGCCAGATGCACAAGGGGGCGCACGCATCTGGAGTTCGTTTGCAGAGGCTGGAAGCCCTGGAGCGCCCATTCCCTCTCTTTCCCTCTATCTGTCTTTCTCTCTGTGTCTGTCGCTCTCAAATAAATAAATTAAAAAAAATTATTTTAAATATATATTATTTATTGTGTGTGCATGTGTGAGTGTGTCGGTTCGTGTATGTCATGGTGTGTGGAGGCCAGAGGACAACTTTCACCTTCCATCTTACCACCTGGTTCATTTCGAGTCAGGGTCTCTTGTTCACCACTCCTTTTCTGAACTTCTGGGAAATTCTCCTTTTGTGCCTCCCTTTTCATCATAGGCTCACTGGGATTACAGAAACCACTGGTTCCAGTTTCTACATGGGGTCCAGGGATCTGAACTCAGGTGCTTAGATTTACGCAGCAAGCACCTTATCCACTCCCCAGCTGAACTCCGGAGACCTCCTGGAAGGACTTGCCAAGCCTGCCAGGAGTCCTGCTGGTAAACAGAGCTCAGAGCCAAGATGGGCCTAAGAGGGCAGCAAGGACATTAGGAGGCGGGCAGGAAAAGAACGCCCTCCGACTCCACAGCTAAAGAGAATGAGGCTAAAGGGATCAGCTAATGGTGAAGGCTGAACTCAGCATCAAAGCTACTGGATTAGCTGAGGCTGAGAAATGAAGACGAGGAAGTGCTGTGTTTTAGGGGCTCAGGCAGGCCCCAGCCCTACAGAAAAACCAGACTCTAGAGCCTCCATCAACAAGGCCCTGAGCTGGTAACCTGGGGGTGTGAGCAGGTTGAGTCCCGTAATGGGCTGTTAATTGGATCTGATTGTGACTCCAGGGCAGAATGTTTCTGGAACTGTGGAACTCTTGACGGAGTAGGAAATACCAGCAGAGCATTTTTGATGAATAATTCAGTGAGCTGAAATGGGAAATGAGAAAGTTTGCTTTCACTGAAGTTGAATTTGAAAAGAAGAAAAGAGAAATAATAATAGCAGCCAAACTGAGCGTTCTGGCCTCCCCACAGGAAAACTTTTCCTTTGTATCCCCATGAAAGACTAGTTCACAGTGATTTGCTTATGACAATCTATAGGACGGAAACTGGCATAGGAAAATACCTTCAGGTCACCTGGGGTTGTGGTAAATTTGATCCATCACTGTTACCTTGCCTGTTCAAGCATTTATTCTGTAAATATTCACTGGCTACCAAAAGCCAATTATGGTGCTTGGTGATAGAGAATCTGTAGTGAAAAGAACTAGTCTTTGTTCTTGTTCCCATGGAGTGTGTGTGAGCAGCGCTTGAGGGATAAATGTTGAGATCAGGTTGTGCCTTGCTCTGTGTTACTCCATATGCTATGTAAAACAGTGGCTATTACTATACAAATCCATGGACAACTTGTCTGCTTTCTTTTTCTTTTTTCTTTTCATTGTCAGATATGGCACTCAAGGCTTCCTGCATGCTAGGCAGGCACGCTACCTCTGAGCTGCATCCCCAGCCCAATAAGGTACAATCTCAGGTCCATGCTGAGTATGAAAGGGAGAGTGAGCTGAGTGTAAGGGCCAGTAAGGGTTGAAGACATGGAATCAGTTACTCGCGTGGCCAGTAGATACGCTGAGAAG
Source organism: Jaculus jaculus (assembly GCF_020740685.1). Taxonomy (NCBI): domain Eukaryota; kingdom Metazoa; phylum Chordata; class Mammalia; order Rodentia; family Dipodidae; genus Jaculus; species Jaculus jaculus. The sequence goes on from NC_059118.1 coordinate 1,994,582, forward strand.
CCCGGTGGCTAAGGATCGAGAGATTTGCAGAGGCAAGGAGTCCCTCAGCAGGGACTAGGATGCTGTGGTGCTGGCCGGTCACTGCACTGCTGTCCCATCTAGGGCAGAATCACAAACCGAAGTCCTCCCTTTCTGCTGCTACTGTGAGTGTGAGGGAATTAGACCAGTCCTTCCCCTGCTCCCCCTGCCCCCGCTGCCCAGGGCCCGAGGCCAAGCAGGAACCTCCAGTTGCCAAAGGACCCAAGACTACTTGAGTTATGTCCTTGGGTCCTACCTAGTACGTTCCTAACTTCTCCACACCCCTATCCAGGGCCCTGTGGCTCCTAGTATGTGGGCTGGTCACATGGTGTGGCACTGTCCTCCTCCTCCTCCAGAAACCTTTATAGGCTATAGAGACATTTTGCTTTATTATTAGGAACCACCACCCACTTCCATGGTGTACTAGCCCCTTGCTAATAAGCATCTCCCCTAAAAAGAAATTCATTTCAGTGTCTGTGTAGTGAACTTACCTTAGAAATCTTTCTTTTATAATCTTTCACTGTCAGAGTGCAAGGCTCTGGGGAAACTGCAACCAAGACAGGAGCTAGTGTGTGAGGTATTCAACCAGGCTGCCAGCCTTTGTGAAGGAAAGTTCCCAACTACAAGAGCCATTCCCCATCCTGCCTTCCCGATATCCATTAGTGCTCCCTGAAAGCTTAGCCTCTGCTGAAGCCAGAAATCAAGGTAAAGCCACAGGTACTCTGGCCACAGGGCTCAGGCCCCAGATGTGTAGACTAGGCGAGGGGAGAAGCAACAGACCTCCTTCTCTGGCAGAGGAATAATCTTATGGTGTGGGGAGAATTAAAGGCATAATGTCATTAAATCAAATGATCACAGCAGGGTTCTTTTAAGTAGTTAAGTTGAAATATTTTAAAAAATCATGAAAAGTTTTCCAAGTAAGAAGAGACAATCCAGGTGTGGTGGCCCACATGCCTTTAATCCCAGCACTAGGGAGGCAGAGGTAGGAGGAATGCTGTTGGGCTCAAGGCCACCCTGAAACTACAGAGTGAATTCCAGGTCAGCCTGGGCCAGAGTGAGACCCTACCTCAGAAAACACAAACAAAAACACAAATAAAAAAAAAAAAAAAAAGAGGATACAAGGACAGAGGAGGGAAAACCTTCCCAGCATGGGAAAGGCATGGGGAGTAGTCATATGAAGGAATACCTGGACAGCAACTCTGTACTCCCAGGCACAGGTAAAACTAAAAGTTTTCCAAATGTTTACAAGAACATGCAAGCAAACCCTGTGACTGGACCTCCACTGGGCTCATGCCCTGCCCCTCAGCACAGGTAAAGCCCAGTCCAGCAAAATCTATGAAGGAGAATTTAATGCATTCCACTGGGCTTCCCCAGAGCTGCTTGGTGACCATGTGTGGAAGTGAGCAGCGATTCTCACCCCGTTTTCACTTCCTACATGGCTTCCTCCAGGTTTCCTTCCTCTCACCTCCCGTGAGACCCCAACAGACTGATTTAAATACTGATTTGAACGTGTGACTTGTTTTAAATTCATTTAAACCCATGCTTGTATGCACAGTTAAATCTAATTTTATGCTGCTGTGAATATATTTTAGTCTATCTTAAATTTTAATCAGAGGCAATTTTTAGGACTAGAATGTTTTACGAGCTACAAACTTCCATACACTTAGTACAATGTCATGAAAACACGAATGCATGGAGGAACAATTGAGGAAATAAATATTTTGTTAATATTTTATTCAAGAATATTTTAACTGTGTAGCTAAAAATATGTTAAATACTGTGAGTGTTGAAAGGGTAGTAGAAGGTTGGGGAGATGGTTCAGTGGGTAAAATGCTTGCTTGCAAAGCCTGCTGGCTGGGGTTCAATTCTTCAACCACCCACAGAAAACCAGATGGGTATTTGTTTGCATTGGTAAGAGACCCTGATGCATGTGTGCGAGTATGCACACACACAAATAAAAAAGTAAATATCTTTTGTAAAAAGGTCTCATTTTTAGCAATGATGGAGAAAGTAGGGACCATACTTATAACCACTGTTATGTAGAAAACTTAACAAAATATATGTGGGCAAAAGTCTTCAAGCCAAGTCAAATGGGTTTGTTATACCCATCAAATTGCCCTGTAAATATTTATGTTCATGTCCATATATTAACACTGTGATCCCCTTTGGTCAGAGAAGCTTTTTTATTTTTCCGCGTGGCAGTGACCACTGGGGAAGCTCAAAACTCATCAGCGTGCTGAGGGTAAGTGACTGTCGGGTGCTCAGCACTAAATTAGACATTTCTAACTGCCCTTCGTGGCCCAGGGAGCATTGTAGAAGAGAGGGTGAAATGTAAGTGCCAGAGGATGGGAAGGAGTGCCATGGGACACTGTCTTCTGGACATGGAGTGGCTGTTGAATTCATGCCTTCACCACAGCTGTCATTCCCTGCAAAAGACTTCCACAGTATTGGGCCCATCAACATTCCACCATGGATGAAGGAGGAGGGCAAACAAAAGACATCAAAACAGAAGAAGGAATATTTGGAAAGAAGAAAGGAGATACAAAAGATGGTAATAGGACAAGATTATGATATATATGTAGGAAAATTGTCAATACAAAGTTTTCAGGGAGGGTAGGTGTGATAGTTTGAATAGATGGCCCCCAATATATTCAGTTTTTTTATTGTTCATAGTTTGCATCTGCAGCCACGTGGCTGGAGGCAGTGTCACTGGGTGGATCTTAAGGTGTGGTGGTGGGTTTCAGATTTCAATCTAAAGATATGCAAAGTGTGCCTAGATGGAGTTCCTGAAGTGTGCTGTGGCTTTTAGCTTTTAGGCTTGTATTTCTCTCTCTCTCTGCTTTGTCCTGTGAAGGCAGGCCAGCTTCTTCTGCCATAATGAAACTTCCCCTGGATCTGTAAGCTTCAATAACCATCCCTTCCTCCATATCTGTGTCTTGTCTGAAAGTTCATCTCAGGTGAACCTGTCTGCTACAGTAGGGCTTGGGGGAAGGGTGGGGAGAACTCAAAACTGAACCTAAATTGAACTGGTACCATAGAATCCTATATCTTGGAAGTTAGACTAAAAGGTGGAACTTTCAAAAGGATCTTAGGGGGAGCACTTGAATTGAAGGGCCCTGTAGAGGGTAACATGAAACCTAACCTTAAATTTCTCTTATTTATTTTTCTTCTTGCCTCTTTCTTTTTTCTTTTCCCTTGGTGCTGGCCTGTAACTCGCTGTATCAGGATGTGGTTTACATCTACAATGGACTGTTGATCAGAGAGACCTGCTAGATCTCCCAAAACAAATAAGACAGACTTCTGTCAGAGCACTTGATTACCCACCAGAGGTTAATGGTAAGACCCTGCTGTTGAAGACACCAGACACTGTTGGCACAGACTATGGAGGGACCTGGTTGGAATCCAGAAGAGAGCAAGTCCCCAGCCAATTAGCCCATCTAGTGCTGGAAGGCACTACATGAGCTACCAGGGAAAGTGGCCAACATCTGTCCAAGCAACTCAAAGTCTAAGCAACTCAGAAGCAAACAACCTGATATGATGCTCACACAAGTGCAATAGTGGCACACAGCCATGGTGGGTAACCAACTGTTCTTGGATTGGCTAAAAGATCCACTTAGTGGAAAGGCAACCATATCTGGAACTAGGAAACAAATCAGAATCATATCCAGATAGTGATTCTGCTTTCCATTGTCAAGCTCCCACTAATTTGGGGCTATAACTTCTACACCCTTTAAATGATCTCTAAATTAATAGTGGTTAACCCATTTAACTGGTGCTGACTTCATCCTCCCTTGGAGAATTTGCTTCTCTTTTTCAGATGGGAGCTGGACCTGAGGAGATAAACAACCCAGTGCACTCCTCCCCAGCCCCAGCTGAAACCACAGAGGAATTGGGGAAATGAGCAAAAGAGCTGCTTTCTTAGTGAATCTGATATCAGCACAAGGGTGAAGGAGATAGACACTGAGAACACTCAACACCTCCTAAGCCAGAGATCCAGAGGTTCCTAAGTGCCCATCATGGAAGTAGGCTTAAAATGCATCTAACATAGCTCAAAGAATTTTGCAGAAAAGGGGGTGGAAAGATTGTTAGAGCCACAAGTTGGGACATTTTACACAGAGACATTGCCTCTCCCCCATAACTGACTGCTGCCCCCAAAGTGCATGACCCACAATCCCCACAGGGTTGACCTGCATCCCCAACAAGGAAGGGCTCTTCAGAAAAGGGGCAGGGAGAGGGAAAGAAAGGATGGTACCCACATGTGTTGTTTACACACAAAGTATGTCCATATCTAATAATAATAATAAAAGAGCAAAAAACAAAACAACAACAACAAAAAGTTTTCAAGCCAGGAATAGTGATGTGTGTTTATAATTCCAGCACGGGAATCTGAGGCTAGCTAGAGGATCACAAGTGTGAGGCCCACATGGACAATGTGGTAAGACCCTGTCTCAAAAACAAACAAACAAATGAAAGATAGTTCTCAGGCCTTGGGGGGCACTGAGAAAGAGATGGAACAGGTGAAAGTGAGCCTGCTATGGGCCTGACTGGAGCTCCTTCCTGCTAGATAGTCAACTCTAGGCAGAAAATTTGCTGAACAATAAAGCATGTGAACACAGAATAAGGAGGGATAATAATCTGAGAAAAGACCAACAAGGATGAAGCTGCTTAAACTTTTTCCCCTTGTGAGCCCTTCCCACCCAAGAAACTTTCACATGACCCTGGGTATGTAGGTATACAAAATAGGTATAGAGATCAAACATTTATTGATAATAAAGCGTAAATAATTTTATTTTAAAACAATTCTTTGATATATATGCACATATATAATTTTACCATTTATTAAAGACAAAAGAAAATTTGCTTACTAGTGAAGTGGATATACATATTTATTTTAACATAAAGAATCAAATTTCAGCTAAATATTTGATACTTCAGGATGTCAACTATCTTCAATATTTTTGACAGCTGACCACTATTTTTATTTTATAGTCATTGTTAACTTCTTATTGCTGGGACAAAATACCTGACCAAAAAGCAGTTTGTAGAAGGAAAGGGTTTATTTATTTATTTTATATTTTATGAGCGAGGGAGTGAGATAGCAAGAGAGGGAGAGAGAGAATTGGCATGCTAGAGCCTTAGCCAGTGTAAACTAACTCCAGACGTGTGCAGCATTTTGTGCATCTGGCTTATATGGATTCTGGGGAGCCAAACCTGGGCCCTTAGACTTCATAGGTAAGTGCCTTAACCACTAAGCCATCTCTGCAGCCCAGAAAGGGTTTATTTTGAGGGCAAGTTTCATCATGGCAGTAAAGTGTGTCAGAGCAAAGGTTTAGCATTACATCTGGTCATGGCAGCTAGGAGGTAGCAGCAAGAGTGAGGTGAGCTAGCAAACATGCAGTAGGACTGGACTAATAAACTGCAAAGCTCACCCCAGTGACATGCCTCCTCCAGCAAGACTCTACCTCCCACAGATCCCACCAGCTGGGGATTGAGTCTGAGGCTTTCTCATAAGGCTATGGGGAACATTTCACATTCAAATACCACAATCATCAATGCTGCAAATGCTGTGCCATATAAATATGCACTACCAAATGGCAGAAGTATGTTTAGGGTGATTTCAGAAATGGTTGGAAATTCTATCCTAATCCCAAGCCAAAATTCATGGGCTGATTTTTTTAATGAAGCTCAAGTCAGCTCAGCAAGTCAATGCACTTTTAAAAACCAGACATTCTAACACAATACGTTCCAAAGTTACACTAATTTGATACATGCTGAAGAATGATGGTGGGAAAGCATTAAAAGAGGTTTTTTTCATAATTAAGTCATTATGTTTCTATGAGAGCAGTGAACTTTGTATGTACAGTAAAACATTCCAATTGGTAACATACAACGGTCTCTATCTGAGCTGCAGTGTCTCAGGAAGTGTTTATTAGTGTTATGTAGTGTTGCACATGCTACATGTTCAGAACCAAGACTATAGTGGAGCCATGAAATGCAACATGGGTAATATTTCCAGAAGTACTTTGGATTCATTACATTTGATTTTTGAATGAATTTTTGGCCATTGTACATGTAGAAATGTTTTAATACAACAACTTTTCCAAGACACTCACATTTAGTTATGGGTGTACATATGGTGTCATGACCTACAGGTTAACAAACTGTGAACTCAGCAATTATAAGCTCAGCAGTCCACAGACCTCATGCACAACATACACATTCTGACAGCAAGAGACATCTCAGGCTAATTTTTCAGTGGGGATGCATGTGAGTCTCACTTGTCTTGGTAGTAAATCTCCTCATGACTCACCCCTCAGAAACTTAAAGTCTTAAGAGCAAACAGTGGAGGAATCAAGGTGATCTGCAAGCAACTTAACTAGTGCCTGCCCACAAAGAGTCCAGTAACATAATGTAATTTAGCACTCAAGAACGTGACCTTCACAGTGTCCAAGATCCAGTCAACAATTACTAGACACATGAAGAAATAGTATAATGTGAGCTAATATTTGGAGGAGGGAGAAAGAGAGAGGTTGTACAATTAGCAGACAAAAATCTTTAAAACATATATTATGAATATTTTTTCAAGGCCTCAAAGGAAGGAATAAACATGATAAGGATTGAAATGAAAGGTATCAAAAATCAAATAAAACTTCTAGAGATAAAAAATAAAATGTGTGCCTGGAAGATATTAGCAGCAGATATGGAAGAACAAGTGTTCACCAAACTTGAAGGCATGATGACGAAAAACCTAGGGCTGAAAGAAATTCTTTAAAGCAATCACAGAGAAAAACACATGGTGTAGAGAGCAACAAAGCTATGAACTCAGACATCTTCTCAAAAGCTGTGCAAATGAAGACAGCAGAGGGATAGAGTTCAACGGTGAAAGAGGAAGTATTCTAAAAGTCTAAAATTCCACACTTGCAGTCTGTCAAAAATTAGAACAAAATGAAGTCACTATAGAGAAAATATAATAAAATCATTTTTCATTAACAAACTTACTTTACAAAAGTACGTAAGAGCTAGCTAGCTTTTGGGGGAGAAATAATTGATAAGAGGTGGAGACTTGCATCTACCCAGATGAATAAGGAAGGTTAGAAATAGTAAGTGATGGGTTAATCGTACTTTATATAGTTAATAAAAACAAGAAAGATGTATGTCCATATCCCAAAGAATAGGTGGAGAACATTGAGCTATATTGTGGTGAGGTTCTTACCCTATTGCACTACACACGATTCATTTGTAAAGCTATTTAGGGACATTTAAAGATACCCTGGTGTAAACTAATAGTATATTTTGTGAAATTAAGCAAGACCATGCAAAATAAACAAATGATGACAAATAGGTTGATAATGACAGTCTAATAGAACATTCAAAAAATAAACCCTCAAAAAAGTGAAAAAAGGAAGAAAGAACAGATGGGACAAATATAAAACCAAGATGGTAGCTTAAATCCAACTTTATGGATAATTACAGTGAATGTTAATTGTCTAAGTACTCCAATTAAAAGGTAAAAGCTGTGGGACTAGCATTTTCAAAGCAAAGTCCATCTATATGCTATCTATAAGAAACACAATTTAAAAACACATACACAGATGGACTGAAAGTTACAGGATGGGAGATGGAATACTACACACACACACTAATCACCAGAAAGCAACAGTAGCTAAATTAGGAAGACAAAATAGGATTCTGTACTAGTGATTATTTCTAGATAGATGAGGGTGGGGAATTTTATAATTATAAAAGGGATCAAATTATCAACAAATCATTTTCGTAGCAATGTTAACACTCAGTTTAAAGGTCAGGAGGGACTAGGACATAAAGGAGTTAAATAATATGTTCAGAGTATGACACTGGACAGAGGAACCAGGATTTCCTGGATTCTGAATGCTTCGTTCTCGGGCTGGGTTCACTGACCACACTTCTGTTCCCTGCTCCCCTAAGGGGTTCTGGATCATACACTCAAATAAGATGAAATGTTGCTTTATTTATTTATTTGTTTGTTTGTTATTTATTTTGGTTTTTCAAGGTAGGGTCTCACAATTTACTATAGAGTCTCAGGGTGGCCTTGATTGAGCTCACAGTGATCCTACTACATCTGCCTCCCAAATTCTGCCACTACGCCCAGTTGATGTTGCCTTTAAAAAATTGTTTGTTTTTGTTCATTTTTTATTTATTTATTTGAGAGTGACAGACAGAGAGAGAAAGAGGCAGAGAGAAAGGGAGAAAGAATGGGCATGCCAGGGCCTCGAGCCACTGCAAACGAACTCGAGACATGTGTGCCCCCTTGTGCATCTGGCTAACGTGGGTCCTGGGGAATCAAGCCTCGAACTGGGGTCCTTATGGTTCATAGGCAAGCTCTTAACCGCTAAGCTATCTCTCCAGCCCAGATGTTGCCTTTTTTAATAAGGTCTTGCACTCAGCAACCTCAGCGCAGGCTTCTGGGGAACCACGAATTCATCCAAGATACCTGGGGAAGTACTTGTTTCTTCCCCATCACATTTACCATGGCTGGCTTCCAGGAGCAGACCCAACAATGATCACCCAGAGGGAAAATGGAAAGAATGCTGGCCCTGCTTGCTTGTCAAAGAGGCTCAGGTGGGATGGATGGTTGAAGTGTTTGGAGGTGCCAAGCCCCCTTACTGCTCTAAGAACAGAGAGCCTACCTGGGAGAAAATGTGGCCTTACGAAGAGTGTGACCTCAGGAATGTTGGCTGAAGGCACCTGTGGTTTGGAGAATGACTGTCTCTAAGGGGTCTCCTATCAGGTAGCAAGCCAAGAGGTTCCTTCTAGCAATGGTAAGGATTGTGGGCACACTGAGAGGCAGCTGTATTACAGCAGATAAGATGGCCCAAGTCCAGGATAGGTTGCTTCATGTGCAGAAGCCAAGATGATATGAGACCCAGGTACTCCCCTCATACCTTTTCCACACACTGCCCAGCTCCTAGAAAAAAACATTACCCTTTAGTTTAAAAAATGAGTAATGCGGGACTGAGGAGAGGGCTAAGTAGTTAAGAGTGTTTGCTGAGTGTGGCCAAGCCCATTTGTAACCCCAGTCCAAAGGGTTGGAGAAGAGAATTGCTGGGGCTTGTTGATCCACAGCAGCTCTGGGGTTGAGGAAGAGATCATGTCTCAAAGGAAAGAAATACGTGCATAAGTGATAACAAAAGGATATCCTATATCTTCCTCTGGCCTCTGCATGCGCAAACATAGGGCATGGGCATCTGCACTCTACACACACACTCTATGCAGACAAGCAAAATAAATAAATAAATAATAAATAAAAGAGTATCTGAAAGACAGCCATTGTAAAACAGAGTGTAGCCAAGGTTTTACATCTCTGTACACAAATGCTCTTTCAACTGAATGAAGCTTTCTTCCACTATTAATTGGATATTTTATTGTATCTCTAGTGCCTCTTTTTAAGGCAACCATGGCTATAATGTACCATTAAATTATATAAAACAAATAACTAGCCTGGATGTGGTAGTACACACCTGTAATCCCAGCTTCTAGGAGGCTGAGACAGGAAGATCATAAGTTTGAGGACATATTGGGCTACAGAGCAAATTCAAGGCTATCATAAGTTACATATCAAGACCTTATGTTAATAAAATAACAAAATACAATAATAGTAATAATATGGTTACTATGAATCTGGTGCTGCTGGCACACAGACACAGCAGATAGGAGCATAAGTGTGTCATCCCTCATCCCTCACCACTCTTCACTCATCACTCTTCCCTCACCTTCATCCCTCATTCCTAATCCCTCATCCTTAACCCTCATCCCTCATCACTCATTCATTTACATAAGAAAAAACAAAGAGAGTATGGACCGCAGCTCTTGCCTTGATTTGTTACAAAGCATCTTAAAGAAACTGAGACAGCAGAGAATCATGAAAATACGTATGCACCCATCATGTGACATCACCTCTACCCAGGCACCTTCCTCCCATGTTCCCAGCAGTCATCTCTGTCCTTGACCTTGTTGGTTGATTATTCATACATTTTCTACATATGATGATATCCCTAAGCAATAAAGAATAATGTTTTTCATGGTTTAAACTTCAAAGCAATGGCATGCATATGCAAACTTCTGTAACTTTGGTACTAAACAGCCAGCATTTGGAGACTAATTCATGTTTTGTAAATGGTGCTGGTACACTCAAAGCCGTTGCTGAACTCACAGCCCTCCAGACAACCAGAGACCCCAGGACAGTGGCCCTCAGAGCTGGTGGAGATTGTCCCAGGAGCTGAAAAACCACTGTGGGCTGGTCCCAGGTAGAAACAGGGAGGCCTTGAGGGAGGAGGGGACCCCTGCAGATGTAGTACCAGGTGCAGAGACCCACCTGCCAGTCTCCTGCCTTCTCAGAAGTTGGATGCCACCCTTTCCTCTTCATCCTGTGTCCTTTAAGTGGTGAGAAGCAGGTGCAGGCGTCTGTCCTGACAGAGCATGTGCAATCTGCACCTTGAGCTTCTGCCCTATTTCAAAAGATTCATAAGAAAAGTTGAGCTTTTTTTTTTTTTTTTTTTTTTTTTTTTTTTTTTTTTTTTTTAATAAGCCACCTTTCCAAATCTCTCTGCTCCAGGATAACAGAAGAACCTTGGAATGCTTTCACTGTAACAACCTATCTCTTCTTAAATGTTACTTTTTAAAATTCCTGGATGTTTTATTCTCTGTGTTTCCTTTTTATATCAAGATTATTACTTCTGTTGCTGTTAGACATTATCAACATTTGTTTAGCTTTACCTATGTTTGTTGTTGACTGCTGTACAGGGCATGTTTGTACACACTGGGAAAAGTCTGGAGTCCCAGACTGAATAAAACGGAGAAAGTGGGCTGGAGAGATGGCTTAGCAATTAAGACATTTGCCTGCAAAGCCTAAGAACTCAAGTTCAATTCCCCATTACCCATGAAAGCCAGCTGTACAATGTGGTGAATGTATCTGGAGTTTGTTTGCAATGGCTAGAAGCCCTGGCATGCCCATTCTCTCTCTCTCTCCCTGCCCCTTCTCTCTTTTTCTTTCTCTGTCTCTGCTACTCTCTCTCAAATTAATTAATTAATTACATATTTTTTGAAAAAAGGAGAAAGTGATCTGAATACCAGGTTTCATCTCCCTTTCTTTGTTTCCTGATGACAGATTGATGTGACCAGCTTCCTCACTGTGGTGGTTTGATTCAAGTGTCCCCACAAACTTAGGTGTTCTGAATGCTAGGTTTCCAGCTGGTGGAGTTTTGGGGATTAACACCTCCAGGAAGCAGTGTATTGTTGGGAGCGGGATTATAGGTGTTATAGCCAGTGTCCTCTTGCCAGTGTTTTGGCACACTCCGGTTGCTATGGTCCACCTTATGTTGGCCAGGGGGTTATGTTCACCCTCTGCTCATGTCATCATTTTTCCCTGCTCTCATGAAGCTTCCCCTTCAAGTCTATAAGCCAAAATAAACCTCTTTTCTCCCACAAGCTGCCCTTGGTTGGGTGATTTCTACCAGCAGTGCGAAGCTGACTGCAACAGTGGCACTCCTGCCATGCCGTTCCTGCAGTGAGAGGCTGTTTCTCCTTAAACAGTAAACCAGAGCAAACCTTCACTCTTTAAGTTGCTTCATGTCAGGTATTTTGTCACAGCAACTAGAAGAGTAATGGATACACTCAGTTAACTGTGCTGGATAGGATCGATTCTTTCCACTTCTTCCATGTTCATCTCTTCCTCTCACAAAATTTATTCTTCCCCGTGCTTTCATGATTGGGATGTCTTCGTTCCTTCTTCGTGTGCAGCATTTCTTTATCTTCTGAGATGCTGGCTCAGTGGTCATGCCTTGCTTTAGTTTAGTTGTCTTGAAATGTCTTTGTTTCTCCATCCATTTTAAAGATAATGTTGTTGGGCATGGTAATTCTGGTTTGTAGCTACTTAGTTTCTGGGCTTAAAATCAGTCATTCTGTGCTTTGCTAGCTGTAAAGAGGGATGTCTGCTGAGATGGTGTCTGATGCTATCATCTTATGTGAGTTGATGTTTTTCTCTTGCTTAATATTGTTCCTTTGATCTGTGTCTCAGCACTGGAACTATAATGTTCTGTAAAGAGTTTCTCCCTGATCATGCCTGTTTGGGGGTTCCTAACACCTTGGCCGTCCTAAGACCTCTTGTGTTTTTATGTCCACTTATTTGCCTAAATCTGGGGAGTATAAGCATGAACAACCATGTCTAGCTGTTCATGCTTGATTTTTCACATTGCATGTGTTTCTGTGTTGCAGGTCTCACTACTCCTGGTACAGATATCTCCTCCAGTTTTATTTGAAGATTTTCTTAGTGAACAGCCTTCTCTTGAGGGTTCAAATCCTAACACCAACTCAGAGAAGAGAGGGGAAAAGACATTGTAACACCAAAAATATAGAAATATGCTTAAGATTAAATACCATGGTTTGTTGTCTGTAAGTAGAGAAGTCAATAAAAAATGCATATATATTAAAAAAACAGGATAATTCATCCTTTCTACTATATCTATTTTTGATTCAAATGCTATAAATCATTTGAAGTCTAATCACAGGTAAATGACACATTGATAGATGTACCAGCTACACTGATTTGTTCACTAAACAACATCTACATGGATTGAAATACAATGTTAAACCTTATAAAATATCATTATGTGACCAATAAAAATTGTAAAATGTAAAAAAAAGAAGTACACTTAAGGTCAATTAAATCTAGTGTTATTCTATCAATGATTTAGAATAGAAAATGGAAGGGATAATGAGTTTGCACTGAAGCCACCCCGAGCCCAGGCCAGTCAAGTGTCTTACAGTCACCAGAGCTATCTTTGCTTGAGCAACTTTTCCGCTTTGCACACCAGGAGCCTCTAACTGTCCACACACAGCTTTGTAGCTGTGGGCTGGGCAGGTGTTCTCTGCCCCAGAGGTTCTCCACATTCTTCCACCTGAAAGGGGCTAATGCTGTAGCCAAAGGGTATCTCCCAAAGTGCAATGGGACATTAGTACAGACATCTGTGACAAATGACCAGTCTATATCTTTGAGTCTTACTCAGCATGAAACATCCCAGAGGAGGGACGAGGTTGCAGAAATCGACTATTTCACCTGAGCTTCAGAGTTCTCCTTCCTGGTGGCAGACAATCACCTATCAGATAGGGGGGTCTGGCCACTAGTCTTCTCAGGCATCCTAAGGCGATGGACTGTGTTCCTAGCCACTGCAAGTGGGGCTGATGTGCACAGTACTGCCCAAGCCAAGCCTCCAGCTGCCTGAACTTCTTGGTGAGTTCCCCAAGTTCTGAATTAGCACCCAGCTGATGTCAATTTGGGAGGTGGAGCCTTGCTGGAGTAGGTATGTTGTTAGTGGCAGACTTAGGGGTGTTGTAGCCACCTCCCCTTGATAACTCTTGCTGCTGTTTTCCACTTGCCTTGGCAGAGGTGATGTCCAGCCTCTGCTCCTGCCATGCTTTCCCGCTGCCTTCATGAAGCTTCCCCTTGAGACGATAAGCCAAAATAAAAAACGTTCCTCCCATCAGCTGCTTTTGTTTGGGTGCTTTATCCCAGGAATGAGAAGGTAACTACAAACCCACTTTCAGCTCTTCCTCTCTTCACAACTGCTTCCTACTCAGGGTCTGTGGTTTGTGGTCCCTAGGTCCCTGGTCTGTGATTTTCCTTGTTTTCAGAGTCTTGAACAGTAGGCTCCTTTTCAAGATGGTGCTTGGCCATAGCCCTCTGAGATACAGGGAGTAACAAGACAGACTTCTGACCCACCACTGGAGGAGTCTCTATTTTATCAAATACTCCAACTGAATAGGACACTTCAAAAACAGTGGACATATCTGTGGACAGGCTACCAGTCTCTTTTCACCTGGACTTACCTTTGGGATGAGGCTTCTGTTCCTCTCCCATCAGGGAGCCATAGAGCCTACCATTGCCAACTTCTTGACATTTCATCACCTCTCTGTTTTCCACATCTCCTCAGCTGTCTACCACCTCCCCCTGTGACTTCTAATGCTCTTCCAACATCATTCTTTCTGTGGAATGGAATCTAGTCTCCATACCCTTGACTTGTTATTCACTGTTTTACACAGAGGCAACTGTTCATACAGGGTCTTGAAGACTTGTGTTTTTAAAACATGTTTTCTCAGGGTTGGGGAGATGGTTCAGCAGGCGAAGGTACTTGTTTGCAAAACCTAATGGCCCAGGTTCAAGTCCCCAGCACTCATATAAGCCAGATACACTAAGTGGTGCTTGTGCTTGGAGTTTGATTGTACTGGCAGGAGGCCTAGTGTGCTCATTCTGCTCCCCCATTTCAAATAAATAAGTATTTAAAAACACATTTTCTCTCCAGTTTTCATCCCACAGGCAATTGGAGGGTTTGGGTCTGATATTTGTTGTGTGTGTGTGTGTGTGTGTGTGTGTGTGTGTGTTTCCCCTATCAACTCACACTGGGGTTTTGGTTTTTTTGTGAATTTTATAATTTTGAACTTTCAGTGAGTATTTATGAAACTTTCATGAAGCCCAGCTTAACCTCATGTTCTTCTAAGATGCAATTCTACTCTTGTCAGACACCATAGATATGTTACCAAAAGAAATCAACGCTATAACTTTTCCAGTAGAAACTTTTATTCTTATCCAAAGGTTGAGAGAATAATAAAATAACCTTCCCTTGTATCTATCCCTCAGTACAATATTTATTCTTAGACATTGTTATCATGAGAACTTCAATGAAATGTATCTTTGTTGATATTTAAGCATTTTCATCCTCAACAGAGTTAATGCCAAACCAAAAAGAAAGAATTTATTTGTGTTTAAACAAATGGGTCCTTGCTTTTTAAAACTGTGGTTTAAAGATTTTTGTTTTGTTTCTCTCTCCTCTACTTTGGGTATGTTGTTTTGTAAACCTGCAACCTTAAGAGGGGTGAGGTATGGAGGGCCTTGGACTTCGAGATTATAAGACAGTTCCACAGTTAAAGGGACTTGCCTGTAAGCCTTCTGGTCTGAGTTCAATTCCTCAGCACCCATATAAAGCCAGATGCAAAGTGATACATGTGCCCATGATACCAACACATCTATAGCTACAGGACAGAGCCAGGAGAATCCAGCTCTCAGGTCAGCTATTTTGGAGCACACAGTAGCAAAACAACAGAGTCTCTGTCTCAAAGAAGATGGAAGAAGGCCAGACAGGTTCTCCAAGTTGCTCTTACATGGAGCAAAAAGTAAATACAGAAACCCAGGCCTGGCTACATTGAAGATACAAGTGAAAAATTATTATTTTTGTTGTTTGAAGTCAACTAAGTTCAGAATGTCATCCAACAACAGAAAACAATGGCATTATAAATAAACTCTGTCCTGTAAAGCATTATTTATAGTCAAAATATTTTTGTTACCAAATTTTAATTTATTGTTTTTAACCCTTCTTCCAAGAAAGTAAATTAAAACAGAAGTTTTTAGCTTTTTTTTTGTACCATGGAGCCCTTAGATAGATTCTACTGATCCATCCTTACAATAATGCCCTTAAACACACTAGATGACTGTCAATTTGAATGTGGAATGTCCCCCCTAGGCTCAGGAGTGCTGTGGAACCTTTAGGAGGCGGAGCCTTGCTAGAGGAAGTGTGTCACTGGGGTGAGCGCTGAGGTATTGTCGACAGCCCTGGACTTCCTGTTTCTGGTGTGTACAGCTGGTGCTCAGTGGTCTGCTCTGCCATACTTTCCCCACCATGATGAGAAGCTGTAGCCAAAGCAAACCATTTTCTTCCATAAGCTGCTTCTGGTCGAGTATTTGGTCCCAGCAATAAGAATGAAACTGAGGAAATGGAATATATAATTAAGTTAGCTATTTATTTATCAAAACAGTGGCTTTTATGGTAAAGGGATATGTGTTTGAATGGAGTCTAATGGAGACCTTGATAGCTCCTGTAAATTTGAAGTACAATGGACACAAATAACTTCTTAAGATAACTGGGGCACTCCTATGATGTGGAAGGAGCTGTGATTTCTAATTTCTGGTTTAAATGACTGTGGTTTGCTACCTCTATGAATAATTAAACGAAAGACTAATTTTCAGTTACCTATTAGTGAAAATGAAGGGTTATTTTTTCCATGCATGTTCATGGACTCTAAATTCTGTTCTACTCCAGGCCAAGAACTCTGAGCCTCCCATTTAGAGCTGACAAGATTTGTGTTTCTCAGTTAAGGTGCTGAGTCTGACAATGATCTTCCTCCTGAAGCACAAAGAGCTGATGGAGGCTGTCAGGGAAACCAGGTTCATCTTCCCACTCATCAGCCTGCATCTCACTGGTAAGGGGAAAGTCGTAGCATGGGAATATGCTTCAGTGATGACGGCTTTGGGGTGTCATTTACACCATAGCAGCCTGAGCACACACATGGATGGGCACACCAACATGTTCTGTTTGCATCGAGAACAACTGACTCACTGTCATCTCCAAATACAAAGTTATCCATTTAGCACAGGAAATTGCCTTATTTCCTGATGACATGTATGCTAAGACTGCCACAAAGGAAGTCTTGGGTAATTGTTAGCAGACCTAAGCAAACAACCAAAAAACTCTTAGTTAAGGGAGTGGTGAGCAGAAGAAAGGAATCAGGAAGAGCAGAGCAGGCAAACTGAGGGCAAGGTAGAGATCCATCCACATAGGCTTCCAGAGTCAAGGTCGCAAACAACGCCCTGTCCTCAGGTTGGGCTCTCTCTACACACCTTCAGTCCTATCTTTCATACAGATTGGCTTCACTTGCCTCTCAGTGGGTATGGCAGGAAACAATGTCCGTACGTCAAAGTTTTATGTGTTTTGTAGCTGTAGCTGACTGAAGGGAAGTTTACCTGAGTCTCTGGTTCCTATGCCCCAAACCCACAATGATGTACACTGATTGGCCAACCAGCCATGTTCAGGAGCTGGGTGACATTATACAAAGTGGAGTTTTCATAAGTTATCATGCACATGGAAGAAGAGGTAGAGATGGAAGAAGGTTCCAGAAAAGTGGAATGAAGGAAGGGAAGGCTAAGCAACTTATCCACGGTAAATACACAGTGAGGCTGTGGCTGGAACAGTCCCACTTACTTCCACATGCATGTTGTAGACAAACCCTGAGCTCCTGTTGGTGGCTGTGGAAATTCGCCTGTGACACTACCAAGCAGCTCCTGTGCTTCAGATCTCATGACACTGATAATGATGTTTTAAAAAACTAAGTGATACGTCGTTTTAATGCTTGCATATACGTGCGTGTGTGTGCGCATGCACACGTGCGGTCATGTATATGTAGGTGCATGTGTGTGCAGAGGTCAGAGGGCAACTTTGAGTATTATCCTCAGAAACACTGTCCACTACTTTTGAGACAAGGTCTCTCATTGGCCTAGAGCTCACCAAGTAGAAGGACTGGCAGGCCAGTGAGCCCTAGAGACCTACCCATCTGTACCTACCCCATGCTGGGATTACAGGTGTGTGCTATCATGTCTGGCATTTTATGTGAGTATTGAAGATAGAGTTCTGGTGCTCGTGTGGCAAACACTTAACCCACTGAGCTGACTCCTCAGCCCCAGCCTAAAGACTGTAACTTTAAGACCATATTTTTGAGCATAGATCATTAAAACTATTTTTGTAGGAAAGTTCTGGGCAACTTATTGGAATTGTCAGATTTGGGGGAAGCTCCTCTCAGTGTGGATCTAAAGGAGTGTTGGACAGAAAGGAGGCATCATCTGAGGCCCTCCACTCTAGAAATCCCTGGGGAACTAGAGGAAAAATTATCTTTTTGCGAATCCAGAAGTTAACTGTGGCTTTCAGCATTAATGACAAGAACACAAAACTCTTAACTTTCTATTATTTTTAAAAAATATTTTTATTTATTTGAAAGAGAGAGAGAAAATGGGCACACAAGGGCCTCTTGCCATTACAAATGAACCCCAGATGAATATGGCACTTTGTACATCTGGCTTTACATGAGTACTGAGGAATTGAACCCAGGTAGGCAGGCTTTTCAAGCAAGTACCTTCAACCACTGAGCCATCTCTCCAGCACCCTCTTTTTTTTTGAGGCACTGTTTCATCCTAGCTCAGGCTGACCTTGAATGCACTCTGTAGTCCAGGCTGCCCTGGAACTCATGCTGATCCTCCTGCCTCAGCCTCCTAAGTGCTGCGGCACAAGACATTAGAGTCAGGGTCCAGCTATGTAGTACATGCTGGCTTCACATACTCCTTCTTCCCAAATTTACTGTGTTCTGGAATGTGCCACCTCCCCTGACTTTAGCATACAAAGAAATTTTTGAACATATGGATTATATTTATGCATATTTACAACATTATAAATCAAAACCGAAAATTATTTAAGATAGTTATTTTACTATTTTATTTAAAAATAACAAAAGGACCTTATTTTTGAAAACAGAAAAACGTGGTGATGATAGCAACATTGCTGTACACTCTGTGTTGCTTTTGAATGTCTGCAGAAGACAGTGGATTACTACGTCTGCTTCTGTATTAAGTCTATGGTGAAATGTTGTTCTGTTTGAAGTGGATATGTGCTTGGCAAAGGAAGAAGTATCAAAATAGCCTTTTTCAGAAATTGTGGCTGTTTTGTGAGACTATACAAAAACTCATCTGAAGGGTGGAGAGACTGCTCAGTGGTTAAAAGAGCTTCCTGTATGAGTAATAGGGCCTGAAGGGGCCCAGCACCCATATAAACAGATGAATGTGGCCTTGCTCTGCTGCAACTCCAGTCCTGTGGGAAGCACAGACTGGAGAATCACTTGGATTCATGAAAATGGCGAGCTCTGGAGTCATATAGCTAAGCAATGGAGGACAGACTCCTGACATTCTTCTCTGGCCTCCACATGGAATGCCTCCATCTGCACACACCACATGCTACATACATGTACAGGTGGGGAAAACATAATTAGAGAGTACTTTATTGAAAGCTAGGTGAATATGAACTCTAACTCCTTGTCCATAAAATTTCTATATATTGTTACATTAAAATCATGCATCCACCTGTGATTAGGATTATACATTCTTATATTAAAACTTCCCACTTTGCTGGACCTTTTATTCAATAGCCCACCTTCATCAATGACAACACCCCAGTTTGATTAGTTATGCAGATCTGGTAAATATTGAAACATTTTGTTGTGCAATATTAAAATACAATGTGTCAATATCACTTATGAATTCACACAAAATGCATTTCAACTTTGGGATATTGTCAAGCCCAGAAAAGCAAATACACATTTCTCAAAATTCTATATCTTTTTGAAAGATGAAATGTTATCATGGGTAACAAATTCTGTCAATCATTGTCCCTGAAGTGACATGCTCATTTCATTACTTTCCAGGCAGTGTCTGCCAAAAGCTCACGGCTGGTAAGCAGTTTACTAAAGATGGTGTTCAGTGAGGAAAGAAATGGCGTTTCTGCTTTTCTCAAGTTGGACTCGGCACTTCTATATGCAGCGTGTGAGAGCTTTACATACCTTATGTATTGTTCAACTTATTACCTAGGGTGCATGTATACAAGACATACTTGAGAAAAGTGACTCAATAAAATTAACAACTTTTACTGGTTTATCAAAGGTAGTTTTAATTTAAGCTGGCACTTTTCCCCTTCAGGTTAAGAATAGAATAGAATGATCCCAGGGCTGGAGAGATGGGTCAGCAGATAAAGATACTTGATTGCAAAGCCTAATTGCCTGGGGTTAATTCCCTAGTATTCATGTAAATCCAGATGCAAAAAGTGATACATGTGTTTGTTGTTCATTTGCAATGGGAAGAGGCCCTGGTGTGCGCTCTCTCTCTCTCTCTCTCTCTCCTTCTCTCTATCTCTCTCTTTCCTTGCAAGTAAATAAGCCATGCCAAAGTGGGGCATGATGGTGCAGGCCTGCATAGTCCCCATGCTCAAGAGACTGAGACAGAAGAATCAAAAGTGGTAGGATAGCCTGGACTATGTAGCACGACTTTATCTAATGTAGCTTTAATGTCTATCAACATATCACCCTGGCATTCCAGGCAATGCTTTTCCACTGCAAGGTTGGGAGTGTCATTCAGGGACACTCTGCATTTTGAAGGAGGGAAGGAGAGAAAAGCCATAGCACAAGGCACAGTGGCAAGTCAGAAACTGGTTCCAGGGGAGTGACAGAAGAGCTCAATACTATTTCTGCCCCCTTGGTGCCTGGAAACACAAAGTGGAGGTTGACTCAGAAGAGTGTGACAGAACACCTGACTCTGGAGGTGTATGACGTCAGAACATGACCCAGGGGCTAACTGAAGGTGGGTCCCCAGAGTCACTAGGTCATGTCTCCTTCAAATACCTGCTCACCCTCTAAACTAAGGCCCAGGAATAGAAGTGGCGATATGCTGGTGGGGCTATGAACAGGCATGGAACGCAGCTGGAATCACTCCAACCTTGAAGGGAAGCTGTTACACATTCAAGTGTATACCTTACTCAGGTGTCTAGATGCCCAGCCAGGATTTTTCTACTGCATATTGCCTGTAATGATTTATCCCTGCTGTCAACTTGACTAGATTTAGAATCACTTAGCAGACACACCTCTGGGTACGTAAGGATCTTTTCAGAGAAGATGATCTGAGGAGGAGACCCACCATGAATATGAGTGGTACCATCCCATGGGCTGAGGATCTGAGTGAATAAAAGGGGAAAGAGAATGCCAAATGAGATTTGACAGTCTCCTTTCCCTGCTTTCTGCTTCCTGGTCTGCTAAGATGTGAGCCAGCAGCTGCCTCTTGCTCCAGCCACCACAAAGAACCCAACAAAAGTGACTTAAGGAGGGCTGGAGAGGTGACTTAGCAGTTAAGGCTCTTGCCTGCAAAACCAAAGGACATAGGTTCCATTCCCCAGGACCCATGTAAGGCAGATGTGCAAGGGGACACATGCATCTGGAAATTGTTTGCATGCCATGGCACACCCATTCTCTGTCTTTCTCTCTCTCTCTCCTTCTCTCTGCCTCTTTCTCTCTCTCAAATAAACAAACGAAATAAAATATTTTTTTAAAGGGACTTAAGGAAAGAAGAGTGAGTTTTGTCTCACAGTAGAAGGGTATAGTCCATGGTGGGAAGTATGATGGCAGAAGTGTGAGGTGGCTGATCACATTGCATCCATGGCAATGAAGCAAAAAAAGATGAATGACGGTGCTCAACTCTCTTTCTCCTTTTCATTCAGTATGGACCCTCAGCCCCTGGAGTGTTGCCACCACATTCAGGGTTGGTCTTCACATGTCAGTTAAACCTCTTTAGAAAGGTACTTACAGAGCATACCCAGAGGTGTGTCTCCTAGGTGATTCTAAATTCTGTCACACTGACAATGAAAATTAGTCATCACAACCACACACCCCCTTTCTTTCTTCTACCCAAGTCCACATTCTCCATGATTAAAGTGAGGAAGTCTATGAGATATACTGGGAGAACTCAATGAGGTATTCACCAGGCTCACCTCCCTTGGTGGGAGGGATGGGTCCTATAGGCTGAGGTACAGGCAGGTGGCAGGTGGTGGTCAGGATGACGGACAATAATGCAAGGCCCATGGAAGGCAACCCGAGAGAGCCCACATCCATCCCAGCAGGAGCACTTGCTACCCATGCCATTCTGAGCAGGTCCATGTTAAAATGGGGAGGTGCCCACATGGTATTTGACCATCTTGGGAAGACATTCCTATGGGTATGTTGTTTTGCTTACTTATCTGTCAGTGCTGAGGAACCAAACCTAAGGACTTACTCACGCTGAGAAGTGGCTCTACCACTGAGCCACGTGTACCCCAGCCCTATATTTATTTAAAATACTTAGCAACAATGTTATATCCCAACTCCAAAGTAAGGTTGTTTCATTACTCTTCCCACTTATCAAGGAGGAAATAGGCTCACAAAGGTAAGTGGCATAGATTATCAATAATGTTTCTTAATCTCTCATAAAAGCCATGTTAAAGATTTTTTTCTTTATGCTTTCCAATGTCTCTTATATAAGTATACTTCAAAATAAATTCCTTTTAGAATTTAGTGGCAGGTAAGAACCTAGATAATTAGAATTATATAACCTGGATTTATTTTCCATTTCTGTCTTGGGAATCAGAAAACTAGGGGATATATTTAGTTCTTAATCTTCACAGGTATGTGCTTTGGTATTTTTCACTCTACTAAGACCAAAAGGAGGGTATGAAAAGTAAAAGACAGCCTGTGCCCTTCAGCAGTTACACTTTTACAGGGCAGCAAAGAAGTGGCCCATAACACATTCAGTGGATGCCCAGGGGGAAATCCCAAGATTAGGTAGCCTGGTTCATCCTGAAGATTTTTGGCCTGGGCTGTGACCCAACAGCCACTATTTGTATAGACTTCCTGAAGCCAAGGTGTTGTCCTAAGAGTATCCAACACAGCAGCACCCAGAAGTTTCGCCATTGTAAACACATGAGACAAGATCTCGGAGGGATGAGAGAAGGCCTGGAGGGCTGCCAGAGAAGGGTGGAAGGGAGTTTCCCTGCTCCCCTGCCAGCCAGCTTTGGGGGCTGAAATCCACAGGTGAGGTAGGAAAGGTCAATTTGGCAAGAAGGCAACTGGCGCATGGAAATAGGCTGGGACCACTGGAGGAGCCAGATTCTCCCAGCTTCCTCTGCAGTAGTTCTGCCCTGTGGAGTTTGGAGATTTTGCTCTGTTTCATATCTATTCTCTGTAAGCATCCCAAGGACCGCAGCCCTGCCCAGGCTCCTAGCTGTGTGCTGGGCCTTCTGGCTCCAGGTCTGCTGCCTTTCTGGCTGGGAAGACAAATGTGAGGAGGGCCTGAATCCCTGAAACTAGTTGCAGGGCAAGGTCACTGTCACAAGGTAAGCTGCTTCCGCCTGCAAGGTGAGTCTGACGTTGATTTATGACTCCTTCTTACTACACAATACTGTAATTTGGGGAAATTATAGCATTATCGATTCCAGAAAATGTTCTCTTTGCTGAATCCCAGGGTCACGTGCTAAATGGAGCCTCAGGGGAATAACAGCACTTTGCACCTTATTGATTTGATGGGTCTGGCCTCCACTTGGATGGTGCTGCCCAGGGAACAGAGGCTGAGACCTCCGAGCCCTCATTTCTCCAAGGGGGCACTGTTTGTGAAGCAAGGCTCCCTCTCCCTGTGGCACGGTCTCTGGTGACTCCCACAGAACCACTTCACTGCGGCCACTATGTTGTATGGCAAATGCCTCCACATTCAGTAAATAACTATTGCCAGCTTTATCGAAAGCAGCTGGGACAAGTCATGAGGGACTACTGAAATTGAGCCTGTTGACATTCTCCCATAGAAGGAAAGACTTGGGAAAGGTCCTCAGACCCTCATGTGCGAGCTTAGGTACCCCTGAGGCAGCTGTATGCAATGACCCACAAGGTCTTCTGGCCTTAGGGTCTGTAGATGTATATAAAGGTCAAGGGACAGTGAGCTCCATCTGAGCAGCTATGGGGACATTGTCAGCCCTGCTGGGACAAAATTTCACGTTAGATCTGGTTTGGGGACTCCATGCTCTGTGAGTAACCCCTCACACTGAGACTGAGCGGGGAGTGTCCCCAGGAAAAATTCCCACACAGGGAGCTCCATCTGAGCAGCTATGGGGAAGTTGTCATCCCTGCTGGCATGAGGCTTATGGAGGGCTGCTTTGGGGCTCTGTATTTCTGTAAGTAACCTCTCACCCGGCTCTGTAACTAAACTCATTGGCTCACTAAAACTGGTTTTGGTGCAATCATGCTTTCGGTCTGTCATCTGTGCCCCATCTGGGGTGAATAGATGTGTATACTAAAGGTTTTATGCAACATACCCTGAGGAATGGCCTTGGGGTCCTCAGGCTACGTACAGTTCTGTCTTATGCTAGTCCAGATTTCAGGACAAGAAAGGAAGGACTGAGTTCAGGATTAGAAGCGAAATATCCTAATAGGCTGAGGGGATGCAGGGCGGAATAGTGGGATGGAGATGAATAAGGGGAGGGGCATAGCTCAGCGGTAGTGGGCCCTTGGCATGACCCCCAGTGGCAAGCCATGGGTAGGGGAGAAAACAAAGGAACAAGAAAGAAATGAATGAAAAAGTAGCAGAAAAAGTCTATTAATTCAGAATGAACACTGTAAAGAAAAAGTAAGTGATAATTTAAAATAGAATTGGCTTATTTGCTGGGTGCGGTGGTGCACACCTTTAATCCGAGCACTTGGGAGGCCATGGAAGGAGGATCACTGTGATTCAAGACCAGCCTGCGCTAGAGGGAGATCCTACCTTGGAAAAACAAAAAACAAAACAAAAGAATTGGCTTATTTGCCAGTCACGAGATACACTGGCAGTAAGGATTCCTTTGGAAGAAAACAATAGGATTTTTTCTGTCTGTATAAATGTTGTCCCCAGCCTCAAGGTGCATACTGGGTTGTGAGGAATGGAGAAGTGGAGAGGCCAGTTGAATGTGGGCTTTGGTCATGCAGGAATAAGTGGATCAGGAAAAAAGTGGATGGATTAGAGATTTAATTTGAGTATAGCAGGACTTGATGATAGATTCAATGTAGGGAATAAAGGGCTAAGAAGGTGACCCCTCACTATGACGTGATTATAAAATGTCCCCGATTGGCCCCTGTGTTTGAACAATCATTCCCTAGCGGCTGGCGCTGTTTGAGAGGTTTGGAACCTTCAGGAAGGAGAGCCTTGCTGGATTGAAGAAGTGTGGCCCTGGGAGGCGGGCCTTGACGTTTTTGTGGCTCATTCTCTTTTGGCTGCATCCCCTGCTGTTCTGTGGAGATGCGAGGTGGTGAGGAGTCCCTGCCTCATGCTCCAGACACCAGGAAAAAATGCACTACCACACCTTCCCTTCCATAATGGACTGTATTCCTTAAAACCATGAGCCAAAAAAGGAGACTAAGAATACAGGCTTTAGGGCCCCCTGCTGGAAAATGGTCACCTAGGGAAGTGTTTTCCCAGCCTAAGCCACTATGAAGGCACACTGAAGGAATTGCACTTGTAGTTCAAGGGAACCAGGCTACCCATCGAGCTAGCAGCCAAATTTGGTGTAGTCCACATCATACATGGCACAAGAAGATCGTGAAAGCTTGCAATAAAGTTCTAGAAAACTAATGTACCCAGACAACGTGTAGTAAAATTGCGTTTTCTGCATGGAGCCCCTAAGCGGGCCAGTTTTGAGCCTTTACTGTGACAGTAAAGCCCAAGTTGTAGTGGAGACTCCAGGATACTGGAGATGCCGAAACATCAACTACTGCTGAAGAAAGCTGCAGGCACTCAGTGGAGCAAGCCCAAAAGAGGGGCCATTTGTGCTCAGGGCACGAGCTGGAGGGGCGGGTCTACCCAAGGCTGTTGGAATGCGGATCATGTCCTGATGCCAGACAGGAGCTGCAAGATTTGATGTTTTTCCTGCTGAAGTTTTGTCATGTTATGATGCAATCTTTCTTTTCTATATTCCTGTTCCTCCCTTTTGGAATGAAAATGTCTTCTCTGGGCAATTATACATTAGAAGCATTTAACTTATCTGTTGATTTTAACAAGTCTAACAGTTAAGAGATTTCTTTGAGTCTCAGAAGAGACTTTGAACTTTTTATTTTCATATTTTTATTGACAGCTTCCATAATTATAGACCATGATAATTTCCTCCTCACCTCCACCTCTCCCCTCACAAATCCACTCTCCATCATATCCCCTCCCCCTCTCAATCAGTCTCTCTTTTATTTTGATGTCATCATCTTTCCTCCTATTATGAGGGTCTTGTGTAGGCAGTACCAGGCATTGAGAGGTTATGGATATTCAGGCCATGTTGTGTCTGGAAGACTGTATCATAAGCAGTCCTACCCTGCCTTTGGCTCTTACATTCTTTCCTCCACCTCTTCCACAATGGAGCCTGAGCCTTGAAAGGTGTGATAGAGATGTCTCAGTGCTGAACAGTAATATCACTTCTTCTTAGCACTATGGTGACTTTTGAGACTTTCAGTGGCCTCTGCCATCTGAAAAGAGAAGCTTTTTAAACCAAAAGTGAGAGTAGCATTAATAAATGGGTATAAACATTAAGAAAAGTGCTTATAAGGCAGTTTGGTAAGCATAATATATGCATTTAGCCAGACATTAGCAGGTATTACACCCCTAGGGCTCAAGACCTCCCCCATCTAGGTTTTCAGCACGGGGCATGTATTCCCTCTTGTGGCCTCCAGTCTAATTAGAGAGTGGTTGGTTTCCCCCATCACAGACATGCCATCATTGCACCACATGGCACATTTGGCCTAGCTGACCAATCTTAAGGCTTGAAATGTCTACTGCCAATTACCACCATTGATTACTTCTCTCTCTCATAAGGCTGCCTGCAGCATAGCTTTTTCCAGCTTTCTGTCAGCTGGTCCACAGGGAGGAAACTTTCAGCTCAGCTCCAGCTTGTGACCATCAGGCCAAGCATGTGGAGTCTTTAGCAATGGGGTCTTCCCATCTTGAACTTTTAACTTAAAAAAATACTTTTTATTTTTATTTATTTGAGAGAAAGAGAGAGAGAAATAAGCAGGGAAAAAGAGAGAAAAAATGAGTGCACCAGGGCCTCCAGCCAGTGCAAATGAACTCCAGATGTCTGTGCCCCTTGTGCATCTGGCTTACATGGGTCCTGGGAAATCAAACCTGGGTCCTTTGACTTTGCAGGCAAGAGCCTTAACTGCTAAGCCATCTCTCCAGCCTGAGCTTTGAACTTTTGACCAGTATTTGAACTGTAAGACTATGGAGGCTTTTAAGGTTTGACTGAAGGCATTTTGCATTGTGAGATGTTCATAAGCCTATGAAGGACAGGGGAAGAAAGCTTGCATGTGAAATGCTTCCTATAGGCTTGTGTGTTTGAACATTTGCTCCCTAGCTGATGAGAGGAAAGGGCTTAGTGTGGCTCCATTGTGGCAGAGAAAGGGTGGTAGAACAGAGGCTGGACATCACAATCTGCCACAACAGGTGGAAAACAGCAGTGAATGGCCTCTGGCAAGAGGAAGCTGGACTATAATACCCCAAAGTCTGCCCTGTAGCACACACCTCCTCTAGCAAGGCTCCACCTCTAAATTGCCACCAGCTGGGGATCAAGCATTCAAAACACATGAGTTTATGAGGAACATCAGATTCAAACCACCACAGTGGCACTGTTTTGTGTGGGTTGTAAAACCTTTAACCTACTTTTAAAAAATTGGACAACTACATCCAATTGACCACCCTGCTTGCACATCTTCTTGGATTGTAAGATCAAGAAGGCCCTTTTCTGGAGGAAGTAAGTGACAGGAGGGAGGCTTGTGCATTTGTAGTGCAGCTTGATTTCCTGTCCCATCTCTGCTTCCTAATCTTTAAGATGTGAGGAGTCCTAGCCTCAAGCTTCTGTCACCATGGAAGCTGCCCACCACCATGCCTTCCCATCATGAAAGACTGTATTTCCTCAAACCATAAGTGAAAATGAGCTCTTTTCCCCCCAAGTTTCTTTTTAGCAAGTTCTTGATCACAGCAATGAGAGAGGAGTAACTGATGCAGCCCAACACCACCAGTGGGTGGTTATCCCTTCAGGTGGGAAGATGGACAAATACAGCAAAAAGAAAACCTCCTTGTCTAACACTGGAAGCCCACAGGGGCATCTCTGAGGCAGCAAGAATAGGTGCTTCCCCAGAAGAACTTGACCCTATTTCTGCAGACTGTGAGGAGACTGCGCACCAGCTCTTGCCTCCCACACCCTGTGGCTAGAGGGTGCAGGCAGAACGACATTGAAGTGATTGTCCTGCCAATGCCAGTGCTTTACATCCTGCCCAAGGATGAAGTCTAAATCATTAACATGAAAGGAGAAACTGAATGGGATTGAGCTTTGGAGAATATATTAATATCCCCATGGTGGCCTCAAGACACTTGGGAGAAAAATGCTGAGTCACTGCAGGACATTTTATGGGGCCATGATTTTGACAAATTATTTGCATAACCTACTTTTTAAATTTTGGACAGCTAAATCCTGTTGACCAGACTGCGGCATATCCTACTGGATCATAGGGTCAAGATTTTCACGATGGAAGGAGCCTTAAAGGTCCCCCATGCCACTTGCTTCTCTTCACCCAGATCCCTGGTAGCATTCCACCAAGGATGGCCATTCTGATCAGCACTTTCCTGACATCATTCAAGCACTGCAAGGTCATAACTTGACCATGACATCATAACTCAAGTGAGAAGTGCATTTACCTACCACTTTGCCCCCCCCAATACCTGAAATAATACTCATCCTGATTCTTATTTCATTGTGAAAACTCAGGTGAGAAATATATTTGCCTGCCACTTACCACTCTCTCTCTGTCTCTCTCTCACACACCCACACTCACATGTAAACACCCCTAAAACAATACTCATCTGAAATTCTCTACTCTTCTTTCATTATAAAAATTATTTTAGCTGGGCATGGTGGTGCACGCCTTTAATCCCAGCATTTGGAAGGCCAGAGGTAAAAGGATCACCGTGAGTTTGAGGCCACCCTGAGAATACAGAGTGAATTCCAGGTCAGCTTGGACTATAGTGAAATGCTACCTCAAAATAAAAAAAAAAAAAAAAATGATCCCTTGGTCCAGTAAATGGATTGTGTAGATCACTAATGGCTTGCAACCTAAAAGCACTTGTCCAAGTTACAAATTCCAAACCCTCAGGCATCAGGAAACAACAGAGCAAACTTGGGTCCCTCAGTTGCTCTGTTTGATTTAATTCTTCAGAAGAGTGAGTTTCTATTTATGCTTTGTTTTTATAAGTAATCATCATTTTTGGGGGGTGGGGTTCGAGGTAGGATCTCACTCTAGCTCAGGCTGACCTGGAACTTACTGTATAACCTCAGGGTGGCCTTGGACTCATGACAATCCTCCTACCTCTGCTTCCCGAGTACTGGGATTAAAGGCATGCACCATCATGCCCAGCTAATCATAAAATTTTTTGGGGGGGCTGGAGAGATAGCTTAGTTGGTAAAATGTTTGCCTTGAAAGCATGAGGGCCTAAATTCGATCTTCAGTAACCACGTCAAAATGTGATGCACACTTGACTACAGATGTGAGCCACTTGGCTCAATTGAGGAGTTTTCTTAAAATAATGACAAAGCCATGACAGATCAAGGGAATAATTTAGTTTCCTAATTATTTTCATTTCCAACCCAAATCAGTGACTTAAAGAAACATGTTTTGTAACTCTCCACAGAGGGAAATGGTAAGAATCAGGCATGGGTCCATAAAGCACTGTAATTTTGAAATTGGGTTTGTTTAACCAGATTTTGAATCCCCTAAACTGAAGTCACTACACTGAATATACAGCCTGTACCTATGAGAACGGGAGGGCAGGAGGGAGGGAGAAGGGTGGCAGTTAACTGATCTCTGCTTTCAACTTAGTCTGGCCTTAGCTTAACTTCACTTTTAAAATAGGACCTCTTGCCAGGCATGATGGCACATGCTTTTAATCCCAGCACTGGGGAGGTAGAGGTAGGGGGATCACCATGAGTTCAAGGCCAGCCTGAGACCACATAGTGAATTCCAGGTCAGCCTTGGCTAGGGCGAGACCCTATATTTAAAAAAAATATTAGGGCTAGAGAGATAGCTTAGTAGTTAAGTGCTTGCCTGAAAAGCCCAGGTTCAATTCCTCAGGACCCAGCTGCACATGGTGGTGCATACATATTCCTTTGCAATGGCTAGAAGTCTTGCTGTGTTTACCCTCTCTCTCTCTCTCTCTCTCTCTCATAAATAAATAATTTAAGTAAAAATAATAAAATAAAATAGGACTTTTGAAAAAAATACAAAGGCACTTTTAAATGGAGTATCAAATACCCACAAAGCATAAGAAAATAGGAAAAGGATGGAAGAAGGATGTGTCCATTAATGTGCTAGGTTAAACATTCATGTCGAACAGTGGTGTTGTACACTTTGAATGCAACTTTTATCTGTCATGACTTGATAAAGCTGAAGTAAAAATTAAATAAATATATAAATGAAGGAAACGATGAGGAAGAAGCAAAGAAAGAAGTAGGGGGAAATAAAGAAAATTAAATGCACCCAAAGTCCCCTGGAGAAAACCATGAATAACATTGTGTTGTATATCTCTCACTTCTTTCTTCAAATTGCTTCTGATCTCAGGCTCACAAGGCTTCCAAGATTATTTCTTGTTCTTTTAGCTCAATAAAATTCTCACCGCCTTCTCTTTGGCCCAGGGGGCTTTGCTTGAATTCTGGTTTTACAGCCTTGCAAAGCCCATGTTCTCATTAAGACTGTGCCTCATCAGCCTTTTTGAAGCATACATAAAGAGGTGATACCTCTGCCTCACCTCCAGGTCAGCCATTGCTAGCTCACTCCTACCAGCACGCAGAGCACAGTTAACCGACCGTTAAGTCCTGGCTTTGCTTTATGGACATCTAAACACAGAACTTCCTACTGTGACCATCTGATTCTTACTGATGTTATACCCTCAAGGCCTATCACAATCCCAGACACCTGGTAGGCATCCAATCCACGTTTGTGGACATGAACAGAAGAATGTTGAGTGCATTGCTGGGTCAATCTCAAGGGCAGACTGAGAACCTATTGAGAACTTTAAAACTAGGCATGTGGGCTTTCATGATGCACCAGATCACTGAGCAAGACCTCCCCTCTCCAAAAACAAAACAAAACAAAACAAAACAAAACAAAACAAAACAAAACAAAACAAAAACATAGAATAAAAGAGGGTCAAATTCTGTCTATTTGATTAAGTGCCAAAAAGGCTGCTACATTTCCTGAAGGGAAATCCAAAACTCTTCTTTGTGTTTATGTGTGTAGTTGCATGTATCTGTGCAGGTATGTGCACACATGTGTGTAGATGCATGTATGTGTCTGGGCAGGTATGCTCACGCATGTGTGTAGATGCATGGGTCTGTGCAGGTATGTGCATACATGTGTGTAGATGCATGGGTCTGTGCAGGTATGTGCACGCATGTGTGTAGATGCATGTATGTGTCTGGGCAGGTATGTGTACACATGTGTGTAGATGCATGTATGTGTCTGGGCATGTATGTGCACACATGTGTGTAGATGTATGTGTATGTGCAGGTACATGCACACATGTCTGCATGAGCCTGTGGAGACAAGAGGTCAGTATCAGGTATCTTGTTCAATTACCTCACATCTGATTTTATTGAGACACAGTCTCTCAGTGAACCCGTCACTCCTCTCTGATTCAGGTAGCGTAGCTGCTGCGCAGACCTGGGGATCCCCCCGCTCCCACATCCCCAGCACTAGGACAGCGGTGTGCTGTCAGAACCTCTGGTTTTCAGGGGTGCTGCACATCAGAGCTCAGGCCCTCGCGCTTCTGCAGCAAGTACTTGACCAGCGGAGCTGTCTCCTCAGCCCCGGAGCCCAAGGTCTTCTGACGTCAGGACGGCAAACTTGACAGGCCTCACATTTTGACCCTTGAGGGACATCTTGACCCTTGCGGGCTATGAGACTGTCCACCCTAATAGCCTTGGGTTGCTTGAGGTGTCAGCTGTGAATAGAAGGGAGATTCTCACCGCTCAACTTCTCTTTTCCAATGATATTGCCTAGAAATTTAACTTTGTTCTTGTAACAGAAGACAGGTTTAGAACATTTCTCTCCGTTGATGTCAACTTTAATCTCCTTCAGTCTGCAGTAGCCTTTGGTGTCTTTTAGCTTGGATTCCAGGCAATGTCGTTTGTTCTGGGCTTCAGGGGTGTATTTGCTGAGGGATCAATTGGCAGGAAGTCATTAGTACTTCTAATTGCAAAGATTGGCCATGAGGGACCTCATCACTAGTTGCTAGCGTAGCCTGCCCCGTGGCATCTTTCTACAATTGATTTGGGCAAATGCATGCCTGGAGCTCACTCCTTTCAAGATCAGTTTTTCTTCTAAGAACCTCCCTCCTGCCCCCATTCATCCTGAGATTTCCACAGGGGTCTGTAGGGTTCCTCCCATAGGTTGCTGGAAAACTTCCACGTGCCAGCATCCAATAACACCAGCTAGTCCTTCCTGAAAGGCTGCCCTGGAGCTTCAGCAGCTCCCTTTGCATAGACATGGGAGCAGGAAGGACCCCAAGACAGCCCTTAGCCAAGGGGCAGGAAAGATGGAAGTACAAGCCCTTCAGGTTTCTTGCCCCCCAGTGGAAAGAATCTGCAGTACAACCTGTACTGCAAACAGCGCCCCCTGAGGACTCTGCTTCTACATACCCCAGTTCAGCCTTCCCTTTCTGTCCCTCTTCCTCGTTCTCCTGTTGATGCTCCTGGAAACACTTTCTTTTCTTTAATTTTTATTTATTTATTAGAGAGAGAGAGAGAGAGAGAGAGAGAGGGAGAGAGAGAGAGGGAGAGAGAGAAGGGTTTGCCAGGGACTACAACTTCTGAAAACTCCAGACACATGCGCCACCTTGTGCATCTGGCTTATATAGAACCTGGGAAATCAAATCTTGGTCCTTTGGCTTTGCAGGCAAACACCATGACTGCTAAGCCATTTCTCCAGCCCATTTTCTTCTTTTTTTTTAATTTTTAAAATTTGTTTATTTGTGAACAAAGACCAAGGGAGAGAGAGAGAATGAAAGAGAGAAAGAGAATGGGTGCATCAAGGCATCTTGCCACTGCAAATGAACTCCAGATGCGTGCACCGCTTTGGGCATCTGACTTTACATGGATACTGAAGAATTGAACCTGAGGAAGTAAGCTTTGCAAGCAAACATCTTTATTGACTAAACCATCTCCCCAGACCCCTGAAAACACATTCTAATGAACCCCTCACACATGAATCTTTATCTCAAGATAGATTTTTTTGTGTCGCACACTAGCATGATTGACAGTAAAATATCAGATGTTTTAGTTGTGACCTATGGGTTGAATTAACCCATAAGCATACTTCATTCATCGTTCCAGATTAGCTGACCACTACCACTTAGATGTAGTTGGTTCCTCAAAGGTCCAAGTGTTGGAAGCTTGCTTACCAGTGTGCTGTTGTTAAGGGGTGGTGAGACTTTTAAGAGGTGGAGCCTAGTGAGAGGTCCTTGGGTCCTTGCAGGTGTGTCCAGAGGGATTAAGGTAGTGCTGTACTATTGAAACTACAAAACTGTGAACTAAATAAACATCTGTTTTACAGCCCAGCTCTGCTTGCAATTCATTCTCTCTTTCTTTCAATCTCTTCCTCCCTTTCTCTCTCCTTCTTCCTTGCTGATGTGAAAATGTGATTCCAGCTGCCTGCTCCTATCATGCTTTCCCTCCTATGATAAAAGTTTCCTTCAAAACTGTAAATCAGAAATAAGCTTTTTCCTTCCTGAAGCTGCTGC
Source organism: Jaculus jaculus (assembly GCF_020740685.1). NCBI lineage: Eukaryota > Metazoa > Chordata > Mammalia > Rodentia > Dipodidae > Jaculus > Jaculus jaculus. The sequence goes on from NC_059118.1 coordinate 2,027,865, forward strand.
TGGTTGGGTGTTTTGCCCAGCAGTGAGGAAGTAACTGACATGCCCATGCGTGCCACCGTCTTATGCTGGTACTAGGGATTGAATTCATGTCTTCATATTTGCAAGGCAAATACCTTAACAACTGAGCCACCTCCCCAGTCCCAACAAATGACCTCTTCTTCCTGAAAAATCTGGGAATTTCTTTTGCTTCTCTTTTAAGATAATATTTATTTATTTATTTGCAAACACACACAGAAATAGAGAGAAGGAAAGAATAAATGAGAATGGGCATACCAGGACCTTTTGCCACTGCAACCAAAATCCAGATGCATGTGCCACTTTGTGCAGCTGGCTTGCATAGGTACCGGGTAATCAAGCCCCTGACTCTCAGGTTGTGCAAGCAAATGACTTTAACCATTGAGCAATCTCTCTAGCCCCCCACCTTTGCTTCTTATTACAGGTTGATCAGTTGCTGCTAGGAGCTGGGTGCGATTGAAATACTCTTGGCTTGAGGTGTAATGGCACATAAACCTTGTTTCCATACACACCTCTCTCTACTCATGACTTCATGGCTTTCCCTGGTCCCAGGATGGTCCCTTTTGGATGTGCCACCTGACATCTTCCTGACAGAACCTGGGCAAGAGGAGTAGCTTAGAACCATAAAACATATAGTTATGTTGTTTTGTTTTCTTTTCTTTTACTCCCCAACCCCTGCGGGACTGGCAATTGAATCTAGGACCTTGCATACAGCCCTCTTATTACTTTTCATTTCAAAACTAGATCTCCAAAGTAGCCCAAGCTGGCTGTGAACTTGATTATTCCTACCACAGCCTCCCAAGTAGCTGGGATTGTAGGCATGCCCCACTGGGCATTCTTGACTCAGTCTTGTGACATCTTTTTTACTGTGTGTGTGTGTGTGTGTGTGTGTGCGCGCGCGCACGCGTGTGTGTGGTGTAAGTGCATGTTGCTATTTACATGTGTGTATGCATATGAGCACACATACGTGGGCAAGTACATGTGCATGTGGAGGCCAGAGGTCATTCTCCATCTCACTGAATCAGAGTCTCTCTCTTGAACCCACACTTGCCATTTCAGCTAGGCTAGCTGGTTAGCTTGTACCAGGGATGACCTGTCATTGCCCTCCAAGCACCGAGATTACAGGCAGGCTACCATGCATGCCTGGCATTTTTATGGGTTCTGGGGTTCCTAACTCCACTCATGCTTGCTCAGTGAGTGCTTTACCCACTGAGCCATTTCCCTACCCTCTCTTGTGAGATCTTAAGCAGAGGGCCCAGCCAAGCTGTGCCCAAGCTCCTGGCCCACTCTGTGATGCTTAAATGTGTATGTTTTAAGTCACCATGTTTATGGTAATATGGTTGAACAACAAAGATAACTTGTGACAAGACCCTGCAGGTGACACAGAATGACTTGAAGGATGACAGGGATAATGAAGGCTTTCCTTCCCACCCTCATTGCTTCTCCCAGGAGGCCCTGAGGTCCCAGGGAGTAATGACTATGAGGGGCTCTCGTGGGTGAAATCACAGATAGTGACCCCAAAGATTCTCACACAGAAAATTGCTCAGAAGCAGCAACAGAGAACCCCACACCTGCCGAGTTCCCTCACCACAACCAAGGAGTTCAGAAAACCCATGTGCTATCGTGACCAAAGACCAGATACCCTCACTCCAAGAATCCCTGGAACAATGACCCAACCATGGTGACTGGTCTGGGGGCGAATTCCAGGAAACACTGGAAACTTTCCCCAGCTTAACAGAGTATGAGCTTGAAATCGAAACTTAGAATAGAAAATAAAGTTTAGAATAGAAAATAAAGATATTTCTCTTGCAAGTGAAGTTTGAGTTGATTGCAGATGGAAGGCAAGTTTAGCCTGGGGCAGGTGCCCCAGGGCAAGCTAAGGGCAGAGCAAACTTCCCAGTGTCCTCTGGTCACAGCATCTGGGATCAGCCCTAGTTGAGCAAGCTGGGCTTATGACATCCTGCAAGGCAAGGGGTGGGGGTGGTGATGTACAATGTGAGGAACCTTGTGGGGGGACACATCTCAATAAGGAGGTGCTAGGAAGGCTGATGATAGATTTGGGTTTTTGTTAGGTGACTTGGGAGGGTGTGAGGAGACCGGGCTTGGCCCTGGACTGCACACTGTTAGCACGTGGCTGACTTGAGAGAGGCTCATTTCTAAGTAGAAAAGAAGTGGCCATCACTTGTATCAGCCAGAGCAGTAGGATGCTTGGTCATTTTGTGGCTGGAGATGTTTTGTCTGTGTCCAGGTGTGATGTAGTGTGCTCTTGCTTTCATTTCCATCATCCTTGTTTGCTTTTGGCTGTTGTGAACATCTCTAGATTTGCAACATGAAGACCCACCTGTGAGTCCAAGGCTGGCTCGGAGCCATGTCAAAGTCTCCCAGACAGAACCAGGTAAGTCTAGCAGAACAAGGGGGCTGGGTCTTTGTTTGTATGTTTTTTCTGGGGAGGGAGAACCCCATGCTAGTTAGGAAAGGCATTCCTCCCATCACACTCTTTTCAAGGCCCCACCATGCTGCAACATTGCTACAGATCTGCTCCGTGCATTCTCCCAGGAAGTCTCTGGAAAAGCACATCTGGTAACCACATAGTGAAACCTTTTTGGACGGTAATTTTGAATACCAAGACACTTTGGCCTATTAAATCCACCACCAGGGATTTTTCCTGTAAAAATTCAAAAAGCCCTAGACACAGACATTGTGATGGTTAAAGTCTGGTTGTCAATTTGACAGAATTTAGAGTCGCCATGGGAACAAACCTGTGCATTTCTGGCAAGAATTTCCCAGATTAGATTAATTGAGGTGGGAGGACCCACCCTGACTGTGGGTAGGAACATTGCATGGGCTAGGGTGTCCCAGACTGAATAAAAAAGACCAAGTGAGCCGAGCAGCAACATTCATCACTCTGCTTCCCAGCTGTGACTAAATGTGACCAGCTGCTTCAAGCTGCTGTTGCCATCCCTTCCCCTCCATGATGGCCTAAGACATCAAACTATAACTCTCAGTTGCTTTTGATCAGGTCATTCGCTGTAGCAATGTGGAAGTAACTAATACAGATATCCAATATCTAATTGTTTTTTTTTTTAAAAAAAAACACAAATAATGGTGACAAAAATGTCTCATTACGTTGTAGTTTCCATGTTGCTGGGATGAATATCCAACCAAACACAAATTGTGGAAGGAAGGGATTTATTTCGGTTTACAGATCCAGAGGAAGTCCTATTAATGATAGAAGAAACTGGCTCTCAGTTATAAATGCAAGCAGAGAGAGAGAAACCACCAGCAGCCAGAAAACACCAAAACCCACGAAACAGGAATCCTGTCAGAGCTCAAATTACTCTCTTCACTTTTGAACTGCAATAAGATCTGCCCCCAAACACACCTTTGAGCTGGATCCTATGATCCGCACCCCTTCCCCACCCCAGTGATACCTCCTCCAGACAGGTGGATAGAAACCCAAGATACAAGCTTCAATAAAACACCTGAGTCTGTGGTAGACATAAATTCACATTTAAATCACCACACATCACAAGTAGGGGACTGCATCCTTGGGCATCCAGAAAGATCAAGTTTTATTAGGAAACTGGTGCAAAAGTTTAATGCAAAAGTTGCCTTGATCTAATCTAGACATTGGGTCTGTTTTAACAGTGTAATTACTTTGCAGAACTGAATTAAGTCATGCTTTTGCAAATTCCTAGCAGCCTAAGGGTTTGTGTCGGAGAAGCGTGGTACGTGTGTGTGTGTGCCTGCATGTGTGTAAGTCAAATACAGAGTGGTAACTGCATTTCTGTGAGGCTGCTGGTCGGACAGAGGTCGATACAGAGTGGACAGCAGGAACACCCTCACTAAGTTATATCCTTCTGATGAGCTCATGCTGAGCCATCTTGATGCTTGATGTAGTTTGTATGTAGGAGTACTTCCATCCCCAGCTGCTGGTGCTGCTTGGGGAAGGTGTGAAACCTTTAAGAGGTAGTACCTAGCTGGAGGAAGTGAGTCACTTAGTGGGGGGCAGGTGTTGTCATTTTCTAGCCCCTTTTCTGCACTTGTTCCACACTCTCTGCTTCCTGTTTCACCAAGATATAAGGACAGGAAGAGTCCCAGCTTCCCACTCCTGCCACCATAGAGCTTCCTGATGCCATGACTTCCCTGCTATCATGAATGGCACCCTCTCTAACTGTGAGACAAAATAATTCCTGCTCCCCTTAAGTTGCTTTTGTGGGGTATTAGGCCATAGTGCCAAGAAAAGTCACCAGTGCAGAGAGGAACGAGACACCGCCTACCTCCCCTGAATGAAGTGTGGGAAACAACACACCTCCAGTTCCAGCAATATGCCCCAGTAAGGGAGTTGAACATCAAGAGAATAGGGCAGCTCCTCTGAAGACAGGGGATTGGAGCTCACTCTCTGTTCAATTCAGGCAATAGAAAACCAGTTCCCTTTGCCCCACCTTCACCTGCACCAACAGTATTAGAAGGAAATCAGAACACAGAGGTTCTAAGATGCTCATCATTTTTCTGCCTTTTGGAGTCTCCTTACACTCTTTGTTGTGTTATGGCCAGAGTTTTGTAGTTGTAAGAGGTAGAATCTGCTGAGGAGATGGCTCGGTGATTAAAGGCACCTGCTCAGCAAAGCCTGCTGACTAGAGTCCAAATCCATGTTAACTACCTGCAAAGGGGTGCACACATCCATCATCCCAACACACCTAAGGTAATGGCAGTCAGAGCCAGGAGAATCCGGAATCAAGTGCCAACAAACCCTGCATCCTCAAGGAAAGGTCTAAGGAAAGGACCAAGTAGCATGGTGTGTGCCCACACACTTACACACAATTAATAATTATATGACAATTTTTTAAAAGAGGTAGAATCTATGAGAACTAGGATTTTACAACTTGCAAATAGGAGATTCATCATGTTTTTAGGTTTAAGACTTAATACATCTAAAATTTGTTTTCGCTATACATACACACAAAAATATCATTTTCATTCCAATGGGTAACATGCTATGTCATTTAAATTTATCAAACAATGCATTGTTTTCCCAATCAACCTAGACACTACACTTGTCCTGCGTGCTGAGTTCCAGCATTTGCTGGGACATATTTCTAGCTCTATCATTCCATTTGACCTATCATTGTACTCTGATGACAGGAGGTATGTGGTGCCTTTTACCATCAAGGGAGTCTAATGCAACCATTCTTCATTCCTAAGTTCTCTTTTTTGGGGGGATATATGTTAATCTTTCTGAAGTTCAAAGTCATGGTGCTGTGAAGGTTAACTTGAGCAGGTCTAGAATTGGCCTGAACTATTTCACTGAAATAAATGAGTCTTCCTGGCAATGACCCCAGTCTACATATGAAACATCCTGATGAGTAATGCTGCTTTGTCACCGTGGCCACAGATGTCCCTTCTGTTCATGTGTCATAGACCAAATCAAATTAGATCGTCTTGCTGACTTCAACAGGATGGGAACAGAATCCCCTGCTGGGAGGATAATGGGGGGTTGTGTGATATTAACACACCTGTTGCCTAGTCTACTCAGGCTGCAATAGCAGAATACAATAGACTGGTGGTTTCAACAACACTCACTTATTTCCTAACCATTCTGGAGGCTGGAAGTCCAAGATCAGGGTGAGATGGTTGGTTTCTGATGAGGCTTCCCTTGCTTGCTTGCTGACAGTCAACCATCTTTTCTGTGTGTGTGTGATGTGTGTAATGTGTGCATGCACGTGTCCTATGCAAGTGTGTGTGGAGGAGGGTATCGAGTAGTCTCCTCTATTGCTTTTTTGTCTTATTTCCTCAAGACAGAGTCACTCATTGAACCTGGAGCTTTCTGTGGTTTGGGTTACACTGAGTGACCAGGGAGCCCCAGCAATCCTCTGGTCTGCACCCCCTCAGTGCTGGGGTCACAGTGTATATAGCCACACCAGACTTTGTTCACAGGTGCTGGGGACAGAACTCAGGCTCTCATACCTGTGAAACAAGTACACTTACCTACTGAGCCATCGCATAAGCCCTGACAGTCACCTTGTTTTTGTTTTGTTTTGAGTGAAAAGCAGAGAAAAAAGATGTACTGAATGTGGATACATTGGGAATAGGAATAAATAAAGATGTCCAGTGACCCTCAAGTCTGTCTTTAGTCGTATTGACATGAAGTTCAGGTTTAAATAGAGGCCAAGAGGTATGCATAACTGAACAGTACTGGTCCAGGTGTGGTCCTGCCCATCACTGACCCATCACTGTCTCAGCTTCAGTCTTCCTTGCAACCGATGGTCATCTTTGTGCTGTGTTCATGTGGCCATTCCCCTGTGCGTTTATGGAGAACAAAGTCTCTGACATCACTTTGTTTTCTTATAAAGACACTAATCTTGTTAGATTAAGATTAATCACCCTACCTTATTACCTCATTTAACCTTAGTCATCTCCCTATAAAGCCCTATCTCCAAATACATCGATATAATAAGCTGGGGCTTTGCCCTTTGCAGCTGAAGGAGTACTCCTGTAGCAGGTGGTATGGTGATGCCCCCTCAAAGCAGGCACCATGCCTGCAGCTGCAGGTGAGTCACAGTGGAGCCCTCTCCAGGATGCTCTTGGTCTCAGTTCCTGAGCATTTTGCTTCAACAACTCCAGGGCTCCAGAACTAGAGCTGGCTGAGGTCACTGTGGCAGATCTGCCAGAGCCCACCCACCTCCTTCTCCTGCCACTGTAGCTTCCCTTCCACACACGTTCATAGAGGCTAAGCCCAAAAAACAGACTCAGTGTCTGTCCGGCCCTGGGAACCTCATCAGCAACAAGCCAGCCCCCCCGCCCCCCCACCGATGATAAAGCAGAGGTCCTTGGCCACTAGCCGTTCCCACTGTGGGCATTTTTCTCCCATCCAAGCTGTCTCTCATCATTTGAGTGCCAGACCTTCTCCTTCTTGGTGGGCTTGTCATAACTCTGTATCACTCATTCCTGGGAAATGTGTGCAAGTTGGTATCTGAGCAAAATGTTGCAAGTACTGATCTATGCAGACTATGGACTACAGGCTCACTACTGCCCTTTTACCTATAAAAGGAACAACTTGAGCACTGGGGAGATGGCTCAGTGGATAAAGCACTTGCCACTCAAGCTGGACTCCTGAGTTTGATCCCCAACCTCATGTAAAAGGTTGAAAGAAACTTTGCACAAATAGTGGCATAACTTCCTCCTCTTCCCCCTTGCTGAGGTCCTAGAGGAACCCAAGGCCCATTAACGGTCTTCTCTCTGTTCTACAGAACAAGGAGGTGGCTCTATCCCTGAGAGACCAGGAAATTCTGGGATGGCCTATTCTCACACTTGAGGCTGCTTAATCATCGAGCAGAAAAGTCCTTATTGCAACCCAAGATCATGCGCTCATGGTAAGTACCAAGTGGTCAAGTGTAGAGCAGAAATCTCAAGTCCCAAGGTAATTGTCTAAGAGTTAGTCTTTGAGCAGAAACCCAAGCCCTCTTTCTCTCAGGTCCCTCAAAAAGAAAACTGAAGATTACATCAGGATTCATCTTTAAACTACTTGGAAACTTCATGTATAATTGCTAAATAATGAGCTGGAATGTGCAGTGGGAGATCAAGTTTACCTTTACCTTGTCTCCTCCAGCACCTCCTTGGGACTCTGCAAATCATGACTTGCAGGTTGTTGGGGCAGAGGTTCTGGGAAAGGAACAGGATGGGGGTGGTTGAGAGAAAAGTGAAAAACACCAAGTTTACCTTAAAGACACACTTATATACTATCATATATGTATAGAAAAGAATTTACAGGTAAACACCAAAGAAGTCCACATCAGACCTCTTGCCACATCTGAGTTCATCTGGTCAGACCAATTTAGGAATGTCATACTGAATACAAATTCTAAACATTGATGGGACTTTCAGAACATCACCTGGGAAGTATGCTAAAGACCGCTTGGTCCTTCCTTAGCTACTTAAACCACAGGGAAACAAGAAGAAGCTGGTCATCTCTCCACTATGTTCATGCAGATGGTATATCCAAGGCCTGTTTGTAGTGTCAGATCAGAGACAAAAGAAATGAGAGACCTTGAAGCACTGCTCAGGTGTGAGCCATCCTCAGCACACAGGTTTAGGAGAGATCTCCATGAAATGCTGACTGTTAGAGTGTTATATCATTGAAATGTATTACAATACAGCCCAAAGTCAGAGAAATGAACCACTGAGTGTCTCGGGAGACCCAAGAGTAGTGATGGTGGACATTTGTTGGATGTTAACTATCCCAGGTGCATGTCAAAGCCCTTTGCTGTGTAAACTTACTTCATCTTGCTATAAAGCAAGTCACTCTGCAGATAAGACAACTGAAGCATAGAGTTAAACAGTTGTCCAAATCCACATGAATATTAAGTGGGTTTAGGATAGGATGTCACTAAGTTTTGACCCCAAGAGCTCATCATTCATAGCCTTCCCCCAAATCTGTGCCTTACTCCAGAAAATAATTTTTTGTGTTTTATTTGTTTGTGTTTACGTGTTTTATTATAACACTTGTTCATAAGCTAGTCTCTGCTTTGAGTGTACAAGCTTGCTTGAGGTGACCAACCCTTCACAATTTCACATAAGTTAATGACCTAGCTTATCTCCTATAGCCAATGACCTTTTTCTGGACATCAGGTCTGAGGAAGAGGAATGATTTTGAGGTCTAAGAAACATAAATTTGGAGAGAAACTAACTGTGGAGGGGGCTGTGGAGTGCTCTGAGAATCAAGGCTTGGACCAACTAGAGGACATGTGGAGGCACTTGGAGGCTGTGGAGAGCAAGAGAGAGCCTACGTACATTACATCTGCAAGGAGGTACCCACTACTGACAGCCACCTCTCATTTAGCCTGTGTCCCTGTGTAACCTTCACCCACACATTCCCTGTTCCGAAGGCTTCAGTTCACATTGGGGCTACACCCATAGCTGTCTAACCACCCCTCTCCTTGCCGGGGGAGCACTGGCTCAGGATCAGAGCACTACATTCCAGTATTTCCCAAACCTGATCCTCCCTCAGACAGTTCCGTATGCAGGGGTGGGAGGTCACAGGTCACAGTTCGCATGTTCACGCTGCTTCTTCCCCACACCCCACCTCTCCTGCCACACTGATTGGACCAGGACAGAGTGTGCATAGCAAGTGCTCTCAGTGGCCTGCTCCCCATATGGTCCATTCAAGCTTTCAGCAGCTACAGAGACCATGCCCACCTCTGGCACTGTGCTTTTCTCCTACACTCGGGAAGAAGTCTGGTCAGAGAAATGCTTATGTATGGGAAGAAAGAGACTTAATGACCCCAGGGTCAACCATCAACCAGTTAGAGACAAGAGCTGACAGATAAAAGTTCTAGCCTCCCTTTCTCCATTCCCAGGGGCAGGGTACCTTCAGTTAAGCACAGGGTCCCTAGAGGGATGAATCCCCCTGACTTTGGCACAAGAACCTGCTCCATAGCATAGGACACTTCCACTCATTTCATCCTTCTTTAGTCCCACTTCTCCATTGTCTATGAAAATCCAGGGATGAGGACTTGAGTATGGTTGGTTAATCTGTGAGGCAGAAAGGGAAGGGAGAGGAGGTGTCCCCAGAGGAAGCCACGATGAACAAGTTGCTTCCAGGGTGGATGGAAGCATACTCCGTACTATTCAGGAGAGAGGTAAGGATGCTGAGGAATTCATCTAACCATTCTTTCCCTTTGCTGGTGGAATGTTGCCTGTGGGTGGGAACAATGGGAATGTAGTCCAAACCTGCTCTTTCCCTAGATAAACCCTGGATAGGGGCGGGAAGAAAAAACTATTGTCAGTAACCTCTAAGTTGGCCATGGGTGGAATGCCAACAAGATCTGAGGTACACCTGTGGATTTCTGAGGTCTTGAAGCCAAGACAAAGGTGGGGCCTGAAAGGCAGAGTCTGACTTCTCATTGGGATTGTCAGCTGCAGTTGGTCATTGCTGCTTCCCGTGGTTCCACTTTATCTCTAAACATTGTACCAATCATTTGTCCTGAATTTCTGGGGACTCTAGAAATTGAATCACCACTCTCCTGCTTAAGTGATAAATTCCCCTCTTGGCTCTGCCTTTATTTCAGTTACAGAGTACCGAGTCTTTGTTATGTTGAAGGAATTTAAAAAATGGAATATGGATTCTGGTATTAAAGATTCCTATTGCAGGATGTTGCGCCATATCTTTTTCTGGTGAATTATTAATAAAGCTTGTTTTGTTTATTGCCTGCTTATAATTTCTAAAAACAGATCTACGACTTCAGCTGTAAATGCATGTCCATGACTCACTCTACTGAAAACCTAGTTGTATTGTGTGGTGGTTTGATTCAGGTGTCCCCCATAAACTTAGCTGTTCTGAACACTAGGTTCCCAGCTGATGGCAATTTGGGACTTAACGCCTCCTGGAGGTGGTGTATTACTGGGGGCAGGCATATGGGTGTTACAGCCAGTGTCCCCTTGCCAGTGTTTGGCACACTCTCCTGTTCCTCTTGTCCACCTAATGTTGGCCAGGAGGTGATGTCCACCCTCTGCTCATGTCATCGTTTTCCCTTGCCATCATGGAGCTTCCCCTTGAGTCTACAAGCCAAAATAAGCCCCCCTTTCCCCCCAAAGGCGATTTCTGCCAGTAATATGACTCTGACTGCAACATATGGTTAGCAAAAACTTCTGAGAGTGAAAGAGCTCCATCCTCTCAGCCTTTTTCTCTGCCTGGAATTCGTACCAAGGGGCAGCTGGATCAATGCAAGACCCAGGGAGCGAGATGGGGAGCTGAGAAGAAATTGTCTGTATATTCAGCCAGATCACTCAAGGGATACAGAAGCAAATGGAAATGGGGAAGCAGGACATTGGAGTAAAGGACCTCGGGACTTTCCCACTGCTGACTTTGAGTCAGGCATTCCAAGCACCACCAGATGCCCAGCTTCTCCCTTCTATCATACCTGAGGAGTCCCTGCCTCTCTATAGGACGATACTGAGTGCACTCAACCCATCTTCTCAAAGTCTCCACCTACCCTGAAAGCAACTTGCTTATTAATGCATCCCCTGCTTATCAGGGTCAAGGTCCCTAATACCATCGGAGAGCAAGATTCAGGAAGCCTGGGATATAACAAAGCTAGAGTTTAAACCTAGAACAGTGTGCCCTTCAAAGTCTTGGTCTTCCAAGGACCTGTTGCCATAAATAAAATGGCTTTAAAATGCATGTAGTTCATATGTCCATGAGGGAGAAAAAACAGTGTTGCTGTCAGCCTTTTCTCCCAAGAAGAGACCTTGAAGATAGAGATAAGACAACTGTCAGTGTCTATTTGAAAATCCTCTAAAGAAGCTGGGCGTGGTGGCACATGCCTTTAATCCCAGCACTCGGGAGGCAGAGATAGGAGGATCGCCATGAGTTCGAGGCCACCCTGAGACTACATAGTCAGCCTGGGCCAGAGTGAGACCCTACCTTAAAAAACCAAAAAAAAAAAAAAAAAAAAAAAAGAAAGAAAGAAAGAAAGAAAATCCTCTCACTCTGACTGATGGCGCCCTCCTTCCATTAAAGACCTAAATTAGCTTTCTGGTCAGTGCACTGACCCAACCCCATGCTCACTGCGTTGTTATTGATTTAATGCCCACGGCAGCCCGTGCTGTGTTGCATACTGAGGTTCCGATGGGGATACAAACCAGACGTGTCCCTTGCTCACAGTTCATGGCAGGAAGAAACATGAATCCGATATAAAATTGCTCCTATGATGCCCTGAGAACTCTTCTCAGGGAATGGGACCTTCAGGAAGTGATCTTTGAGCTGTCTTCAGAAAATGAAGTCAGAACTCTGAAGGAAAAAGAAGGAAGAGTGCTTCAGGCAGAGGACCCAGCACAGGCGAAGGTGCAGTAATGGCTTCTGAACACAGACCCACAGGCTACAAAGAACAGGGGAGTTTGGTGGCTGCAGGCACTTGGAGGCCAAGTCCTTTGAGGTCTCCAAGCCCCTGTTAAATCATCAGTGTAAAGACAGCAGGGTCATATGCAGAGGTAGAATATAATTCAATTTGCCTTGCTCCCATTGCCCTGGTTTCAATATGAAGAATATTGCTGAAAGGGTTGAAAGAGAGCCAGAAAGAGCACAAGCTCACTCATCCAGAGGCGGCAGCAGGTATCTGAGACAGGATTAGGGCGTTTTGGACTCATGTATGAGTGGCAAAGGACAGGGTCAGAGCTGACATGGGAAAGATGTAGGAGGTCAAGTCATCCATCTCGGGGAGGACTGGACAATGCCAGGGCTTTGAGGGTGGGGGAGAAGGTGTCAAAGGTACTTCTCTTTGTACCTGGATGAGTGAGCCACGATTCATTGAGACAAGGAAAAGGTCCAATTATGGCTTTGTGGAGGATAGGAGAGTAGCGTGTACCTTTTAGATTTCCAAGAGAAAATGTTGACTAGGCAGCTGGAAAGATATAAGCTACACAAACACAGGGTGTGAGTCATCCCCTTACAATTGGGACTGAAAGGTGAGTCTTTCTCACCACTATTGACCTCTAACCCATTCCTCCTGCTGGGACAGCATGTCAGGATGGATCTTTCCCTAGCGACCACAGCAGAAGGGGATTTTGACCCATCTCATGGACCAGAACAGGATTGAGGTCAGAGTCCTACCTGCAACGTTTTAACATATGGGGTCCCTTAATGCCTGACATTTTCAGACTGTGTTCACCCTGGAGTGACACCGGCAGCCTGAGCTTGTATATTCTCCATCCCCATACTGAGCAGCTCATGTTTGTCAACTGTGAAATCCTATACTTAAAAGAAACTCAACATAATTTTCTCCTTCCTCTTCTCCTTGTGACTTGAAGCAGTATGAATATGCCCTCAGCTCTTGACCCCTGCTGGAGCCACCATTCCCACGTGGACTCCCAGAACATCTGCCTTGTTCCTACCTGGCTATGATATAAGCAGTCCACCTTGTCACTTCCCTGGCCTTGCACGCAGAACCTGGTGCTCAGAGGCTTATGACACGTGTAGAGAAGGCAGTCAAGCTGCCTTGTCCTCTTGCTCCCATAGGCATGGCTCACTCTGCCAATGTGGAAGGACACTCACAGTTGACCCTTCATAGAGAGGGGCTCTGGGATTATAGGAGCCTGAGAGCTGTGATGCTGGGTCCAGCATGGTGTCCCCACCCATTTGGTGTTCTAGGAAAAGGGCTCTGTCAAGATGGAACCCAGCAGAAGCATGACACTCGTGTTGCCTTGGACAGCAGGAACTCGGTGCTTATCACGCTTGGCCCTTGATGGCCTGCAGGTAGGAAGTGGGATGCTCCAGGGCAAACACCCTCCCATTCTGCAGCCCCACTCTCTCCCAGAGGCCCTTCAGAGGGCACTGGGTCTTCAGAAGCCCAGGACCAGTAAGGAGAACAGCCACAGGGGTAGCCCCTCCCATCACCCTGTGCTGAGCTCCTGGAACAGGTTTTGTCTTGAAGATCCAAAACTTTTGATGGGTGTGCACATGCTCCAGGCAGGACCAGCTCCCTTCTCTTGAACTGGAATAGTCTGAAGGCACCCACAGGGCCAGCTCTCCTCATCAATTCTGCATCTTCCTGAAAATGTACTTTTAAATCCCTTAATTGCATTTCAGAGATAACCCTGCAAGCAAAGTGGCCGGAAAAGAAACCATGGAGAGAGGTTGGTGGTCAGGCTCTTTGTTTTAAATCAATCCAACATCTGCGACTAATGCAGCCTTGGGCTGCTCCTCAGGAAGCATTAGCCCTATTAGTGGGGGCTGGCAGGAACACAAAATAAGATATTTATGGGCGAGGCACGTGTGCATTGCCATGGGGATTGAGGCTGGGGTGGGGCTGGGTGGAGAAGACACAGGTCAGCATCTTCGTGCAGAATGCCTTGGGGTTCAGGCCAGGCCCGTGTCAGAGTGCCCGAGGTTATTCCGTCTCCAGGCACAAACACACCTTGGCATATTCTCACTGCTTCTGCACAGCGAAGAACACTCTCACGGTCATTGCTTCAACCACTAGCGAGGGTGTCACATTTGTCTGGGGTGACAGGCGCTATGCTTCGGTAGAGACTTGATCAGAACTTGGTCACAACTTGGATTCAGGCTTGGGACAGAAGGCTCATGGAAGCCAGGGCTTCTTGTGCCTGATGGCTCTGGCATCCAGAGGCATTGCCCTCATCCTTCTCTAGACGGTGGCTTCCCACACACTGCTATCCCTGTAGCAGGAAGAGAGTGAAGGGAAAGAGGAGGATGTACTGCAAGTCAAATGGTCGGATCCAAAAATGTGCACATCAGTTATTCACTTCTCCTGATTTCCTATTGGCCAAGCCTTAGTAACAAGTCAGCACCCTGCAGGACTGAAGATGGTCGACCATGGCAAACCATTGAAGGACCATTTGGGTAATTTGTTTTTAAGGTGGGGTCTCACTAGCTCAGGCTGACCTTGAATTCACTATGTAGTCTCAGGGTGGCCTCGAACTCATGGAGATCCTCCTACCTCTGCCTCCTGAGTGCTGGGATTAAAGGCGTGTACCACCACGCCTGGCTGAAGGGCTATGTTGGACAAGAAGTTGTATGTTGCTTTGGTCAGATCACATTGCATAGTGGTGGCTTGGCCTGTCAGGAGTATGGACCAGGCTGCAGTGAAGCACAAGCCTGATTTCAGTGTCTCGCCTTTGTAAGCACAAGGCCCAGGGATCCAGTTTTACCTGACAGGAATCTGCTGATGAAACATGGGGCTGGAAAGCCAGCCTAAAGACCCCAGGGTCACTTCTACCACATGACAGGAGGAGGCTCAGCTATGTCAAAACGAAGCTGACTAGGTTCCCCAGACCACATGCCAAGTTAGACTCTAATCATACCAATTTCACCTTCTGGACTGAGTGTCTGATCTTGCCACCACCCCACCACTAGCCAGGCCATTATCATGTCACATCTGGACACAGCTGCAGGCTCCTGGACATTTTCCTGTTTTCTTCTCAGCCCCACTGCTCCTCCCCAGCTCATCCTCTACCCAGCTCATCTGGTCCTGCTGTCCCCAGCACCACAATCTCCAGTGCCTTCTTCCTCAAAGCTAGTCTGTCCCAATTCTTTTATTTTAACTGTTTATTGATAACCTCCATACATATAGATGATATATCATGATCACAGTCTTCATCCAACACCCTCTCTTTTCCTCCTCCTGAATTCCCCCCTCCCCTGAATCCCTTCTTCATGCCAACTGGTCTCTTATTTCCATGTCATCATTTTCCCTCCTATTATGCAGGTTTTGTGTAGGTAGCATTAGCCATTGTGAGGCCATGAACACCAGAGCTACTTTGTGTCTGGAAGACAGTATTGTAAGCACTTCTTTTCCTCTGGCTCTTACATTTTTTTCTGCCACCTCTCCACAATTGTCCCTGAGCCTTGGAGGGTGTGATAGAGATGTCTCATTTACTGCTGAACACTCCTCTAACCAAAGGTGAGAGTAATAGTAATATATGGTCATAAACATAAGCATTTAGGGGACAGTTTGGTGGGCATAATGTACCCATGCTAAGTCTTCCCATCAACCCTTTGTGACTCAGCCTCTTTCCAAAAGCACCTCCAGGATTCACTTTTCTATAAAAAAAATTTGCATGTGTGTGTGTTCATGTGTGTGCAGGTGTGTGTGTGTGTGCACAGGTCAGAGGATGATTCCAGGTGTCATCCTTAGGAACACTGTCCATCTCCTTTGGGACTAGGTCTCATTGGCCTGGAGTTCACCAGTTAGCCTAGATTGGTTGGTCATGAGCCCCAGGGGTCCTCCTCTCTCCACCTCCTCAGAGCTGGGATTTCAGGCACATGCTTGACATTTTTATGTGGGTTTGGGGGATTGAATCAGGTCCTCATGCTTGTGAGGCAAGCACTTCATTGGCTCAGTTATCTCTCCAGCACCCCTGCCCCTTATCCACTTTTAATGTTGGTTAATAAATCACCACAAACTGAGCAGCTTAAAACAACACAGAGTGACTATCTCACAGTGCCTGTGGATCCAGAGTCTGGTCGCAGTTGAGTTGGGACCTCTGGTCAGGATTTCACAAGGTTGGATCCAGGTGTCACCTAGGTAGGCTTCTTGCCTGAAGGCTCAGTTGTGGAAGCATCTGCTCCAAAACCCAACTCACAAAGGTTGATGACTGAAGCCATTTTAATGAAAGGCCCAAGCTTTCTTCTGGCTAGCTGGTGGAGCTGGACCCTAGTTACCTAGCACAAAGACTTTCTGGTAAGGACCTTCCCCTGCAAAGCTCCCCTTGAGCAACTCCACTCAGAGATTAAAGCCTTATTGATACAGCCATGATATCCCTGCACAGTTACCATAGCCCTTTGAGTAGGAGTAAGTCTTACACACATTCACTGTAAAAATGATGGACACCAAGAGGAGAGGATCATGGAGCCACTTGTTCCACACACCTCCCATGTTCCCACTTAACTGGGAAACTTCCAATTCCCTGATTATGTAAGCTTATGTATTTCTCAGTGTCTGAAAACCTTGCCTGTCCTTTGAGTTTCAACCTCCCTCTTCCCACCACCAGATGGTCATCTGGCTACCAGAACCTCTCTTCCTCCCTCCAAGACTGAGCTAAGCAGCCATACTACCCATAGGCCCTCCTAATTTTCTGCCAGATCTCAATCCCAGGCCAAGAAGTAGCCTCTTCTGGGTTCCTGGATGCTTGACTCACTCCCCAGATACCCTCACCATAATAAAACCCCTCAGGGCCAAGCTGGCCCTGCCCCTCTGGATATAGGAGTCAGCACTGGGACTGGTGTGCTATGGGTGCTTGATAAATGTGTGTGGCCAAAGTGGGATGATTGCCACTGGGAGGTTTGAGAGGGAGCCACTGTGAGCAGTTGTGTGTATGCACACACAAGTTAGATCATTCCAACATCTGCCCTGTGGGGAAGGTAAATGAGACAGTGTTTAACCCTATATTGTGCAAACCAGTCTGTGAGTCCCTGCTGTCATCTGGGAGCTTGAATGAGACCAAATCCTGAACCACCTCACCCCACAGAATCTGCAGTTTAGAGGTAAGATTGCACACGATTGGCATACATGTTAGAGACTCCAAGCATTTCCACTGGTCTCCATTTGGGCAGCAGAGCCCAGATTGCACTGCTCCATCCCTACCATGCCCAGGCTGGCTTCGCCTTGAATTTGTTATCTTCTCTGGGAGCATTCCTCAGGAGCCTTTTGTAATTACTCTACTTAGGAAGTTCTTTCTCTGCTGGGCATCCTGCCAGCTGCAGACTCAACCTCCAGCTCCAAGCTGGAAGGACCAGACAGGTACACAGCTACGGGCAAATGTGATTCCTCAGCAAGACCTGAAATCTCCTGGGAAATCTTGCTCACCCAGAGGCTATGAGGCAGCAAGGCAGCCCACAGGCAGAGAGGATGAAGGTACCATTATTCCTGTCTGTTCAGTCTTGGGACTCAGTAGACCACATGTTCTCAGAAAGAGAATACGAGAAAGAGAAACATGAAGCCAGTCATGGCAAGTTGTGTCTGCATCGTGTCTGCAACCCCAGTAGCACTCGTGGGGGCTGAAGCAAGAGTACCAAGAGTTGGAGGCCACAGGGGCTGTTTAGGGCAATGGTTTAGTTGGCATAATGCTTGCAGCATAAGTGTGAGGGTCTGAGTTTGGGTTCCCACTATTGGGTATGGTGGAGTAAGCCTGTAATTCCAGGAGGTAGACACAGAAAGATCACCAGGGCAATATGGCTGGGCTTAGCCAAACTGATGATCCCTGGATTCAAGTGAAAGATCTTGCCTTGGTAAGCAAGGTAGAGATTGATTGAGGAAGACACACAATGTTGACCTGTGGCCCACATGCATATACAAGCATGTGCACATGCACCCAAACACATGCACACACACATACATACATACATACACATGCAAAAAAAAAAAAGAAAGAAAAAGAAAGAATTCAAGGGCTACATAACAATCCCTTGTTGGAGACATTTTTCCACAGATAATCTGGGTCTCTTATTGCTCAACATCAGCTCTGATTCACTGGCAA
Organism: Jaculus jaculus; assembly: GCF_020740685.1. Lineage (NCBI taxonomy): Eukaryota > Metazoa > Chordata > Mammalia > Rodentia > Dipodidae > Jaculus > Jaculus jaculus. The sequence continues at coordinate 2,045,871 of NC_059118.1, forward strand.
CATGAAACTCAGGCCATAGTTCCTCACAGGAAGCAAAAAGAAAAAAGTACTATTGTAGGGGCTGGAGAGATGACTTAGCAGTTATGGGCCTTGCCTGTGAAGCCTAAGGACCCAGGCTCAACTCCTCAGAACCCACATAAGCCAGATGCATATGGCAGTGCATGCATGTGGAGTTCATTTTCAAGGGCTGAGGCCTTGGTGATTCTCTCTCTCTTTCCTCAATAAATAAGTAAAATAAAATTTAAATTGCTTTTTAAATATTGTAAAATGCTGGCTTATGTTTGATTAAGAGAGATTATTTATCTCAAGGGAGGGATTCTTATATCTTCTGGCTCCTCTTAGCTGGGAAGATAGCTCAGCAACTAAAGGCACAAGCCTGCTGAGCAGAGCATAGACCCCCAGAACCCTTGCAAAGCCAGACCCAGTGGTGCAGGTGTCTAATTCCAGCACACATATGACAATGGGAGGTGGAGTCAGGAGACTCCCCAAGCTCCTGGGCTAGCTCCTTCAGCTGTCCCTGCAGCCATTAACCACAAGAGAGACCCTGTCTCAAATGAGATGAAAATAAAGGACCCATGTCTTAAGGTTGTCCTCTGGTCCCTTACATGTACACTGCCATATGCACACACCCATACACACACATACACACACATGTGAAAACAAAAATGAAAGCTGCTCTAGTATGGACAGCCCTAAAAGTGAAAGAAAGTGACTGCAAATCCATTACCAAGATGAAATGAATCACCCTAAGGCAATCTTTCACAAATTACCAAGTCACTTCACTGTCCAAATGACAGAGCTGCCAAGACGTGTGCATTTATTTCAGACTTCTCAGCAGAGTCCCAGATATACTGTCCGCTTTCCACTGTCCAAACACTCAGCTCAGGTCTGAGACTTCTGCCAGTGATTGTACTAGTTACTTCTTTCATCACCATGACAAAATACTGGGCAAAAACAACTTAAAGAAGGAAGAGTTGGGGCTGAAGAGATGACTTGGTGGTTAAGGTACTTGCCTGCAAAAGCCTAAAGGACCCAGGGTCAATTCCCCAGTACCCACATAAGCCAGTTGTACAAGGTGGTACATGCATCTGGAGTTCGTTTGCAGTGGGTAGAGGTCCTGGTATGCCCATTCTCTCTATATATCTTCCTCTCTCTCTTTCTTTCTCTGTCTCTCTCAAATTTTTTTTTGTTTTGTTTTGTTTTTTGTTTTTGGAGGTAGGGTCTCACTCTAGCCCAGGCTGACCTGGAATTAACTATGTAGTCTCAGGGTGGCCTTGAACTCATGGCGATACTCCTACCTCTGCCTCCCAAGTGCTGGGATTAAAGGTGTGCGCCACCACGCCCGGCTCTCTCAAAATTTTTAAAAGAAGGAAGAGTTCATTTTGGCTCATGGTCTTGGAGGTTACACTCTATTATGGTGGGGCAGGCATAGAGAGGTGAGGAAGCAGAGAGAGTGGTTCTCAGACTACTTTCTCTTTTTTTCCCTTTCTATTCTGCTGAGACTCCAGCCCATGGGATGGTGCCACCCACATTCAGGATAGATCTTCCTCCTTTAGTTTAACCTCTCTGGAAACACCCTGAGAGGTATGCTCACAGGTATGTCTCCCAGGCAATTCTAAATCCAGTTCAGAATGAAGATGAACCACCAGAGTAGCCAACCATAGCTTTCACTTCTGCATATTTATGTCTGCACTGCTGAAACCCGCCTCCTCCAGGAGATCTACCCCATCACCTCTATTACTCCAGCCACATGTGAGCTGTCTTTCCTCTGGTTCCTGCCAACTCCTGTATAGCCTGGTCTGGACACTGCCCCTCGTGACTACTGGGCCACGCTTCTCTGCTCCAGACTGCATTTCTTCATGCCAACCCCAGCACTGTGCCTTCTTACACTTTTCACTAATGTACCTGCAATGTTAGAGGACCAAATTGAAGCCTTGTGAATCTTTCAAAGAAGTCCCAGCAGCCTCATATCTCTTGCCTCCATAAGCACAGCCTTTCATTCCCCTTTTTACCAATAAAAGAGTATGTTCCTCCAAGTGGTCTCTGGGTAGATGTATGGCTTCATGCTGCCCAATGCCCACCATGAGAGTTCTAAGGCTGAAATTCTATAATAATAGGATGGACAGACAGTTCCAGAGAAGAGCACCTCCCTGTGAGGCCAGCTGAGTTTTGCACGACTGTGATTAAAAGGGTTTGAGTTTTAGTTTGTTCCCTAGTCCAGGCAAGCCTTTGGTAAATTACAAATCCTCTTTTCTATGTGAATATCAATCCCCTGGAGGTCTAATAAATGAAGGCAGTGGGGGCTGGAAAGATGGCTTAGCAGTCAAGGTACTTGCCTGTGAAGCCTGATGATCCAGGTTTGATTCCCCAGAACCCATGTAAGCCAAACACACAAGGTGACACATGCGTCTGGAGTTCAATTGCAATAGCTAAGAGGTGTGCCAATTCTCTCTTTCTCTCTCTCTCCTTCTCACTCACTCTTGCACTCTCTCATAAAAGAAAATTAAATTTAAAACAATGAAGGCAGGGAGGTAAAAACTACTGTCTGTCTATCTATCTATCTATCTATCTATCTATCTATCTATCTATCTATCTATCATCTATGTAATTTTTGCAGTGCTGGGGATCTGACCTATGATTTTCCATATGCCAAGCAAATGCTCCATCCTTGAGCAATATCCCCAGCCCTATTATCCCCATTTTACAGAGAGGTCCTGGACTGCTTAAAGACCAGCAGCCAAGTAATCAGGCAGATGGGGCTGAAAACCTTTTCCAAGTTTTCCTAGCACAGAATCCTGTCATGGGCCCAGCTTGTGAACAAGCCGCAGCCCGAGCAGGAATCCTACCCTGCACAGCACGCAGGGCTCGTCTGAAGACAGCTCCACCCTCCTACCCAAGCACTTGCCGCCCCAACCCCCAGGTTGCACATTTGTGCTTTAGGTATAAAGCTCTCAGCAGCCCCTTCTCTGACACTTGTCCAACGATGTATACTTCTGGCTGTGGTTCTGAAAGCCAAGAGAATTCCAACACTCACCCAGAGGCTGCCTTCTAGCCCCTGAACACTATGGGAAGCTTTCTGAAGATGCTGGGAAAGAGGTGGAGGAAAGAAAAGATTTTTTTGTTCAGACAGCCTTTGACCTCCCTCATCTTCTCCTTTCCCGAACCATTTCCTGTTGCTCCTGCTCTGTGGTGTGGAGCTAGAGGCAATGGTGAACTTAATGGACTCAGCTCCCTAGCAGAGCCACTTTAAGGTGGTGAGTGGCTCTAAACCTGGGAAGCTGAGCAGGGCATGAGCTAACCTGCTGGGTTGCTTTGTGGTGGGGGGCTAGAGGCAATGGTGAACTTAATGGACTCAGCTCTCTAGCAGAGCCACTTTGAAGTGGTGAGCCTGGGAAGCTGAGCGGAGAGCAAGCGCCTGAGTTAACCTGCTGGGTTGTGATGCTCAGCAGGTTCTCAGCAGCATCTTCCCCGGGTCCCTCTCAGAGGAGCACTCTGGGGACGTGTTCTGATTTGCTGTAAAAATCCGCCACCTAGGAACTTTCTCCTTAGACCTCCACCACCAGTACGCCTGCCTGAGGATCCCTAGTACTTCCTGGGCTAGACACTGTCACAGAAGGAATCAGCCACTGAAGGCTATTCCTTTGCACAGGGTAGCTATGCCTTCCCTGGAAGCCACTCTAATAAGATTTTTTTTTCAATTTCAAAATGGGATATTCACTCTTCCTTGGGGAATGTGGGTAGAGAGACACATCTCAAATTTTATTTCCAAACGTGCTTAGATTCTCTGACCCCAGATTCCACAAAGGAGATTTAGACTGATGTCCATGATAGCCACACCCTTGTAGCATAAGTGACTCATTTGAACAGAGTGGAAAGGACCAATGTTGCCATGAAGCCTGGTTCAGTAGTGATGGAAGAGGCCACCAGTCCCCTAGTGGATGGTTAAGGGGACAGTTCACTAAATCAGGGGCCAGACAGGGACAAGGGCTATGCAAAATAGAAGAGATGGGGACTATGGCCACTAGAGACAGTACACACCTCCCTGGCCATGTGGACACTCAAGCCTGTGTGATCTTCAAAAAAAGCTGGAAGTCAGGGCTTATATGCAAAATTCACCAATGTTTTCTGGTTAGGAACTAATTCCAATAAACTTAGAAGAACATGTAGTCAGTGCCTCTTGTCTCTAGGTGCCTTTGCCTGCAGTAGTGAGCTCTCTGGGTGCTGGATGGTGGGTGGTGATTCCCCAGTGGCCTTTGGGGGAGGGAAGGCCGAACAGAAAGTCATCAGGTGGATCAGACTGCTCTGGAATCTTGCTGGAAAGTTCTAGCCTACAGCCAAAAGCCATTGAGAAGTTCCCCTTCTCCTCACACCTCTCCTTGCTGCCAGGGTGGGGTCTCTGCAGCCAGTAGCCGCCGCAGGGTGACTTGCAGCTTTTGTTGGCAAAGCTCTCTCTCTCCCCGCCTGGCTCAGGCAGAGAGTAGGTCCCGAGGCTGCTGCTGCCACCCGCCCAGGCTGTGAGGGGCTGGGCTCAGGGTCTGACTAGGAGCCTGATTATGGGCCTTGGGCCTAGCCCCCCCAACCCCCCATGCTGAAGGTCTGTCTTCCTGCATCTGCTAGTGGGGCCACCTCCCCAGAAACCCAGCCGGAGACACAGCCTGTCTCCATGGCAGATATTGGTTCATTGATCGTGCTTTTGTTGCACCTGCTGCAAAGCTTATCGGGAAAGTCCCCAGGCTTGTCTTTGAAGGGGAAAGATGACTCGGGTGGCACGCTTGTGATGTGTCCTGAATCTTGCCCTTGTGAAATTGAAAGGGGCATCAATACATCCTTCACCCCTGCTTTCACTCACAGACCTGTGAGAACATCCGGAGAGGCTCCGACCAATTCTGCCAGGTTTCCTGGGATCTGAGAACAGATCTTTCCCCTAGCCCCGCCCTTTGGAAAGGAAAAACTGGATCTCTGTAGGGGTCATGGACAGACAAGTTTTGAAAAGTGGATTAAAAGGGCAATTTCACCACTAAAAACAACAGTATCAAAAAACAAACAAACAAAAGCCCTGGGAAGCACAGCTGAAGATCAAGCAAGCCCTTTTGAAGAAATCTCTGCTGGGTCCGCACAGGGTTGGCATAACTCATGGCCACTGATTTCACTGCTAGGAAAACAACTAATTTGGGTGCCTTCCTCCTTCCTCATGACTTTCTTTTTTTTTTTTTTTTCTTCTTCAAGGTAGGGTCTCACTCTTGTCCAGGTTGACCTGAAATTAACTCTGTCATCTCAGGGTGGCCTTGAACTCATGGCAATCCTCCTACCTCTGCCTCTTGTGTGCTGGGATTAAAGGCGCGCGCCACCACGCCAGGCTCCTCATGACTTTCTAAACTTGCCAACAACGTTTATTCTATGGGTTTTTAATAATTCTGTTTAAGATACTCCAGCAGGCCCTCATCTCTGAGATAAAGAGCTTTGACACAAAAGAGCAGGTGATTTAAGCCACCCAGCTTTCCTGTGACCGCCTATGATAAGGAAACTAACCAGATAAAAGCAGTTCTTTTCTCATGGAGTTGTGTTGCTCTCAAGGGAAACAAAATTTTCAAATATAAAGATCCATCCCAGAGGTGGCTTAGCGATTAAAACACTTGTCTGCAAAGGCTAAGGACCTAGGTTCGATTCCCCAGAACCAACATAAGTCAGATGCAGAAGCTGGTGCATGCATCCGGAGTTCATTTGCAGTGGCTAGAGGCCTCGGTGTGCCCATTTTCTCTTCCTCCCTCTCCCTCTCAAATAAATAAAGTATATATTTTTTAACTCCATCCCAAAGCACAGAAATTGAGAGATGCAGAACAGAGTGCTGTTCCCTTTGCTTAATGCATGAGCAGACCTGGACATGTCACTTGAACTAAATCCCAGTTTTCTTTGAATAAATTGAGGTGTTGACAATGGTCCTCATGAATATCCAGAGAGCTGTGCAATTGTAATATGTACACTTTTTTTTCTTGAGGTAGGGTTTCACACTAGCCCAGGCTGATCTGGAATTCACTCTATTCTCAGGGTGACCTTGAATTTACTCACAGCAGTCCTCCTACCTTTGCCTCCCAAGTGCTGGACTTAAAGGCATGTGCCACCATGCCTGGCAATATGCACACTTTTCTGCTTGTGCACTATACTGTAATAAGTTCATTCCCGGGGCTGGTCGTGTAGCTCAATAGCAGAGCACTTGTCTAGAATGTGCAGGACCTGGGTTTGATTCATACCAGTCCAAAAAAAAAAAAAAAGATTAAAGAAGTAAGTTTGGAGCTGAAGGGAATGGCTCAGTGGATAAAGCACATGCAAGCATGAGGACCAGAGTTCATATCCTCAGGCCCACAGAAAAGCTGAACTCTATAGCTATCGTCTGTAATCCCAACATGTCTACAGAGAGATGAGAGGTGGAGACAGGAGAACCGGAAGCTTGCAGACCAGCTGGTGTGGGAAACACAGTGGGGACAATGAGAGCTCCTTACTCAAGGAAGAGGTCAAGCAGTGATACCCAGGGCTGTCCTCTGACCTACACACACATGCCATGGCACGTGGGTACCAGTACTCTTATACATATACATCACACATCACACAGATGCACACACAGACACATACATCATGTGTACACAAATACATACACAGTCACACATACGTATACAGCACACATCATGCATGCTCACATGCCATGCACACATCATGCACACACACACACATGCATACTCACACATACATATACAGCACACAGAATACACACACGTCATGTACACACATACATATGCACTCACACATACTTATACAGCACACATCATGCATGTATATGCCACACACATCATGCACACACATACACCACACACACATATACAGCACACTTCATGAACACACACTGCACACATCATGGACACACACACAGCATAATCATGCATGCACACACCACACACACATACATACACACACACATATACAGCACTTACCGTGCACACACACACACATACAACAATTAGGCTTTTTTTTCCTCTCTCCATACATGCATTATAGACCTTGTCCCTGTCTGCCTCAGGCGTGCTGTGAGATTAAAGGGTTGATGCACTTGGCAATGGTCTCTAGACCACCACGTGTCAGAAGAGGACAGCCGTCACCACGAGCAGGCAGCCTCGTCCGCCCACCCCTGTCAGAACTGGGGCTGGCAAGAGCAGTGTGACAGCATTCAGTGAAGAGTCGGGAAGAAGGCAGATTCCACCCCGCACCAGCTGCACTACTTAGGCAATTATTTAACTTCCCTGTCCCAAGTTTATCTGCCTGTAAAGTGGGCACAGTAACCATCACTCCACTTGATGAATGCCAGTGGGGTTGTTGCTAACTATGTCATAAATGCCAGCTATGCAAGGGTGTGAATTCACTTCCTACCACCGTCCACTTCTTTCCTCCCCTGCCCCTCTTGTCTGAATAATCCAAGGCCCTGTGCTCTTTGTGGGGCTGCAGTCTTCCAGCCCCACACTGCACCCCTGCTGGCTCCTCCCACCCATGGGAGAGTACCATCAGGGCCTGATATTGAGCAAAACTTACAGCTGGCCTTTACAGGTTTACCTGGGGTCCTGACTCTAGGCCTTCCCAGGATTCTCCCCTTCCCTGTTCATAGACCACCCTCTTTTCATTAAGCTGCTTCCCCTCTTCATGCCACACTACCCTATGTGTGAAATTAAAGAAATAACAGGTTCTAGAAAGCAGGCAATAGGGTGAGAACAGAGGACAGAGCCTCTATATAGGGAGCATCTTTCCTGGCTCTGAGTGGTAAAGTGGTACAGCCAGGACCACAGTGACAAGATAACAGCCTGAATACGAGCCCAGCCTCTCTCTCAGTACAGATGAAGGGTGGCCTGTGTGGCTAGACCCAGTCACATACATCTTTCCCTGATATCCAAACATAAGCAGAGGGCTTGCTCACACAGAGCCTACAAGTCAGGCCACCTCACCCACCTGAATGGCCATCCAAGCTGGTTGCTACCCCTCTGACTGGAGCTGTGCCAACCTGGAGTTGCCCCAGTGAGGCAGAGCTGCCTCTGGTCTCCCAGTCCTAACATACAGGCCACCCTCCAGTCCCTAGAGTGATGACTCACTGCTCCCCTTTGTCACAGCCTCGTGACGATCCCGAGCCATTAAGAAATGGAACAAATCACTAAATGGGAGGCACAAGAGAAGTCTCGGATTAAACTGGCTCATTATTCATAAATCATAAACGAAGCTTTCTCTCACAGATTCTTGTCTCTATCTTGGCCCACTGGATTTGAAACAGCAATAACATCGCATGTGTAGGAGTACAGGGGTCATTCTGAGGACCCCAGGACATACTGCCTCTGTGGGAAATATCACCTCTGTACTATGTGTGGCATTTATGTGGCATGTTACCTCTGTGAGTCATGTTACCTCTGGGATATATCAACTATGTATAGCATGTTGCCTCTGTGTAGTATGTCATTTGTGTAGAACATGTTCCTTCTGTGAGCTGTGTCATCTATGTGGAGCATGTTATCACTGTGTGTATGTCATCTGTATTTCACCTCCTGTGATATTTTCTATCCATGGTTAACTTGTCAGGACCTAGAATCATCTGTGAGGGGTTACATAGCTTAGGTGAGTCTCTGTGTGTGTCTGTGAATGAAGATTTTTTAAATTTAAAAAACAATTTTATTTATCTTTTGAGAGAGAGGAAGAAAGAGAGAATGAGAGAGAGAGAGAAAGAGAGAGAGAGAATGGGTGTGCCAGGGCCTCTAGCCACTGCAAGCAAACTCCAGAAGCATGTACCACCATGTGTATCTGGCTTACTTGGGTACTATGGAATTGAACCTGGGTTCTTAAGCTTCACAGGCAAGTGCCTTAGCCACTAAGTCATCTCTTTAACTTGTGAATGACTATTTTGATTAGGTTAATTGAGGTGAGAAGACCCACCTTAATTGTGGGTGGCACCATGCCATGGACTGGGTCCTGGACTACCTAGCAAAGGAGAAAGCTGGCTGAGCAAGCAGCATTCATCACTCTGTTTCCTGACTCTGGACTGAATGTGAACAGCTGCCTCAAGCTCCTGCCACCACACCTTCCCTGCCACAACGGACCATACCTGGAACTGAAAGCTGAAAGAAACTATTTCTCCTTTAAACTGATTTTTGTCAGGTATTTCGTTCCAGCAATGAGAAGCTGAATGATAGACTGCTGTAGGGCATGTCACTTCCTCAGAATATATTGAATTTGCAAAGTTTATATAATCTTTTGAATACAGCATACCTTCTGGGAATATCTCCTCTCTGATGACTGAGAGCCCCTAGATGGCTTGCTGTCCTGGTTGGAGAAAAGACCAGTCAGGGCATCTTCAGAGGACTGTCTTGTTGGTACTGGAGCCAGCAAAGAGACCAGCCAATGCACTACCCTATTCTGAGACAAGGTCGTTCTTTGTAGGTCTGTGAAACTTGACCCACAGAAAGACATAGAAACGTGGTCCTTGTGTCAGAGTTTGGGAAGCAGAAAGTGGAAAGAGGCCTGATGGGACTAAGGAGCATTGAGCCCTGCTAGGATTGTGGAAATGGACACAGGAGAGGGGGCCTCCCCCTGCTGGTTACAGCCAGGAAAGCCACGCTTCAATAAGCCTAGTCCTGGGCAGGGAGCAGAGCAAGAGGTATTGCAGTGGTTATGGGCAACGACTTGCTGCTTTTGGAGTCACCCAGATGCAACACTAGTTTGATCACGTGTGACTCCTAAGTGATGGGTCATCAAGCCAGAAAAATAGCAATGTTATTCTGAAACTACATATGTGTGTGTGTGGGGGGGTATAGTTTCCTAACCCTAAGTTACTGTTATCGTGCCAATGTCAGAAGAAACACCCATGCCACCAACATCCCTCCTGTATATCAATGAACAGCTGGGTTTGAAAGGTAAGCTGAGGCTGGAGTAGAGGGGATGGGAGCTGGGAGGGGCCAAACAGCTGATCCACACAAGAGGTGAGCCCAGATTCTTGCATCACAGTAGGGAGTAACTCGCTAAGGGCCTGCCATGTCCCAGCCACAACCATAACCTCTGAACGCAGCATTGACCCAGGCCTTATTTCACAGATGAAGAAGTTCAGTCTCAGTGAATAGTTTCTTGGGGCAAGTGCCTGATTTTAACTGAGGTCTAAAAAACTTGAGAGCCTATGCTTTATTTATGCCACCAAGCTACCTCTGCAACTAGGGCCATTAGCAAGGCTTGGGTGCTGACACCTTACCTGCCTTCAAAGCATACTCAGGCAGCACCCCCTGTGGTCTTGCCACACCGTCTTGACTCCTCTGAAGTTCTAATTGGGAGGAAGGTCAGATTTTTCCACACTCTCAATATCCAGCTCATCTTGTGCACTTTGATTCTTGGATTCAGGCACTCTCACCCCTGCCTCTTGCTTAACTGTTCCCCGGATGAAATTCAAGTCTTAGCCAAAAGGGCACAGTTCCCAGCGAAGCCAGAAGTCAGGACCTCCTCGCTCACAGCCTCACCAGGCTCCTCACAGACAGCCTGCTGCTGACAGAGACAGTGCCCTGGCCTGTCACCAAGGCTCACTGGGACCCCACAAGCCATTCGATGTGACACTAATCTGTACAGCTATGCAGCAAGTTTCCTTAGTTCCCGTCCCCTGAATGCATTATAAAGTTAAAGGGAGAAAAAGAAGTCTTTTAAAAAATCCCCCAGCTATCTTAATTAACATGCAGAGTGCTTTTCTGGCTGTGCACAGGCTGTGATAAAACGGGAAGCTCCTTAACACAACATATATTTCATCTGTGGCATTCGCTCGCTTCCACATGGAATTCAATCAGATATTTTAAGGGAGTTAACAAGGGCTCTCGGATGGAACTATGAATAAATGCAGGTGTGACAAATACATTCTAGCTATGGAGGTTTTTTTCTTTTATCAAATGAAAGGTATAGAGTGTGGGGTTGAAGGCTGGAGAATAATTCTAATTCTGCCCATCATTGAAGGGCTTACTGGACAATTCCAGAGTATCACATGACCCATTGCCTCTGAAAAAAAATCAATGGCTTTTTTCTTTTGAGGCAGGGTCTCTAGCACCGGTCAGGCCTCTATCTCATAGGTATCCTCCTACTTCAGCCTGCTGAGAGCTAGGACTAAAGGTGTGCACTACCACACCCAGCTTGAAAAAAAATCAACGGAACATGCTTATTGGTTTCATTTTTGCCAGAGCTCAAAAAATAATTTTTGAGACAAAGTCTCATTTATCTCAGGCTGGCCTTAAACTCCCTATGTATCCTAGGATGACCTTGAACTTTTGATCCTCCCACCTCGATCTCTTGAATGCTGGGGTTCTATGTCCCACCACACCCTACTTTACTAAGCCACATCCTCAGCCCACCAGGAACTCTTACATGGCCTGCTATGTGCCAAGCACCAAGGAGATGGTGGCTAACCCATAATGCAGTTTGGGTCTTGTCCCCTCAGTTCCCAGGGGTACATACATTCTATAGAGAGATGAACAATAATCAAAGAAGTGCAAACACAATTTCCAGTTGAGTTAAGTAAGAGCAAATGAGGTGTCCAGGCAAGGCATCTGCAAGGAGTGAGGGAAGGTGAGGCAGGGCTCGCCATGCAGAGGGGACCGTGGTCTGTTGCTGCAATTGAGGCACGAGGTCCTGGGCCAGGCAAGCAGGCAGCTGCTCAGAAGTGCTGGATTGTAGAGGTAATCCTTCCAGATCCTTTTCTTCTTCTCTTTCTCCCAATTAAAGCTTTTGTCTGCTCCAAATCTGTGGAGGCTTGCTTGGCTGCTGATAGGAGGAGAATTGCTCACTACAGGGAAAAGGAGAAAGCCATCATCTCCATCGAAGACAAGTGGCAGCACCAAGGAGGCCCAAGCACTCCCTCGGTGTGAAAGCCAGCAGGCGTGGGAGCCAAGGCGCAGCCTGAAAGGGAGAGCTCTGTGGCAGTGGGATGAGTTCCTCATGTGACCCAAAGCCATAAGCTCAGATGAAACCCAGTGGATGAATCTACTCTCATCAAAATGAGGGATTTTGTTTTAAAAAAATGCTTTGAAGTCGGGCTTGGTGGCGCACACCTTTAATCCCAGCACTCAGGAGACAGGTAGGAGGATCACTGTGAGTTTGAGGAACCCTGAGACTACATAGTGAATTCCAGGTCAGCCTGGGCTAGAGTGAAACCCTACCTCAAAACACACACACACACACACACACACACACACACACACACACACACACATATATATGCCATATATTCACTTTGGCCAGAGATAGCAGATGGGTGGAGATGTGGGGAATATTTTTCTATTTATGTATTCACATGTGTATCAGTGCAGTATGCATGCGTGTGTATAGCATTTGTATGTGTGTGGGTGCAGGTGTGTGTGAGTGGGTGTAGATGTCGAAGGTAGCCACTGAGTGTCTTCCGCAATCATTCTCCACCTTAGCGTTTTTTCTATTTTGTCTTGTTTTGTTTTCAAGTTAGAGTCTCATTCTTGCCCAAACTGACCTGAACTCACTTTGTTGTCCCAGCCTGGCCTCAAACTCACAGCACTTCTCCTTCTTCCTCTTGAGTGCTGGGATTAAAGGCATGTGCCACCACACCCAGCTTCCACCTTATTTTTTGAGACAAGGTCTCTCACTGATGCAGCTAGAAGAGCTAGCTGGTGAGCCCCAGGGCTGCTCCTGTCTCCACCTCTCTGGCACTGGGATTATGGGTGTGTGCCACCATGCCCAGCATTTTTACACGGGTTCTGGGGATCCAAACCCAAGTCCTTCTGTTTGGATCGTAAAGACCATCTCTTCAACCCAGATGTAAAGATTTTAACAGGAGGCACGAGAGGAATCTGTGACCATGAAAAGAACAGTGGATGGCATCCCAGAGGAATGAGACATATCTTGTGGCAGAATGCCAGCAGGCCCTGCCATAACTGGAGGGTGCTGACCCAGTGGATGTCAGCACGGATGGAAACTGTGCACGTCACTGAACACACCAAGATGTGGACACTGCACACACTTTGCACCAGGCACAAGAATTAACCAAAACTGAGTTTTTCACCTTGAGATAGATTGGAAGTCCAGGATGGAATTGTGATTCAGTGAGAGAAAAGCTTACATAGGGTTGCTACTCACAGATCTGTTATCACTGCACAAGCTCCTACCAAGAATAAGGAATGTCATTAGCTGGAAAAGATTATTAGCAAGTTCATTCATCATGGTGCTTGTCACACTTGCAAGGTCAAGCTCAAGTCTGGAGGTTTAGAAGAGGGCCTCCCCACTTAATTACAGTGTTTAGCAATTAACAGTTCATCTGCTAGTACAGGCCTGCCCTGGCTTTCAGTAAAAGACAAAGGGCTTGAATTCCACAAGTGCTCTCAGCAGGGGTCTTTACATTTCGACAAAGAGCAGAGCTTGGTGTGAACAGGGCAATCCTGTTTGGTGTCACCAAGGCATAGCAAGGTCACTTTGTCACCTTCCAAGGAATTCTTGTCCCTCTGGGACAGGCAGTTAGAATGACAGACTTATCCCACAACCTCACCTGTGCTACACTGTAGCTGGGTGGACAGGTCCATTTTCAAGGATGGTACTAACGACCTGGCCTGATCTATGCACTTCAGGGTGACGAGCAGGGCAGCTGAGAAACCCTATACAACTTCTCTTAACCACTGCTCTCTCGTGTGTACAATGGGGATAATATCAGAAATCATGTCAAAAATTCAAATGACACAATACTGTGAAGCAGTTAGAAACAGCGGTAGCATGTAACACTAAATGCTATTATATATGTTATATGTGAGTGTGTGTATATATGGTGCCTGTATGTGTGTGTACGTGTTCATATGTGTGAGTGTGGGGGTGAATATGCCATGGGATGCATGTGGAGGGCAGACGACAACTTTCAGGGATACATCCTTACCCTTCTACCTTGTTTGAGGCAGAGTGTCTTGTTCTCATTATTGTTCATTTCTGTGTTTGCCAGGCTTGCTGGTCTGTGAGCTTCTGAGAAGTTCTCTTGTCTCTGCCTTCCTTCTTGCTGTTGGTGTACTGGGATTATAGGAGCCCAACTCATCCTGCTTCCCCCTGCACACCACACACATGCACACACACACACACACACACACACACACACACACACACACACACAGCTTTCAGCTTCATAAAGGCTCTGGGGATCTGAACTCAGGCAGGTTTGTGCAGCAAGCATTTCATCCACTGAACCATCTCCCCAACCCATGTTATATATTTTTAAAATACTTTTATTGACCACTCGCATATGAAAGTGCTCACATAACAGTACACTTACAAATTCCCCAAATGGACAAAAGTCTGTGGCCAAGACTAAGGGAATCTCACCAGGGCCCCAAAGTACCCTCTTACCCCTGTGGTCAGACCCCAGTGGCAACATTCCTGCCTTTCAGTAGCTGAGACTACTTTTGCCCACTTCTGTGTTACTATGGGCTCACCTGTATTTCCTTCATCTCACTTCCTTCACTTGGGTGAGGTCCACTCATGATGTGTGTTGTCATTGTGTGTGAGGTCCAGTCATGATATGTGTGGTCATCATGTGTGAGGTTCGCCCTTGGTGTGTGTGGTCATCATGTGTGAGGTCCACTCATGGTGTGTGTCATCATCAGGTGAGGTTCACTCATGGTGGGTGTATCTGTGTTTTCTATATTTTCATTGTTTAAATTGCTTCATTGTGCAATTTATTTATTTATGCCTCAGTGTTATGGCTATTGGGGTTATTTATCCAAGTAATTATGAATGAAACCACTACGTATGATCATACTTAAATGTAAACTTTTATTTTTACATAATTTTAGATGCCTATACAATTATAAGAAATAATTCAGAGACCTGTTTTACTAGTTCCATAGGTTCCCTCAATTACATCATTTTATAAAACCACAGGAAGTATAAGTGGCTGTGTTCAATATAAACCACTTATTCAGATCCCCCTCCAACTTGTGCATATGTTTGTATGCGCTAGAGTTATTCTGTTTTATCATCTGTACAGGGGCTATGTCACCATCACTGAAAGGAACGTGTGCCTGAGCTTAAACTGGGTGGGCCAACAACTTGACTGCTAGAACTGACCAGCTAAGCGACCCTGGATTCCTGACCTCAAAAGCCTGACTCACAGAAATAACAATCATCACCTTAAGCCACTATGTACCAGTTTTTCTTTTTCTCCTTGGTTAGCAATCCCTTAGATACTTTTTTGGTAGAAGAATGTTTTGTGTGTTGTCTAGCCTCCTTTTCCACCATTGAGGGTGAGGGTTAGGGTTACTATTCCACCATCTTAATTGTAAGCCTGAGAATCCAGAAAGAGACGAGTACAGATAGCGCGTGAACGCTTCTTGTCCAAAATGCTTGAGACCAGAAGTGTTGCTGGAATATTTGCATGTACATAATGAGGTATTTAGGGGTGGGACCCACGTCCAAACACAAAACTCATTTGTACCGCATACACACCCTGCACAAATAATTGGAAAATGGCTTTTATTTATTTGAGAGAGAGAAGAGGGAATGGGTGCACCAGGGCCTCTAGCCACTGTAAACGCACTCCAGACTCATGCATGACCTAGATCCTTTGGCTTTGCAGACAAGTGCCTTAACTACTAAGCCATCTCTCCAGCCCTGGAAAGTAATTTAATCAATATTGTTTTCGAGCACCTGCATTTTACTCTGGCCTTGTCACATGGAGCCGAGTATGGAATTTTCCATTTGTAGTGTCAGGTTAGCGCTCTAATAGTTTTTGGGTTTGGGGAGCATTTTTTTAATTTCCAGATTCAGGATATTTGAGCTGTATCTCCGAGAACCTGGATAAAACACAGATCTCTGAGCCTCATCTAGACTTGGACTACATCTCTTTAGCCTCCCCCAGTCAATTCTAATGTTCAGTTTTTTTTTTCTTTGAATTCCTGGGTTTTGTTTGACTTCAGGGGTTGGAATAATGTACATAAAGCATGCATCCCCCAACCCCAGGCACCACGTCCATCTTCCCCTCTGGCCCGTGTCATTTCAATGCCTGCTTTATGGGACACTAGAGGCTTCCAGCAGCCACATGGATTTGCCTGAGAACTTCTCTTTCCTCAGCAATACACTGAAAGTGCTGGGTATTCAAATCCCTCCCAGCAACCTCATCACTTGGAAAAGGTGACTCCAAGCAGTGAGCTCTACAGTGACTCCCAGAATTCACAGCAGAATACAGTTCCATTCAACTAGAGGGCCTATTTTCTTAATTAACAATGCACCATTTCTTTTTATTTTAGAGAGAGAGCATTGGTGAGCCAGGGCCTCAGACACTGCAATTGAACTCCAGAAACTTGTGCCACCTTGTGGGCATGTGAAACCTTGTGCTTGCTTCACCTTTGTGCATCTGGCTAACATGGGATCTGGAGAGTCCAGCCTGGGTCCTTGGGCTTCTCAGGCAAGTGCCTTGACTGCTAAGCCAACTCTCCAGCCCAACATACCACTTTTTAGCTCACCCTCCTTTCTGTGATTCACTTCCTCATCCCCCTAACATGTTGCCTTTGCTTCCTAATAAACCACTTACACAGGCACTCTTTTCTTATGATTAGCTTCAGGGAGAATCAAACTTGAACAAGTACATAACAGTGTTGACATATAGCATGTGCTCTACATAGCTAACATTCTGATTAAATATGCATACATATACATACACATATGCATAAATATGTGAACAGAACTCAGAACTTCCAGATCAGTGGTATCAAATGAGGTGTGCTCTTACATCCACCAGAAGTATAAAAGTTTGAAATCTGGTGGGTGGAGCCTTCACACAGCTGGGAAATGAACCCTGGAGCCACTTCTCTGGAGAGCTTTCTGGTGGCATTCAGCAAAATTCAGAATGCACTGGCTCCATCACCCTGCAATGCCACCACAGGTGCATCAGTCCCACGGAAGTGTTCACAAACCACCAGGGGGCCCACTGCCGTGTCTTTACACTGGGGAACTATAGGCAGCCTGGTGTTGCCCTAGGGGATGAGTGAGGAAGCTGAAGCCATGCATGTCAGAATAATAGCACACAAGAAGCAGAGTCCATGCCCAACACGTAGAGTGGGAGAAGTAGAAACCCAAATGAGATTTACAACTAAATTCCATTATGTAAATTAAAAAGACAGAAGACAGAAGTGTATGTATGTGTAAGAACATACTAAACAAGTGGGAAATAGGGTGGGAAGGAACCATAAAGAAATTCTTAAAAGACGAAGGACGGAAGTAAACAGCCATGGAGTGGGGAAAAGCTGGCTTCTCGGGTAGGTGCTGACATTCTTCTCATTTTACAGATCAAGAACTTCAACAGTGGGGAGGAAGAAAGGCCATCTAGGCCAGGCAGTGGGATGGGAAGCTAGGCTTGTTTTCACATGCACCTTTCAGCCCAGCTCCTTACCTTTTCTTCATTCTCTTCCCTTCCTTCCTTAAAAAAGTTTTTTTTTTGAGCTGGAGTGATGGCTTAGTGGTTAAGGCACTTGTCCTCAAAGTGAAAAACCCAGGTTTGTTTCCTCAGGACCCACATAAAGCCAGATGCACAAGGTGGTGCATGTGTCTGGAGTTTATTTACATTGGCTAGAGGCCCTGGTGCACCCATTCTCTCTCTGTCTCTTTCCTTGTCTCTCTCTCTCTCTCTCTCTCTCTCTCTCTCTCTATATATATATATATATATATATATGTGTGTGTGTGTGTGTGTGTGTGTGTGTGTGTGTACACACACATATATATATAATAAAAATAAAATTTTGTGCATATATGTGTGTATGTGCATGGTGTGGTGAGTGTACACACTTGTGTACAGGTGCACACACTCCTGCACATGCTTGTGGAGGTAGAGAATATCAGATGTCATCTTGTATTGCTCTTCCACTTTATTTCCTTGAGACAAAGTTGCTCAGTGAACACAGAGCTGTCAATTTTTCAGTCAAATTGGCTGAACAGGGAACCCCAGTGATTCTCCTATCTCTGACTCCAATAAGATTAAGATTATAGGTGTGGATGGCCTTGAACTCAGGCAATCTCAGGCCCTCTCAGTCCTTCATGCTTGAATGATCTTCCCTGATGAGCCAATTCCCTGGCCCTTTTTCTGTTGTTTATTTTGAGGTAGGCTCTCATGTATCCCAAGTTGGTCTCAATTTAACTCCTGATTCTCCTGCTTCCACCTCCTGTGGGCTGGGATTTCAGGCATGTGCCACCATGCCCAGCTTCATTATTTTTTAGTATAAAAACCACCCAGAACTCTAGAAACATTTTGCTTCAGAAGTGGAATGTATTTCTGAATGTGTTTCTCAGACATTAACTGGAAATGAACGATGGGGTGAGATGAGAAACAAGGCTTGTGTATATAGTGTACCTTAGCACTGTAGGGAGAGACCCAGAATGGAACATTTCTACTAGGACTACGAGGCAATCCTGTGTCTCCAGGTCCTCACCACTCACTGTGGCACTCGGGTTCCAATGTCACACACCCGTGGGCTGGGATCTGGGGACAGGTTTGCTTGGCATAATCATCCTAAGCCTTTGCATTTGAACGTGTGGGCAGCAGGGGGCTCTGCATGCTTAAAAAGATAGTCAGCATCATCACACCAGGCAGAGGCCAAGAGCCCCATAGGTGACAGTGCATGAATTCAAGACTGATGGGGATGGCATGAGTGTAGACCACCCTGGACCCATCTGAGGGAGCAGTTTATTGACCGGTAGAATGATGTGGCTGGAGAGCCAGCTTGCCCACCAGCTCAAGCTTCTTTGGCTACTGTGAGTCAAGCCTGCAGGGAAGTGGGTGAGAAGGTGACAGTCACTTGAGGTGTCTGTGGCGAGCCTCCGAGCCTACAAGGTCAGCTGCTTGGGGTGTCCCCTAGTTGGAGGTTACAAGGATCAGAAGACCTCCCACATGTCAGGGAGAAAGCTGCTGGCAAGGGGGGGCTAGTCAGAGCAAACAGCTCTCACAAACAGAGGCAGTGCTGCTGCCAGGCCCACAGAGGAAGAGGAGCTCTGAGAAGAGAGCCAGCCAGCTCTTGTTCCCATCCTCCTCCATTAGCCTGCCTGCTCTGGCAGTTGGAACAAGTCTGGAACAAGATCCTGAGGTCCCATCACATTGGCCACCTGTGGTACTTTGAGTGAAATGATCCCAAAGGCTCGTGTGTTTTGAATACTTGGTGCCCAGCTGGTGGCAATTTGGGAGAGCTGTGGAGCCTTGCTGGAGGAGGTGTGTGGCTGGGGGCAGGCGCTTTGGCGTAACACAGCCCAGCTCCAATCCCAGCACGTTGCTCCTTCCTTTCTGGTCCTGTGGAGACGTGATGTCTGGCCTGCTGTGCTCTGCCGGTGCTTTCCCGGTCATGAGCTTCCTCTTGAAACTGTATGGAGAAATAAACCCTTCCCTGCCATGCGCTACCTCTGGATGGGTATTTTGTCCCTGCAACAAGACAGTAAGTGTTGTGCCACCCATGGTAAAGTCAGAGGTCAAGGCTAACTGGCTTATTCTTGTTCGGTGGGTGTGGTGTTATCTTTAGCAATGTCTCAGACAAGCTAGAAAACCTGTCTCCTCGTCCCACCTCTTTTCCTGCTGGACTTGTACACCCTTCTTCCACATGGCAGCCTCTCTAGCCTCCATTTATCAAGAAGTCAAAGCACAAACATGCCAACGTCCCCAAGTTCACTACTTGCCAGTGAGCCACACCCAGAGTCCTAGCATGTGACCACATCCAGACGATCTGGTCACTTTCTCTCTCCCATACTATTTCTCCCTGGCTCTACAGCTGCTGTCAAGTCTGGTGTTACCACCCCAGTCTTGCAACAGAAGGATTAATGCATCAGCCCTCAGGAACACACTGTAAGTGTGACAGTGAAATAAATACAAAGGGCAAATCACAACCTTCGCATTTGGACAGGGACATGGCCAACAAATATCCACTCCAGCAGCTTAATCCGAAGCCAAATGTCACCATATTGAACAGCAGCACGTGACAGCAAGCATGGGCCCCTGAGAGGGAATGTGCTTGTAAATAACCAGGTCTAGGATAGGACCGCAGAATTCCATGAACATCACTGTGAACTCACAGCCATGCCATAAGGACAAGTTCTTTGGACAGCAGAGAGAGCTTCCAGGCGGCTAGGGCTTGCATTTATCTTTTTATCTTTTTTTTTTTTTTTTTTTTTTTTTTTAGACAATCCCAACCAACTGGCTTTAAAAAAAAAATGAGAGAGAGAGTGAGAGAGAGAAGTGACATGCCAGGGCCTCCAGCCACTAATCAAACTCCAGACATGTGTACCACCTTGTGTGCATGCGCAACCTTGTGGGCTTGCATCACCTTGCACATCTGGTTTACATGGGGCCTGGAGAGTTGAACAGGGGGCCTTAGGCTTCTCAGGCAAATGCCTTAACCACTAAACAATCTCTCTAGCCCTTAATTACCCTATTTTAAAAATTATTTTTAGCCAGGCATGGTGGCGCACGCCTTTAATCCCAGCACTCGGGAGGCAGAGGTAGGAGGATTGCCGTGAGTTCAAGGCCACCCTGAGACTACAGAGTTAATTCCAGGTCAGCCTAGACCAGAGTGAGACCTTACCTCGAAAAAACAAAAAAAAAAATTATTTTTATTTATTTGCAACTAGAGAGAGAGAGAGAATGGGTGTGCCAAGGTAGCCTGCCACTGCTAATGAACTCCAGACACATGTACCACTCTGTGCATTTGGCTTTACATGTGTCCTGGGGATTTGAACCCAGGCAGTTAGTCTTTGCAAGCAAGCACATTTAACTACTGAACCATCTCTCCAGCCCCCTCTATTATTTTTACATTCCTCATGTTTCTTACTTACATATGGACCCTGTCCTTATATGCATGGTACATTGTGTATATATATGTACATGATGTATGTCTGTGCAGAGCACGTGTGGTGCAGTGTGTGCATGCAGCAGTCAGAGAAGAACTTTGGTGCCCTTCTCTATTATTCAACTGCACACTTCTTTGAATCAAGGTCTCTCCCTCAGCCTGGAACTGCTGTTTTCAGTGGTCAAGCCCCAGGGATTTTCCCTTTGTCCCCCATGGACTAGGATATATATTATAAATAATATATGTAATATAATATATATATAATCTGACCTTGGACTTACTAAGTTTCCCAGGCTGGTCTTGAACTCATGGCAATTCAGAAGCCTCAGGGTCCTGAGTGCTGGGATTACAGGTGTGAGCCACCAGGCCTAGCTAAAAAAGTACCTTTTGACAGAGCATGAGGAAGTGAAGAATCTCAGCCTGTTGTGCTCAGGATGGAGAGAAGAGGGAGGATGGCTGAGGTGTGACTGGGCTGCTGCTGTTGATTGGTGGGAAGTTTCCTGGTTAATTACCTGGAGGAAGCAGGAGGTGAGGTTCATAGAGATCCAGGGCAAGCACCCCTCTTCTTCAGAAAGGCCCCTTTGACAGAATGCATGCCAAAAGCAGCATGAGGGTTCATCTTCATTGTCAACTTGACTGGATTCAGAATTGGCTAGGACCAACATTTCTGGGTGTGTCTGTGAGTGTGTTTCCAGAGGGGTCTAACTGACGAGGAAGACTCGCCTTGACCGTGGACAGCACCATGCTATGGGCTGGGGTCCTGGGCATCTCTCTCCTCCTGAGTGAGAATGCCTTGTGGCCAGCTGCCTCACACCCCTGCCTTCTCATCGTGATGGACCAGACCCTCAAACCCTTCCTTCTTTAAGGTGCTTTTGTCAGATGTTTTGTCATAGCAATGAGAAAAGTAACTAATACAAATGGTCTACAGAATGTCTTAAAGGAAGGAGGGAGTCTCCAGGTCCTAGAGCATGACTCTGGCGTGAGATGTAGGAATGAGACCACTGCAAAGAGAGCCTTAAGAACTGGAACCAGCATCCATGGTTAAAGAGGCAGTCAAATGGCAGAAGATTGTAATTACTGCTTTCAAAACTTTTTTTAAGGGAAAGGAACAAAACAGAAAGACTTTTCATCGAAGATTTCATTGCTGTTAAATCTTGTCAACAAATTAGCAAAGAATTCTTATAAAATTTGATCTGCACAAATGAATGCTCATGAGTCTAAGGATTGGATGGACATTGCATGTGACCCAGAACATGAGCTAAGAAGACAGACACCATGCTAGCTCTGTGACCTAAAGAAGCTGACAGACACCTCTGCTATGGTGAGGTGTGCTTTGTCCCCCAAAGGGTCATGTATGGAGTCCTGGGTCTCGGAGTGGTGTAACTTTACAGAGTTAGAGCCACTGTGAGTGCTTCTGTCAGAAGAGATGAGGTAATTCTTGTGGGGCCCCTGGTTAATTTTTTGTGAGAGGGCTGTTGTTTAAAAAAAAAGCGGGGGAGTCCAAGCAACTCATTGTCTAACCTAATTAGCAACAAATAACCTGATGTGATGCCCACACAAGTGCAATAGTGGCACACAGCCATGGTGGGGAACCAACTGCTATTGATTTGGCTAATTGATCCCCTCAGTGGTACGAGACCCATAGCTGGAGCTGGGAAACAAGTCAGAACCATACCCAAACATAAGCCCACTCTCCAATATCAAGCTACCATCAATTATGGGGTAGAAGAGGGCCTACACCTATCAAACTCTCTATTAAAAAAGTAATTGTTATCTCAATTTTCCGGGTACTAACTTACTCTCCATTGGAGAATCTGCTTTTCTTTTTCAGATAGATGCATATCCTAAGGAGAGAAGCTGCCCCAACATACCTCAAAAGGGGCCCGACTGAAACTAAGGACAATTGGCGAAACAAGCAAGGGTGATGTTTTCCTGATGAACCGGATACCAGCACAAAGGGGAAGGAGACAAACACAGAGAAAAATCAACTCCTACCAAATCAGAGAGCCAGAGCCTCAGAGGCCCCCAACACCTCAGCACTAAAGCAGACCAAAAATGAACCCAACATGGCTCAGGGAAATTTTGCGGAAGAGGGGACGGAAAGAATGTCAGAGTCACATGTTGGGTCATGATATGCAGAGACATTTATCCTACCAATAACTGTGGGCTAACTCCACAATGCACGACCCATTTACAACAACAAGGAGGGTCCAATGGGAGGGGGTAGATCATGGATGAGCCTAAACAATGGTACCAAACTGCCTGTATTTGCTGAAAAGAAAACTAATAAATTAAATTTTAGAAAAAGCGGGGGAGATAACTCAGGTGTTAAGAGTGCTTGCTTGCAGAGCCTGAAGGCCCAAGATCAATTCCCCAGTACCCATGTAAAGCCAGATACACAAAATGGTGCATGTGTCTGGAGTTTGTTTGCAGTGGCAGGAGGCCCTGGTATACCCATTCTCCCTCTCTCTCTCTCTTTCTGTCTCTCCTTGTAAACTTCTCTACTTGTAAGTATATATATTTTAATTTAAAGCCTGAGGGCTAGGAAATGGCTTATTTAGTAAAGCCCTTGCCTTCCAAGCATGAGGATCTGTGGTTGATCTCCAGAACATACCTAAAAAGAAGCCTGGTGTAGGGTCACTTGTAATCCCAGCATTGGAGAGATGGAGGCAAGTGGGTCCCTGAAAATCACTGGTCAACCAGTCCAGTCTACTCAGCAAGCCCCAGGCAATGACTGGCCATGTCTCACAAAAAGTGGACAGTGTTTGAGGAAGGACACCCAAGACTTTCCTCTGGCTGACACACGCACATGCACATAGGTGCATGCTCATCCCCCCACTCCACATGGACATGCCTACACACACTTTTCACAAATAAAATAATTCTGCTAGGATCTCAGCTCTGACAGGATGGGAAGGAAGGATGCCATGACCTAGAAGGAAGGAACTTTCATCCAACACCTTTGCCTTGAGACTGACCTCCGAGGGGACAGACCATTGTTTGTCATAATCAGAGTGTTTCTGCACTTCTTACATATCTGCTCACACTTGGGCCACTTGTAGCAGAAGCAGTCAGGTGTTGTGAGCAATACTGGTTCTTGTGTGCCTCCATCTCAATAACCAGCACCTGTGTTACTTTTGGGGACACTGTCACTGGACAGCCAGGATCCACAGGTCCACTTGGGTATCTGAGGTTTTAAGCCTATAGATGTTACTCAACATTGGACTGTTGGTTGAAGGGATGAAAAGATTGAAAGTCACTAGCCCCTGATAGGGACACTGTAAGGTTTGACCTATCTGTCCCCAGAGCTCTGGTGGAATTGAATCAGATGGAAGTTCCTTCCCCTCCTCCTCCATGGGACACCACTGGTTGTCCCAATGAACTCCTTTCTGGTCTCCTTCCACCCCCAATCCCATGGCCCTGAGCCCCTACTGGCTTTTCCTGAGAACATTGTCTGAGTAAACACTTTCTTGTCAAAGATTCATCTTGCCATGCATGGTGGCACACACCTTTAATCCCAGCACTGGGAAGGCAGAGATAAGAGGAACCCTGTGAGTGGGTAACCAGCACGGGACTACAGAATTGAGGTCCTGGTCAGCCTGGGTTACAATGAAATCGTACCTCAGAAAATACAAATAAAAAATCATCTCAAGGTCTGTGTCTGGTGGACCAAATATGAAACATCACCACCAAAACCAGAGTTCAAATCAGACTTAACTATGTAGTGCAGACTGTCTCAAGAGGCACAGAAACCCCACAAGAAGGAACAATAGTGTCACAATGATACCCTGGAGCAAAGACAGGAGACCTGAGGCAGAACTGCCCTTCCTCCCCCGGGATCAGGAGTCTAGCCCAAGTGAGGCCTGGCTGTGAGCTCTGTGGGATGCTCACCCATGGTTTTGGGACTCCTGAAGTTCTACAGACCCAGATGTGGCCCCTGGCAGCCCAGTAAGGCGTATGATGGAGAAAGTCCTTTGAATTTTAGAATCTTCTGGGAAGGCTTTCCTTAGCCTGGTCACGTGTTTTGTTTTGTTTTCTTTCAACCCCTTCTAAGAAGGACGGAAGCTAATTGATCAGAAACTAAAGCTCTGTGTATTCCCTTGTTCTCTTTTCAGCAGCCAAATGAAAGTGTGCATCTTTGATGTGTGTGAATTAGCATTTCTCTCAGCTCCTCCCATCAGCAGAGCAGAGAAGAGGAAACCCAGATGGCATGTACAGCTGTGAGAAGTGTCTCCAAGGGGGCTAGGGAGATAGCCCAGTGGTTAAAGGCATTTGCTTACAAAGCTTGCAGGCTCAGGGTTCAATTACCCAGCCACCCAAGTAAAGCAGGCACAAAAAGTGGCATAAGTGTCTTGTGCTCTTTTACAGTGGCAAGAGACATTGGCACACACAAGCAAATAAATACACTTAAAAAAAAATAAATTCCTCAAACTGGGGTGGGGGGAATAGAAGCCCAAGGAGGAGGAAAGCCTGCTCCCTGTTCCACTGTTTTGAGACACTCATCCCAGAATAATTAAAGGAAAATAGCATCTTTATGAATAGATAACCTCTCGGGGACTGGAAGGAGCACACTACATGCTCAACCTAACACTCCAGCCCTGACTCCTCTGCAAGGTTGCATTCAGGTCCAGCACCGCCTCAGGCCCTCATGCTGGCACAGGAAGTCCTCTTAACTGCTGAGCCATTCAATTCTCCAGCCCTCACCAAACATTTTACTCATCAGCTTACAAATTTGCTGAAAACTGACTCTTTGGCTCCTGTGAGCTGCTGTCAGCTAGTCCTATCACTGCATTGCTCTCACCTTAAGCTCTTCCTTGCACCACCTCACCTACTGTCTGAGAATGAGGGAGCAGGACTATATGCTGGTAACCATGGCAGCACTGTAGAAGCTTCACTTTAAGGCTTGTCTATAGCTGATACATTGGTTTCACCTCCTCAACAGCAAGAAAACCAAGGGAAACATCCACCAGTGTTTGGAGCAACACATTCACACGTGTCCAACCATCTACCAATAGCTTAAGGAATTCATGGAGGCACCTATAAATACAGTGCAGTATTATTCAGTCTCAAAAAGGAACAAAGTGCTAATACGTGCCACAGTGTGGAGGATCCCTGAAAACATTTTGTTTAATGAAATGAGCCAGACACAAAAGGACAAAAAGGCTATGATTCTCACTTATGGGAAGTGCCTGAAATAGTCAAATTCAGAGAGAGTAGAACAAGGGTGCCTTGGGTTGGAGAGAAGAGCTGAGGATGTGTTGTCTAATGGGGACCAAGATTCTGTCTGCAATTACAACAAAGCTAGAGATACAGAGATGTACTTCATGCTACTGAATTCCATGCTTAAGATGGCCAACTTTGTCATATGTTTTCTTTTACAATGAAATAATGTTTTTTAAAAAAAGACTCAAGGAGCTAGAGAGATGGCTTAGCAGATGAGAACGCTTCCTGCACAAGCATGAGGGCCTGAAACTGCCTGAGTTCAAGACCCTAGCATCTACATAAACAGCTAGGTGGGGTCATGCATGCCTGTCACTCCAGTCCTATGGAGTTCTCAGGTCAGCCAGTCTGACCAAATATGGCAGCTCTGGAAGGCTCCTTCTCAAGGAAGCACATAGATGAGAACTATAGAAGGATAAATGATGTTCTCTGACTTACACATGTACACGCAGGATGCGTATCTGCACATACCTATGCATACACTGCATTTGCACACAACACACACACTACACATGCACCCCCCCCCCAACAAACAAAAGGCTGGAGAGATGGCTTGGCAGTTAAGGTGCTTGCCTGCGATGCCTAAGGACCCAAGGTTCAATTCTCTCTACCCACATAAATCAGATGTACAAGATGGCTTTTCTCCTTGCACAAGTTGCTGTGTGGCCAGACTGCCCTCACTGCCCCACAGCCCCATGTCAGGAGAAAAGGAGCTCAGAATGGGAGTAAATGGCAGTTCCAAGCAGTGGGTCCCTCTGTCCAACCGAATGGACACTGTAAGTTTGCCTCTGAGACCTTGAATCAGGTGGTAATGGTGGTCTCAGCCAAGCTGGCCACTTCTGGCTTTGAAGATGAAGGGCCCATAAGCCAAGGGCTGCAGCAACCTCTAGAAGATGGAAAAGGAAGCTGACTCTCCCTTGAACTTCCAGAAAGAAACCGAGGCTGTGGACTTCTTGATTCTAGTCCAGAAGGGAATCAAACCTGAAAATGGTATAGTGCTAACATATGTTGAATCTAGGAATGGGTTATATGAGTCTCGCAGTGTTTTTTTCAATATTTTAAAATTTTTATTTACTTATTTGAGAGAATGAGAGAGGGAAAGAGGCAGACACACAGAAACAGAGAGAGAGAAAGAGAGAATGTGGACACCAGGGCCTCCAGCCATGCAAACGAACTCCAGACCCATGTGCCGCCATGTGTATCTGGCTTAGGTGAGTCCTGGGGAATTGAACCTGGGTCCTTTGGCTTTGCAGACAAATGCCTTAATCACTAAACCATCGCTGCAACCCTCTCACAGTGCTTTTGTGTTCAAAATATATTTTTAAAGAAAAGTAGGGAAAGTACTGTTCTCTGATATGCATTAATAAAGGAATCACATTAATATTCTCTCTCACTCATTTCTACATAGGCCAATTGTCCATCTCTGTCTTCCTTTCCTCCCATCACAGAAACAATTTTCTCTGCATATAGAATTTGTATATCCGCAGTAGTCTTAGCTCTTCTTAAAAAAGTCAGTGCATTTTCTTATCAATTTAATTATTTCAACACATTGTTCAAGTTAATTAACTTTACAGAACTGATTTAATTTTGTAGTCACAAAAGGGTTTTTTGAACTCAAGAACAAGTTTTAGAAGTCAACAATATGAAAAGCTTGCTTGTTATTGAACTTCTGGCTGAAAAAATATTTATATTTTCTAATCGCTCTACCCACCCAACCACTTCTACAAATCAATCTTTTAAATATTTTATAAATTTCCTTTTGATTGCTTTTCAAACTATAGGTAAAAATAGGTGATTTATGCAAATTTGTATTCTTTTTCTCCCTTAACAACTTGATAATTTAATAATGCCATTAAAAACTTTTTGTAGGGCTGGAGAGGAGGCTTATCAGTTAAGATGCTTGCCTGTGAAGCCTAAGGACCCATGTTCTACTCTCCAGATCCCATGTTAGCCACACACACAAAGGTGAGGCAAGTGTAAGGTTGTACATGCCCACTAGGTGGTACAAGCACCCAGCATTCACTTGCAGTGGCTGAGGCCCTGGTGCACCAATTCTTTTTCCTTTCTCTCTCTCTCTCAAACCACAACACCATAACTTTTCTAAGCATGATTTCAGCTGGCCCTTAGCTTTCATTTTCATATGCATACGTAGGTTGTTTAGACAATCCCTAACTTGCCAACATTTAGCATACTCTGTTCTTTCCTTGTTACTAGAACACTGTGGCATGAATCTTTGTCCCCAATTGTGTTTATTTTCTTCAGGCATTTCTTAGAATTGAAGTTCCTGGGTGAAAGGGCACATGCTCATGTTTCTTGATAGCAGTTTCTAAATTGCCTGCTAGAAAGAATATAATAGAGTGATGTGGCCTCCAAGTTGACTGCAGGCCTGCTGGCTCATGCAGGAACTTGGGCTGCTAGCTCACTGTCTAAATTTGTTGTGGTGATTTGAATCAGAAGCCCCCCATAAACTTGTGTCTTTTGAATGCTTGGTCCCCAGCTAATGGCAGTTTGGGAGGTGGAGCCTTACTGGAGTAGATGCGTTGTTGGGGCAAACTTAGAGGTGTTATAGCCAGATCCCCCTTGCCAGAACTTGGCTCACTCCCCTGCTATTTTCCACCTGCTGTGGCAGAGGTGGTGCCCAGCCTCTGCTCAGGCCATGCTTTTCCCTCCCATCATGAAGTTTCCCCTCGAGACTGTAAAACAAAATAAAAAATTTTCCTTCTATCAGCTGCTTTTAGTTGGGTGCTGTAAGAAGGTAACTGCAACATTAGCTTTTTGTTGATCACTAGTGAACCTGAATGGCTTTCCTCAACTATCTTCAGCATTTTCATGTCTACTTTTGCCTATTTGTGTCTTTACCCACAAAATCTGCAAATCCAGCATCAATCCTATGGCATCAGCCCTTTGTTGGCTCCCAGACTCTGTTCTAAAAGAGAGGCCAATATTTCTTAGTTTACTCCTTGCTCGTCCTTTTGTCTCAGATGTCTTTGGTGAGTGGACAGTCGTTTATGTAGCTCTATTGATCTTTTCCTTTGGAAAGAGATGAACAGCAAAGATCAATGTGAATCATAAACGAAAGCTTCAGTTCAAAGCTATGAAGCACCTGAAAGTCGGTGATCATTTGATTTTTGTGACTCATCTGACATGCGTTTGAGTGTCTAGCAGCAAGTAGAGTAGTAGAGCTCCCTGTGGATTTTCTTTCCTCTTAAAGAGCTAATCTGTGTCTCAGCATCTGTTTTTATTATTATTTTTCTTAATTTCACATTAATTTGCAGAGCTTTGTCATGGATTATACCCTGCCCTGTGTTAATGCCACCTTGAAACGACAGTGTCTCCACTCCTCATGTGTGTGTGTGTGTTATGTATATAGTGCAGGGAATGCTCGTATATGTGCAAATGTGCATGCCTGCCCTCATGCGTGCAGAGTCCAGAGTAGAAAAGCAAATACCTCCTCTATGACTCTTTTGCTTTTGTTATCTTGAGACAGTCTCTCACTGAACGCAGAGCTGTTGCTTCTGGTCAGACTGGCTGGACAGCAAGTCCATGCCCACCTTTTTGCATGGGTGCTGGGGACTGAACTCAGGTCCTCATGCTTGTGTGGTAAGCAGTCTTATCCACTGAGACTGAGACGTCTCCCCAGCCCATGTCTCTGGGCTTAAAATTCTTTCTGTCTGAGACTTTGCTCTTTCCTGATTCTCTTTGTTGCTCTCAGCATTTGCAAAGCTGGGTAATGAAGTCCACATGCTGCCCAGGGTTCTAGCCTCCACCTGGGCTCCTCTCAATCCACATCACTCAGTCTGCAGCAACCTTCCTCCTGTACCATGCTTAGTAACTGCCACCCCCTTCCTAATGAGGCTGTTTTTTTTTTTTTTTTTTTTGAGGCAAGCCCAACAGACAGGACTTTTTAAAAAAAATATTTTCTTTTTATTAATTTATTTGACAGAGAAAGAGAGGGTGAGGGAGAATGGGTGCACCAGGGCCTCCAGCCACTGCAGATGAACTCCAGATGCATGCGCCCCCTTGTGCATCTGGCTAACATGGGTCCTGGGGAATCGAACCTGGGTCCTTTGGCTTTGCAGGCAAATGCCTTAACCACTAAGCCATCCCTCTAGCCCTGGGCTTTTATTTTTTATGAGAGAATTCGCATGCTAGGGCCTCCAGCCAGTGCAATCAGTTTCCAGATGCATGTGCCCCCTTGTGGGCATGTGCAACCTTGTGCTTGTGTCACCTTGTGCATGTGGCTTACGTGGGATCTGGAGAGTTGAATATGAGTCCTTAGGCTTTGCAGGCAAGCTCCTTAGCCACTAAGCCATCTTTCCAGCCCCCATATTATTATTTTGTTTATAGTGCCTGAGGCTGAAATCAGGGCCTCACACATTCTAGGCAAGATTTCTAACACCTTTTCTCTCAGTTGTAGAGCTTCCTCGTGTTTGTATGAAGAGATACTTCAGTCCAGGCCAGGACCAAGTTACCAATTCTCATACTGCAAAACACCCATGCTGAAACTGAACAATTAAATAAGTGGGTAGTGAGGACTGAGAAATCAGGGTTCTCATTGCTGGGATGAAATTCCATTTTGTTTTGTTTTGTTTTTTGTTTTTCGTGGTAGGGTCTCACTCTAGCTCAGGCTGACCTGGAATTCACTATGTAGTCTCAGGGTGGCCTCCAACTCATGGAGGTCCTCCTACCTCTGCCTCCCGAGTGCTGGGATTAAAGGCGTGAGCCCGGCTGGAATTCCATTCTTTTACTCCTATGTCCATCTTACCTTTCTTGGATATCTTACCCATTGTTATACTAAGGCCCTGCTGGTGTGATAAGGTTGGGATGGGGACACACTCTAGAAATCTATTTCTGTATGTCTAGGTTACTAAAGTCCTTTAGTGGTCCAAGTCCCTGGGCCTTTAGGAGAGTCAGAAGGTCAACTCATGCTGGAGCTGGAGAAATGTCTGTTGTCCAGGTGAGGGAGGACTCTGAGCAAGCCTTTCACTCTGGGGAGTAGCCTGGTGGGGAATTCTCTGGAAGTATTCCACAATGGGTACTTTCTCCTCTTGGCCAGACCCAGGGTGGGATCATTCATGTTTGTTTGTTTGTTTGTTTGTTTACCAGGATAACCTGTTGGCTTCCTGGAGGTAAACCCCACAGGAGCATGGTGGAGCCCTAAGATGGAGTTCCCCAGAGCATCTCACTCTCCTGTTTGCCCACAACCATCAGCTGCTCATTAAAATCTCCATGAGACGTTTCTACCAGTGGATGTGTCCATTGGTTTCTGCTTGGGTAAGCAGATTTCAGTGCACTGCTTTTATGTATTTTATGTTATTTTTTGAGGCAGGCTCTGACCTGGAACTCACTCTGTAACCCAGGCTGGCCCTGAACTCATATTAGTCCTCCTACCTCAGGCTTCCGAGTGCCATGATTAAAGGCATGTGACACCATGTTCAGCTTTCTTTTTATGTATTTTATTTATCTATATGGTAATTTTGGGGATCAAACCCAAAGCCTCATGCATGCTAGGCGCATGTTCTATGCCCGAGCTACTCCCCCACCACTCAGCGTGACCCCCTGGACTTCAGCTTTCTCCCCAGAGTTGGGGGGGGGGGCATTTACTCTGTGGCCTCTTCTACTATGGGTCCAAGAAAAGGCATTGGTTTTCACATCCTTTATGCTTTTTCTGGTGAATGAGAGAAAGATTTCTGTGTTCTTTACATGTCAGAAAGCAAAAGAAGTTTAAAAAAATCTCCATGCAGGGCTGGAGAGGTGGCTTAGCAGTTAAGGTGTTTGCCTGTGAAGCCTAAGAACCCAGGTTCAGGGCTGGAGAGATGGCTTAGTGGTTAAGCGCTTGCCTGTGAAGCGTAAGGACCCCGGTTCGAGGCTCGGTTCCCCAGGTCCCACGTTAGCCAGATGCACAAGGGGGCGCACGCATCTGGAGTTCGTTTGCAGAGGCTGGAAGCCCTGGCACACCCATTCTCTCTCTCTCCCTCTATCTGTCTTTCTCTCTATGTCTGTCGCTCTCAAATAAATAAATAAAAAATGAACAAAAAAAATTTAAAAAAAAAGAACCCAGGTTCAATCCCCCAGTACCCACATAAGCCAGATGTACAAGGTGGGGCATGCTTTTGGAGTTTGCACACAGTGGGTAGAGGTCCTGGTCTGCCCATTCTGCCTCTCTCTCTCTCTCTCTCAAATAAACAAAATATTTTTTTAAAAAATCTGTATTCAGTTTATATAATGTCCCAAACCATTCAATGGTTAAGGTTGAATTTGTCATTAAAACCTCTACTCTTAAAATTCAAAAATGGCCAGGTGTGGTGGCACAAGTCTTTAAACTCAGCACTCTGGAGGCCAAGGTAGAAGGATCACTGAGTTCAAGGCCACCCATAGTGAATTCCAGGTCAGCCTGGGCTAGAGTGAGACCCTACCTTGAAAAACAAAACAAAACAAAAATCTCTCAGAAAGAGGAAACCTCAAGGCCCAGGTAATTTTATCAGAGAATTCTACCAAACACTGAATAGTCCTGTCACCATTATCTTTCAAACTGCTCCATCTGATTGAATTCAATCCTCTCTTTCTATCACTACAGATTTCACATGGACCTGAAATGTACTACCACTTAATATGTCTAGTGATATACTTCTGTCTTCAGCACCAATCATTAGCATGTTATAGCCTTGCACACATCATAATCCATCCTCAGAGTCACTTCCTAGCCACACATTTCCTTAGACTGCCACTTGAATATTAACTTCCTTTCCTATCTCTTTCTTCTTATATGCTCTCTTTCTCTCTCTCTTAAATAAATAAATAAATAAATAGATAGATAGATAAATAAAGGGACTGTGGAGCTGGAGAGGTTAAGATGCTTGCCTGCAAAGCCAAAGGACCCAAGTTCAATTTCTCAGGACCCACCTAAGCCAGATGTGCAAGGTGGCACATGTGTCTAGAGTTAATTCACAGTAGCTGAAAGCCATGGAGCACCCATTCTGTCTGTAGTTGCCTGTTTCTCTCTCTCTTTCTCAAATAAATAAGTAATTTTATTTTAAAGGACTGGGAGTGTAGTCAGTGCTCGAGTGTTTAGCTTGCACAACATTCTGGATTTGATCTCCAGCACTAAATAAATAAATAGAAAAAAAGAAAGAGGAAAAAAGGACAATTTATAGAAATCATTTTTTCCTAATACATTAAAAAAAACCCACAACACTTCATCACTTTGCTTTCCTGCATTGACTCCATTCAAGGGATGGTTTCTTTAACAACATGTGATTAAGAAGGTGGACATTAAACACGGCCCATAGAGTTGTAGTCTCCTGTATCCCTGGCTGGGCTATAGCAGAACAAGCAAAAGGCTTGGTGCAGACTGGGACAGCCACAGCTCTGCTCCAGGTCAACAGAAATACCTGGAAGGCCCTGGGCCAGATTTCCCAAGTCAGCTGGTCATCCAGGAAGCCAGTCTCCTACAGCCTAACAAAGTCTAACTCAGCAGTCTGGGCCTCGCAAGTCTCCCCAGACCCTCTGTATTGTTGCTACACTGTGGGTTTTGGAGGACTGCAATCTGGTACATTCCTTTGGCTCCCTCGGCCTCCCCAGGACAGAACTTCTAGACAGTTCTTGGAACCTGTGGAAGGGCTTCTTCTGGGATTTTCATAGAACATCTCTAGTTGCCCTTCCTTGATGGCATTCCATTCAAAATCTTTCCTGAGCGTGGCATTCACTTGCTAAGAACAAAGTTCAGCTTGTGGTCAGGACACCCACAGGGCTGGGGTGAAAAGAGATGAGATCTGTTTCAGTAGAATGTCCTCAGCCACAGCCAAGAAATAGCAGCAGGTAGTGAAGCTGTTCTCCCAGGAAGAGGGCCTGTCATCTCAGCTCAGCAGCCTGTACCCTGAGTTGAGTCATCAGTGGCTTTTGTCTCCTAAAGGGCCTCCCTGACCTACCCTACCCCACCCTGAGCACTCCCTTCCAAGTGCATTATCCAGTCTTGTCTCCCATGCAGGATGCCTTTGTCCCAGCTTTTGCTCTCCACAGCAGAACCTCCAATGATGACCTTTACCAACAAACAGCACAGCCATGTGTCTTCCTTATCCAGCCTGGTCAAATTCACTGAAGACAGACACACCCGAAGCTTTTGCTTGTACTTTGTTCTGTCTTTGATCTGCTGGAGCAGCTGATGGTGAGACAGTGGCCAAAGGTTAACTTACTCTATTGTGGAACTGTTTTCCCAACAGCTCTAGAACCTAGGAATGGAGTTCCAAGGAAGCAAGACCTACTATATGCCCAGGCCATTCTTAGATGTGTGGTTCTGCCCCACAAGGCTTTGTGTTATACTTGACCCAGCCATTGCCTGCTTCCACCATGGAACAGTGCTGGTTGAGGATCATGAAGCAGGTGGCCAAATTCCATGGGGCCATGCCACCAGGTGGGTGCCCTTCCCCACCTGGTTCATCACAAGAACCTGGACTTTTCTGATAGCCATGGGCCCCTGACTGTCCTGGAAGTATGAATGGCCCTCCTGTAATGAAGCATTAGGGGTTCAGGAAAGTCTTTGGACCCCAAGCCCTGGGTTTGTTTCTAATTTTAATCAAAGAATTGAATAAACTAAGACTGAGAAGGATGATTATTAAATTATTATATTTATTGAGGGAAGTACAGAACCAAGGAAAGATACCCATGTGGCTAGAAATCCCACGTGGAGGGCCTGGGAAAACTGTGGAAAGTAAAGAAAGAAGAGAAAGTTCAAAGAGCTCCTGCCTTGTGTGGAGATGGAGGGGATAAAGAGCCCAGGTAGAGAGTAAGGGCTAAGGGAGCCCTCCCCTTGCCTCAGCCCAACTGGCTGAGCTGAAGAGGAGCTCACCAGCAGCTGGAGGTTGGGGGAGCTCAGGCAGCACAGAGCTTGTCCTCCCACCACAAATACATTTATAATCTCATGGTAGTGGGCCCTAACTTCCGGCTCAGGTGAGCCAGAGGGACAGTTGATTGGTTAGAGTTAGGGGCTGTCTCAGGAAGAGGTTAGCCACATTCTGGGGTCTAAGTTTGATGAACCACAATGTTAGGATTAGATTTAAATCCTAGGAGAGACCCCCTCCCAGGAGGGCACCAAGTTGTTTGTGGAAAAACAGGTCTAGGGAACCAGGCAAGAGATTCAAAGTCCTTTGATTTCCAGCAAAAGTGCAGACCATGCTCTTTTTACTTTCAGAGGCCCCCTAACTGCCTAAATGAGCTCTCACTCCCACTTTTTTTCCTGGCACCCTTTCACAACCTTTCACCCCACCATAGAGCAAGGTCCTCCTGCTTAGGCCCCAGCACTTAGCCATCCCCAGATAGGACATGTCAATTGGTAAAGCTTGTTGGTTTGTTTTTGTTTTGCTTTTTTTTTGTTCATTGAGGTAGGGTCTCTCTGTAGTCCAGGCTGACCTGGGATTCACTATGTAGTCTCAGGCTGGCTTCAAACTCACAGCAATCCTCCTACCTTGCCTCCCCAGTGCTGGGATTAAAGGCGTGCGCCACCATTCCAGGAAAAAAAAGGTTTGTTTTTACGGTAGTCTCAGAACCAGCATGCATGGTTGTACACTGGAAAATTAGGGGGCAGAGGTGCCATTTACAGACTGAGTTGGATGAAGATGCAATGTCCTCTATCTCTAATCCTCACTTCTTGCCATGCCGAGCCCTCCTGGCATGTCTGTTTTGTAGTTTTCTAAATCAGAGTTGGAAAACTATGCCAGATCACCTAGTTTTCTAAATAAAGTTTTATCGGCCCATACTCACATCCATCTATGTCTATACTTTCCCTTTGCAGTAAACCAGCAAAGGCATTCTATCGCAGGGCCCTGTGGCCTGAGCAGTCTAGAACATTTCCTGTCCTTTCCCAGAAGACATGTGCTGGCCCTGCTCTAAACAGATGGTCTTTAGCGTTCTCATACTTTTTTGGATTGCCTAAGCCCACAGCAATATCACCTGGCCTGGAGCCTACCCTGCTCAGCTTCTCCAGTCCTACAGGAAGGCCAGCCATGTGTACCTGCACTGGACTCTCCTATCACCCCTTTGCAATCACCTGTCCCTCAGGTCTCTTTCTCTCCCCTTGTGGATGGCAATCCATTGGTCTTTCTTCACCAGCACTGTCAAGGTCTGTGATGACTGCAGCCAGCTGCTGTGCTCATCCAGCCTGAGGAGATGCTGAGACGCAAGAAGCAACTGCTACCTGCTGAAGTTGCTAAGAGGGCCAGATAGGATGGTTCTGGAGAACACGTGTGGCCTGCAGCCCCAGTGCGAGCTATCTGTTTCTCCCTTCTCCCTCTCTCATTTTCCATTCCCTAACTTGCCATGGATCCAGAGGCTTGGGAGGGGTAGAGAGTGCTTTTGGCAAATGTCTGGTGGTACAAGTACCCCCTGGAGGCCTTGGGTTCTTCTGGAGGCTGTAGATAGGAACATCAAATCTCACTGCCCCTCTGAAGGGGTGGCCATGTCTGGAGCAGGCCCCACAGTCTCTGCTTCCTTCAGCCCTTGTCACCTTTACAAGCAACAAGCCTCTGTTTCTGGGGCCACTCCTGAAGAAAGATCTAAGTTAGTATTTACCTGAGCCCATCACTGCATACAGGATGGATGGCTGGCCCAGGCCAGGAATCTCATTGGTGAGAGACTTGGAAAGGAGTCGACTTCCTCTCACTCAAGGATTTGCAGAATGAGCACTGGCCTGATCTTCATGCCAAGAAAAGGAGAACGACATTCATGAATCAATCTCAGCCATGCCATCTGGACGTGAACCCAGGGGTCAATGCAATGACGCCACTGCTCTTCTGTACAGATTTCAGTTCATGGCAGTGCGGGCTAGAAGGCATTCTTCTCCCTCAGCATATTTAAAGGGAGGTGCCATACTGGCTCGTTTCTTTGAGAACCATTCCTAGCATGAAGACAGGACAATGACAACTGTCCAAACAGAAAAGACAAGCACTGTGGCATCCTGAGGAAAGTTGTTCTGGAATGTGGTGGTCCCATGCCTTAACTTTTGAGGTATGTCGTTTTGACCTTTTAAAATGCAAACTGCTCAATTTATTTCCACGCAAATAAAAACCTGCTAAAGGCTGGAGATATGGCTTAGTGGCTAAGGTGCTTGCCTATAAAGCCTAAGGACCCAGGTTTCATTCCCCAGAACCCATGTAAGAGTTCACTGCTCAACCAGACTTCTGGAGTTCAATTCCCCAGGCCCCACATAAAAAAGCCAGCAGCTGTGGTGGCTTTTTGTTGTTGTTATTTTGAGGTAGGGTCTCACTCTAGCCTAGGCTGACCTGGCATTCACTCTGTAGTCTCAGGGAGGCCTTGAACTCAAGGCAATCCTCCTACCTCTGCCTCCCAAGTGCTGGAATTAAAGGCTTGTGCCACCATGCCTGGCTATGTGGTGGCTTTTTGTAAAAGCAGCATGGTAGTGCGATAGGAGGCAAAGACAGAAGTTCCCAGAAGCTTGTGGTGAGCACTGCAAAGAACAACACAGACAGAACAAGATCTAGAGCGAGAAACCCTGCTCAGATGAGGTGGGAAGGTGCACAACCCAAAACATGTCCTCTGACCTCCACAACTGTCCATAACACATGAATACCTGCATCCATGCACATGTGAGCACACATGTATATATGCACACACTCACGACAAAATAAAAGAACCAGAAAAAAATTTTCAAATTGAAAAAAATGGAGATGATGTTGGCGGATACCTTGTAAATGTACTTAGCTCCCTTTCTTTCCCCATAAACACTAAGGATAAAATGCAGAATTCATGAGGTGCCCTAAACAGATATTATGGAAGGACGTGCTGATGGCCCCTTTTCCAAAAGGGCTGAGCTTCGTCCATCTTCACATCCAGGTTGCCATGGCTCCAATCATCTGAGATGACCTAGTGCACCCTGGCTGATCTCATCATGAGGTCACTGCTGCTGTGTATCATTAGGCAGTCATCAACAGCTGTTTTTAATCCCAGAGGAGGGGTCTCATAGGAGCTCTGTCCAGGAGCAGTCTGGGAGAGTTGCCAGGAAAACTTTAAAAGTTGACATTTGAAATGAACCAGGGGCTGGAGAGATGGTTCAGTTGTTAAAGATATTTGCCTACAAAGCCTGATTGCCAGGATTCAATTCCCCAGTATCCACATAAAGCCAGTTGCACAAAGTGACACGTGTCTGGAGTTTGTAGTGACAGGAGGCCCTGGCATGCTCATTCTCTCTCTCTCAACTGAACATTTAGCCAGGCGTGGTGGCGCACGCCTTTAATCCCAGCACTTAGAAGGCAGATGTAGGAGGAGCACCTTGAGTTCAAGGCCACCCTGAGACTACGTAGAGAATTTCAGGTCAGCCTGAGCTAAAGTGAGACCCTACCTTGAAAAAACAAAAAACAAATAATAATAATAATAATAATAAATATTTTTAAAAAGAAAACAGCTTGTTCTTCACTGCTCTTGCTACTCAGCCTCTCCCAGAAAATGTTCCCAACGAAAGGAAGCTGAAAGCCCTTCCCATGAAGGGTTTTAACACACCCAGCAAATTAAGAGGCAATTCAGATGCATAGAAAAAAGCAGCTTCTTAGACGATGGAGGCACCTCCTAGTCCAGCGTGAGTGCATGGGCTTATGTGGAGGTTAGTGGAGTCCATGTTGGCTACCCAGACCTCTTTCTTTAGTATTCAGGAGTGTTTCCATAGCTGAGGCTGCTGGACAGGTCTGTGTGTGACACCTGACTTAATGATTGCCTTCTGTACCCACAGGGCAGATGAATGAGCCATGAGGCAATGATGATCAGAGCAGCCATTTGTAGGTCATGCGATTGTGACTCAGATCTCAGGTCCCACTTCATCCCTCTCTGGGAGTTAAGGAAACTTGTGTTGGTGTCATCTTATTATTTTCAGCTTCCTTTTGTGTCAGCATCACAGAGAGGAGGTGTGGAGGAATATTTCCAGAAGCATCACCTCTTAGACTCATGTGTAGAGGGGGGCCAGTTTCAGTTGCCATCACTGGTTCTGTCTACAGCAGTGGTGGCTGCCTGTAGCCCAAGGAGCTCCCCTTTTAGGGACCTCTATTCAGCATCTTGATTTCACCACAGAAAAGAATTTCAGGATGACTCAGTATGAAGCCAAGCTGGGCTCATTAAGTAGAGACAGAGGCAAGAGAAAGTACATGCTTTAGAACATGCAGGAGGGCAGGCATGATAACAATAACTTAACAGTAGCTGTGTGACTTTGCAGCACCATATTGTTCAAAGGGTATAATTTGCAATTAGGTTCCAAGATTAAGCAAAAATTCAAAAATTAAGTTTAAAAATGTCAAACATATGAGTGGGTATACTTGTTTCTCTTAAAGAACTTTCTTTTGTAAACAGAATTGTAAGGTGCCATGCACTCCGGTGTAGGGATGAGAGGACCTGGCTAAACTCAAAAAGTCTTAAGTGCTCTGGCCTTAAACAACACAGTTTTTAAGACCTTTGAGACATCTCTGTAGGCAGTCTTTTTTTGTTTTTTTTTTTTTTTTTTTTGTTTTCCTACAAGCAGGCATCTTATGCTGAGCACACTCCTCCAGTTGTGTTGACATTCTTTCTGCCAGAGGAAATGTAGATTCCAGGGCGAGGGGCTTCCTTCCCTTCTCAAGTCCCCTTGTCTTTTTATCCTGTCTCATTTTGTTTTCCTCAGTATAGCAGAAGTTTAAAAACACCCATCCTTAAAGATAGCTGACTTGTTCACTAATCATACCCTGTGGTTTGTGCCCTGGGCTTCTCAGTGGTATAGAATATTGGGATGCCTTAATGATCTAAAGTTGTTAGAAGCCAGTTAATTTCCACAGTTTACCAGAAGTAGGCACTTTGAGTTTACTGCAGTTAAAATGACAGCATCAGGGTAGCTCCAACCACAGGTAGTAAGATGTTATGGAAATAGAACCCTTGGGAACAATGGGCCAGATATGTGGCAGTTGCTAGAGCCACCATGGCAGGGGAAGGACTTGCAAGGCCGAAGTTAGGGAGCACTAAAGGAAGCTGCTCTGGGATAAGGCAGAAATGGTGGCATCCAGAACAAGAGGACAGGCGTGGTGGGCAGACATGCTTGCAAACCCAAGCACTCACGGAGGCAAAGGCTGGGGGAGGGGGATGGATCCCAACAGAAAAGCATTATTCTGTTGGACTGTTTGTCTGAGTTATGACTTGAGTCAATTTTTAATAACTGATTGACATACAACCTTCTATACGTGATCTTGCCCTCTCCCCATAATCCAAATCTATACATCCATACAGACAGATGTGCCTACTTTCCATACCTCAGACATGTGGCTTGTGCTGCCATAGTGGAACAAAAATTTAAAAGTTTGGACAAAATTATTTTAGAAGCTATTGTGCCATTCTTTAACTAAATCTACTTCAGTAATCAAATGTGCTCTATAGGTACATACATCCAGGCTGGTATAAGTTCCCTTCTAAGTGTTTTAATCACCTATGTAGAAGCCAAAGCCAACTGGAATCACCGGAGCAAAAGGGGCCAATATTTTGGCCTGTGCTCCCAGGTCATGAGGCCACTGGAGATGATGGGACACTTATACACCGGTCCCCTGGTAAGTCACCTGCCTTCCTGGGATACAAAGACCCAAACAAAATTGGTGTACAGTCTGAAACAGGAGAGTCACAACTGAGGAGCAGTCAGTCCTCCTGACTTCCCAAAGAAGGGAAAACTTGGCCAGCACAACCTTGATTCATCCTAACAGACAGAAAACACCAGTAAGCTATAGGGCTACTCCTGGGCCCCTAAAGTCTCTTTGGAGAGCCATTAGTGACCTCAAAAATTAATCAGAAGTACAGTCTTCAGTGCTTTAGTTATTTTCTTACCTGTTTTGGAGTAACAAAGATTTTTTTCCTATGTTTTATGTGGCTTTTACTAAAACATAATATAGTCAAGAATAACCTTGATTTCTTCTTGCCTCTGCAACTCTCAAGTGTTTGGATTAAGGAATGTACCACTACCCCTGATAGATATAAACATACATACATACATATATATATGTATATATAAAATGTATATATAAAATATACACATTTTTTTTGAGGCAAGCCCAACAGACTGGCCTGTTTCTATGTGAGTGGGGAAGACCTCGCACGCCAGAGCCTCCAACCACTGCAATCACACTCCAGATGCATGCGGCACCTAGTGCTGCGCATGTATAACCTTGCGCACGTGCATCACCTTTGTGCATTTGGCTTACTTGGGAACTGGACAGTCAAACATGGGTCCTTACGTTTCGTAGGCAAGCACCTTAACTGCTAAGCAATCTCTCCAGCCTTATATTCTTTTATTATTACTTTAATTGTACTTTTAAAAATATATTTTATTTATTTTTTTGAGGGGGGGGAGAGAGAGAGAGAGAATGGGCACACCAGGGCTACCAGCCACTGTAAACAAACTCCAGATGCACACACAGCCCTTGTGCATGTGGCTTACGTGGGTGCTGGAGAGTAGAACCGGGATCCTTTGGCCCCCTATATTCTCTTTAAAAAAAATGGAGATATAGTACATGTTATGTTCATATAATTAGTAATTTTAATGTTTATAATTTATATTCATTGTGTAATTAAGTTATACAATTAATTATATACTACATAAATTATGTTAAAAATGAAGGCAAATCTATATTTATTATAAAATACTAAATATACAAGGTTCCAAAGTTTATATACACAGCAGAAAGAAATGTTCCTCTTCAAAGCTAACCACTGTTAACAAACTCAAGTACATATTTATCCTCCCCAAAGTGTCTATACATATATATGAGCATATGTGTGTTAAACATATCTTAAAGAAACTTCTCACACACTATTCTGTATGCATGTACATATTTATGTATGTCTGCATATACATGAAATAGTCTGCATTTTGGTGAAGTTTTAAAATTAGATATTTTGGAATTTTCCTCCAGCCAGTTACTAAACTACCTCATGTCTGAACACTCGGTCACCAGCTAGTGGTTGTTTTAGGTTATGAAACCATTTGGACATAAGAACCAGGCTGGTAGATGTAGGGTTAGGGGGGCAGGATGAAGAAGTGAGAGCTAACAGATCCCTTTCTGAGTCCTGATACCTTGCCTACATGATACTAACTGTGAGCTAAAACAAATCTTTCGCTTGCTAGGCTGCTTCAGTCAGTTTATCCTAGCGATAAGAGAAATAATTACTAAAATGACCATACTGCACTTTAATCTATCACAACTGGTGCCAGACTTTTAATGTTGTACTGTTATTTAGAGGTTCTCACTGTTATAACACAGCCACTGACACTAGGTACAATAAGAAATGGATCTGGGTTTACTTTTCCACATGGTGAAGCCATACTTGGAGAAAAACATTTAGA
Source organism: Jaculus jaculus (assembly GCF_020740685.1). Taxonomy (NCBI): domain Eukaryota; kingdom Metazoa; phylum Chordata; class Mammalia; order Rodentia; family Dipodidae; genus Jaculus; species Jaculus jaculus. The sequence continues at coordinate 2,088,300 of NC_059118.1, forward strand.
ATAGCTCATCAATGAGATGTTCCTTGATCAGATTCTAAACTGCTAAACTTTCTCCATGGTGTTTGTAGAAGGTTAAAATTGTAACCAGACAAGGTTATCCTTTTCCCCTCAGTGTTCTTTCCTCAGGTTCATCTGGATATTTTTATTTCTTCTTCCTAATAACTTGGTAGAAAAAAAATAAACTTGTTTTATTGGGATCTGGTATGGCCTTTTGAATATAAAAAAAATGTATGTGAAAAGATACTTCCCAAAGTGTTTCCCAAGTAACAGCCTGAAATCAAGTGTAGGGAGCTCTTTTTTTTTTTTTTTTTTTTTAATTGAGTTTTAGAAGAAAACGGAAAAACAAAACAGGAATTATTTCAAAGAACTACATAAAGATAGAATCGTTTATGGTAGCCACACACAGGCATGCCCTGCAGCAGCTTCCCTCGTAAGCATGTGTTCACAGGATGCTCAGTGGTCATGGTCCTGTCCTAAGTGTTATGAACAGACCAATTCATGACAAAGACTCAGAAAACCATGCAGCTTCCTTGCTGCTGTCGCCACCACAGTCAAGTTTATTTTATGAAAGAAGACAAAGGCACACTGTGTATAACTCAAATCAAATATTGTAACAGATTTAAGAAAGCACATTTAGCACCCATCGCATTCTCAGGGATTCTAGGATTATAAAATTCTCTGATAGTTCAATCTTCACAAATCATATATGTTTTACCACAGAACAATTTAAATTCAAAAGAGGTATGACAACAAACAAAGCCAGGTCAGTCAGCAGGAAAATCGTTTTTGCTTGATATCTGGGGAAAACCATTTCCTATACAGAGACTTCCCCATATGAGAGAAACCAGCATTCACCCAGCAAAGAATAACAACTAAGAGAGATTAGTGAGTAGTAAACAAAATTTAGAAGTATTGCTCAAATTATTCATACCACTTCCAGGTTTCAATGTGGCCACTCAAGACGCTCACTAACTACAAAGTAAAGGCTACCTTTGTTCTTAAGGTTCCCCTGTCACCTTTCTGCACTAAGCCAGTGCACCTAAGGAGTCACCAGGAAGCTGAAGGCTGGCTTCACTATCATCTATCTCTTCTTTCATAGGGGAAGATGCTGAAAACAGAAGTCAGTCTTTCTGGTAGTTAATGAACAGTGATAAAATTTTATCTCTTATAACAAATTTCCTAATTATCCACAAACAATGCAATGACACCAACCATCACAGGATTAGCTCTAGTTCACTGCTTTCTCCTAGATAAGCCATGTTAGCAAAGTGCACTGCTGGTAATTCTATTTCATTTTCTGTGGAGGAGGCTGTCTGCAGCATCCAGTTACCACATGGAACTTTCTCACAGTTACAAAATTTCCCTTGTTTTAAATATGTGAGAAAGTGCTAAATTTGTTACTAGTTACTGTCAACCAATTCAATCAACATTATAGGATTTTTGTAATATAACTTCAAAGTATATAAACGACTCAATCAACACATTACTCATTAAAAAATAAATACAAGTGCTAGCTCATGTCTGATACCACAAGACATAACCGCACCACCTATTCTTTATGGTTTAGTGGTAAAAATGTAACCCAGTTTTATCATATATATACTATATATGAATATGAGTTAGAATTTTCATTAAAAAAATGACCTGGCTTACTGAAAAGTAACAGTCTCAATATCCCCATGAGTGAGAAATCTGTTCCATTTGTTCTTTCCTGGTTTCTGGGAAAGATCACATTAATGGGAAGGAAAAGGGGCAAGTTTTCAGTAATTATCACAGAAGTATTAAGGCCATGTTTCCTTGGAAGTAAGACACTGTATCACACAAAAGTTCCAATGTAATGCAGACTGTATGTCAGGATAGGTCACATTTAAAATGTTGAACATAGCCTTCCAGTCTTAAATATAAAAACAGGAAAACCAGGAGAATTAATGCTAGTGATTGACACCCATTCTTTTGATCAAAGCCTATCTTTTCATTACATTTCAAAACGAAGTATTCTAAACAACTAAAAATTTTTACATAAAAAATACTCTGGATTTGGATTAACTATATTAGTTGTTAGAATAAAATATTTGGAAAGAAAATAAAGTGCACCTTTATGCATATAACTAACATACTTGGAAATCGTGCCCTTCAATTGGCAATACAGACTAAAATATAAAAAGGACCCAATCAGCAAAGTTAGGTAAAAATGTCTCATTTAAAAAATAACAAATTTTTAGTATATCAGAGGACAAATAACCTTTTATTTAAGGCTATTAAGTTTGTAGGCTCTTTTATATTTAAATGTTGTATAGGAGAAAGGAACACCCTTCTAAAAGGCACTAACTGGTTTAGATATGCAAGTGACTTCTTAAAAACATGTGCAAAGTCAGCACAGGAGACTGCCTAGCTCTTGGGTTATTTCTCATTCTTGGCTATAATGGTGAGTTTGCCAAAGAGCCTGCCAGTCACCAGTTGTTCCTACAGCGCTTCAGTGTGCTCAGTCCACTGTGTTGCAGATCTCCTTGACCTTCTGGTTGAATTCTTCGGGTTGATCTGCATATACATAATGCCCTGCACCAAGGATAGCCTGGGGAAGGAAGAGCCAGTGAGTACAAGTATTATTAAAACACAACAATAAATAATAGGAGGCAGAAGTAGGAGGATTACTAAAAGTTCAAGACCACTCTGAAACTACAAAATGAAGTCCAGGTCAGCCTAGGTTAGAGGAAGACCATACCTCAAAAATTAAATTTTTTTTTTAAAAAGTAAAGATGCCTCAAAGCAAAAGTGAGCAACAGTAGCCGGGCATGGTGGTGCACGCCTTTAATCCCAACACTTGGGAGGCAGAGGTAGGTGGATCACTGTGAGTTTGAGGCTACATTAAGGTCAGCCACGGCTAGAGTGAGATCTTACCTTGAGAAACCAAAAATAAATAAATAAATAAGTACCTAAGTAAGGAAAAATAAATGAAAAAGTAAGCAACATTGCATTTTAAAATAAACAGAAACTAAATTCTATTGTGCAAAAGCCAACATGAATTCAGAAAGAAACAAACTGAAGTGCCTTCCTGGGAAACTGGTGTGAGTTGAGGTGATACTGGATCACTCTTTCTATCAGAAGAAAGGGGACATGAAGGTTTGTATGGCTCAGCCCTATCCCCTTCATGTTTGCTATTAGGTCTCTGGCTAAGGCTACAGGTACAGCCCAGATGTGAAATCATGGGCATGATTTAAACCATAAAAAAGTAACAGATTTCATTCATAAACCAGAGCAGTCCACACTTACTATAGTCTTCACATATGACTGTGGGCGTAACGATTGGATGCTGGTGCCAGAATTGCCATCTATGCAGGACCGGGCGCCAAAGATCACTGAAACTGGAATGTCAGGGTGCAGTTTACCAATTCGCTGCAGCATTGGCCTTTTTGCCCATCCATAAGGAATTGTCATATTCTTGAAAGCTGTCTCACCACTTTAGAGGTTAAGGAGAGAATCACATTACAGAACTTTGAGGATGAGTATGTACTATCATCTCTGTCAAAACCTAAATTTAACTTCCCAGCATTAAAGAAAAATTCTAGTTTAAATAGAAAATTTACTCCATAGTATAAGGAGAAATCTGGTAGATCACATTACTGCTACTAGAGAAACAAAATTGCTATCTAATTTTTTTTAATTCAAAATATGAGGCTGAGCTGGAGTGGTGGTACACACCTTATCCTGCCAGTGCCCATCACTGCCTGCAGAGTTGGTTTTCTAGTAGTATCTAGCACCTAATATCCAAAGTCATATTTTGGAAACAACTTGTTTGTTCCCTTCTTCTTCTGGCTGCAGTTTATTTAATGCCTGCTTTCTGACCCTCTCTTACCCCATCCCCCCACTCAGTCTATCCCTGAAGCTGTACTTCTCACATGGTTCAGGAAGAGGGGATGTCCACTGAATTGTTAACTGTTGCAGAGTGCTCCCCACGCACCAAGGCACAGCACATGTTCTGTTCCAACAGAACAGGAGGCCATCCACTTTTGCTTAACATGGCACCTCCTTTTTTTGTGGATCTTTCACACTTCATTTAGGAAACATGCTTTATGTAAAATTTTTGTTTTAGCACTCGACCAAGACCATCCATCAAGACCCTTAAGCCCAAGACTTCTTTGGTTTATCTATAAGCATTTTATTGGAAGAAAGTACATTTACTTTGCAATGCCTCATCAGTAGCCAGCAATGGTTTATAGAGTGGGAAGCATGAAGAAAATATTTATTTTAAGTACTAAATAAACACATTTTTACAAAAAGAAAAGTCTTAAGCACAAACAGTGAACTGAGAATCATGATCCTTACCTGGGGGTTTGTACATTACAGTGGTAGATGTACTCTGTCACAGTATCATCTTCAAACATTGAAGAATACTTCCGTTTGAAATCAGGCCTTAAACGCTGCACTAGACTTAAACCTATTTGACAGGAAATTTAAAAAATGTTTAAATTATAATTAACTTGTAAATAATATAGTTTTAGTGCTTGTTTATATAATAAGTGCTATGTGCATACAACTATACATGTATTCAAATGTATAATTTAGGTGGATCATAAGCATACATCCTAGATTAAAATAGGAATTAAAGGATGTTGACTGACAAATATGCTTTAGGAGTGCAAAAACATGTTAGTTTCCTAAGACTTGCTTTTATAGGAAAATAAATTAAGTATGGTCAGTGAATAGAGCAGCCTACACATAACATAACCATACCTTATTAACTTGTAACCCCTTTCCCCCATAACATACTAAGTGAAGCATATTAGGATAAGTAAGTATTTCTATGAGAAAATAAACTCAGAGCTTCTACTTGGGACACTGTAACATCCTCTCCCTCTTCAGATCATCCTGATGACACCACAGTCCCACTCTGGGGAGTAGGACAAGGCCACAAGGAGAACAGGTCAGGAGCAGAGGCCCTGTACAAGCAGTAAAGGAAGATGGGCCTGGCCACTACCTCTGAAGGATCCCCTACAGGCTCATGATTTGAACACCATCTGCAGGTGGTGGTGCTGTTTCAGGAGACTATGGAGACTTCTGGATGGTAAAAGTATGTCATTAGGGCCAGGCCTTTGAAGGTTATACCTGGTCCCTGGTTCTTGTCTCACTGTCTACTTCCTGGTCTACCACAACATGCTCCTACCTCCATGATGACCAGAGCTGTTCCACCATGCCTCTCCAGTTATGGTGGATTGCAACTGTGAACAAAATAAGTCCTTTACCCTGTTTGCCACAGTCACCACTGAATAGCAATGAGGAAAAAGGTCAAGAGAACCACAGGCATAGAACCAAGCCCTAACACCACTAAGCTGGCTCCCAAAACAAGTGCTGAAACTGGACTGCTTGTTAAGGAAATAAAAGACCATTTAGTCAGATGTTCAGTTATTTGTATCCAAAAGCACTCCAAACTTTCACAAGCTGAGAGGGCAGGAAAGGGGCTCAGACCATCATCATCTGAGGTAATGAGGGAAGGAAATTCCTATGGCTATGGGCTGAGAGTCACTGATTATACACTGACACCTCAAAATATGGCAGGCCTGGCAAGGTATGCCTGAATGGTGCAACAGTGCATGTCGGCTATGGGGATAGACAACTGCTCTGACTGGACCTGAGGCCTTGTTCCACAGGGCAGAATTCATGCCTGGTACTGAAAACCTAGTCAAAAGCCTATGGATGGGAGGTCATAGACCTAAGGGGGGAAGCTGCTACTTTTGTTTGGCTAAACAGATATGTTGTGCCATCAACTGTCCTCTAAATATTTGTTATGCTCGCAGATTAGTGCTGCTCTCACTTTGGTCATAGAAGCTTTTTTTTTGCAGATGGTGGTGACTACTGGGGAGACTCAAAACTCATCAAAGTACTGAGAAGTCACAATTGAGTGCTCAGCACTAAATGAGGTATCTCTTTCACACCCTCCAAGGTTCAGGGAACACTGCAGAAGAGGTAGCAGAAAGAATGTAAAAGCCAAAGGATGGAAAAGAGTGTTTTGATTGATATCTTTTGGACACAAAATGGCTACTGCATTCATGACCTAACAATGGGTATCAATCACTGGTTACCTGCACTGTACTGGGCCCATCAACATGCTGTTATGGATGATGGAGGGGGATAAAAAGACACAAGGGCTGAGGATATGGCTCAGCAGCTAAAAGCACTTGCTTGGAAAGCCTGCTGGCCCAAGTTCAATTCTCCAGTATCTACATAAAGCCAGATGCACAAAGTGATGCTTATATCTGGAGTTCATCTGAAATGGCAAGTCTGTACACTCACTCCGCTGCCATATAATAATTTTTTTTTTGAAATAGGGTCTCACTCCAGCTGACCTAGAATTCATTCTGCAGTTTCAGGATAGCCTTGAACTCATGGCAACCCCCCTACCTCAGCCTCTCGAGTGCTGGGATTAAAGGCATGTGCCACCAGGCATGGCTTCAAATAAATACTTTTTTAAAGAAGACATCAAAATATAAGCTGGACTAGTGGTAAATAAGGGCTTTAGTGGAAGGGGTTGAGCCAAAGAAAGTAATGTGGGAGGAGATTATGATCAAAATACATTATTTATATGTATAAAAACTGTCAACAACAATTTTTTTTTCTTTTTTTAGGTAGGGTCTCACTCTTGCCCAGGCTGACCTGGAATTAACTATGTTGTCTCAGGGTGGCCTTAAACTCACAAAAATCCTCCTACCTCTGCCTCCCAAGTGCTGGGATTAAAGGCGTGCACCACCACATCTGGCTCAACAACAAAAAAAAATTTTTAAATAAAATATATGGATGGATATAAATCATCAGGAGTCCTAAAATGTTTGTGGAAAGGATGATTTTATCTTCCCATCACACTGACACAAAGAAGAAAGAAATTTGTCAGTACAGTCAATCAAATGAGGTTTTATAATCTACCACTGTCATCAATTGGCCAAATGCCCTCGAATAATCCCCCAACAGGTCCACATACTTCTCTCTCCATGCCCTGGGCTAGCAGATAAGACCTCCCATTGACACTGGGCTTGCTTAATTTTTTTTTAGAATGCCCAAGACTGACTTATTTTATCCTCAGAATTCTTCCCTTCTCTGCTTTGCCAGTTGCTTGTTATGTTTAAAATGTAATTCTCGGGCTGGAGGGATGGCTTAGTGGTTAAGCACTTGCCTATGAAGCCTAAGGACCCCGGTTCGAGGCTCTATTCCCCAGGACCCACGATAGCCAGATGCACAAGGGGGCGCCCCTGTCTGGAGTTCGTTTGCAGTGGCTGGAAGCCCTGGCGCGCCCATTCTCTCTCTCTCTCTGTATCTGCCTCTTTCGCTTTCTGTCTGTCAGTCACTCTCAAATAAATAAACAAAAATACATTTTTTAAAAAATAAAATAAAATAAAAAAATGTAATTCTCCCATGAGGAAAAAAGCTGGCTTCATTCATTTTATACATGGCCTAACACTTAGTAAGTATCAGGACCAGAAAAAGTAAGGTCTCAAGTCTGTTTAAGATTTGGACTAACAATGGTGACTGGTGAACACAGTGGACCCTGTGATGGATCAATTTATGATGGTAGGTCAACAATAGGTTCCCAGCAGAAACCACACTTTGGATTTGGATGGTTCCTGGCTGTGCTATGTAGTATAATGTTCTCCTGTGATGTCGGCCATGGTAATGATCCATAGCTCTTTCTGGCTATATGATCACATGGGCTTTGTGGGGACAGAGCTGCTACTCCATGGTGCTTAGGAGGTTTGGAATATTAAATGAATTCCTGACTTACTTCATTTTTAGCTGATGATGGCATCCTCAAGATATAACCCTGCCGTGAGTGGAGAAGCATACACATTCCTCTACTCCTCATCTATGAATACCTTGCTTTCCTAGGACATCAAACACTCACCAAAGGGTCCTGCAATCCTGAGGCCCGCTAAGGGGTTAAAGGGAGTTAATGCTGCTCCCAAGGCTCTGATCCAAACTGGAATTGGTCTGTCTTGATCAGCAAGGTCTGGTCGCTCAGGAAAACCCCAAGGCTCCACTAAAATGAGGTGACTGACCCTGTTGGGGGAAAGATCAGATTTAAGTTCCCTTGATAAATTTACCCTAAAACTACAGAACTAACATTTGTAAACTCTGAAAAGGAGACTAACAGCTAAGCAGGTTGTATCAAGTTCTTACTACATGTATACTATAGTGATTGGCAGGATTGGAGAGGTGTACACTAGAAAGAGGGCTTTATTTATACTTAAATTTATATAACAAAAGATACATGAAAATAGAATATATAACTGTTCCTTAAAAAGAAATGAGAAAAGAGAGGGAAAGAGAAGGAGGAAGAAGAAAGGGGAGAGGAGGAGAGGGCATCCTGGTAGATGACCCAGATACTGACCACTTAGAAAACCCCACTGTGTATATCAAGGTGGACACTGCAGAAGTGACTGATGACCAGCATCACACTCATAAAACAGCCTCAGATGCTAATAGTTAACCTCTTATGAATTCACTAATTAAAAAGTTAGGTTAGGTCTTAAAGTGGGTAAGGGGCTAGAGAGATGGCTCAGCAGCTAAGATGCTTGCCTATAAAGTCAAATGACTTAGGTTCAATTCCCTAGTACCCACATAAGCCAGATGCACAAAGTGGCACATGCATCTGGAGTTCATTTGCAGTGGCTGGAGGCCCTGGTGCACCCATTCTCTCTGCTTGCAAATAAATTAAAAGACTTTGAATGAACTTTTCTACAAACATGACAATAATATAACCTAGGCTAAAAATACACTTTTCAGGGCTGGAGAGATGGCTTAGCGGTTAAGCGCTTGCCTGTGAAGCCTAAGGACCCCGGTTCGAAGCTCGGTTCCCAGGCCCCACGTTAGCCAGATGCACAAGGGGGCGCAAGCGTCTGGAATTCGTTTGCAGAGGCTGGAGGCCCTGGCGTGCCCATTCTCTCTCTCCCTCTATCTGTCTTTCTCTGTGTGTCTGTTGCTCTCAAATAAATAAATTTAAAAAAAATACACTTTTCAGTTTGAAAGCCTGAAATTTGGTGAAATGGAACATGTCTATCTACCCTACCAGTATATCATGATGTCATCATACACTGCCCCTACGTTCTGTTCCTAACACTTTCCTAAATTTCTTCTACACTAGCCACTAGTCATTCCATTTTCTATAAAATACTCAGACTATTAACAGTTTAATTTTCCCATGTTATAAAATTTGTTAATAAAGAAAATACATTACCACCACTATGAGTACATTTCTGTTATATACCAATGATTCTAAACAGAGTGCATGGTCCTTTGAACACAATGAAACATTCAACTGTAACCAAAGCAGCCATCAAATGTCAGGCAAAAAATTTCCAAGCATAAAATGACAATGGTTCTAAAGACCCTTTCCTAAGATATACCTGCAAACAGAAAGGTAAATAAACTAAGAACTGTGCCAGATGGTATTATTTCTTACATAAAATCCATTTTATTATTTCTGTCAGCACATGTAAGGATGAGTTAATAGTGAGTTTCTTCCTTAGATTGTATTCTTCCAGCTCCAGAACACAGTTCTAGGACATGGAGCTCTTTGGTTCACAGAGAATATTCCAGTCTTCCATCCCAGATAACAGGCAGCTGAGACACATGACAGATCATACCAGGATGCAATGCTAGCCAATGCAGAAGAGAGCTAAAAACCTACATTGTTCTACTCAAGCATGCTAACAGATGGCAACCAGCCACTGGGCTGCCTAAAGTAACCAAAACAACATGAAGGTGAAGTTTCTGCTTACCAAACTTCAGCCAGTGCTAACCTGTCCTCTAAATTTCACAGCCCTGAGAGGTCTTTGGAATAGAACTATGAATTTTCATGGAACTACAGAGCACATGACAGTCCCATATATTTAGTGTGCTTCACAGCCTGAAAGCTCTTAGAGTAGTATCTGCCTAATAGTGTATGAGGAGGTTGAATATAAGTCTTATAAAAATAAACCGGCAAAGACTATCTCTCTTAAATTCCTTTTGTCACACCCCACAGTGAGATTCAGGTACAGGGTGTGGGATACAGCCAGAGGCAGGAGTGGAATTAATTAGTGAAATAGGTACCTCACTGACAGCAGCAAAAATTCATGTTAGGAAACAGCCCATGGTATTTATTACTGACTTCTCTCTTTATTTAAACAAGCCTCATCTTGCTCTAGGTGACTTGTTTTCACCTTACTCGCTTAAATAATCTTCAAACTAAAATCTGTGAACTACATAAATGAGGGCAGACCACTTCGTTCTGCTCAGTTTTGAAAGTAGTAAACTGCCCCAGCACTGCGTAGCCCTGTCTTCAGAATACCCACGGTATATGTGGCAGAAGCTCAGCCACCTTTTCTCGTGGCCATCCTCAGCAGCAATGCACAAATTGTATAAGGTGTCAAGTATAGCTGGGACATCACTGCTACTTATTTGTAGTGCACAGTTTCACAAGTCATTTCTTACCAACTGATAACACAATCCATTTAGAGGGTCAAGGGCCAGGGTGGTTTGTTTATTTTTTTTTTTTAATAAAAATGTATTATTTGGAATGAAAAAAATATAACAAACATGACTATCATCATACAAAAGTTCTGGTTCAGGCACATACATATATAAAATTCTTACTGAGAGGTAGAGTAAAAAATGTTTGAAGCTGGGCATGGTGGTGCACGCCTTTAATCCCAGCATTTGGGGGGCAGAGGCAGGAGGATTGCCGTGAGTTTGAGGCCACCCTGAGACTACATAGTGGATTCCAAGTCAGCCTAAGCTAGAGTGAGACTCTACCTCAAAAACAAAAACAAAATGTTTGAAAATAATTTTTAAACCCCCAACATCTAAACTGTGGTTCTATAGCACCTGTATCAACTATATATTGACAACCTCACAAAATAACTGCTCCTAATTTTCCACTGTAAGCTTTTAAAATATCAAAGATAAAATATAGGCTGTGCAAAGCACCTAGGCTGGTGGCTATCAAGTGGCATTTACTGAGTAATATAAGCTACTAGAGCAGAATTATTGCAGAGTATATGAAGACCCTGGCTGGACAGGGGAAGAGCAAGTCACTTAACCTTCATTCCGTAGGAAAGCCTGATAACAAGCACTGGTTCACAGGTTATTACACCCATTCCCCAGACCAAGTACCCAGGCTATCTTCTCAGCTATCTACTGAAAGATAACTGCCTGCTTGGCAGTACTTACCTGGGTCAATGTATATCTAACCTAGCATAATTGAGGCTGGGGAGATTGCTCAGTGGCTAAAGGCACTTGCCTGCAAAGCCAGCTGGCTCAGGTTCAAGTCCCTAGCCATCCACATAAAGCCAGATGTAAAAACTGGTGCAAGCATATGACATTCTATTTGCAGTGGTAAGAGACCCTGACATGCCTACAAATATTGTAATTATCTAAACACTACCTTCATATTCCATAGAAAATAAACTAATGTGATTTTTGAGGTAGGGTCTTACTATGTAGCCTAGGCTAGCCTGGAACTTGTGGTAATCTTCTTGCCTCTACCCTCCTGAATGCTGGGATTATGGGTATGAGCCCTTGATGAGATTATTTGGTCACATGTAGGGTAAGGAATGAATCCAAGAAGATGGCATATGTGAATCATCCAATCAGACATCTTTATGAAGGACCAGAGAGGGATTTAAACTATGGGAAAACAAGGAACTAGCAGAGCAGGAATAAGAACAGCTCATCAGTTTCAGCACATGAAAAGACATTCATCTCGTGCTAATCATTTTGAAGCTGATAAAACAGGTGATACTTTAAAGGGCAAAGCAGTGGATAACATCTATAGCCACATATTATATACTAGAATGAGATTTTAATCTGTCTAATGCTGAACTGGCTGCTCAGTAGATGAGTGTATAAACCTGACCTCTGTAAGATTCAATTTTCTATCTGCTACAATAACAAAGTAAGAACTATCAATTTGGGCTGGAGAGATGACTTAGTGGTTAAGGCACTTGTCTGAGAAGCCTAAGGATCCATGTTCAACTCCCCAGATCCCATGTAAGCCAGACGCACAAGGTGATGCATGTGCATGAGGTGGCACATGTATATGGAATTCAACTTCAGTGGCTGGAGGCCCTGACACATCAATCCTCTCACTCTCTCACTTAAAAAAAAAAAAAGAACCATCAATCAAAGAACTAAAGTACATGAGGAAATCTATGGCCTACTTCTGGAACAATGAAGTAGATCAGAAGAAACTGTCATCATGGTACAAAAGGACCATTCTCAAGCTGAAGTTATCCCCAAGTACTTCCTGTTGGCTCCATCCCTGAGAAAAACAGAAAACTGGGTAACAACAACCTAAGCACCTCCAACTCCAGGTCAAGTACAGCACACACTTTCCTTCTCAAGAGGAGCCAACTTGCTCAGCCTTGGTTTGTGTAATAAGAAAGCAGATGCACTATACTACATAATATTACACAGCAAGATTCTGTCCCAAAACAAACAAAAAAGTCATTAAGAAAATAGTTCTGAGGCTAGACAGATTGCTTAGTGGTTAAGGCATTTGCCTGCAAAGCCAAATGACCCAGGTTTGATTCCCCGGTAACCAAATAAAGCCAGATGCACATGACAGTCTATGTGTCTGAAGTTTGTTTGCAGCAGCTAGAGGTCCTGGCATGACAATTCTCTATCTGCCTCTGTCTGCACCTCATTCTCTCCAATAAATAATTAAAATATTAAAAATTTAAAATAATAGTTCTGTAATGAGAAACATTAGGGAATGATGTAACAATGAAGGAAACTAAAATTGAGAAGTCACAAAGCTCTAACTCCTAACCTACCATTTCCCATTATAACTTTCTACAACTTAGAAAAGGGTTAGGGGTTATAATAACAATAAGCAATAATATCATAATACATTTTACTTTGTGACTTAAACAACAAATTTTATATAACTGAAAATAACAAATATAGAGTCCTTTATAAAGCTTATCAACCTGAGAAATGTATAATAGGAAAGTTAACTTCATTCTTAATCTACTAGACTGGCTATGAATTATGATTAACTGAGCTGTAGGATCTTTTAAGAGAAGCCTCTTAAAGCTTGGGCAGCAGTAAGCAGCAAGCATGGAAACCAGAGATGAACACCTGGATGCTAGCTGTAACTCCTCTCTTCCGCCACCAGCACTTACCTCAATGGGTACTTCAGTGAGTAAGCAGCAGCCAAGAACCCACCCAGGTTGTGCCCGAGCAAGATCATTTTGTCCAATCCTAAGGCGCATCTCCATTCTTCGATGGATTCCACAAACTGATTCTCTACTTCTTCTGCATCGCTGTCAAACCTGGGTCTACTACTTCGTCCAAAGCCCAATAGGTCAAAAGCATAAACAGGCCTATTGGTGCAAAGATCTCCAAAATTCAGTACCCAGAGTCCAAGCCCTCCTCCAAAACCATGGAGGAGAACAAGGGGAGTTTTATGGCAAACAGTGTGGGAGAATTTCAGTGTCCATATTCTATTCCCATTAGATATACGAACATGCTCCTTTTTGTAAGTGCAGGGAACACCTAGTGAAGACATAAAAGAGACATTCTGCTTAGCTTCATTACTGATGAGCTCTCTCAGAGCAACAAAAAATTAGCAACTCAGGGACCATATGATATCCATTCATATGATTTTTAGCTTATATTATATTATCCCTAAAGAAGGGGGTATATATTTTATTGAAAAAAGTAATTCTAAATGACCATGTTGTATATCTAAGTGGGAAGACTTACCTTAGACAAGCCTCAAGTATTTGTGGTCAAAGTCTTTGGCAAGTCATATTACCTCCTGACTTCTTTCCACTCTAGCAAATTGAGGGTATTAGATGCCTAGAACTGGAGAAGAACTCAGTGGTCACTGAACCCATTATTTTAAGGTTCCTTACTTTGCAGACAATAACAAAAGAATGCCTCCATGAATTTTCAGAAACACTTGATAGATTAGCACTGAAGTCTGAAGTCAGACTTGACATAATCATAAAAGTCATGAATTTAAGGACGGGTTTATTATATCCATATCAAACACTGAATTCAAACCTAAAGTCATTTTCTTAATATTTATTTATTTATGAGAGAGAAAAAGAGAAAAAACGGGCACACCAGGGTCTCTAACCACTGCAAACGAACTCTAGAGACACATGCCACCATGTGCATCTGGCTTATGTGGGTTCTAGGGAATTGAACCTGGGTCCTTCAGCTTCATAGGCAAGTACCTTAACCACTAAGCCATCTCTCCAGCCCCCTTAAGTCATTTTAAAGCTTAGAAGAAAAGATATGAGAGGGTATGGCAGAAATACCTCAGCATGAGGTACCAGATAACCTAAATTGGTTCGAGTTCAGTAATTGCCTAGATAAAAGTGAATAATCACAGTTTTAAAGATCAACTATGGTGTTCAATGCCAAGTGACTAAATACATTAAGCACTCCTCAAACTGACTAACAATGAAACTAAATTTGAATTTATTTATATTAGCAACTGAATTGCTTACACTCTAGGTAGGCCCTTAATTATCTGTGCTGATCACATGCAGTAGACAAAGCATGACACAGCCAAGTGTTTCTGCACAATAATCACACAGTGGCAGCAAAGAGAGAGCCAGCATTCATTTAGTGTTTGGACAAAACCCATGTCCATATGTGGGAAGAAATGCCCTCATGTGGAATAGATGATCTGAATTAGCACCAAGCCAAACCTGCTCAACATTTTGAACAAGGTGTCTCAGCATTTCTATAAAATTATTTATAGCATCTAGTACAGAGTGCATCCCTGGCATTTACGCCTGCTACTAGAGCAGCAACCAATTCTCACTCTGGTTTTCATTCCTAGAACCTAGGGTCAGAAACCAACACATACACATTAGGCATCTAGAACACTTTTTAAGTTTTCTTTCAAGATTTTTCTTTTGTAAACCACAATGACATCTCTGTGAGTTTTGTACACAGCAAGATTATCCAAGTATATGGAATAGAAATTCATTTTCATGTTAAAAATACAGTAACAGGGATAATTATGCATTCCTAAGGGTATGTCCAACTATGGTCACTTACTCTGGAATCACCAAGTATACAAATAAGAATATTCACTAATGGTGAAAAGGATGAAAAGCAGGTGTGAAAAGCTATCAGCAAAAACATCCAAAATAAGCACATACAGAATTTGCCCTCACTCTAGGTCTTAACAGAAGAACCAAATTGTAAAATAAACACCAGAAGATTTAAATTCCAGTGCTCAGAAAAAAACAATAAAAGGCCTCCAAACCAGTATGAAGGTAGAATTAAAGGAGCTACAGCCATGAGACATGCTAAGGAGCATCCTGTCCCTTGTTCTATAGGAAAGAAATGGGAAGCTGAGCAAAGTAGCCACCCAGAGCTTGTAACCACCCAGTGGCAGTTCTGAGCCTATACCAAGCAACTGGGTTCAAGTTTAGACTATGTTCTGCTATGTGTTATAAGCTATGAAGTGTCTAGCATCTGTTCTGGATAGTTTGGGGATATGTGGCGATGGTGGGCAGGGGGATGACACCCTAAACTGTTTTGATATTAGTACTGAAACTTTATTTGCCTTTCTCACCCTCTTCTGAATAGTATACAGTGGAATTTTGCAGAGGTCTCATGCTGTGTGATTATCTGAGGGCAGATTAGAACACCCCCCCCCCCCCCCCCGCTCACTAGAGATCTGCAATCATGCCAACAATGCCATTCTTCCATCTCATTATGCTCAGGTCCGCAAGAAGGCACTCTTTTATAAACATGCTATCTTAAACTGCAGTGCATTTGTTACTATTTTCAAATAAATTAATACATTAACATTTTCAATTATTCAAATTTAAAATACTATAAATATTAATAACTATAAAACCATAAACAATGTTTCCTGAATTGTTAATAATTTAAGCTTTTAACAGGTATACAAGACCAAAAAAAATTGAGAATCACAGCCCCCATTTTTCCACTTGTTGGCACAGTGAAGCAAAAAGGCTTTTGCCAATAACTAACACACTCTAGGGTCAGAGCAAATAGTTCGGGTGACTTACAATAAGAAATCCTTACATTTTAACATTTTCTCTTCAGCTTCTTTAAGGTGTGATGTAGATGTAGGACACCAGGTGGGAAGCCAGCCCGTTAGCCATCCTGACCTAGAACACCAAAAACAAAATGCAGACAGGTGAGGTTATGTTCTCCTAAGTCTGCTTAAGTGATTACATGCTGAGAAGCAAGGAAAGAGAAGAAACAGTATCTGTGTGATAGCAAGCAATCTGTGACAAGTCACCCAGTGGGTACTATGTTGAGAATAAGAAACACAGAAGCTAAAATTAGGCAGGAAAAAAAAAAAAAACAGAAAAAAGTATTTGCTCATGGCTAGACACTTTTTATCTGTCTTGAAGTGCAAAAAAGTTAAAGGTTATAGGAGCAGGTTCATCTGAATGGCAGATTCACAGTGAGTAGAAAAGGTGTGTGCTGTAAGGGTTGAGAGAGAACCTTTATTTAAAATCTTAGTTTTAAGAAAGCCTTGATATTGCTAAAGACACATGCTTGGGTAGCAGGGTCACTGAGAAATATTGCTGGAGTGGAGCTTAAAACCTCCTCTGAGTAGACCAGCTGACTGAAAGCTGAAAAAAAGCTATGTTTCATGCAGTTCCATGGGAGAGAGAGAAGTCATTAGCGGAGATAAACAACAGTGGGCACTGCAAGCCTTAAGTTGGGACAGCCAGGCCAAATGAGGCAAAGGGTGTAACAGTGGTATGTCTGTTATGGGGGAAGCCAACTGCTCTCTAATTGAACTGGGGGGCCGCTCCATGTGAAGGAATATATGCCTGATCCTGAAAACCTATGACTGGGGAAGTCATGAGCCCTAGGGGCTGTAATGCCTGCTGGTGTCCGGCGAATTGCATATATTATGCTCACCAAACTGCCTGGTGAGCACTTCTCTTAATATTCATAACAATATAGTAATACTACTCTCACTTTTGGTTAGAGAAGCTTCTTTTTTCAGATTGTGGTGACCTCTGGGATGACTCAAAAGGCACCACAGTGCTGAGAAGTGTCAAAGGAGTGCTCAGTACTGAAACATCTCTATCACAGCTTCCAAGGCTTAGGGCCCATTGTGGAAGAGGTGGAGGAAAGAATGTAAGAGCCAAAGGAAGGGTAAGACTCCTTACAATGTGCTCCTCCAAACACAAAATGGCCTGGATATCCATGACCTCATAATACCTGACATGACCTACATTAGACCAGTATAGTAGAAGGAAAAGATGATGACATCAAAATAAAAGAAAGAGGGCTGGAGAGATGGCTTAGCGGTTAAGCGCTTGCCTGTGAAGCCTAAGGACCCCGGTTCGAGGCTCGGTTCCCCAGGTCCCACGTTAGCCAGATGCACAAGGGGGCGCACGTGTCTGGAGTTCGTTTGCAGAGGCTGGAAGTCCTGGCGCGCCCATTCTCTCTCTCTCCCTCTATCTGTCTTTCTCTCTGTGTCTGTCGCTCTCAAATAAATAAATAAATAAATAAATAAATAAATAAATAAATAAAATAAAAATAAAAGAAAGACTGAGAGAAGGAGGGAGTATGATAGAGAGTGGAGTCGTGAAGGAGGAAAGTGATGAGAGAGGGGAATCATTGTGGTTTATTGTTTATAATTATGGAAGTTGTCAATAATAATAAACATGGCATGGTGACCCATGCCTTTAATCCTTTAATCAAGAAGCAGAAGTAGGAGAAACAGCATGAGTTCAAGGCCACCCTGAGAATTCCAGGTCAGCCTAAACTAGAGCGAGACCTACCTCAATAATAATAATAAAAATAAAATAAGCCTCAAAGATAGGTGTGGTGACCCATGCTTTTAATCCCAGCACTCAGGAGGCAGAGGTAGGAGGATTGCTATGAGTTCAAGGCCACTCTGAGACTACACAGTGAATTCCAGGTCAGCCTAGGCTAATAGTGAGATCTTACCTCATAAAACCAAAAAAAAAAAAAAAAAAAAGGCCTCAAATCTAATGAGAAAGTGTTATGCAATTCAAGGATCTGGCCTGTGCTGTCTGCCTAGGGCAAGCTGGTTAACTGCGAATGGACAAACTAAACAGCTCTGAATTCCAGCAAACTGTAGATGAAAAGAAGGACCCAGATGTCATTGGAACACAGCCAAACACAGAGAACAAGAAGCAGGTTTAAGGCAACAGGTGAGGAAAGATATGGGGAGGCTACAACTGACACTTACCAGGAACCTACCAAGGAGTGGGCAAGCCTTCAACTCCAGCTTGGCAGCAGCAGACCAAAGCCTTACTGTAACAATGTGAGGCAATGCAGAGCGTCAGCAGCCATCTGCCTTGGCAAAGACTCAGTACATGGTGGTATGACAAAGTGAGAAATTCTTGGTGAAAGAAAAATGAACTTAGAAGCTAGATGTGGTGCCTCATGGCTATAATCCCAGCACAAACAAACAACAGGAGGAAAACAAGAAAGAAAAAAGAGAAATGAACAAGAAAGAGACAGTGACCAATTCCAGCTGAGAGTTAAAAGGTCTGAACCAAGGAACTGGTCACAGAAATAGAGACAAGATCTGTCAAAGGAAATAAAGAAGGTGTAACAGACATTCGCACTTCTGCCTCAATGTACAATGGGATACAGCAAGTAAGTTACAATAGGTGTGAGTGGGTTGGGCATAACTCAGTGGTAGAGTACTTGTCTAGCAGGCTGGAGATCCTAAGTGTGACTTAGGTAGCAGTACCTCAAACAAAATAAAACAAAACAAAGAATAGGTATGAATAGAAGACTATGTTAAGGTTTGGAAAGGCTAATTCAGTACCAGCTTTTTCTAACCTGCATAATTCATCCTAAGACATTTCCTTTTCCTGTAAAATGTATTACTATTTTTGTATATAATAGGTACTCAATAACTAATGTCTGCTGCATGATTACATCACAACTCAAATACTCCCAGTCTAAGTCAGACCCAGTAAATGGATGGCAAGCACTACAGACAAGAATAAACAACCAGCAAGAGACACAGGAGATACTTTGAGCTCAACTCTGAGTGACTCCCTTCCCTCTCCCCCCAGATAACCTTCTTTAAAATGTCTGTTAAATTATGCATGGTGGTGCACACCTTTAATCCCAGCATTTGGGAGGCTGAGGTAGGAGGGCTGAACTACATGGGGAGTTTCAGGTCAATCTGAACTAGAGTGAGACCCTGATTCACAAAAAAAAAAAAAAGAAAGAAAAGGAAAAAAAAAAAGAAAGAAGGGAGGGAGGGAAGGGAGGAGGGAAGGAAGGAGAGAAAGAAAGAAAGAAAGAAAGAAAGAGAGAAAGAGAGAGAGAAAGAAAGAGAGAGAGAGAGAGAGAAAGAAAGAGAGAGAGAGAAAGAAAGAGAGAGAGAGAGAGAGAGAGAGAGAGAAAGAGAAAGAGAAAGAGAAAGAGAAAATGCCTGAGAAATGGCCCATGGCCTATAGGACAAAGCCCTGATTCTCAGGCTGGCACAGAAGGGACTTTACAATCTGCCCACAGCCTGCTCCCACCTCAGCTTTTCTTTTGCAAACTAAACTTCCTTGGAACCTCAGTACCCAAAGCTTCATTCTACCACATCTCTCTATGGCTTTGCTCAGCTCCTTCCTTGGCCCAAATCCTCACCCTTTGAGACACTATCCCTGACTTTGACCCCAGCGATAGAGGAGTGGTCCTTATTACAGATACAAATACTATAGTCAATAGCTATCTATTACAAAGTTACGTAACTGCACTGTGAATACACCAAAAGTTAAATCAAGCCTAAAAGCCATCTTTTTTTTGCAGATGCTGAACACATTTGCCAGTTGGCTGTGATGGGAATAACCGTGACTGTAAACTCGTGTGTCAGGAAGAAAAGCAGATGGGTTTACTTTGACAGACATAGTGTTTACAATGCCATAGGTTCTTAATAGAAGGTGCCGTACAGACAGGGCAAGGGGCTGAATCCTCCAAAGCAAAACATGAATGAGCATTATACAGAAAAGAGAATCAAAGAAAGGATCATCAAGGTACAAACATAAAACTTTAATATTGTTCCACTTTAGGTATGGAAGCCTGTTCACAAACTATAAAAAAGAACTCAATGCTTCAGCAATTAGCTTAATTCACTAACTATTTTAATTGTTGAAAAAAGTAGTTAACAGGCAAGAGTGTGTCTTTTAAACCAACAACAACAAAACTGAAATGAACTATAACCTTTATCATAAACAAGTTGGGACAAAGAAAACACACCCAGATGTGATCTTATTTTCAGTCTTATAAAATTCCAACCTGAAGTTCCTATGTATTAAGCTCTTATACATGTAACTTAGTTATTATTTACCTTTGAAAATTCATATAATAGCCTATAACACAGGTATTGTTTCTAGCTCCACTGATTTACAGATATTGTCTACCTAGCCCCAATGATTTGCAATCACAAAACCAATTTTCTTTTCTGAGAAAAGGCCTCATGTAGCTCAGGCTGAACTAGAACTCACTCTATGTATGTTTTATAGAAACACTTCTACTTCTGTCAGACTGAATGTTACACATCTAATAGCCCCAAAGCAATGCTTAAAAAGAGTGAAAGGCAGCCAGGCATGGTGGCGCATACCTTTAATCCCAGCACTTGGGAGGAAGAGGTAGGAGGATGGCCATGAGTTCGAGGACACCCTGAGACTACATAGTGAATTCCAGGTCAGCCTGGACTAGAGCAAGACCCAACCTCAAAAAAAAAAAAAAAAAAAAAAAAAAAACAAAAACAGTGAAAGGCAAGAGTCTATGCTACCCATCACCTGCTCTGTTCCAGAGTGCTCACAATGCATCAGACTGCTATCTCCATTGCTTCAACTGCTAAACCATACCCACCCAACCTTATGTCCTATCTTCAGGGTCAGTTAACCACACCTTTAGAAAGACCCTCTGCCTTTCAATGTTGCTCAACATTCCTTAAGAATGGTATATAAGGACTGGAACTAGGACCACAAGACTGAAGCCTATATATACAAAGCCATTCTTCTGAGATTCAACAAAAATATTCGCAGGGCCTAGGTGTAAAACAGTAACCTGATGCAGGGCTAGCTGCCTTCCTACAATTCTGGAAAATAGACAAGTAAAACTCATTTTATTTAAGCAATAATCCATAAGCACAATTATCCATCACCAAGTCTCATTTCAGTAGAGATCAAAGTATCAATCACAACACAAACAAAGCCAACCACCTACAGCATGAGGAAGGAAAACACCTACAGCATGAGGAAGGCCTAAAATGTGTGCTACAGAGCTTTCTACAAAGCCTTACTACCTGGGCATTGACCTTACTGGCAAGGCAGGAGATTCAAGCCCCAAAGCATCTCATACAAATAAATAAATAAGTGGAAAAATTTAGTAAGGGCTTTTAGAAGACTACACTAGAAGTGGCAAAGCATAGTACATATTTACCAAAAGTTATATATGATATTAAGCATTCTAAGTTTCTCCCTGAACTTTCTACCCAATTCTTTTTGCAATTGTAACTAACATTACTTTACTCTGTGCCATGAACATTTAAGTTTCCTGGTAATTCCTGTTTTGTTCTTTGAGAAATTTGACTATCTATACTATTACTAAACCTGAATTGCACAATCTATAAATATTGTGAAACAGTGAAAGAGGTTTCAAAGTATTCTGAAGAAAATATACAGAAGTCTGGCCAATTTCCACATACTCTTGGCCACTTAAAACAATATTTCAATTAGGTTATAAGTAAAGAGGATTTCACTATGTTAGTTTTGTTTAAAAATAGCCTCCATCCATGTACTGGCACAGTCATGAGAAAAAAAAATACATGTTTATTGTTGCTCTCTAAAAATTACCATAGTATGCTCTCTTATTTAAAGAAGCCATGAGCCGGGTGTGGTGGCATACACCTTTAATGCCAGTACTCGGGAGGCAGAGGTAGGAGGATTGCTGTGAGTTTGAGGCCAGCCTGAGACTACACAGTGAATTCCAGGTCAGCCTGGGCCAGAGCGAGACCCTACCTTGGAAAAAAAAAAAGGAAAAAAACCCAGAAGCCATGAATTGTGATTTTTACTGTAAATATCCAAGGTAATTAGAAGTGTATATGTGTATGTATATGTATATATATGTGTGTGTGTGTGTGTGTGTGTGTATATGCACACACATATATATATACGCACACACATATATTTCCTAACCAATGAAAAACTGTAAACTTCCAAATTGGAAACAGGAACAAAACTAACAGTCTTTCTTCGAAACAATTCCTAAATCCTGCCTTCTTGGAAACTGACTTCTTAAATCCGATCTCATAAAAAAAGGGGAGGAAAAAGAGCATGTCTCATACAACTACAATTTAAGTGATTAATATACCATTTTATTTTAAAAACATGGCTCAATGGGCTGGAGAGATGGCTTAGTGGTTTAAGGCATCTGTCTGTGAAGGACCCAGGTTCGATTCCCCAGGACCTACATAAGCCAGATGCACAGGGTGGCAAATGCATCTGGAGTTCATTTACGTGGCTAAGGGCCCTGGTTCACCCATTCTCTCTCTCCTTCTCTCTCCGTCTGTCTCTCTCTCAATTAAATTAAATCAAATTAGATTTTTTTAAAAAAACATGATTTAAGTTATCAGTGGCTATTACATCAATGACAGACAGCAGAAGCCCTCTAATATATCTAAACACATTAAGAGTTCTTTAAAAGCTTAGTGGGGTGATGTTTACCTGTAATGCCAGCACCCAGGAGGCAGGGCAAGGAGAATTGAAAAGAAAACTAAAAATCCTAGACCTCAAATGTATAATTATTTTTAACAAAATCATCTCTACACTTTTTTTAATAACACAACTGGGAGTAAGAAGTTATAACACTATCAGGCTAAACTAAAAATCTAACAATTAGTCCAGGCTATTTTTGGATCAATAATGTTTCATAATAGGTGTTATAAATAGTATGGGTCGAATTTTTTAAGGACTCTGCTCAGATACCTGAAATTCTGAAACATTATTGTCCAGTATTTTGTTTTATATATAAAGTGTACCATCCCTAACTTTATAGTCTTTTTGTCACAGGATTGGAATTTGCATTTACTGGCCTGTGACTGGCACTTTACTACAGGTGGAACTGTGAGGCATAAGTTAGTTCATCTGAGGTCAAGAGAATCCTACTCCCAGCCTCTCCAGGACAACTTAAGTTTAACTGTTGTCTTATTCAATGCAAACCTTTCTGAGTAGCTTATGAAAAAAAATTAAGTCACACAGCTGTAATATAAACAATCAATCAACTACCATTACCACCTGACTTCTTTAAAATCAAGATCATATGGTTTTTTGTCTTAGCATAAATTTACAATAGTTGAAGGGTTTAATAAAAATTTGTTTATAAAGCCCTTTAGACTCTAGCAGACATGACTGAGACAAAAGCCTTGTTCTGGGCTTATAAAACAAATATACAAATAACTACTATATGAGTAAATACTGATTTAAGAGCAATAAATAAACATTAGAGCAGGGTGTGGTGGTAAAGGCCTATAATCCTAGCACTTTGGAGGTAGAAAAAGGAGGATCAAAGGTTCAGGGCCATGTTAGGATACGTAGCAAGACTTTGCCTCAAAGGAAAATCAAAAACTGAAAGAGGAAGTTTGAAAAACAACAACAACAACAAAAAAAAATATCAAGTGTCTTTAGAGAAGGGAGATCACAATGTATCTTGGATTAGAGGAAATAAAATTACAAATATAGAAAGGAGCCACACTACCTCCAAATGGCTTTGAGGTCAATCTGAGATATAATAAACACAATAAAACCACTGTGTAAAACAGGACATATAATAAAGTACATGACTGATATTCTTGGAAATGTAAAAGGAACTAATGAAGTGACTTATGCTTAAATTACATTATCAAGCTTACAAAAATCCAATGGAGAAAATGAGGGACCTGATCCAGGCAAAAATGGCATAAGAAAAGACATGTCAACTTAGAATCTAGGGAACTTGGTATTCAACAGCCACAGCTGTTTCTGGATAACCTGAAGACTGTAATTTGCCCTTAAAAAAATGTAGGGGAAGAACTGTTTTGTTTTGTTTTGTTTTGTTTTGTTTTGTTTTGTTTTTTTGCATTGTTTAGGAGAAGGAAGATACAAGTAAGATCTGGACATGATAAATTGGAGAAATGAGGTATAAACAGCTGAGAAACAGAAACAGCACTATAGAGCGAAAGAGAAAACGATCTTTGTCTTCCACAGACAAGACAGTTCAAGAACTGTAAGTAGATAAAAACAAGGACAAATTTAGACTCTTGGAGGATTGCTACATAAAAATTAGTTAAAAGAACAGAACCTAATAAAATTAATTGATGGTCTCAGCTAAGACAGTAAGCAAAATGTCTAAGAGCTAAAATGTCTAATAAGTGTTTCATTACAGTATCAAACTAAAAAGAATCCCAAGAGGGCTGAGGATGTTACTCAGTGGTAGGGTGCTTGCATGAGGCCCTGAGTTCTATGTGTATAGGGTAAGTGGGGTGGAGTGGGGTGGGGACTGGGGGGCTGGGAGTATGTGTGAAGGACCGGGAAGAATAACCTACTGAGGAAAATAGAAGGCCACTGTGATGTGGCATTGAAGAGTTTCTTGATTTTAAAGAAGTCAGGTGGTAATGGTTACACAAAGAAAGGGAGGTGGCAGCAGGGAAGAATGCACAGAGCTCAACAGGTTTTTAAAGAGGTAAGAAGATAAATTCACTCTTCTATTCCCGTAACAAAGAACAGAATACAAACTTTAACATAAAGTTGGCTGGATGCTGTCAAATAACTTAGGCAGGAAAGAACAGACAGAAAGCCTTCATTTATGCCTTATTATAGCATCTGATGATTTCCACTGTATAAATAATCCCACAATGGCTGGAGAGATGGCTTAGTGGTTAAGGTACTTGCTTATGAAACCTAAGGACTCCCTAAAACCCATGAAGGCCGGATGCACATGTGTCTGGAGTTTGTTTGCAGTGGCTAGAGGCTCTGGCGCACCCATTCTCTCCCTCATAAATAAATAAATAAAATATTTTTTAAAGATTTTATTTTCATCTATTTATTTATTAGAGACAGACAGAGAGAGAGAGAGAGAGAGAGAGAGAGAGAGAGAGAGTGAAAGAGAATGAGCACACCAGGGCCTCTAGCCACTGCAAAACTCCAGATACAAGTGCCACCATGTGCATCTGCCTTATGTGGGACCTGCAGAATTGAACCTGGGCCCTTAGGCTTCACAGGCATGTGCCTTAACCGCTAAGCCATCTCTCCAGCCCAATAAATAAAATTTTTTTTAAAAAAATGCTCTCACAAAGGCCACTTTCAAGCTGCTGATACTGGTAAAATTCCCAAAAATTCAGCACTGGCTTGCCAGTATACATCAACTCCAGAATGCCACTGTAAATCAATTTTTTTTTTAAGTATTCATTTATTTGAGAGAAGGAGAAAGAATGGGCATTACAGGGCCTCTTGCCACTACAAATAAAGTCCAGATGCATGCACCACCACACTGTGCATATGGCTTTACATAGGTACTAAGGAATCGAACCCAGAATGCAGACTTTGCAAGCAAGTGCCTTTAACCACTGATCCATCTCCCTGGCCAAACCATTTATTTTATGGCTTACCCTGCAACTGAGAAATTCTGTGATAGCTTTCCTCTAAACTCTACTGGTATTTAATAATTCTCAGGGACATTACAGCAATTCACAGAAGTCTACCCCAATCTTGTGATATTGACCTTTCTCACCTTCTTAATACCTCACAATGAGGATTAAATTTCAACCTTTAAAGTCTCTTAGGACACTCAACCACATACAAATAAGGTCTAAATTCTTAGGATAAGAACTTGACTTAAAAATAGCCAAACATGGGGGCTGGAGAGATGGCTTAGCGGTTAAGCGCTTGCCTGTGAAGCCTAAGGACCCCGGTTTGAGGCTCAGTTCCCCAGGTCCCACGTTAGCCAGATGCACAAGGGGTCGCGCGCGTCTGGAGTTTGTTTGCAGAGGCTGGAAGCCCTGGCGCGCCCATTCTCTCTCTCTCCCTCTATCTGTCTTTCT
This sequence comes from Jaculus jaculus, assembly GCF_020740685.1. NCBI lineage: Eukaryota > Metazoa > Chordata > Mammalia > Rodentia > Dipodidae > Jaculus > Jaculus jaculus. Next base: position 2,114,353 of record NC_059118.1, read on the forward strand.
CTCTGTGTCTGTCGCTCTCAAATAAATAAATAAAAAATATTTTAAAAAATATTTTAAAAAAAATAGCCAAACATTCCACGAGTTTCGATCTAAGCAAATAGCAGCAGAAATGTGGTAGAAAATACCTTACAAGCAAATCCAAATAACTGGGGTAGGAAGGTTCCAACTAGCTCTACTATTTGGTAGTGGTAACTCCAACTGGAATGGGAATAGTCATATACCCAGCACTCAGTTGACATGAGGTCTAAAATCACCACACCTGTGAAACACCTGGTAGGAGCTTAGACATCTTTATTTGCCTGCCTGATACAGTTCAGAAGTCCATCCCAGTGTGGATACTGCTGATTTATTGTTGCTGGGACAAAACACCCAACCAGAAGCAGCCAAGAATACCAGGGAGTTCTGCCTCTGTCTAAGGACTATGGCTGGTAAGCTGCTAATGACTTTTGTATGGTCTATATTCAGTGGCTTCCAGCAATAATAAAACCCTTTCACTGTTGTTCTTTGGGCTACCAAGTCTCACATCATCAAGACCAAAGGGTCCACCTATAGGTACTCTCAAGAAAGAGCCAAAATAGAACTGGAGAGATGGCTTAGTGGTTAAGGCACTTGACTGCAAAGCCAAAGGACCCTGGTATGATTCACCAGGACCCATGTAAGCCAGAAGCCCAAGGTGGTGCATGTGTCTGGAGTTCTTTTGCAGTGCTGGAGGCCCTGGTGCACCCATTCATTCTCTCTCTCTCTCTCAAATAAATTAATTAAAATTTAAAAAGAGCCAAAATAATGTTTTGACAAACCTAATGTGAATACAAGTTACCAGTTGAGTTCCTACTTATCATGGCCATAACAATGAACAATGAAGCATGTCAACATATCAAAACAGTGTACCCAATTATCATATAAGCAAAACTTAGAAGGTCCCAGTGGCTAATATTCCAAAATTTTCCTCCTCATGCTATCTTCCTAAGTACTCCTATATTCATAATATCCCACATTCTACCTTTTAGATTATGTTTCATATACGAATTTCCCCAGATATATGAAGCAGAACTGTTGTCATAGTAATTTATAAGAGAGAAGTAGGTAGCTTATTTTCCTATACAAAACTGTAGTCTTGAGAAGGTAATACCTTCATGATAATTATTGTACCAATTACTATTTTTCTTTTTTACTCACAAAGGCACAGAACCTGTCATAGAAAGTAATTTAAACTGAGTCTACATATCAAAATCTCAGCTGGGTGTGGTGGCTCACACTTGTAATCCTAGCACTGGGAAGGCAGAGGCCAAGAGGGTTGCTGCAAATTTGGCTAACCTTGTTTGCATATTGACATAATTGAATTCTAGGCCATCCAGGACTACCTAGGTACATAATCGCAAAATAATAATAATAAATAATAAGAAGAAATTTCATGTTAGGCACCTGTCCTTCAACTTCTAATAATAATGATAATGATGATAATGAAGAAGAAATTTCCCTTTATGCACCTGTCCTTCAACTTATAATAATAATAACAACAACAACAATTATAGAAGAAGAAGAAACTTCACTTTAGGCACCTGTCCTTCAACTTCTAGTAATAATAATAATAGAAGAAGGATCTTAACTTTAGGCACCTGTCCTTCAACTTCTAATAATAATAACAGAAGAAGAATCTTCACTTTTGCACCTGTCCTCCAACTTCCACAAAGTTGCTACCTGTAATGGTCGTCTTCCGAGGTCCACACTTCAGGACAACCACAACGACCCATCTCAGGAGCACGCACACGCACAGCAACGTTGGGAAGACAATCACTCTGCACACCCTTCCGTGAAGTTTCTGCGAGGGAGGTGTTTTCCCAGAAACCCACGGCCACACGCCCACCTCCCCGTCCTCAGTCGTCCGGGCTTCCAGGTGAGCTCTGCGGGCCAGGAGCGCCGCCCCGTCCCCCTGCGCGCGGCCCTGTCAGCACCGGCCCCGCGGGCCGCTCCCGGGAGAGGGCGCTGAGGTGGGGGCCGTGAGGGGGGGTTCCCCACACACGACCGCCCCGTCCCCGCCTCCGCCTCGCGGCCCTGGGCTCTGACACACTTCTCAGAAAGCGCAGCTCCGAGGGACCGACCACGCGTCTCAAGAAGATCCCAAGAACTTGGGGCCGCCCACCGCACACACACACACCATCCCCTTTGCCCCGCCAGTCCTCACCCTTCGCCCGAGTCCACCTCCTCTTCAGCCGCCATCGCCGCCGACGCGCAGGCGTAAAGAACAACGCGTTCTTGAAGCCGGCTGACAGGCCGACTGGGCCGCGCCCGGCCGCAGAGGCCCTTAAGGCTGCGCCGCCCGCGCATGCGTCGAACACCCAACTGAAGCGCTCCGGCGTCGCGGCCGCGCCTCTGCGCGTGCTCGCTCCGGGTGCCCACCCCCCCGCCTCCGCGCGCCCATCAACGGCGCATGCGTCACCTCTCCCGCGGTGCGCCAGTGCTTATAGAGGCTGGGCCCTGAAAGGTCCGCCAGGGACGAGAACCGCTGTGGGGGATTCCCTCAGCGGTGCTATGTCATCGCTCATTTGAACGGTGACCATTGATTCATCATGGCATGGGTACGGGCTGTCAGGTCTGGGCAGCGGTCAATCACTGGGAGTCTGGGGCCTGAGGAGACACCCTGGGCCGTGAGATAAGGATGGGTAAAGGCTGCGGGGGCGGGGCGGGGACGCTCTGATGGAAGTCTGTGAGGTCTCTACCGGCCCTCCCCAGCACGTAGGTGGCCAGGGACACAGGACAGTTCACAGGACCCTCCATTCCGTAGACTGTGTGAGAGGGGGACACTACTCTGTGCTGGGGTTACAGACCTGACCCAAACCAGGAACCGCATCTCACTTCATCCAAATCCTAATGCTTGGGAAGGGGGAGAAGAGCCTGTATTTAGGTACTTAGGGTTACTTCACCACCTCCACCCCAACCCCACCTTCTATCAGCTCTAAGGAACTAAGGGGAAAAGTCCCAGAATCCGTTCTATCTCTCTCCCATCCCTCCCTCTCGCTCAGCTGGGTGTACCAATGAGTTTAATTTGGGGTTACTTAGAGGAACATGGACAACTAATGAGTTCTAGACACCATTGAAGAAACTGTCTCCTTAGAGTCTATTCTTGAATGATGGCTGGCTCGCAAAAATATTTTCACGAAGTAAGTTTAACTTTTTTTTTCTCAAGAGAAGGAAGCAGATATGTGAAAATAAGGAGGAACAATGAAAAGCTCTATAGACAAGCAGAAGTTAGCGCTCAAAGCCAGATTTTAAAGACAGAATTCAGAACCTTGACACCATTGTGATTAAACAAATAGAACCATCCTGATATTGCATAAGGGATGTTTTCCAAGGCCAGCCTCTTGCTGTTAGGAATAAGTGAGCTGGATATGTTATTGTTGTCTGTACTCTTCACTGAGAATGGAGAATTCAGTAAGTTCACTTAATTCAGCCACACAGGGATGGTGATGACCACTAATATCTTTAGCGACTCAATCTTTAGCCTTAACTAGATCAGGATTAATGAGCTGAATCTTCAAACTATAATAAAGATACATACTTTTGTTTTTCCAGAGGGCTATGCAGATGCTAGGTACATAAATTTAGACTTACGCAAAACTGTCCCTGCTGCCCTCTTTCGTGTTCGAGACTTTCTGAGGAGGCGTGGTTAATGGCAACATTTGTTATACCTATATTCACACCACTTAAACCAAACACAACATGCTTTGGTGATTACACTATTCCCTCCTATGTATCCCCTTCATGTTTAGAGTCCCTGCTCTGTCCTGTCTGAGGGTAATACAGGCCTCCAGCCTTCATGAAGGCAATACTGGTATAAGACTTAGTTCATCACTGTCCATCTTAGGAATACCTTTGACTGATCTATCATGAGCAGATGAATCTTAAAGTTCTGGAAGCTATGAGACAAAAAGGCAATGTGTAACATGATGAGGACTTTGCTGAACTCCTTTTATAAAAAACCCACACCTTCAAAACAAACCCACTCTTGACATAAAGGCATAAATCCATGAAGGTGGTACCTCTGTGACTAAAACACTTCTCATTATGCCTCACCTACACACCTCTGCATTGGGATTGAACTTTAGAAGACACATTCAAATAAAAACATTGCCTCTGCCTCTCGTCCCTCACTACTGCCTCCCTCTTCTCTGACTCCCATTTCCTATAAACTTGATAGGTCTTGGGAGCCTTTCAGGCACTCAGATTTATAGCCTTGTATGATTAGTAAAGCTTTTAAAAAAATACTTTTATTTATTAGAGAAAGAGAGAGGGCATGCACTTGCCAGGGCCTCTTAACTGATGCAGATAAACTCCAGACACATGTGTCCAATTTGGAGCATTTTAATGCATATTTTTGCATGTCCTTCCAATAGTAACAAACTTTTTTTTTTATAAAATTTTTTATTTATTTATTTGAGAGTGACAGACACAGAGAGAAAGACAGATAGAGGGAGAGAGAGAGAATGGGCGCGCCAGGGCTTCCAGCCTCTGCAAATGAACTCCAGACGCGTGCACACCCTTGTGCATCTGGCTAACGTGGGACCTGGGGAACCAAGCCTCAAACCGGGGTCCTTAGGCTTCACAGGCAAGTGCTTAACCGCTAAGCCATCTCTCCAGCCCAGTAACAAACTTCTTAAGACACAGATGATGTCTTTGGATTTGAAAGGTAAAAGCTACCCATAACTAAAGTAGTAAGTAATAAATATTTCTTAATGTATGTGGTGGTTTGAATGTGGAATGTCCCCATAGACTCAATCAGGGCTTTAATCCCCTGACGGTAGTGCTGTTCCTGAAGGTGAGCCTTTGGGAAGTGGATCCTTGCCAGAAGAAGTGTGTCTGGGGCAGCCCATGGAGTGTTGTAGTCTAGGCCCAGCTTTGTTTTCTCTGTTTCTCTGCTTCCTCCATGTTGCTATGAAGATGGTGCTGGTGGTTCATCCCATGCTTTCCCTGCCATGATGAAACTTCCCTCTCAAAATTGAACGCTGAAAATAAACCCTTTCTGGCCATAAGTTGCTTCTGGTTGGGTATTTTTGTCCCAGCAATGAGAAAGTAAAAGATACATTGTATCTGGTCCAATTCCTGAAATATTTTAGGAAGAATGTATTTACTTTAAAGCAATAACACTTCTGTAGGAATAATAAATAAATATAAAATATTTTTAAAATAAAAATATATAACAATATGGAATTGCTTCAGAGCATATTATGAGGTTAAATTTTAAAATAACAAAAATCATGAAATATCTAAAAATTGGTTCTTTGATACTCTTTGATATAAAGTCTACAAACTCTGAGATAACTGGCCAAGGAAAAAAGGAAGCACAAACAATATCAGAAATGGAAAAGAAATCATCACTACAAATCTTATCCACATTAACAATGTAGCCAGCAGTTCGGTGCAGTGGTGCATGCCTTTAATCCCAGCATTTGGAAGGGCGGGGGTAGGAGAATTGCTATGGATTTGAGGACAGCCTGGGCTAGAATGAGATCTTACCTCAAAAAAAAATTAAAAATGTATAACTACCAATATTTCACACAGCTTTATGCCAATAAATATGACAACTTTGATGAATTAGACAAAATAGCAAATTGAGCTGGAGAGATGGCTTAGCGGATAAAGCACTTGCCTGTGAAGCCTAAGGACCCCAGTTTGAGGCTCATTTCCCCAGGACCCATGTTAGCCAGATGCACAAGGAGTGCATGCATCTGGAATTCGTCTGCAGTGGCTGGAGGCCCTGCTGTGCCCATTCTCTCTCTTTCTCTCTGTCTGCCTCTTTCTCTCTGTCTGTCGCTCTCAAATAAATAATTTTTTTAAAAAAATAGCAAAATTGACAAGTTGAGACAAAACAACAAAAATTCTCTGTACTCTAAATAATTAATTTACCTCTATGGTAGAATGAGACAGCCACAAGTTCTTTGCCACTTCCCAAATTAACTGTAATTTTCCTCCACTTGCACCTGAGCCTATAACTTGTTTTGATCAACACCATGTGGCAGAAGTGACTTATTTCCAAGCCTGGAACTTAAAAGAGCTTGAGTTCAGTGTCTGCCAGTTAGTGTACTTTCTCAAGTCAACCACCATGACAAAAGTTTGAGCGCCCAGAGGCTGCAGCAAGGAAGTTAGCTAGCTACTTGGACAGAGATCATGCATGAATGGAGCACTGAGGTACCAAACTTGTGAATAAAAGCTCAATAGGATTTTTAGCCCATACCCACCTTAGCAACTGAATTTAGCTTAATGAATGACCCCAAGCAATACCAAGTGATCTAAAATATCTGCACATATAAGCTTAAATTCCTGACCATAAGAACTGTGAGAAAATGTGGCATGTGGTGGCACACACCCATAATCCCAGCACTACAGAGGTTAATCCAACATTTGGGGACAGATCTTGTCTCAAAAGAATTGTGAAAAAAATAAAACAGGATCTACAGCCACAACAGCCTGAACATGTCCAATCTAATCTGATCTTGGAAACTAAACAGGGCCAAAACTAGTTAGTACCCAGAATGGGAGGAAATAAAACTGGTTGTTTTAATACACTATATTTTGAGATAGTCTGTTATGTAGCAATGGGCAATCAAATCTTTCTCACCATTTGCTGATAGCCTTTTATCTTCTGCTGTGTGGATTGAATATGTCTGCCAAAGTTCATGTGCTGAACATTTAAATCAATGCAATAGTGTTGATAGGCAGGGCCTGACAGCAGTATTAAAATCATTAAGACTCCACCCTCAGTATCGGAATGTTATCAAAGAAGTAAGTGGTCTTGAAAGTGTATTCCTTATACATGAGAGTTTGGCCCCTTGAGGCTTGCCTCACTCACTCCAAGTAATGCATTCATTATGTTGAGAAGTAATAAGAAAACCCTCATCAGGTGTGTCCTCTCAATCTTGCACTTTCAGCTTATTATGGATTACCCAGTCTGTGGTATTCTGTTATATTAGACACTCCACCAGTGTATGATGCCACTATTTTGTATACCAAATTATATCATTTCTTTTTTTAAAAAAAATTATTTACAAAGAGAAAGAATAGGCAAACCAGAGCTTCTTGCCACTGTAAGTAGACTCCAGATTCATGTGCCACTTTGTGCATTTGGCTTTATGTGGGTACTGTGGATTCAAACCTGGTCCAGCCTTTACAAGTAAGTACCTTTGACGACTAAGCCATCTCCCCAGCCATATAATTTCTTGATTTTTCACAAATAGCTTTGTTTTTTAATTTTTCATTCAAGATAACCACAGATGTCATGCAGCTATAAGAATAATGCAGAGAAGTCTTATGTGCCTTTTGCTAGTTTCCCCTTGTAGCAGCTTCTTGCAAAACTATAGAACAGTGCATAACCAGAGTATTCACATTATAAAGCTATGAAACATTTCTGTGACCACAAAGATCCACCTGGTTCCCCTTTCATAGTCACAGTCACTCCCATCCACACACATAATCTCTGTCAACCATTTTACTAGTCATACAACTTCGTTATTTCAAGAAGGCTGTATAAATTGAGTCAACTTTAGAAATTGTCTTTTTCCTCTCTGTATAATTCCTTTAAGATTCATTAAAGTTGTGAATCCATAATTCATTCCTTTTTATTGATAAGTAGCATTCTTTGGTCGGATATGCCACAATCTAACCATTTCACTTATTGGAGTATATCTGCGTTATTCCCAATTTCCATATATTACAAATAAAGATGCCATAAACATTTGGGTATAGGCTTTTGTGTGAACCTGTTTTAATTTCTCTGGGATAAGTGCCCAAGAGTTCCATTGCTGCTCAGAAGGTAGTTGCATGTTGGAAAGCAAAAGCTGCCAAGTCATTTTCCAAAGCAGTTGTGCCATGTTATATGGCCAACCATTAAAGTGTGATTGGTGTGAGTTTTCTACATCCGTCACTAATGTTTGGTGCTACCTCTATTTCTTAACATGTCCATTCCAATGGATCTGTAGTGATGTCCTGTTTTGATGAACCTATAGTGATGTCTCATTCTGATGGGCCTATAGTATGGTTTTACTTTGTATTTCTATGCGACTAATGATGCCATACATCTTTTCACATGCTTTTCTTTTTATATAAATGTTCATTTATTTTTATCTTAATTAATTATTAGAGAGGGGAAGAGAGAGGTGGAGGGTAATGGGCACACCAGGGCCTCCAGCCACTGCAAATGAACTTCAGATGCATGTGTATCTGGCATACATGGGTTCTGGGGAATCAAACCTGGGTCCTTAGGCTTTTCAGGTGAATGCCTTAGCCACTAAACCATCTCTCCAATGCCACATGCTTATTTTCAATCTACATATCATTTTCTCTGAAATAACTGTTTATGTTATGTATTTTTCCCAGTTTCTAATGGTGTTTTTAGAATTGTTTATGTTTTGCAGATACTAAGTCTCTGCCATGTGTGGGGTTTGAAAATATTTTCTGCCATCTGTAACTTGTCTTTTTATCCTTTTCACATGTACTTTTGCAAAGGAAATTTTTTTTCAAAAAAGATTTATTCTTTTATTTATTTGCGAGAGAAAGTGGGGAGAGAAAGAGAGAGAGAGAGAATGAGCGCACCAGGGCGTCTAGCTACTGCAAATGAATTCCATACAAATGCACTACCTTGTGCATCTGACTTACATGGGTATGGGAATCAAACCTGGGTCCTTAGGCTTTTCAGGCAAGTGCCTTAACCATGAAGCCATCTCTCTAGGCCAGAAATGTTTTAAACATGGTAACTGCTACTTTATTGACTATTGAAAAAACTATGTATTTAGTAGCTGGGCATGGTGACACATGCCTTTAATCCTAGCACTCAGGAGGCAGAGGTAGGAGGATTACCATGAGTTCAAGGCTATTCCAAGAATACATAGTGAATTCTAGGGAAGCCTGGGATAAAGTGAGACCATACCTTGAAAAACCAAATAACATAAAATAAAAATAAAATTTATGTATTTATTTGAGAGAGAGATAGAGAGAGAGGGGAGGGAGAGAATAGGCATGTCAGGGCCCCTAGCCACTACAAAGAACTCCAGATGCATTATCATGTGTGTCTGGCTTATGTGGGTACTGAATAATTGAACCTGGGTCCTTTGGCTTTGCAGGCAAGTGCCTTAAAAAAAAAAAAAAAAAAAAAAAAGCTATCTCCCCAGCCCTTTGTTGACTTTTTGATGGACTGTTTTTAGTGTAAAATTTTAAGAACTCTCTTTCTAATCAGAGGAACCAAGGATTTTCTACAACTTTTTTCTAAAACTTTTGTGAACTTGAGAAAGAGGGAGAGAGAGTGAGATAATGGATGCACCAGGGCCTCCAGCCACTGCAAACGAACTCCAGATGCATGTGCCCCCTTGTGCATCTGGCTAACTAGGTTCTGGGGAATTGAACGTGGGTCCTTTGACTCCTCAGGCAAACACCTTAACTGCTAACCATCCCTTCAGCTCTTGAATGTTGTATTTAAATCCATGAGGCAGTTTTGTTTAATATGAGATGTTGGTAATGATCATTTTTGCTTGTTTGTTTTTTTTTAAAGTTTAAAGAGATGTTATTAGATTAAAAGAAGGAAAGAGAATGAAGTATAGAGAGCTCCTGCCATATGGAAGGCAGGAGTGGGTAGAGAGCCACATTTTTGTTTCTTAAATTCATTAGTTCCATATGATTAAATCACAAGAAATTTCAAATAGTTATTTTTTAAGTATTTACTTATTTATTTATTTATTTATTTATTTATTTATTTATTTATTTATTTATGAGAGGAATAGGCAGAGAGAAAGAGAGAATTGGTGTGCCAGGGCCTCTAGCCACTGAAAACAAATTCCAGAAGCATGCACCACATTGTGCAGCTGGCTTACACAGGCCCTGGGGAATTGAACCAGGGTCCTTAGGCTTCACAGGCAAATGCCTTAACCACTAAACCATTTTCCCAGCCCTCAGAATAGTTTTTGTTGAATTACTTGGCAGTACTTTTTATTGATGAAAGATGTAAGGGGTCAAAGAGATGACCCAGTGGTTAAACCACTTACCTACAGTGCCTGAGTACCCATGTAAAGCCAGATGCACAAAGCGGCATATGCATTTGGAGTTAGTTTGCAGGGGCTAGAGACCCTGGCACCCATACTCTTTCTCTCTCTCTCTCTCTCTCTCTCTCTCTCTCTCTCTCTTTCTTTTTCTTTCTCTCTCTCCCTCTTCCTCCCTCCCTCTCTCTCTCTCTCTCTCTCCCTTTTCTCTTCTTGTAAATAAACAATTAAAAAAAGATGTAAGGAATGTAAAAGCTGATGGCCTTTTTAGGGTGGTGAGACACTGTACTGAGATGTAATGCTCAAGCCCCTGTCAAGGAAGAATTTGTTGCTTCAAATGTGTGGAGTGTTTCAATGGATCAGCTCCCAGGTCTTAGTGCCTTCAGGGAACACACCTCTACAGAGAGCCACCCCAACAGGTCATTCCATTATAATGATGGGTTGAACCAGGGACCCAAAGGACTATTTTGGTCTGAAAAGGACAACTCTGCTAAGCCCTTTCTGTTCCAAAATTTCCTGTGGCTGGGGCTACTGAGCCTGTGTTACTGCTCAGCTTCACCCTCTGCCAAACCCCACGTTCTCCTCTCTTTCCTATGAGTGTTGATCTCAAGGGCCCTTCCACAGTATTAAGCTCTGTTTTAGGAGATTGCTTCTTGGAGAACCCAAATGGTTACTTGCTTTCATTTAATACTGAGCATAAAATTTGACCTAAGCTTTGAAAATAGTGGAAAGGTCATAACTTGATGATTTATGTATCAGTGTATAGTAGTAGCAGTATGTGTGATGGTGCATGTATGTCCATGTATATGCATGTGTATGTGCAAATGCATGTGCCCTGCACAAGTGCACAGGCCAAAGGATACCACTGGGTATCCTCTTTTATCATTCATCTGCTTGTTTTCTTGAGATGCTGTCCTGTATTGATCCCAGAGCTGGTGATTTTTTTTTTTTTTTTTTTTGCAAGCTCCAGAAATTCTCTGGTCTCTGCTCCCTACAGGATTGGGGTTACAGATATATTTGATCATGACCAGCTGTTTAAAAGGATGCTGGGGAATCAACCCAAGTGATTTCAAGCCCTCACAGGCCCTCATGCTTATACAAGTGTTCCTACCTGTTGCACCATCCCTCCAGCCCCAACTTGAGAGTTTTTATTCTGCTATTGTAGGAGTCAGTCATTTTATTTATTTAAATTTTTATGATTAACAACTTCCATATTGTAAACAATATCCCATGGTAATTCTCTCCCTCCTCCCACCTTCCCCCTTGAAACTCCACTGTCCATCATGCTCCCTCCCCCTCTCAGTCTCTCTTTTATTTTGATGTCATCATCTTTTCCTCCTATTATGATAGTCTTGTGTAGGTAGTGTCAGGTGTTGTGAGGTCATGGATATCCAGGCCATTTTGTGTCTGGAGGAGCACATTGTAAAGAGTCCTACCCTTCCTTTGGCTCTTACATTCTTTCCACCACCTCTTCTGCAATGGACCCTGAGCCTTGGAAGGTGTGATAGAGATATTGAACTGCTGAGCACTCCTCTGTCACTTCTTCTCAGCACCATGATGCCTTCTGAGTCATCCCAAGGTCACTGCCATCTGAAAAGAGAAAGTTCTCTAATGAAAAGGTGAGAGTAGCATTAATATATGGGTATGAACATTAAGAGAAGTGCTTACCAAGCAGTTTGATGAGCATAGTATATACATTTAACCAGACAGCAGCAGATGTTACACCCCTAGGACTCATGACTACCCCAGCTGTAGGTTTTCAGTATTGGGAATGTATTCCCTCCCATGGAGCAGGCTTCCAGTCAAATTAGAGGGAGGTTGGTTTCCCCCATAGCATGTGCCACTATTGTACCTGTTGGCTCATTTGGCCTGTTTGGCCAAATATATGGCTTGCAGTGTCCACTGTGGAGTATCTTCACTGGTGATTTCTCTCTCTCCCATTGAGCTGCATGCAGTATAGGAGCCAGTAATTTTAGGAAAACTTTCATCAGAAACTTTAGTCTCCATTTGGGAAGCTGATGCAGGAGAAGTGCCACAAGTGCCAGGCCAGTCTGGAATATATAGTGAGTTCCAGGTGAGATTGAAGTACATATTGAGGAAAAACTAGGGCCTGAGAAGATGGTCCAGCAGGGAAGAACCATTGCTGTCCAAGCACAAGGACCTGAATTCAGTCTCCAACACCTGTGCCAAGAGCCAGGAGTAGCCAAGCCTGCCCATGACCCCAGTGCTGATGTAGGCAGAGACAGAAGAATTGCCGGGGCTTACTTTGTTGGTCAGCCAGTCTGACTGGAAATAGTTCAATGAGACATTTTCTCAAAGAACAAAGCAGGAGAGTGACAGGTAGACACCCAACATTTTCTTCTGGCCTCCACGTGTGTGTGCAAAGGGTGGACCTATCTGCACACATCACAAATACACACAGCAAAAATATAAAAGAAAAATCAGGAATGAAAAGAAAGAAAACTGCTTTCACAACATCCCTGCAGAAGAGAGAAGCTAAAAGGAAAGGAATAGTAGAGTGGTGATGGGGAGGTGCCATTAATACATTAATACAGGAGCATGTACACAAGAGAAAGGGTAGCTGCCAGATGCTGTCCTCTGCTGTTGTGGTTCCTAGTGGTCCGATCCTCAGGAAGGTAGCCAGGAGGGTTTCCCACACCCCAGCGTAGCAGAGACATATCTTATCAACAGGGTTTAACACATCAATCATTGCCTTTGAAATAATCCCTGGGTTGGCTTTCTGTCACTGTGACAAAATGAAAAAGAAAGATGTAGTTTGGCTAATGACTTTAGAGGTTCCAGTCCTATCACTTTAGTGATAGTACATCATGATGGGAGTGTGTGGTGGATGAAGGACCTGATGAAATCCTACGTCATGGCGGAAGTGTTTGGTGGGGGAAGGGGCCTATGGGGATAGTATTTCATGGTGGGTGTGATGGTTTGAACATAATATATGTCCCCCATAGCCTCAGGGATTATTTAAATTAAGAATATTCTTTCAACTTAAGTCTCCAATAGTCTGCTAGAGGAGGTGTCACTGGGGATGGATCTTTTACTCTCGCCTAAGATATGGAAAAAGCAGTTTGAGCTCTGGCTATTCATGTTTGCTAGAAGTGAATGTCCAAGTTTCAGGCTCAGATGCCACTGGAGGCAACGGTGGGAGAGAGGGGAGAGGCTGAGGGGCTGCACTCACTTTCCTTTCATGTGAGATAACATTAAGTGTTCCTTTTCTCTGTCTCACATCTCATTTGATGCAACAGAAGAGTCTAGTTTTCTATTTTCAGTAAAATCAATGTTTTCTTTTAAAATTTCCTCTGCATTCAGATTTTTCATTTTTGTTCCATTGTCTTGTTTTCTTGTTTTGGGTAATTTTGTGCTGAAGTAGTGAGCATCCTAATAAATCAGGAGACACTGTGCTCTCTGAAGTACCACTTGCTTTTCTGTATTTGAGCTTTCAAGAGCAAAACTCATCTATGTAGACATTACTAATGCCTCCTAACAATTTGTACCAAGGGCAGGCTTATATAGTAGAAAGAACATGTTCATATCCATAATCCCCTCTGACATTAATGTCTGTTCTTTTGCCCCCGCCACAACATTTTGAAAATGAATCCATCTAATGGCTTAGTGCAGCTTACCGAAACTCCACTCTACTTTGTCCACACTTGTGGGAGTAAACAAGCAGTGATTGGTGTCTTGGCTCTATCACATTTCCTGACAAGTGGGAAATAATCTGTTTGTGATGCAATAAATACTCTGTTCTAAGAAACTCAGCAAACTGGTTTATTTCATGTTGGCTCTGCAGGGATGCACAGAGGGAACAATCTTCACCCATCATCAATTGCACACTGAAATATGTTATGGCTGTCTGTGCCCACAGCTGGAAGAACATTGTGGTGTTATGAGTGAGTGAGCAGTTAGGGAAATTGCTGCTCTAAGTTGGTGCAAAGCCAACAATGGTCATATTGCTCATGTGGCTAGAGATAGCTTTTATCTGTTCATGAGAATCAACTTAAATATTCAGTAATTTCATGAATCTTGGAACTTTCAAATTGGGAGAATGTATACCACTGAAATTGTCAATTATTTCAAATTAAGACTATGAATATTTGTGAAAAAAATTAAAGCAAATTTATGAGAGCACCATTGTCTCTTCTATATCAATATAGGAGAACAACAAAGGAGACTCTGGTTGGTACAGAGTTGAAGGTGTTACAGAGAGAAGTAAATACCGTGGGCTGAGGGTGGAGCTCAGTAGTACAGCACTTGCCCCGCATGTCTGAGGCTCCATACCATATCATACCCAGCGCCACTAAAGGAATTTTTTAAAAGCACAATAGAAAACTAAAAACACAAGAAAAGATGGACAAAAAGCATTTCATCTTTCTGTAAAGGTGCACAGTGTGGATGAGCATCTTCAAGCATTTGAAAGCTATACCTTGCTATTAGGCTACCCGTATGTGGTAATCATTTATGACAGTGAGTCTCGGTAGAGCTTGGTTTCCTTTTTATTGAAGCACAAAGCACAGATCATAATCGTTATCAGCCAGTGAACACGCCCACATAAGCACCATCCGGGATGTGAAGTTGATTTGGAAGGAGGAAAGGGGTATCTGATGGAAGAAAGTGGAGTGAAGCACCAGGCGGGTGCAGCAGGAAGATGCTGACCAGTTTCATTAATGCAGAAGATTGGTTTGTGAAGACATGTCAGTTGCGTTGATGAATATATGTCTGATAGCTAAATTTAGGAGTTTTATTTTAAGCCTTTCTTCCTTTGAAATTTGAAGGTGTTGCTTAGCTACCCTCCCCTTTTCTTAGTGTAATCTCTGATTTAATGCAATCCTTTCAGCTGCAGGTGCTGGAAATGGGCTGTTATTTAAGTACCTTCTTCTCAGGTTCGGTAGTATGTACAGTACATGTGGTGTTGTCTGTTTCTTTTGTATTAACTCCTCAGTCTCTTAAGACTGCACATTTAAACTGTCATTTCTTTATATGTATGTTGTTAAAAGGGATAATTTTGGTGGCAACACATGTAGTTATGTTAGATTGATTATTGTTTTTATTAAAATTAATTTGCATGCAATTATTTATCATAAAAATTAGTGTTTTAATATAAACAAAATCACACAGTAGCATAAAGTTATGCTAAAATTATGTTACTTGATAATTAAGCCTTCAGTATATGTCCATTTTATAAGCATAGTTTTCTTCCTTGAGTTCTATCAAGCTCATTGTTCACTACATCTGAACCTGGGTATGGACCATTGGAGAGACATCCGGCTTCAGCTGCTGTAGCTGGTTATGTGTTTGTTGGAGTACTTACCAACTTTCACTGGGATTAGTCCTATCTTATATTAAGTATAATAATTTACTCTTATTTACTTTATATTTCTTAGAAAATGGGGTTTTTTTTTTACTGATAGGTTATAACTCAAGGAATTCAAAACACAACCCAGTTAAACCCATTGATCTTTTATAGAGAAATGATAGCAAGAGGCAAAGGGCCTCATCTGTCTTGTAGTGTATCATGGGCCTCCACATAATAGCAGTAACTGTTGGTGGTGGTTTGAAAAGGTGATTTCACCCAAACCCCACTAAGATGCTCTCCAGGGTTTGTGCCTGAAGTAGATTTGCAGTTCAGTTGAAAAGAGCAATGTGTCCACAAACCTGACAAGACCAAATACGCCAGCCTTCTTACCATGGTGTGGCAACCACTGAGCTTCCACCCATACATGTGATTTTTGAACTTTAAGGCAGATGTCATCAGCCAGAGACTCTGGTCACATTGTCAGTCAGCCCATTCAAACTATGCAGTACTAGTGAGAATCAAGACCTTGGCTGTTAGCTAAGGTTGTAAATCATGTATGTACTTGAGAAATTAACATATAGAATATACATATAGCATACAATATTGATTTTTTGATAATTGATTTTTAAAATTGATAATTTGCCCTATTTCATTTGTTCTGCAGAGTAAATCAGAAGGGTTATTTTTCACCATAATTGGACACTTGGAAACAACTTGGACATAGTCACATGTGATGATCATTGTTAACTTAACTGGATATAGAGTCACCTAGGAGACACACATCTAGGTGTGCCTGTGAGGATATTTCCAGAGAAGTTTAACTGAAAAAAAGGTTCTATTCCTACATAGGTGGCATCACTCCATGGACTGGGGCCCAGGTTGAGTACAAGAAAAAAAAAGAGAGAGAGAGAAAGTCATGTGAGTGCTTGTATTCCCTTTCCTCTGCTTCCTGGTCTACTATGATGTGAGCAAATTCCAGATACCACAGCTGTGAGCTGCTCCCACTACCATGCCTATTCCACCATGATGGGCTACACTGAACTATGAGTCAAATTGAGCCTTTCCTCTTTCAGGGAGCTCTTGTTAGGCATTTGGTCACAATGACGAGAAGAGTAACTGATACAAACATCATGTTTTTTCACACCAAGTCTAGGTTATACCATTGAGTTTTACTTAAAAACAAACTAAAAAGATTTGTGGACCAACATGAAAAGAGCTTAAAAGTCTGGAAAGAAGAAGACCCTCAGGGAAGTGAGGTCACAGAGAAAACTGATGCCCTGAAAACTGGCCCCTATAACAAACAAAGGAGGTAAAAAATTAATAATAACCAGACATAAAAGAGGGCATCATTGCAGATTCCATGGGCATTAAAAGGGCAACAAATGCATATTATGAAGAACTCTACATCCATAAAGGTGATAACTTTGAGAGCGCAGATCCTGAAAGAAAACCTGCTAAAACTCACAAAAGGAGAAGCAGGAAAAAGAAGAACAAGTCTGATGAGGTCCACATCTATTATAAGAAATCAAAGCAGTAATGACCTTCCAAAACAGTAAGCAACGGGCGCCCAAGGTGTTCACTGGTAAACTGTAGCAAACACTTACAGAAGAAATTATGTAAAATTTCCAGTCTCTTCTAGAAGGGAGAAGCAGAGCGGAAGTTCCAGGTATGTGTGGCTGGTTCAACATTCAAAACTCAGCCAACAAAAATGATCACATCAACAGGCAAAAAAAATCACATGATCAGAGCAGCAGATGCAAAAAAAAAAAAAAAGAAAGAAAGAAAAAAAAAAGCATTTGACAAAATCCAGCACCCATTCATGATAAAAACTCTCAGCAAACTGAAGAAACAAAGCGGTATGTATACCTGGAATTTGTTTGCAACGGCAAAGAAGGCCTGGCTTGCTCATACTCTGTTTCTTTGTTCATAAATAAATAAATAAATCTAAATATATATAGCTAGAGAGACAATTGTGCAACGATAATAACCAGGAGACTGGGGTAGGAGGATTGCTACTTCGAAGCCGGTCTGGGCTTAATAGCAAGGTGTAAGCTAGCACAGGCTATGAGCATGGCCCTGTTTCAAAAGCAACAAGCCGGTAGTGGTGGTGCACACCCATCATCCCAGCACTCAAGAGGATGAGGCAATAGGCTCACGAATTTGAGGCAGGCCTGGGCTATACAACAAGACTATCTCACAAAAACAAACCAATCAACCCCCCTCAGCCACCACCACCGCAAACACAACCCACACCCAACCTGCATGACTGATTACAAAACAAGAAAGGATAAGGTCACTTTTATGAATGTTTAGCTGTTTGAACAGCTTGCAGAAAAATGATTACCAGGGTTAGTCAATTCAGTTTCTGAGAGAGAAAGGCTATACCCTCTGCTAAGTGCAGCTCTAAGTCTCTTCTTGTCTGAATCGCCACTGCGGTTTAGCTTTTTATTTATTTATTTATTTATTTATTTATTTATTTATTTGAGAGCGACAGACACAGAGAGAAAGACAGGTAGAGGTAGAGAGAGAGAATGGGCACGCCAGGGCTTCCAGCCTCTGCAAACGAACTCCAGACACGGGTGCCCCCTTGTGCATCTGGCTAACGTGGGACCTGGGGAACCGAGCCTCGAACCGGGGTCCTTAGGCTTCACAGGCAAGCGCTTAACCGCTAAGCCATCTCTCCAGCCCAGTTTAGCTTTTTTATTCAAGTGGAGATTTTTTTTCCTCTTGAGGGAAAGAAAACAAAGGGACATTAAATACTTCCTTCTGAATTATCTGTAGTACTTAAAATATAGGCTTAACTCCAGAACCAATGTTTGTACTTTGAACAGCATACAAGTCAGACAAATCAGGGTTTGAATTGAAATTCCTGAATGTGTGACAGAAATATGACATTATTTCAAATGTTCTTTAATATGTAAATTACTTCAAGTCACATTAATCTATTTTTTTAATCATCTGTGCATACTGTTGCTTCTATGTAGTCATTAGAACAAAGATGTATTGGAAAGAAATAAACCACTAAAATCACATACTGAAACTCATTTTAATTACAGAACTCAGTTCCCACAAACCTAAATGTTTCTGCCAGCCAGAAGCTCTCAACATTGCATACAGCAAGAATACTGCCCTTTCAGAACAGCATTTTTGATAATATGTTAATTTTTGTTTAGAGATTAGTGAAAATGAAGATGAAATTCATTTTCTCATTCAGACTCACATTTGAATTTTTTCTCCATCTAAACATTTCCAGTGTCTGTCTCAGATGTTGAAGGTCAAGAAAGGACATTCAACAGAATGTTTTAAAGAGACATGAAGAAAATCAAGGCCCTCTCCCATTCGTATAGAGGTTTGTTTTTATTTTTTTCTTCTGTTTTTCAGGTTTTGGGGAGAAAGATAAAAGTGTGTACTATGCTAGCAAATTCCAGAAAAGTCTCTTGCCAGTCCATCTCTAACGATGAAATTTATAGGTTTGTAGCTCTAAGCCTAGAAGAAGGAGGATTTGGGACTAACTGGCTTTCCACCTTGTTTGAGGTCGAATCTCTCCTTGCTTACCACTGCATTGGCCAGGCCATGAGCTTCCAGGGTATTCTCCTGACTCTGTCTCTCATGTCACCATAAGCTGGAATTACAGCTGTCTGCTACAGTATCCAGCTTTATGTGGGTTCTGGGGATCTGAACTCAGGTTTATTAACAGAGCCATCTCCCTAGCAATTATTCAATCCTTTGCCTATGACAATTACAGGTGTCTGACCACCATTTGTTGAAATGACTAATTTTCCCATACTAAATTGTATTGCATTTTTTTTGTGGGAAAAAGAGGTTTATTTTGGCTTATAGGCTTGAGGGGGAAACAGTGGCATGAGCAGAGGGTGGCCAACACATGTATTGCATTCTTCTTTAAAATTTATTTCTCATAAGTTAACAGGCTCATTCAGGATCCTTGGTTTTAATTCCCTTGGTCTACATGCCTGCTTTTTAAAATTATTAAATTATTATATTTATTGTGGGATGTGCAGAGCTAAGGAAATGCATCCACATGGCTAGAGATTCCATGTGGAGGGACTGGAAAAAAAAGTGGAAGTAAAAGAGAGAAAAGAAAGTTCAAGAAGCTCCTGCCATGTGGGGTCCAGGAAGGGATAAAGAACCCATATGGAGAGTAAGGGCTGGGTGACCTCCCAGCTGGGCCTAGGCCAAGGCCCAGGCTGATCCAGCCCAGGCCCAGCCAAGGGAAAAACAGGTGGAACTTCCCAAGTGGTCAGAGAGCCTGTTCTCCCCTTGCAAAGGTACTTACAACCTTATAGTAGTGGGCTGTCTTCTGGCTCAGGTGAACCGGAGGGACAGCTGGTTGGTTAGGGCTAGGGGCTCTCTCAGGAAGAGGCTAGGCCTGACACCAAGTTCTGGGGACTGAACTTGATCAACCACAATGTTTAAATCCTATGAAGACCTCTATCCCAGGAGGGGTCCTGGTTGTTTGTGGAGGAAACAAGTCTAGGGAACTAGGCAAGAGATAAGAAGTCAAATCATCTTTGATTTCTAGCAAGTGCAAACTTTTCTTTTTTTTTACCTTCAGGGGTCCAGTCACCCTAACTGTACCCCCATCTCATTCCCCTCTCTCATGAGAAGACACTCTAAATGCTGTTAGAGGACAGGGGGCGATGATGTTAGATCTTGAATTACTACTGGCTGAACAAGAGTGTAGAAATATGACACTTAGAGGGTCTTTCCCAGAGAGGGGAGGTATTCTACGGGACCACAAAAATGTATTGATGGAATGCAGGAAGATAGTCTTAGAAGAAAGTGTTGGGAAGAAAGAGTAAAAGTAAGGAGCTATTGAGAAGTAAGCATACAGCAAACTGGTCACCTTTAGGGTTGTCCCTCTTGTGGACTTCTAGGCCTTGGGGAGCATTTGAGGGAACCCAGGTAGACAGAGTTGGATTGTCATCTGAGCATGGGGTGACAGTGGTTTTCTTCCAGAACTGTTCATCGAATGACACAATAGCGTTGGCCATGGCCTGAACCTGTTTCTGTATAGTTTGTGAAACAGATGAGATATTAGCAGTAATCAAGGATTAAGTTTGGAGGTCACTAATGGCTCTCCAAAGGAGACTTTAGGGACCCAGGAGTAGCCCTATAGCTTCTCTAATACTGTCATTGTCTGTGAGGATGAGTCAGGACCATGCTAGCCAAGTAGTTTTCCCTTCGTTGAGAAACCAGGAGGATTAATATTTTTTCTCAGTTGTGACTCTCCTGTTTTCAGACTGTACAGTGATTTTTTTTTTTTGTTTCTGAGTCTCCATATCCTCCCTGATTAGGAAGGCATGTGACTTACTAGGGGACTAGTGTAGAAGTGTCCCATCATATCCAGTGGCCTCATGACCTGGAAGCACAAGCCAAAATATTGGCCTTTTTAGCTCTGATGATTCCAATTGGCCTTGGCTTCTACAGAGGTTATTAATACACTTAAAAGGAAGTTATACCAACCCTGAAGGGTGTACATATATAGCAAATTTGATTATTGAAACCTATCTAGTTAAAGAATGACACCAATGTTTTAAGTTATTTTGTTTAACCTCTAAGTTTAGTTATTCTGTGACAGTATAGAAGGCAGGCATGTCTAATCCTTTAAATATCTAATAGCTATAAATGCAGGCAGTACCTGTTACCAGTTTTGAAAACAATACAAGTCTAAATCAATTAATTTAACCTATAAGTTATCAGCAAAAAGACAAGTAAGACAGTTTAAAGTCTTGGCACCCATGTTTGAAAATCTCTTTGATTAGCCTAGATACCTGTATGGGTACCAATTACCCAGGGAATGTTGGAAGCAGAATCACAGAGCTTGAAATTATTTCTCTCAGATGAGGACCATTGTTCGAGCATGAGGCTGCACCCTAAAGCAGGGAATGTCTTTAAGAGTTAGGAGTTAATTAAGAATTAATTTTGTTATAAGCACTGGGCTTGTTATGCCAGAAATGAGACAGTTACTTTACATATAGTAGAGCAGAATTTGGTCATTGGTGAGCCAAAACAGCTAAGCTCTAATACAACCTTTGACAAATCTGTTCTGAAAGTGAAAACACTATTTGACAACCAATGTTTTCAGTTTAATCTTGGATACCAAGTGATCTATGTATAATATAATTATGTATAATAGGAATTTTTATTAAACAAAACAATTTTGTCTTACTCATGATGTGAAATTGATAAAGCTTAGGCAAGTTATCCCAGCATATTTTATGTAACAGGAGGATAAAGGTTATAGTGACTGAAATTAAGTCACTTAAACCTAAGAGATTAAATTTAGTGATGACCACCTGATAGAATTAGCACAAATAAAACAGGAGCTATCTTTAAAGTTACAATATCCTTAGGTATGAGTACTTCATCTTTGGAAATTAAACACTCATATGTGAACCTTTATCTTAAGATTCCATTTCTCCAATTGTTAAAACCTTGCTGGGCATGGTGGCATACACCTTTAATCCCAGCACTCTGCAGGCAGAGGTAGGAGGATTACCATGAGTTCGAGGCCACCCTGAGACTTCATAGTGAATTCCAGGTCAGCCTGGGCTAGAGTGAAACCCTAACTCAAAAAAACAAAGGACAAAAAGAAAAAAATAAATAGTTTAAACCTTGACAAGCAGAGGAACCTAATTTATTTTATTGAGAACCTTAAAGCCAGTTTTGATAACCCTTAAACCATGAACAAATTAGCATCAGTGAAGCTGTTAATGAGTGAAGCCTTAACCATGAGACTCAGTTTCTCTAATGGTTAAAACCTTGACAAAAATAGAGAAACCCAATTTACTTTACTGAGAGTCTTAAAGCCAGTTTTTGTATCTCTTAAGCCATGACCAAATTGATGTCATGAAGTGCTGGACTCAGTTTCTTTATTGGTTAAAACCTTGGACTCAAGTAAACATATTTTAGATTTTATCCAATTAAATGTTTCAATGAAGGGGCCCTTCCCTGAGCAACCTCCATTACCATTACAATCTCCCAGTGACATCTATCCTTTTCTTAAAAAAATCTCCCTTCTGGTCCCCTTTTTTTTCTTGGCTTTCCAATTATAATAAACAAAAGTTGCCACTTGGAACAACTGTTTGTTTTTTTTGTTGTTGTTTTTTGTTTTTTGGGTTTTTTTTTGGTTTTTCGAGGTAAGGTCTCACTCTAGCCCAAGCTGACCTGGAATTCACTATGGAGTCTCAGGGTGGCCTCAAGCTCATGGCGATCCTCTTACCTCTGCCTCCCGAGTGCTGGGATTAAAGGCGTGCGCCACCACGCCTGGCTTGGAACAACTGTTTTAATCTTTTATCTGCTTCAGCTACCAATTTTTGTAATTTCTTATGAATATTAGGTGTTGACTGAGTTCAAAATTTGTCTTTTGTTTTGTTTGTTTTTTTGAGGTAGGGTTTCACTCTAGTCCAGGCTGACCTGGAATTCACCGTCACCATGTAGTCTCAGGCTGGCCTTGAATTCACTGTGATCCTTCTACCTCTGCCTCCCGTGTGCTGAGATTAAAGACATGCACTACTACACCTGGCTCAAAATTTATCTTTAAGAATTTCCTCCTCCAAGTTATCTGGAGTTACATTAGTATGTTTTGTAATTGCCACAATTCCTGTTCTTTCTGTATTGTATGAATGAGCCCAGTTTTTAAGGAGACAGGCTATAAGAGACTTTTGGGGTATCTTGGTAGCTAATTGTCCCATCTAAAACAAAGTGGAGGAAAGTGAAGAGTCCAGAGTCAGGTTATGCCCAATTCTGGCTCACATTTTCTTGTACAATGGTGGGGGGCATCCCTCTGACAAGATTTGGAAGAAGAAATTAGGGCTTTTTTTTTTTTTTTTTTTTTATCTCCTTCCTACAGAAGTCCTAACCCAAATTTCCCTATCTTTTCCTCAATCAAACAGGGACACATAGCATGGTCGATGTGCCTCCTAGAGCAAGGAAGGTCCAAGATGGGATATTGGTGCTCTTCCTTCCAGGCCAGCTCCCAAGCCCAAGAACCTCCAGCACTCCCCTGTAAAAACATGCCCAATTTTATGTCACTGTGAAGTGTGAGCCATTCACCTTTGTATTTCTTAAAGATGTTTAATTGCTATGTGTGAGTAAGAATGCGGATAGGGAAGTTCTTATACTCTGTTGATAGGAACATGAATTGAACAGCCATTGTGAAAAATAGTACCGTTATTTCCAGCTCTACTACTGGGAATCTATCTTAAAGAGATGAAATCATGATACCAAAATATACTTGCACCCCTGTGTTTACTAAAACATTATCCACAACAGCTAAAATCTGGAACTAACCTAGATGCCTATCAGTGGATAACTGGGTAAAGAAGATGTGGTGTATCTACTCAGTGGAGCATTATTCAGCCTTTGAGAAGAATGAACTCTTGTCATGGACAGCAACATGGATGTTGCTGAGGTTATCATGTAAGTAAAATAAACCAGGCATAGAAAAACAAAGAACATATTATTTCACCTATTTGTAGCAACAAGTTAATCTCATAGAAGAAGTGAATGGACGAGTGGTGATTAGATACTGGAAAGGGCAGTGGGGAGCAAAGATAGAAGGAAATTCAGTGAGGGGCACCAAGACACAAAGGACAAATTGTATGTAGCTTTCCTATTAAACAGCAGGACAGTATTGCTTAAAGTAATCTGATAGATACAAAGGTGATTAGAAGAGAAAGATACAAGTTTCCCAACACATAAAAATGATTAATGTTTGAAGATGTGGAAATACTATCCTGATTGGATAATTACACATTGTGTATAAGTGTTAATTCGCCAATCACCACAGTGTGCCCCATAAAGATGTAAAAATTATGACAATAAAAAGGTAGTTGACTATTACATATCCCTTGTATTTTCATACAGATCTTACAATCGGCAAAAAGAAAGGCACTGGGATTCTGACAGATTGCATCAAATCTGACATCAGTTTGAAATCTTTGCCATTGTGATAATAGTAACTTCTGACTTAACATAGATTATCTTTCCACTAGCTTAGATCTTCTTTAAGAGGACACTCCTTTGAAGGTGTCCTCTACCTTATTGCCACTGGAGCTCTTCCAACCCAGAGGGATAGAATCAGGATGAGAGGCTTCAGCTGATAGCCACAGGCTGTGTGGTGGGAGAAGTGAGTGGAGTCAGACAACACTAGGTTTCAACTTCATTGAACTCAGTGGAGGCACAGGTACAACATAGAACCTGCCCTACATGTTATTAAACCTCAGGCAACAATGAGTCAACATAGAACAGCAGTAGCAGAAACATTTTTAAATGTTTTATTTTATTTATTTAGTTACACAAGAGAGAATATGGACATGCCAGGGGCCCTGCCACTGCAAACCAACTCCAGATACATGTGTCACTTTATGCATCTGAGTTTATGTGGGTATTGCAGAATTGAACAGCAGGCTTTGTAAGCACGTGCTTTTAATTGCTTAAGCCATCTCCCCAGCCCTGAATGAACTCATTTGAAAGTTGATGTGAATAATAATTTTTACCCCAGATTTCATTCAAACTTTTCATCCATCATTTTGCATAATTTTTCTTCCCTCTCCAGAATACATTCACTGAGAAACAGCTTTTGTTCAAGTAACAGCATATTAATTATAAGGACACGTGATTGCTGGCATGTCCGAGGGACAAGAAAAAAATGATGTGATAGCCACTTCATTATTCCTCTCACCAAAAGGTGCTCTTTTTTTTCTTTCTTTCTCTCTCTCTCAGTCTTTCTTCATCCCTCCCTCTCTCCCTTCTTCCCTCCTTCCCTTCATTCCTTTCTCTCACTCTCTCTTTCTCTCTTTTTTTGTTTATTTATTTGAAAGTGACACAGAGAGAAAGAGGCAGAGAGAGAGATAATGGGTGCACCAGGGCCTCCAGCCATTGCGAACGAACTCCAGACGCGTGCGCCCCCTTGTGCATCTGGCTAATGTGGGTCCTGGGGAATCGAGCCTTGAACCAGGGTTCTTAGGCTTCACAGGCAAGTGCTTAACTGCTAAGCCATCTCTCCAGCCCTCTTTCTTTTTTTCTATAGTGCTCAGAATGGAACCCGGGGTCTTGTCCATGCAAGGCAAGCTCTGAGTTCTATCCCCAGTCCTCAGGTGATGCTCCCAAAGAAGGATGCCCCTGTGCTCATTGCGGGCCAAAGGAAATCAACACAGGTGTCTGCAGTATAAATAGAATTTCCACCAGTCTTTCTGCTGTTGACATTAGAGGTAGCAAATTGGTCACTCATTACAGGAATGCCGACACAGCATAGGGCTTGACAGCAAGGAAAAAGCTGAACTAAACCCAGAACACATCAGCTGGCTGAAGATAATCCCTTTAAGCCATGGGACATGCTCAAAAACAGCCTAACACCTGGAAAGTAATGATCTGATGCCTTAAGTCTTGCCTGTGTGCTCTTCCACAAGCTCTACTCTCACTTGGATGACAGTTTGGCTTTGTATTGAAATTGGATTTTTAAAGATATTATTTATTTATTTATTTGAGAGAGAAAGAGAGAGAGAATGGATGCACCAGGGCCTCCAGCCACTGCAGATGAACTCCAGATACATGTGCCATCTTGTACGGCTGGCGTTACGTGGATACTGGAGAATTGAATTCTGGTCCTTAGGCTTTGCAAACAAGTGCTTTAACCACTGAGCAATCTCTCCAGCCCTGAAATTGTGTTTCTTTTTCAATTTCAGCTTAATAGTTTCTGTGTGATTCTTTACCATTTGATGTACTACCAAAGTCAATTTACTGTATATTCCCTTTTAAAAAAATCTTGGGCACATGTGCATATGTGTGGTATGTGTGTGCCCTTTCACTGCCCCATGTGCTTGCCTGTTAACCACAGTGTGATGTCAGGCATCCTGGTCCATCTCTCTTCTGTATTTCTTATTTTGACCCTGAGTCTCTTGATGATACTGGAGTGTTCTGTTTTTCAGGAACCTAGGCAATTCCCTGGGCTTTGTTCCCCTTTGTAGTACTATTTGGCCACAGCAGCCATTTATTTAAATGGAATCTGGAGATTCTAACTCAAGTCCCCTCAAGCCCATCCTGCTTTCACAGGGTGCATACTTAACTGCTGAGCCATCTTTCCAGCCCTAGACTGTCTTGAATTATTGGGCTGGAGAGATGGCTCCGAGATTAAAGGCCCTTGCTTGCAATGTCTGACAGACTGGGTTTAGTTCCTCAGTACCTATTTAAGCCAGGTGCACAAAGTGGCACATGCATCTGGGGTTTGCTTGCAATGACAAGAGGCCCTGGCATGTCCATTTCTTCTCTCTGGCATCCTCATTTTTTCTCTATGTCTCTTTCTCTCTCCCTGTGTCTCTGTTTGCAAGTAAATTTTAAAAATAAGAAAAAAATAGTAAAAAAATAATAAAGTTTGACTTGTTGTTTCTCCTTTTCCCAAATAGGTGACCAGACTTGATATCCTTAATTATTTTGTTGAGTAGCTTCATGTTTTTTTTCTGAGTTTTATGAGCAGGTTCCCTTCAACTGCCTGCTATTTTTGTCATATTATACCCACAAATCCTTTTACCTACTGAAGGCACTTCTCACACCCCTGCCACCTTCCATCCCTAAGACTTTCACATCCTCTCACCTTTCTACTCCATTCTCTTGTGACATGCTCCATCCTCATGTGTGTGTGGGTGTAGATAAAGGGTGAAATGTATCTGTGTAGGTGGGAATATTCTTGTGACACTGTTTTTAAAACACCAGAGATTAATTTCCTTATCCAGGGGAAAGGTTTATTTTGGCTCATGGTCTTAGAGGTTTCATGTGATGGCCAAATGGTATAACTGGACTGGGGAGACTACTCAGTGGTTAAAGGCTCTTATCTGCAAAGCCTTCATGTCAGAGTTTGACTCCCCAGATGCACAAAGTGGTGTATGTGCCTGAAACTTCTTTGCAGTGGCAGGAGGCCTAGGCACACTCATACTTGCTCTCTCCTCCTCTCTCTTTGCTCATAAATAAATAAATAGATATTTCCTTAAATAAATTAGACATTTTGTTTTTGGTGAGTTTGAAATTGTGCATGATTTATTCTTTAAATGTTGACTAGATTCATCCATGAAGCTCTCTGGGTGTAGCTTATTTATTTATTTTGGTTTTACGAGGTAAGATCTTGCTCTAGCCCAGGCTGACCTGGAGCTCACTAGGTCGTCTCAGGGTGGCCTCAAACTCATGGCAATCCTCCTACCTCTGCTTCCTGAGTGCTAGGATTAAAGTGCTACTACGCCTGGCTGGGCTTTTTTTGTGTGTATGTAAAATTTTCAACACAACAAATTCCATCTCTTCATTGTCAGTTTTTGCCCTTCTAGCACTTGGTCTGTTTCACTTAGTGTGTCAAATCTATTGTCAAAGAATGCCATTATTAGCTTTTTATTTCTGAAAGGCCAAAAGGGATGAGCCCTCTTTCTTTCATGGTATGGCGAATTCAACTCTTCTCTTTGTTTTTCTTGATTGGTCTAGTTAATGTTTGTAAGTTTTGTTGATATTTTCAAAAGCACCAACTTATGGTTGCTTTTATGTTCTCTATTTTCTTTTATTTATTTCTACTCAAATATTTAATTATTTTTTCCTTTGTTTACTTTTTAATTTAATTTTTAAAATATTTTATTTTGGGGCTGGAGAGATGCCTTAGTTGTTAAGGTGCTTGCCTGCAAAACCTAAGAACTTTTGTTTGAATCTCCAGGTCCCACATAGCCAGACGCACAGTGATGCAAGTGCACAATGTTGCACATGTGCCATGAGGGGGCGCACATGTCTGCAGTTTGTTCGCAGCAGCTGAAGGCCCTGGTGCGTCCATTCTTTTTCTCTTTCTCTCTCTCAAATAATATTTTTAAAAATTTAAAAATATTTTATTTTTATTTATATATTTGAGAAGGAGAGAGAGAGAGAATGGGTGTGCCAGGGCCTCCAGCTATTGGAAAACGAACTCCAGAGGCATGCACCACCTTGTGCTTCTGGCTTACATGGGTCCTGGGGAATCAAAACTGGGTCCTTTGGCTTTCCAGGCAAGCACCTTAACTACTAAGCCATCTTGCCAACCATAATTTTTAAAAATATTTTATTTTTAAATTTATTTTTATCTAATTTTTAATTTGTGTGTCTCTCTGTATGTGTTGTGTTGTATTGTGTTGTATCTGTGGACATGCCAGAGTCTCTTGCCACTATAAACAGCTTGTACCATTTTGTGCATCAGGCTTAACATTGTTGCATGGAGGATTGAACTCAAGCTAGCAGGCTTTACAACCAAGAGACTCTAACTACTGAGCAACTCCCCAACCTCTCTGTTTACTATTAATTTAATTTCTCTTCTAGTGTCTTATAATGGAAAATTACTGGCATGAGTCCTTTTTTTAATAATTGCAAGCAAAGAAAGTGGGTAGGGAAAGAGATAGGGGTTGCGGGGAGATAGTGTATTAGTGTACCAGGGCCTCTTTGTGCATCTGGCTTTTCAGGGATACTTGGGATTTGAACCCAATCCATCTGGCTTTTCAAGCAAGTGCCTTTACCTACTGGTCAATCTCTCCAGCCCAAGACCTTTCTTGTTCCATCAAAACATTTATAGCGGGCTGGAGAGATGGCTTAGCTGTTAAGCACTTGCCTGTGAAGCCTAAGGTTTGAGGCTTGATTCCCTAGAACCCACATTAGCCAGATGCACAAGGGGGCGCACATGTTTGGAGTTTGTTTGCAGTGGCTGGAAGGCCTGGCGCACCCATTCTCTCTCTCTCTATCTGCCCCTTTCTCTCTGTCTGTCGCTCTCAAATAAATAAATAAAAGGAACAAAAAAATTAAAAAAAAAAACATTTATAGCTTTGAATTCCATCCTAAGCATTAGTTTTTCTCCATGAGTTTTGCTATTTAATGTTTCTATTTTCATTCATGTGAAGTGATTTTCTAATTTCCCTTGTGATTTTTTTTTTCTTTGAGTACTTTGGAGTATGTTGCTTAATTTCTACATAGTTGAGATTTATCAATTTTTTTTTCTATTACTGACTTGTAATTTTATTCCATTATTGCCAGAAAATACTTTTATGTGTTTTAAACTATTTTACATATAATTGAGGCTTGCTTTATGGCCTACTGCAGGGTAAAACATGCAGAATGTTATAGTGGCATGCTCATTGGGTATGTGTTCAGGTCTCCTCCTGGTTGGCCTGCTCGTTGGATACACAGTCGGGTCTCCTCCTGGTTGGCCTGCTTGTTGAATAGGCGCTCAGGTCTCTCTAGCTTGTGATGCTGCCCAGCTCTTCTGTTTCCTGGTTAATTACCTAATTATTCAGGACCAGGAGGTGCTGCAGTCCACTACTCTTGGGTTTTCCATCCCTTCAGCTCTGCATATGTGGCTCTGTAGCATGTATGATTACAGTTGATATGTTCTCTGATCAAGCCTTTATTATTATGAAGTATACTCCTTTTTGCTAGTCACTTTTTTTTTTTTTGCTTTAAATCTATGTTGTCTGATAGGAATATAGCCACTTTATTTATTCCTTTTTTTTTTTTTTTTTTTTTGAGGCAAGCCCAACAGATTGGTCTTTTTTTTAAGTGAGAGAAATGAGAGAGAGAGAGAATTGGCACCCCAGGGCCTTCAGCCACTGTAATTGAACTCCAGACATGTGTGCCACCTTGTTCGCATGTGCGACCTTGTGCATGTGTCACCTTGTGTATCTGTCTTACATGGGATCTGGGGAGCTGAGTATGAGTCCTTAGGCTTTGCAGGCAAGTACCTTAACTGCTAAGCCATCTCTCTAGCACTTTTTTAAAAATTTATTTATTTGAGATTGACAAACAGACAGAGAGAGAGAGAAAATGGGTGTACCAGGGCCTCCAGCCACTACAAATGAACTCCACACACATGTGCCACATTGTGCATCTGGCTTATGTGGGTCCTGGGGAGTTGAACCTGGGTCCTTTGGCTTTGCAGACAAGCACCTTAACTGCAAAGCCATTGCTCCAACCCATATTTTTGAGGTAGGGTCTCACTCTAGCCTAGGCTGACCTGAAATTCACTATGTAGTCTCAGGTTGGCCTCAAATTCACAACAGTCCTCTTACCTCAGCCTCCTGAATGCTAAAATTAAAGGTGTGTCTTTTGGGTACTGTTTGCATGGTATGTATTTTTCCACACTCACTTTTCACCTATTTGCATCTCTGCACTTAGTTGGATCATGTTTTTGTATACATCATGCCAATACCTAAATGAGGATGCGTACACCATGCTCTTTAATAATTAAAAAGGGGGATTGGCACTTTTTAACTTGCTGTTTGTTTTTCACACATCTTGTGTCATCTTTTTTAGCCTCTCTTCCTCCAGAACTGGCTTCCGTTGCATTGGTGATTCTATAGTATGTCATTTCAGCTCCCTAGCTGCTGCTTCATTTAATATATTTTTGGATTATATTGCTTAGAAAATTGTACCTAACTTCAAACTCTCTAGTGTGGCTATAACACCAACTTGATTTCAGTTGTATGCAGACTTCTACTCTGGCATTGCTAAGTTCCCTCCTCCCCTGTAGTGCTATGGTCATACAAATCGCACATTTACTCATCTGAAGTCAACCAACACAGTTTTAAAATTATTACTTTATCAGTTGTCTTTCAACTTTGGTAGGAGAACAGTTGAGAAAAGTATATTTATACTGTGGTTAATGTTTACATACAATTTTGCCTTTACTAGTATTCTCTATTTCTTCATATGGATATGGGATCACAGACAGTGTATTTTCATCTCGAGCTCAGGACGCTCTTTGGTACTTGAGTCAGGCAGATCTGCCAGTGATTGGTTCTCTACATTCTTATCTAGGAAGCTCTTCACTTCTCCTTCATTTTAATTTATTCTTACTTGATAGATTCTGAGAAACCACACTTTATTAATAACCAAGACAGTAGGAAATCATCCACAAAATGGGAGGGGCTGCTCAGAACTCAGCCCTGTAGCTTGGACATGGTGTCTTCTAGGACTGGTTCTGTTCCTGCAGGGGGAAGGGTAGCAGCTAGTGTACAGGAGAGACTCGGCATCCCAGATCCTGGGACCACATCTTCTCACTACTCCAACAGCCCCCTGGCTCCGGATACCCACATTGATAAATGCTGCCTTTTGACTAAAGTTCACTAGTGTGGTTTTGTAACTTAAAAGGGATCCAGATTACCCCTTCTCATACCTGGAACAGCACTAGCCACAGTTGGCCTATAATACATGCCTTCTGACAGGATGGGGGCATCTTCTCTGGTCCTAAAGAATAGATCAAGTCTATATTTTTTAAATATTTTATTTATTTATGAGAGAGAACAGGTGCACCAGGGCCTCTAGCCACTGCAAATGAACTCCAGATGCATATGCCAGCGTGTGCATTTGGCTTACATGGGGACTGGGGAATCGAACCTTGGTTCTTAGGCTTAGCAGGCAAGCATTTTAACCATTAAACCATCTCTCCAACCCTCAAGTCTATATTTAATTCAGGTGTCATGGTCTCATTCTTGACTTAGTTACCCAGGCCCAGAACCCAATAGTATCCAAAGAGCTTGCTGTGAATCCCAAACTGAACATTGAAACTCCCTTGTGAGTGACTTTCTTCTTCTGCTGCTAAGATTCTCTTTTTATCTTATGATAGTTTGATGCTCAGGTATGGATATGTATTGGGGTTAAGCTTATTTAATATGCAGATGAAGGTGTTGAAAAAATCAAATTTAGCAAACACATTAGTTACTTTTCTTATTACTGTGACCAAATACCTGATAAGAAGCCTCTTAATGGAGGAAGGGCTTCTTTTGGATCACAGTTTGAGGGGGTATAGTCCATCTGGCTGGAAAGGCATGGCAGCAGGAGCAAGAGGCAGCTGGTCACATTGTCTCCATAGTCAGGAATCTCACTTTCTCCTTTTGATCCAGTCTAGGACCCCAGCCCATTAGGTGATACCACTCTCCATTAGAATGGGTCTTTCCCGGTTAACCCAGCTTAGGAAATTTCTTTGCCCAGGGGCTTGTCTCCATGGTGTTTATAAATCACATCACATTGATAATCAAAATTAGCTATCACAGGAAGCTTTTGTCTATATTTTTTAAATATTCCCCTCCCCCTCTTCTCTTCTGGGACTCATGATGCATGTTCTACCCCACAGGTCTTTGGTACTCTATTCATTTTTATTAACTGTTTTCCTTTCTGGCCCCCAAACTAACACACATATATATGTATGTATATATGTATTTTCTTGCATGGTACCTTTTTGTTGCTGGAATTGTGGAATTGTCTGTCAGACACCAGCCTTTTCAGCCTTTGCAAAAACTCACACCAGTGACTCTTCAAGGAAGTCTGAGGCTTTTGGCCTCATCCTATATCACCATTCCCTTATTCAAATGCATCTAACTTCTTGGGCTGAGCC
Organism: Jaculus jaculus; assembly: GCF_020740685.1. Lineage (NCBI taxonomy): Eukaryota > Metazoa > Chordata > Mammalia > Rodentia > Dipodidae > Jaculus > Jaculus jaculus. Next base: position 2,147,078 of record NC_059118.1, read on the forward strand.
ATGGCTTGTTTTTCACTCTCTAGCAAACATATACTAAGGAACTGGTCATATGGCCTCATGAGACTCAGTCCAAGGCATCTGTTGGATTGGACTGTCATTTGGGGCTTGGGACTTCTTCCAAGCTCCTGAGATTATGCTTCTCAGGAATTTTGGCTTGATAATAAATTTAATAAAATCCAACTTCAATTGGGGTTTTAATTCTATTTGAGTGAAGTTTTTTGTTGTGTTTTGTTTTGTTTTTTGAGGTAAGGTCTCACTCTGGCCCAGGCTGAACTGGAATTAGTCTCAGGGTGGCCTCAAACTCACAGTGCTCCTCCTACCTCTGCCTCCCAAGTGCTGGGATTAAAGGCATGCGCCAACACACCCAGCTTTTGAGTGGAGATATTATTATGTTAAATACTAATCAAGGCCTGAAGAGATGGCTTAACAGTTAAGACACTTGCCTGTGAAGCCTAAGGACCCAGGTTCAATTTCCCAACACCCAGGTAAACCAGATGCACAAGGTGGCGCATGCATCTGGAATTCATTTGCAATGGCTTTGTGCTCTCTCTCTCTCTCTCTCTCTCTCTCTTTCTCTGTACCTCTTTTGCTCTCTCTCTCAAGTAAATAAATAAATACAATTTAGAAAAATGAATCAGTCTTTGGGCTGGGGAGATGACTCAGTGAATAAAGCTACCTCAGAGCCCAAATATAGCCAGATGCTGTAGCAGCGTCTATAACCCAATATTCCCATGACAAGATGGGAGGCAGAAGACAGGAGAATTCCTGGGAACTCACGAGCCAGCTATCCTGGCTAATGTGTCAGTGAACAATGAGAGATCCTGCCTCAAACAGGGTGGAAGGTGAGGACACACCTGAGGTTGTCCTCTGACCTCCACACATACACAATGGAATGTGCATGCCCCCCACATGACCGTGCACATGCATATACACACATAAAATAAAAGAGCTAATCAATCTTTTGACATGTATATGCATATATGCAATATCCTTCAAATAATGGCTTTCTTTATGAAGTGATTTAAAAGAAAAGTTACCCTACCTAATTTAAGTCAATCACTGATCTGAGATATTGGGGAAAATGATACTATTTGATATGCTGTATTCCCAGAACATTGCATTCTACCAAAAAATATTTTATGATCAAGTGAATTCCACAAATGCCAAAAAAAAACAAAAAACCCAAAACACCTTTCTCCCGGGGAGTCACCATGTGCAAGATCTCCTGTTAATAAACTTTAATTTTGTTGAAATCAGAACTTCCCAAATTCTCTTGATTTTGTATAAGGCTTTTTAAACATTTCTAACTATTGTCAGTTTCTGAGGAGCAGAGTTTGAGTTAAGTAATAGGGTTGATTTTGTTCCTTATATTATTGGAAGAGGGAAAGAAATCTCCAATATAAGAAAGGGGTTATCAGCTATAGAGACTGAAACTCTGCTAACTGGCTCCTTAGTACAGCTTTCAAATAAAACATTTTTATGGAAAGAGGGAGGGAATGAAAGGACAGGAGAAACTGAGGGAGATAACAGTTGGTTAGGTGGTCACTAGTCCTGGGAAGAAATTGTTATGTTCTATTTATAACAATGATTCTCACAGACAATGATCTCTGACTCACCTGGGATCTTGTTAAAAATGTAGCAGCAATTCTAGATCTACTGAATTAGAAATTCTGGGGGTGGCTAGAAAGCAAGCTGAGCTTTAACAAGTTTGTGGATTCTTCTGGCAGCTGCTAAACGTTGGAGCAGACTGACAGATACAGTGCTTTCAGAGAGGAGCTTCTGCCTGAGCACAGGAACACAGACTGTGAGCTCTCTGATCTCTCCATCCTATCCCCGAAAGCCTGGTCAAAAAGCTGGCCAGGTATGAAGTAGGAGCTCTGTGTGTCTATCGTGATGACATTGGGTAAAACTATCAAAAAATACCACGCCTACTGTCTATAAAGCTCTTTCTGCATGTCACACCACAGCACATACATCCATTCTTAAGTTTGGAACAAAAGACCTGCTTTCATTTTCCATGATACACTTTTCTATTTATTTATTTTATGTGAGAGAGGGAGAGAATGGGCGCACCAAGGCCTCCAGCCTTAGCAAACAAACTACAGACCCATGCGCCACTATGTGCATCTGGCTTACATGGGTTCTGGGGAATCAAACCTGGGTCCTTAGGCTTTGCAGGCAAGTGCCTTAATGGCTAAGCCATCTCTCCAGCCTTGATTTTCCTTTTAACCCTTTACAACTCAGTCATTTCCCTGTGCTGGAAAACCCTCAGACGAGTGGCTGGAGGTCTTTGAGGTCACCCAATGACATTCTCCTTCTTACAGGAGTCACAGCTTTACTGCCCTGAGGTTGTGCTGCTCATTCTGGAACCCCTAGCATTTTGGCTGTTTCTAAAAATAAAAGGTGTTTTGTTGTTGTGTTTTTTGGTTTTCAAGTTAGGGTCTCATTCTAGCCCAGGCTGACCTGGAATTCACTGTGTAGTTTCAGGGTGGCTTCAAACTCAAGGCGATCCTCCTACCCGCTCCTCAGTGCAGCTTAAAAACATTTTTACAATGCCTGACTGCATAAGATCACCTGTGACTCTCACGTTGGAGTCTTCTGTTGAAAGTCAACTTGCTTGTCTTTCATATCCATAAAAATGCATCATGAGCAATATCAGGAGTGTAATAAAGAGGGGACAACATTTTTGGTTAATGTGTAAGTAAGAGTCAGAGTCATCTTAGTGAGTACGGATGCTGCATTGGTCCACAGTCACATGGAGGAAAGCACCACAGGAGGTTGAAAGTCCTGTCTGCTTGGTTTGAGAGGTTGTAAATCCAGCCACACACTTATCATCTTCCTTCAATGATGCAATGAACAATACCTGCTCTGGTACCCCAGACAGTTTGGACAGTGACTAATTCCTTCTTCAAGCGGAGGACAAGGACTATATGTGACAGACTTGTCTAACTCTTAGCAATGGACCCAGCAGTGATGGAGGGTACAGAGCTGCGAGCAGTCCTTCTCCGGTGCCCAGCATCACCCATCATCTTGCTGTACAAGTGATCAAAAGGGTATATTGCTAGAAAGCTGTGTTGACTCTCATTTTGGCAGACCTACCAAAGCCTTCCTGAGTTCTCAGATTCCTAGGCCTATGAACCATGTAATAACTAGGTCCAGATGGTTGTTGTGTTTCAGATGTGTTTGAGCATTTAGAGTAGTGTGGTCACCATTATCAGTGGTCAATTATACTGTGTCAGTCATGGACACTTTTGACTCTTCTGTGGGACTGAACACTGGGCCTCCTGACACACTTGTCTCCGTAGGTTAGAGTACCTTTTCTAACGCTCTCCCCTCCACCTGGGCATGGCTGTATCTTCCCTGTGTGATACCCTTCTTGCTCCAAATAGGGTTTGTCCCAAGAGATCCAAAGAATATTAAGCCATGTTGTAGGAACTCATTGTAGACTATATAATGCTCAAGTTTTTGAATTTTTAAAAAATAAAATTCAGCTGAGCATGGTGGCACATGCCTTTAATCTCAGCTTGGGAGGCAGAGGCCAGCCTGGCCTAGAGCAAAACCCTACCTCGAAATAACAACAACAACAATTTTTTTTAAATAAAATGAAAGTAAAATTCAGGACCAGGCATGGTGGCACATGCCTTTAAACCCAGCACTTGGAGGCAGAGGCAGGAGGATTGCTGTGGGTTCAAGGCCACCTTGAGACTACATAGTGAGTTCTAGGTCAGCCTGCACTAGGGCAAGACCCTATCTCAAAGAACCAAAAGGGAAAAAAATAAAAAGATTAAACCTCCTAGTGATGTCCTCAGATGCAGATCTCTGCTATGGAGGCGTGTCACTGGTGGCAGATCTTAAGTCCAGCCCCAAGGTCTGTGGAGAGAAGTGTGAGCTCTGCAGGTTCTGTGTGCTGGAAGCTAGTGGTGTCTTTCTGCTTGGATCTCTGGAAGTGAGCCAGCTTCTTCCACTACTGAGGGTGTTCTTCTGGAATTTGTAAGCCTGAAATAAACCCTTTCCTCCTATAAGCCGCTTCTGGTTGGGTGTTTGTTCAGCAATGCAAGCTGACTGCAACACTGACTTTTCTTGGCCAGTGCAAATTTGAATCTAACTAATGATTTCTTTTTTTAAAAAAAAAAATCCTGTTATTATACCATTTAGCTCCAGAGTTTCTATTTGACTTTATCTCTTATAATTTCTTTTATTTTTGGTGTATTGATTGAGACCATTTCTTGTTCTATAGTCAGGCTGGCCTCAAACTTGCAATCTTCCTGCAACAACATCCCAAAAGTGGGATTCTAAGGCATGCACTGCCATGTTCAGGTTATAATTTCTATTTTTAATTGGTATTATCTATTTCTATAGTAAAATATATTCATGCTTTCCTTCCTTTAGACATAGTTTTCTTCTCTGAACATATAATAGTTTGAAGACTTTATATATGAAGTTAAACACCTGTGTGTCTTCAGGCACAGTTTCTATTGACTCTTTTATTTTTTGTTTTTAATTCTGTATATAGATGATAGTGCTACCATTTCTGTTGACTGGTTTCTTTTTAATTCTCTATCTAGAACACACTTTATTGTTATTTCATCTTGCATGACTTGTGATTATTATTTTTTGCTGAACATTGGGCATAGTTTTTTTTGAGGCAGCATCTCACTCTAGTCCTAGCTGACCTGGAACTCACTCTGTAGCCCTGACTGGCCTTAGGCTTATAGCAATCTTCCTGCCTCAACATCAGGAGGGCTGGGATTAAAGGCATGTGCCACAAAACCCAGCTAGGACATTATTAATAGTATCATCTAGCAATCTGATAGCCAGACTCTTCTCTTTCTCCCTGGAGTTTGCTGTAGTTCCCATCACTGTTGCTACTGCTACTGTTTATTTTTTGACTTTTAAGATATTGTCCTCCAAAGTCCCTGGTCTTTGGGCACTCATGCTCCTTTTCAGTTATCTTACTGGTCAGTTCATTATTGAAGAATGATTTCCTGATGTTGCTGGATTCAATAAGTCTTCCAACATTTTCTGAGTGTGTGTGTGGTGTGTTAGATAGTCAGTGTACCTGTTGGCCTCAGACCTCATTTCCACTTTGTTCAGAGTCCCATGTTCACCCAGAGGTGATGTGCATGCTGCACACTGCCCAGTGTGTGCAGGTGAAACTGTGGGTTCTCAGAAACATGGAAAGCCTTACAGAACTCCCAGTAGGCACCTCATTCTGTAGTTTATTTTGTTTTGTTTTTTAAAAATGTTTTATTTTTATTTATTTATTTGAGAGAGAGAGAATAGTACGTTAGGGCCTCTAGTCAATGCAAATGAACTCCAGACATATGCAACACCTTGTGCATCTGGCTTATATGGATCCTGAGGAATTGAACCTTGGGCCTTTGGCTTTCCAGGCAAAGTCTTAACTGCTAAGCCATCTCTCTAGCCCTTGTTTTGTTTTTTAAGTCTTTGGTCAGCCTCTTCTTAACCTGAATTGAACTAACAACTTAGTCAGTTTCCATGTTAAACAATGACCACTAGTGTGTTTGAGTATGACTATTTGCATAGTCACCTGTAAATCAGGTAAAATGAAGATAGTCCTGGAATATGGACAGTTTTTGTTTTTAGGTAGGGTCTCACTCTAGCTCAAACTGACCTGGAATTCAGTATGTAATCTCAGGGTGGCCTTGAACTCACGTTAATCCTCCTACCTCTGTTTCCTGAGTGTTGTAATTAAAGTCTTGCGCCACCACACCTTACTTAATATGGACTTTTTTTAAAGGAGCATCCAGACAAGTTCAGTAATAATTTTGTGTGGGTGGGGTTTTGGAACACTCAAGCTGTTCTGCACCATCTAGTGGCTGCTGGCTACAGCTTTCCTTGGCTGTAAGTGCAAGGCTGTTGGTTTGTGAGACCACATGAAGCCTGTAAGGAGAAGGAAATGGGGGTGCTGGGGAGATGGCACAGTGGGGTAAAGTGCTTGCTGTGCAAAGCATGAGGACCTGAGTTCAGATCCCTACTGCCCATGCAAAAGCTGAATGTGACAGTGTGCACCTGTAATCCCAGAGCTGGGGAGGCAGAGACATCTGGATCCCTGGGGCTTGCTGGCCAGACAGTCTAGTTGAGTCAGTGAGCTCTAGGTTCACTGAGAGACTATCTCAAAGAATAAGGTGGAAAGTGGTTGAGGAAGACACTCAATGTCTACCTCTGGCCTTCACATACATGTGTACACACATGCATATGAACATGCATAAACACATGCATGCACACAACCCACACTTATATACAAGCAAAACAAAAAGAGAAGGGAATGGGATTAGAATAGTTAGAGCGCCACCAGTCCTAGTTATTCTTGGCCCAGCTACTTTTCTAGGATAAGCATGCCCTACAATGCTAGAAGCCTTCCCCTGTTTCCCAGAGTGATTGGAACAGTCTTTGCCATGCTTTGTTGTTTAATGGGGGAACAGATTTTCAGAGATCTTTACTCCATCATACCTGGATATGTTGCCTTCTGTATACTCCTGATCCTAGCCTTTCAGCCTGAACTTCTACCCGTGAGGCCAGTCAGGGGAGACGATAGGAAACATCATTTGCTTCCATGGAGTGGAGATCAGGCACCCCACAGAGGAGGCAGGAATTATATAGTTTCATGTCTTGGCTTCAGTTGCTGGTGACATTGTAGCTGCTTTGATCTGAATGTTCCTCTTCTGTGAAATGGGGATAATGTTGTTTACTTCATGTATTACTGACTGTGAGGGTGAATTAAGCTACTTCCTGTGAGAGAAGGAAGGCTGGGTGTGCAAAAAGCAAGCTATGCACATTTTCTGATCACCTTGCTGCAGAGTAGGCATTGACTCGGTATGTGTAGAACAGAGATTGGTATCAGCAGCTGGGTCCCAGCTAGCACAGTGGCTACCATTGATGCTGGAGTGACAGTAAAAGCCGAGCTCCAGGGAGTCTCAATTGACCAGCCTTGATCACCTGTCCCAGAAAGTCAATCAAAGAGGCCAGTCATCATGAAGACAGAGGGGACTTTATTAACATGATGTGACCACACTGGGAGAACAGGAGTCAATAACCTAAAGTCTGTCACAGACTCCTCACCGCAATGGACAGAGAAACAAAAGCAATAATTGAGGGTTTCCATACTGCTAGTCCTGGTTGGCTTGGTCTGGCCATGGTCCAGCTGGTCATCACCAGGATTGTGGGGCTTTGCTGGTGCCAAGAAGCTTGTTGTTTTGGTCCTTTGTCTTAAGATGGTCACTAGTCAAGCCTGTTGTTCCTGGTATCCAAGGCAACCAGAAGGAAGAGAGACTCAGGAGAGCTCAGAAAGAAGAAACAGGATGGAATTAAAAAAAAAAAAAGGAGTTAGATAAGTAAGTGACTGGCTCTGATTCAAGGTCATTGACTCTGGGCCTAGAGAGCCTGAGGTCAGACCTGACCTCTGACACCTAGTGTCTATGTCTATGAAGTAATCTTTCTGGAGCCTGCTTTCATTTTGCTTACATTGTGTGTGTGTGTGTGTGTGTGTGTGTGTGTGTGCAGGCGTGCATGCACATGTGGAGGCATGTATAGCCTTGAGTGTCATTCGTCAGGAACCCCATCTACCTTTTCTGAGACGGAGTATCTTACTGGACTGGGGCTCACCAAGTAAGCTAGATTGGCTGACCAGCGAGCTCAGGGGACCCTGCTGTGGCCACTTCCCCTCAACTGGGATTCCAAGAGCATACCACCACACCCGGCTCTTTGTGTGTGTGAGTGTGTGTTCTGGGGCTGGAACTCGGGGTGTCACTGCTGGCATGTGGTGAAACAGGTACTTCACTGGCCAAGCCATCTCCCCACCCCTCATTTTGCTCAAATCTTGAGGGTCTTGTGAGTTCCTGCTCTTTTATTCTCTTGCTTATCACCACTGGAGCTGTCCCAAGTCAGATGCCTAAAGAAGGGTATGGTAATTCTCCCCTTAGTGCTCAGTTAATTCACACCAGTCACTCAGCAAATGTTGCAAGCCTGGACTTCATCCAGGTATTGCCTTCAATACTCAGGGGCTATGGCTCCTTCCCCAAAGGGCATGACATCTCATAAGGGACAAGAAGAACAGCTGTGACAGTGTTTGCTACTCAGTGCTCTTCAAGCTGACGTGTGGAGTTACATAAACAAAATATGAAACTGTGGTTTGCTATGGACCTGGACCAAGAGGAGGACAGGCTCCTGGGAAAGGACTCCTGGAGAAATGTCTTGAGCCCTGCTAACTGTGGGCACGCTCAGGGAGACTGAGCAAGGGGGAGTTTAAAAAATTTTTTTTATTTTACTTTATTTTTTATTTGACAGAGAAAGAGTGGGGGGGGGGGGAGAATGGGTGTGCCAGGGCCTGGAGCCACTGCAAATGAACTCCAGATGCATGCACCCCCTTGTGCATCTGCCTAACATGGGTCCTGCGGAATCAAACCTGGGTCCTTTGGCTTTGCAGGCAAACGCCTTAACCACTAAGCCATTCCTCCAGCCCAAGGGGAAGTTTTTAAAGGCAAAGATGAAAATAATTACATCAGATATTTTGAAACAATAAACCTTGAGAACATTGACTGAAAACAAGAATGACAGGCTGGAGAGATTGCTCAACAGTTAAAGGCACTTGAATGCAAAGCCTGCCAGCCTGGGTTCAATTCCCAGGACTCACATAAAGCCAGATGCACAAAGTGGCGTATGCACCTGGAGTTAGTTTGCAGTGGCAACAGACCATGGTGCACCCATACTTTCCTTTCTCTCTCTTTCTCTCCCTGAAGTAATTAAAAATATTTTCAAAAATAAGAATGATATCAGACATAAGATTAGGTTTCCCTTGGAGATGTATTTTAGTATAAGGCTGCAATGGCTTCTATGCAAGGCTGTAGTTTTGACTTTCTGAAGTCTTTTGTGATATTGATACTAGCCATTGCATATAAGAAACCTGCCTTTATAACCTCCCATAGTTGTTTTTTTTTTAACTTTTTTTTGATGGTGTTGACACAGTGACTCCATTTTGTTTTTGAAAGTTTACATGTTTCTTTCACATTTTCATATTTTAAATATGTTGAATCCTCATATATACCTATGAATGCTGAGCTATTATTACCCTCACTTACAAATAGAGATGTCAAGACTCCCAAAAGTCCAATCAATCTGTTATGTTACCTGGCTGATGAGTGACAATGTCAGAATCCTAAACTCTGCAGTATCTTTTTCCAGAGCCCAAGGGGACATGTCTATAAAGTGATTGGCCTTAGAGAGCAGAGGGGTTTGAATATGTGATAACTAACTTGTCTACTTCACCCGTTAAGGGATACCCAGAAAGTTGCTAAACGTTATTTTGGGGTGTCTTTGTGAGGGTGTTTCCAGAAGAGGTCAACATCTGAATCAGTGGACTGAGTAGAGAAGGTCCACTCTCACATGTGTGAATGCCACCATCAACTTTGGCCAGGGAGAGGAAACAGAGGAAGGACAAGTTCACTCTTCCATCATCTTCTGCCCTCAGCCATCAGACCTTGAGGTCTTGCCTTCGCACTTGGTTATATTCCAGTGAGACTCTTCCTGCTTCTCCTTCCCCCACAGCTATCCTCGTTCTGCAAATTGCAGACTGATTGGAAAACTTAGCCTCCAATCTCTACTTCTTTCCTGCTAAATCTGTTGTTTAAAGAACTCACACAATACAATCTCCCGGGCTGGGCTCACTGATCAAAGGAATGACACTTTAATTGTAGAATTCCAGATAGCTGGAAGGTGTGAGAGAGCTGTGGGCAGGGTGGGTGCCCCTTTGCTTCCTCCTTTCAGGTTAAGCCAGCTTCTACATTCCAGAACTTCTCTCCCCAGGTGACTCTCAAATATTTGGGAATTTCTCCTTTCAGAGCTAAACTGGAAGTAAATGTTGATTGGTCCATGGCAAGAACTGGAGATGACCTCTGATCTGTCATGAGCATGGTTCTGTGACCATGACCATAGTTCCTCCATGTGGGACTGGGGTATGAAGGTTGGAACTGATGATTTCTCAGACCCCTTATAGCATAATATTATTATCTTTTTTAAAGTACTTTTTATTTTTATTTATTTATTTGCAAGGAGAAAGAGAGAGAGAGAGAGAAGACAGACAGACAGACAGACAGACAGAGAGAGAGAATGAGCACGCCAGGGCCTATAAACACTGCAAACAAACTCCAGATGCATGTGCCCTTGTGCATCTGGCTGAAGTGGGTCCTGGGGAATCAAACTTAGGTCCTTTGGCTTTGCAGGCAAATGCCTTAACTGCTAAACCAACTCTCCAGCCCAATATTATCATCTTAATCCTTTCATTCAAGCACAAAATGTGAGCAGGGATAGCCTAGAGCAGACTGGCACGCTGCTCTTCCGGCCCCTGTCACAACAGGAGGCTGGGAAGACTCCCTTCCTGGAAGCATGGGAAATAGAACTCTCGGGACCTATTATTTCCACATTATGTCATAGCAATGCAATTAAAATTTATTCCAAAGGTCAATACTCACTGAAACAAAGATGGTTGTAACTTTGAACATGACTCAGCAGCAGAAGAATAAAGTTGCAACAGACGTTCCCTGCTGGTCAACTAAGCCGCTTGTAACAGGCGTTCACAGAACAGGGCGCCGCCTCTACGAAGCGAAGCATACAAGCACTAGCATGCAGACATGCTCGGGATGAAGCACGAGGGGCTTGACTGTGTCAGTAAGTATAGTTTGTTTTGGTTTGTTTTTATTTTGCAGGCGTACCAGCTTTTGCACATGTCCAGACAGAACAGCAGGTGAAAATATTCTAGGAAGGCTCTTAGCAGAACTGTCTTCAGAGGCAGAAAGTATGTCCTAGGAGTTCAACCTTTGAGGAGGGACTTGATTGCTGCAGTTAGTCATAAATTGACCAGAGCTTACATAGGGAGTAGGAAGCTAATTAAAGGAGTAATGAACAATCAAGATGTATAATCAATGAACTCAAATGATCAATAATAAGTATGGATTGTTAAGTGAGATATGGTTTCAAAAACCCGTCCTACCTACCTCTGTGTATGTGAATGTGTGTTTCTTCTTCCTGTCTCTCTTTCTTGATTTTTTTTGTTTGTTTGTTTGTTTTTGCTTTGTCTTGACTTTGCTCTGTATATTTCTTGGTTTGGATTTGGGGATGGTTGGAGAGATCTGTAGACCCTTCTTGCTGATGGACTGGCATCAGTCAGGCTGTGGCAGTCACAATCAGTGCCATCAAAAGATAAGAAGGCATAGTATAGAACGAGGTTTAGCAGGGCCTCTTTACTGAGATGTGGGTGAAGTAAGGACACATGGGGCACGCCCAGGGCAGTAGCCTCACCGGAGAGGGCAAGGAGAAAGAAAAAAAAAACCTGTCAGAATCCAGCAAGCTGTGTGTGGGAGGAGGGTTCCCAGCCCCCTGGAGAGAGAGCTATGCATGTGACCCAGCCTTGCCACCGGACTTCTAGCTTCTCTCCCTCCAGTTTCCTGGTAGTGCCTCCCACAGGCCAATCCAACCAGGCACTAGGGTTACGGCAACTAGAATCAACCTCCTACAATCTACAGCCCTAGCAGGCCTCTGGGAGACACACACACGCACACGTATACGTACGCCCGCACACACACTGCTGTGTGCATTGTCCCTCTCTGCTCCAAGGAGGGAGACAGGAAGCACATCCCAGAGGACAGTTCTCCTCAGGTTGTGTGCTACTTAGTCTCTGTAAGTTGTGCGAGTTCAAGGGAACGTCTAAAAATAAATGAAGTTATTCCTGTCTGAAGAAAAGAGGGCCTGTTAATACGTGGGGTGAGGACACATGGAAAGCCATCTGGCAAGGATGAAGCAGGTTTTCACTCATACTGAAATAAACTCCCAGTGGGCCAGTGAACTAAACAGAAAACAGGTAGTTATTGACTGCTTTAAAGCATGAGTGTGGGAGCTGGAGTGATGGCTTAGTGGTTAAGGCACTTGCTTGTGGAGCCAAAGGACCTGGTTTCAATTCCCCAGGACCCATGTAAACTAGACACACAAGGTGGTGCATGCGTTTGGAGTTCATTTGCAGTGGCTGGAGACCCTGGTGCACCTGCTTTCTCTCTCTCTCTCTCTCCCTTCCTCTTGCTTTCAAATAAATACATGAAATACATGAGCGTGAAAAAAGCCTTCCAACCTCCAAGAGCAGAAATGGGGAATGAACAATAAACTTTACTCTTAAAACACACAGAGCACACAAAAGCAAATGGTAAACAAACTGGGAAGGGGGAACTTTTGCAGATCATCTCACAGATAGGGCAAGTCTGTCCAGAGCTCTTGAACATGCACCAGAGCATGAACAGGCGAAAGTATAAGAACTGAGAGAAGAAATGCAAGTCATTCTTACACACGTGCAATGATGCCCAGTTTTCCTTACAGAAATGCAAACTAGAACTCTGTAGGATCCCAAAGTTTGCTCACACACACTATTGAGAATGTAACATGAGACAGGCTCCTAGGGAAGGGAACTTGGCAAAATTTCACAATATAATGCACCAACCTTTGACCCCAGCAGTCTCACTTCTAGATTCTACCCTGAAAACATGTCTTCATAAATAATCCTTATTTACACAGGGTTGTGTAACATAACATTGTACCAAGGCAGTTAATAACTACAGGATATTCCAGAACTGGAGACCAGGTGGTTATAACAAGACAGAGGAGAATGTCTGTGAGCTAAGATAATCTGACATATTTTTAGGCAGGAGAAACTCGTACACAGTGAACATAGAGGGGAAACACGAGGAATAAGAATGCATTCAGGTGTTTGCTTTTATTTACATGAAGCAATTAAAATAGTTTCTTATGGGAGGTAGAGGAAATGAAGAGAGAGAGGGTTGGACATGAAACTTCTTTGAGCAGTCACCTTTTTGTACAGTTTTTATCTTTGGCACCATGTAAAGGTTTTACATATTCAAATTGTTTTAAAGATTAAAATACAATCCTAAAATGGAAAACAAATTGGGACAAATGAGCCTAAGTTTATTTCAAACATGACAGTAACAGTTACACAAAGAAAAGAATGATTTCAGTATTCTTATTATACATACCAAGCAGGATATGGTGTATGAAGAAGTGAAGAGAAAGAAGTCATGTTTTTATTTATTATTAATATGCTATTATAGTTTCAAAGCAGAAGAATATGTAATACTCTGAAGTGTTGCATTTTTTAATTAGCTTTAATTTATTTCATGATTAAAAAGTGTGAATTTATCAGGATAATTCAAAACAAGGTAGAATGGCTTTTAATTTAATCTATATCAAAAATATATGTTCCACAATAATATTTTGAGATATTACATGAGGTTTTTTTATAAAACCCTTTGCTTCCCAAAGTACTCCATTTCAAAAGCCAAACTAAAATGCAAGGTTTTATTACATTATTAAACTGACCTGAACATATATGACATTTTATCTTAGCTAAAAGGCCAAGAAGAGATGTTACATTATTATAAGGCAAGATTTTCAGTGTAAGAGAAAAAAGACATAAAAGTGAATATCCAGTCAAAGTTAAAATAAAACACTGGGGCTGGAGAGATGACTTAGTGGTTAAGGCACTTGCCTTTGAAGCCTGAGGACCCAAATTTGATCTCCCAGTACCCATGTAATCCAGATGCACAAAATGGCACAAGTGTCTGGAGTTCATTTGCAGTGGCTGCAGGCTCTGATATGCCCATTCTCTCTCCCTCTCTCTCTCTCTCTGTCTCTCTCTCTCTGTCTCTCTCTCTCTCTCTTTTCATTTTTCAAGGGTCTCACTCTGGCTCAGGCTGACCTGGAATTTACTATGTAGTCTCAGGGTGGCCTCGAACTCACGGTGATCCTTCTACCTCTGCCTCCCTAGTGCTGGGATTAAAGGTGTGTGCCACCATGTCCGGCTCATCTCTCTTTATCTTAAATAAATAAATAAAATATCTAAAAAGATAAACCATTGAAGAGTAAATCTGAATTAAGAGGATCTTCATGAAATGATTTTTTTTTTTTTTTTTTTTTTTTGGTTTTTCACGGTAAGGTCTCACTCTAGCTCAGGCTGACCTGGAATTAACTCTGTATTCTCAGGGTGGCCTCAAACTCACAGCAATCCTCCTACCTCTGCCTCCCAAGTGCTGGGATTAAAGGTGTATGCCACCACGCCCAGCTCTGAAATGATCTTTTTGAGAGTATTTTTTGCTTCTCCCAGATATGTCCACTGTAAGGTCCCATGAGCAATGGCACCTTAGTAACAATAAGCATATACTGTCCCCGATCTTGATATCATGCTTCATTGACAAGAAAAATGGTTTTACTCATAGGAGGTATGTGTTGAGCTATTTAGGAATGAAATGGCACTTGCCAATGATCGCTTTTAAAGTGGTTCAGCTGTGTGTGTGGATGTGGATGAGCAGGTGAGTGCAAGGAGCTGGTTAGTACATGCCATGTACCTGGCATGATGTGAGCTGAGAACTGGACTTGAGCTACCCACACTCTGTTGTAGACATGGCCTCTCTTCTAAGGTATAATGTAGGAAAACACTTATGAAGAGATCTAATGATGAAATTAACTGCATGTACTTGATACTCAGAAATCCTAAAGGTAAACAATTTTGGTCACTCTCTAACTTTCTGCTTCAAGCTTTTTTATAGAATATATGGCACTTCAACCTTACTATCAAATGCACTTATTGGAATACCATTTTCCTCTCTCTCTCTCTCTCTCTCTCTCTCTCACACACACACACACACACACACACACACACACACACACACACTGTCTCTCTGGCTGTGTTAGGTGCAGAGCATGCATGGGAACCTAGAAAGAGCAGGGGACACCAGGGCTATGCCACTGACTTGCTAGGTAGGTTTGGACAAGTCATATCACCTTTTGGGATCTTCATGTTTAAACTGCCAGATGAAGGTATGAGACTTGCTTTTCGGCTACTATAAACAATGGTTTGGAACATTCTCCAAGTAGGGCAATATTTCTGCCAACAGGAACAGTGAGAGAGACCAATTAGTTTCCAACCTCAGTAAAAGGTGGCATCAAGCATAATCCAGGTAACTTTTTGGTATCGATCCCACATCAAAATCTTTAAACATTAAAATGGATAAGGGCAGCTCTCACTTTGTTGTAATAATATTTCCGTGTATAATTTTGTTTACAATCATCTATAATTTCAATAACTAAATTATTTCAATTACTATTAAAATATGCTTTCAGTCATATGTTTGTGTGCATATGTGTGGTGTGCATGTGTATATTTGCATATTCATGTGTATGGGCATACATGTGTGTTCAAGTGTGTGTGCA
Source organism: Jaculus jaculus (assembly GCF_020740685.1). Classification (NCBI taxonomy): domain Eukaryota; kingdom Metazoa; phylum Chordata; class Mammalia; order Rodentia; family Dipodidae; genus Jaculus; species Jaculus jaculus. Next base: position 2,162,360 of record NC_059118.1, read on the forward strand.
CGTAGGTATGTGTGCATGTCCAAGCCAGAAGTTAACATGAAGAGACTTCCTCAGTTGCTCTCCACCTTAGTCTTTGAGACAGGGTCTCTCACTGAACCTAGGGCTCACTGATCTGGCTGGACTAGCTAGCCAATGAGCTCCAGGGATTCTTCTGCCTCCAACTCCCCTGTGCTAGGCTTACAGCTGTGTGCCGCCGTGCCCAGCATTTTGCACGGGTGCTTAGGATTTGAACTTAGACCCTCATACTTGCAGGGTGAACACTTTACCCATTGAGCAATCTACCCATACCCATCAATAATATCTTATAGACAAATGTTTTTAAACCTAGAAGGGCAAAGATGGATCCTGAGTGTTTCTAGCCAACCCCCCTTCCCTTTTGCTGTGACTCACGACAATCCCATGACCATGCTGGAGATGGCTGAGGATTTGTATGGTTCCTTAGATCTAACTAGCTTCCTATGCTCCCAAATAGCATACCAAGGAAATGCCATCAAAACACAGCAAATCCCCTGTTTACTTGCATGACTGGGGAATCAGACAGTCAGCCGTGACCATCTATCAAAAATGCTAGAATTCAAAATACACCAAGCATGAAATCCTATTGAAAACCATTTCATTCTATTTATTATTCATTAGGGTCCTAGAGTCCAACAGGCCTTCAAGGTCATTCTTTTGGACACTAATTATCATGGTAAGGTAGCAATGGAAAAATGTTATCTTGAGAGGATTCTGCTAGTAAAAAATTTCTACTGTCTTATTCGGGTGGGTGTGACTCTAATCCTTTTGGCACACAATGGGAAAATGGGAACTTAACCTTCCAAAATCTTTTTGGTATGTGGGATATATTCCAGCCTGTAAAAATTCCTGTGCAGGGGCCTGGAAAGAAAGGTGCCTGCAGAGCTGAAGAAATGGCTTAGCGGTTTGCCTGTGAAGCCTAAGGACCCTGGTTTGATTCCCCAGGACCCACATAAGCCAGATGCACACAGGGGTGCATGCGTCCGGAGTTTGCAGTGGCTAGAGGCCCTGGCTCGCCCATTCTCTCTTTCTCTCTATCTGCCTTTTCCTCTCTCTCTCTCTCAAACAAATAAATAAAATATTTTTTTTAAAAAAGGTGCCTGCTGAATTAGGTGGGCACTTAGGAGGTCAGCCAAGCTGGAGCCAGGCTGAGGTGCAATCCCCATCACAGATGACAATTTGCTCCCTCGTCAGCATTAACCAGGTCATACATTTCTTGCATGTGTGTTTGGTATGTATGTATGTATATGCATGAAGGCATATATGTGTGTGCATGTGCACATGTGTGAGTGTACATGTCGAGGCCAGAGGTCAATATTGGGTGCCTTCCTCAGTCACTTTCCAACTTATTTGTTTGAGACAGAGTGCTTCACTGAACCTAGAGCTTGTTGATTCTTCTAGACTTCCTAGCCAGTAAACCCTAGGAATTCATCTTCTCCACCTTCCCAGTGCTGGGTTATAGTCATTATCAGGCTCAGATATTTTACCTGGGTGCCGAGGATGACACTCAGGTCCTCGTGCTTGTGTAGCAAGTGCTACTCCAATATCAGCCACGATCTTCCCCTCGAAGTACACCCCCAGAAGGGAAAGGTTCCGTCAAGTTTAAACCGGCTCATGTTCAGCCATCATTTCTTCAAGCACAGTTTTGAACTGACTGTCCAGAAACACAGGACTGGCCCCTATCACATCGTTTGACTTTGCTGCTGGGCCTCTGTCCTAGCAAATACTCTACAAGCCCATATTTCAGGTCAAGGCTTGCTTAGATCACACACTCCCATGGGTTCAGCTGGTGGTTCTGATAATCGCTGTTCTAGGAACACCTGGTGAGGGGCTGCCACCACCCCACGCCTCACATCTCACTAGGCACTGACCACACGTGTCAGACTGTACTTTCTGAAAAAGCAGGATTTCTACATTTTCATCACAAGCCAATTCCTCCACTTCTTGGGGATACATGTTAGGATCTCTGTCTGAAACATGGACAGCAGGAATGCTGTAAGCAGAGGAAGGGTGTGACCCAGGAGTCTGTAGGGGCTCAGTCATCCGAATAGAGCACATTTACAGTGCTCAAGACCAGGAAGCCTAACTGCCCCTCCCTCCACCGTGAGCTGGACTTCACAGTGTGCTTCTGTGAAATATAGCCAAGGAGAAATGAAGGGCTGTGACCTTGGAGATTAGGTGATCCAAACATTGTCCTCTGTCTCTCTCTCTCTCTGCACGAAGCCAGCTGCTATGTCATGGAGACAGATACCACTCTGGAGAGATCAGCTTGTGTGTATCCGAGAACCTCCTGCCAAGTCACATGGGCCAGACACACCGGAGTCAGACCCCCCAGCCTGTAGCTGAGGCGAAGTCAGACAGCTCCGCCACCCCCAAGTAGGCGAGATTCTGAGGCGTCAGGCTAAGCCGCTCACATCCCCGACTCTCGGAAACTGTGAGTAAGACTTGGTTGTCAGCTTCTATCCGGGGAGGAAATCCACAGCAACAGTGTTGCTCCAAGGCACCTAATGGCGCCGTTGTGTCCTCACACAGCACTGTGAATCCAAGGTCTCTCCACACCAAGGAGAAACAACTCCATCCCAGTGCATGCTGGAAACCAGGCTCTGGACCACTCTTTTACACCATCCAGCTCTCTGGGTGCTAGTGGGTTAAGTATTTTGACCACTTAAATATACAATTTAATTTTATTTTTCATCAATAGTAAGAAAGAAAGAAAAGATTTCTCACAATACCACATTCATCTCCCATTGAGCAGATTGAATATCCAATAAGATATGTGTTAATTGTTTTGATTTTGACAGCTAGAAATCACATTAAAATGACATATGCAGGCGGGTGTGGTGGCGCTCGCCTTTAATCCCAGCACTGGGGAGATTGAGGTAGGAGGATCCCTGTGAGTTTGAGGCCAGCCTAAGACTCATTCCAGGTCAGTCTGGACTAGAGCAAGACCCTATGTCAAAATGACACATGCTTTCAAAGGAGTACTTATGATACCAATATTACCGTTTGTATTATTTTTATTAACATTGTGTTAAAATATCTCAAGTGGGTTTCTCTCCTCAACTTTTTGTAAATTATGATCAAAGACTATATTGTATGTCTTCCTCAATGACTCCTCACCTCAGTTTCTTTTTTTTTTTTAAGTGGGGTCTCACTTTAGCCCAGGGTGACCTGGAATTCATCCTGTAGTCTCAGGGTGGCCTTGAACTCACGGTGATCCTGTTAACCTCCACCTCCTGAGTGCTGGGATTAAAAGTGTGCACCACCATGCCTGGTCCTCCACCTGGTTTCTTCTTTTTTCTTTTTTCCTTTTTTAGACGAGTTTCTCACTGAGCCAGGAGCTCAGTGATTTGACTAGACTAGCTAGCCAGCAGGCCCAGGGATCCTCCCCAACTCTGAGATTACAGGCTTGTGCTACCACCTCCAGCGTCTTTACATGAGTGCTGAGGATCTGAAGTCAGGCTTTTTGTGTTTGCCCTGCAAGCACTTTGCCCACTGAGCCATCTTGCCAGCCCCAAAGTACATTGTTTCAACTGTTACACCACTGTTTGTTAACAAGCCATGGATGCAAAGGTACTTTCCACATCTCTCAATCTACAACTACACCTTTGCCCTCAGATATGGCATTTTAAGTTGAACTGAGGGCCACTTGTGAATATGAAACTATGAACCTTTTGTCTCTATGGTGATCCTGGTGACAGACGGTGAAAGAGGCTCCTCTCTGATGTCCTCCCAGGACTGTGCAACAGCCAGCACCTACACAGATTGCTTTGGGGACCTCTACTAGGGAATAGCCCTGCTACCACAGAAACAGCTCACCGTCCTCAGGTGCCCCCTCACAGACCTGCAGGAGACTGAGGTGACCTCTGCTGGAGGTCCCCAATGGGGCTCTGTGTGACAGCCTTTGCTCTCTATCTGTGTGTCTTGAGATATCCTTCCAAATAAACTACATTCTCAGCATCCTCATCCCAGAGTCTGCCTCTAGAAAACTCACACCAAAACGACCCCATTTTTTTGCTCATTTGCTTAAGAATTTACCATACATGGGCTGGAGAGATGGCTTAGCAGTTAAGCGCTTGCCTGTGAAGCCTAAGGACCCCGGTTCAAGGCTCGATTCTCCAGGACCCACGTTAGCCAGATGCACAAGGGGGCGCACGCGTCTGGAGTTCGTTTGCAGTGGCTGGAAGCCCTGGCGCGCCCATTCTCATTCTCTCTCTCTCTCTGCCTCCTTCTGTCTGTCATTCTCAAATAAATAAATTAAAAAAAAAAAAAAGAATTTACCATACAAAAGTATCAGCTTAAAAAAAAAGTATCAGCTTCTCCTAGACAGGATAACTCAAAAAAGAAGGTATCAGAGGGCTGGAGAGATGGCTTAGCTGTTAAGGCACATGCCTGTGAAGCCTGAACCCGGGTTTGATTCTCCAGGTCCCACAAAAGCCAGATGCACAAGGTGACACATGTGTCTGGAGTTTGTTTGCAGTGGCTGGAGGCCCTGGCATGCCCATTCTCTCTCACACACTCTATCTCACCCTCTCCCTGTCTCTAATAAATAAATAAACAAAAGAAAAATTAAATCTTTAAAAAAAAATAAAATCTTGGGCTGGAGAGATGGCTTAATGGTTAAGTGCTTGCCTGTGAAGCCTAAGGACCCTGGTTTGAGGCTTGATTCCCCAGGACCCACATAAGCCAGATGCACAAGGTGGTGCATGCATCTGGAGTTCATTTGCAGTGGCTAGAGGCCCTGGCACACCCATTCTTTATCTATCTGCCTCTTACTCTGTCTGTTGCTCTCAAATAAATAAAATAAAAATTAAAAATTTTCAAAATAACATCTTTAAAAAAAGAAGGTATAAGACTTTACAACATTATAAAGCCAAAACCATAATGCCACATCAAATGCATTTAAAACATCATCATTGGGCTGGAGAGATGGCTTAGCTGTTAAGCACTTGCCTGTGAAGCCTAAGGACCCCGGTTCGAGGCTCAATTCCCCAGGACCCACGTTAGCCAGATGCACAAAGGGGTGCACGCATCTGGAGTTTGTTTGCAGTGGCTGGAGGCCCTGGCGTGCCCATTCTCTCTGTATCTCTCTCTCTCTATGTGCCTCTTTCACACACACACACACGCTCTCTCTCTCTCTCTCTGTCACTCTCAAATAAATAAATAAAAATGAACAAAAATATTTTTTAAACATCATCATTGTCTATTTTGTTGTGAATTAAAGGACTATGTAGTGAATAAAAAAAAAATCACAATTTGGGGGTCAGAATATAGCCCCATGGTAGAGTGATTTCCTCTAGCATGTAGAAGGTCCTGAGTTAAATCCACACCGCCCCTCCATACCAGAGTGGTGCACACCTGTCACTCCAACACTCTGAAGGCTTAGGTAGGGGTATTGTGAATTCAAGGCCAGCCTGAGTTATGGAGGAAGACTTTGTCTCAAGAAAATACCACACAATTTAATCTGACTCCTGTTTGCTTGAAAATACTTAAAATAGCAAAACAAAGTTCATGTTAGAAGAAATCAGATCTGTTTCTCTCTCTCTCATAGGCATTTTTGCATATGTCTAGGACACATCAAAGAAGGCTTGGAGTGGTGGTCAGGGCCTTAAGAATGTGTACATTTTACATGAGTGGTGGACAATTGAAGCCCAGTTTCAAGGGTTCAGGGGCTCGGACTCCACGTGAAAGAAGGAGATGCGTGAGACAGGTGCTGTAAATGAGGCATGTGTAGGTAGTTACACTTGCCTCCATACCCTGTTGCTCCTGCCTGCATCACCTCCCTTCCACCCAGCCCCATAGGCTGACCCACATGTCCTGCTCCCATCTCTCTTGGCACTGAATGCTACGTGCTCCTGACATTCCCAGAATCTACTCAGCGCCCATGCTTTCCTTCTGTTGCTCTTCCAGTGTCCTTTATAACAATGAACTGCTTTCCATGGTGGCAGGTATACAAGGTTGTTGGTAGCAGTCACAAGCATCTCAGACATGGCTGCTTTCCTGACGGGATTATAGTCTTATCTGGAGTTGATACCAGGAGTAGCAGTGTGTGAAACCGTCAAACCAGTGAGGCTGCATTGATGAGCTCACCGCTTCTGAGACTGTTCATAACCTGCACATACTTTTCTCAAATAGCCCCACCCCTGTGTCACAAAGGCCAACTCCCTCCTGTTCAGCTCAGGGGCAGTTCCACTGGCACTAAGTTGTATGCAGGATTCATATTCACACCAAGTGTTGGCGGGCAAAGGTGCCTTCCAGTGCAGGCATGTTACATGGGCTACATGGTGCAGTGCCTGAGCCATCTGCCTATGGTCTTTCTCTCTGTAGGTGTGGCTGGTTTTGAGAACCATCTCTTTTCATGCTTTTCTTGGTTATATCTGGATAACTTTTAGTATATCTGTCTTTCCCTAGGCACACACTTTGAGCAGAGGGATTTCCCATTTGCTCAGTTTTGCTTTTCATTTTGAGTGTATGTTAGCTTGGGACTGCCCTCCTTCTCAAGAGCCCTCTTCCCAGTGTCCCTCTAGCCCCTTCCCCCACCCAGCATCTTCCTCCTCCCAGCATCCTCCCACCCAGTGTCCTCCTCCCACAGGAGATGGGCAGGCGCCGCTCCCTGTGGAGTCCTTTTGTCTTCTTTTTGCCTGGTGGTATTTCTCTTTACATGTGTCTTGATTACTTTTCTCTTCCTCCCCCTCCTCTTCTTCATGTGCCTTTTCCATCTTTAAAAGTGTATTGAGGGGCTCAGTGATTAAGGCACTGCCTGCAAAGCCTAACAACTTGGGGTTGATTCCCCAGTATCTATGTAAAGCCAGATGCACAAAGTTGTGCACGCATCTGGAATTCGTTTGCAGACACTAGAGGTCATAGCATGCCCATTCTCTCTCTCTCTCTCTCTCTCTCTCTCTCTCTCTCTCTCTCTCTCTCCCCTCCCTCCCTCTTTCTCTTTCTCTCCTTCCCTCCCTGCTTACAAATGAATAAATAAAATTAAAAAATGTATTGCAGCTCTCCATTTTCCTTCTTTCTTCTCTCATGGTATAATGATATAATTTCTATATTGTTTATGGTATAATTCTGTGTGTTCAATTTGTAACATGATGACCAGACACAGATTCTGGGGTGAGAAGAAGCCTTCTCCTTTCATGTGTCACCCACATCTCCTCCCTTCACCAGTCCAGCTCAGATGCCATATCTTCTGTCAGTCCTTCCAGGAGATGCTCCATCTCCAAGTAATCCATCCCTCTTCTGATCACCTCTGCAAGTAGTGTAGTTTCCCAGCTCTGATGTGTGTGTGTTTACTAATATATATATAATTTGAAATAGCTGATGCTCCCTTGGAAAGAAAATGAGTGGCCAGGGAACAGGAGAAACCTTTTAACTACTTACTCTCACAGGCTTTTATCTAAGTGCCCCTAATACCCATCTTGGCCTTTAAAGATATTTTATTTATTTATTTAAGAGAGATAGAGATGAGAGAGAGAGAGAGATTGAGAGAGAGAAACAGAGAATAGGCATGCCAGGGCCTCTACATTGCAACCCTAGACTCATGTGTCACCATGTGCATCTGGCTTACATGGGTACTGGGGAATCGAACCTGAGTCCTTAGATTTCACAGGCAAGCATCTTGACTGCTAAGCTATTTCTCCAACCCTTAGCCTTTATATATACTTGAGAGAGACAGGGAGAGAGAGGGAGAATGAATGAGTGCACCAGGCACTAGGACCTCCTGCCACTGCAAACAAATTCCAGATATATGTGCAACCTTGGGCATTTGGTTTTTACATAGGTACATAGGGAATTGAATCGGGGCTGGCATGCTTTGCAAGCAAGCAAGCACCTTTAACTGCTGAATCATCGAATCATCTCCCCAGCCCTTTTCTTGACCTTTTAAACCAGAAGACCAACTGTCACCTTCTCTCAGTGGATGTAACTAATGGTCAGCCTTGCACAGGCTGTGGAATAGCTCTCTGCTGGGAAAACCTAGGAGAGTGCTGGTGGCAAGGCTGCTTGCCTGTGGGGACGTAATTCCAAATGGGTTCTGGGTGTGTCTGCACATCATCTGGGAAAAGATGCCAAAATCCTTTCCTCCTCAGCACCTTCTGCAGGGTGTGTGTGGACAGCACTGAGGAGGGAGAGCTGTGGCTTCCCCAGCAAGCAGAAGGCAGACTTGTTTACCGGCAGGTGATAACGAGCAGAGCTCCCTCTGGTTGGGCAGCTTTGCTGACATCTCAGGAACAAAAAGGGTCAAGAGACTCGGTTTCCCAAGTGTGAGAATCCACTCAGACCATTTGACATTGCTTTATGGACCTGGGAACAACAGCAACCAACCCAGTCAAAAACCCATGCTGAGGGCTACCAACAAAAACTGACATTGTATCCTTTGTCTCTGACCCAGGAGGTTCACAGGTGTCTCCTGGCAGCATTTGTGAAGCTGGGGCTGGGAAACTGTTAGCTCAGAAACGGGGAAATTTTCAAACCCTTTGTAGTTCTTGGCACTAGGGGGTTCGGATTTTGAGAGTTAAGACACTCACCTTCATTAAAGTCTAGTATTCAGAATGGATGTTTCTCATCATTGGATGAGCAGTTTCATGGGGGAATTCTATGACTACAATGGCTTTATTCCAGGGATGCATTAGACACACAGAAGACACAGACAAGACCCATGAACCATTTAGCCTGCTCCTTGCCTTAGCAAAGAAATTGCAATATCAACTATGAGCTAAATTGTGCTCTTGGCTATTTGTCAGATGTCCAGTGGTCATTGGTATATGCATGTTACAGGTTTTCAGTAAGAACATGGTAGAAATTAAACAGCACCTTACCCCAGCAAACAGGGGTCTATATTCCACACGACAGTTTGCATTTTGCCTTTCCAGGGGGGTGGGGAGACAGGCCTTTTAACATTTGAAAATAAGTATCTGCTGTACTTTCCTAGACATTACCATGGAAAAATTAAAGCATTTGTTTATTTATTTATTTATTTAGTTAGTTATTGAGAGAGAAAGAAGAGAGAATAGGTTCTTCAGGGCCTCCAGCCACTGCAAACAAACTCCAGATGCAGGTGCCACCATATGAGTGTGGCTTACAAGGGTTCTGGGGAATCAAACCTGGGACCTTAGACTTCACAGGCAAGCACCTTAACTGCTAAGCCATTTCTCCAGGCCCCTAGAAGCATCTTAACGAATACTTAAAGGTCATTTTATTTCTATTTGAGATGTTGAGGCATTTGAGATATGATGAAATATATGTGACTGTAATGGATTTGACTTAAAGGTTACTGTCAGATGTATTTTAAATGCAAATTTTTAAAGAAAAATGACTGTGTGTGTATGGCATGTGTACTATGTGTATGTTAGGGTTTGCACACGTGTATGTAGATGTGCATGCCCTGTGCACACGTGTGGGAGCAGAAGAGGATGTCAGGCGTCCTCCTCTATTGCTCTTCTGCCTTATTTTCTCCAGATAGAGTCTCTTCTCTGAACCTGGAGCGCTGTTTTCAGTTCGACTGGCTGACCAGTGAGCCTCAAGCAAAGATCCTCCTATCTCTGCTCCCCTCACAGTTACAGGCGTGGATGGGTACATGGGTGTTGGGAATGAAACTGGGGTTCTAATGCCTTCACAGCAAGTGCTCTCACCCCTTGAGCCATCTCCCCAGCTCTTAAATGTAAGTCTATAATCAGAATATTAACTTCACCATCATTGCTATTTACATGGGGTTTTCATCAAGCACCTTCTAGAAGCTAAATTTTCACTTGTTTAAACCATTTTCACAGATGCCTTCTCAAGACTTTCCAAATGTGGAAAAATCTAGTGGTGAATTCCTCCATCAAGTGTGAGTCATAGTGGGCAGAGTTCAGGACAGCAGACAAATCTACTGCAGAAACTGTATAATTGCTTGGAGACACAGGACGACCTTTGGGACAGCAGATCATGACCAGCACTTCAATGGCAGGAATCAGCATATAGGAATTTGATCATGAAAATAATCTCTTCCCACAGGTATAGGTGGATCTTAGGGAACCCACATGGGATGGGGCAGCACCCTGGAGCTTGCAATGACGGGAAGTCATTAGCATGCTAGGTCTAGAGCCAAGGACAGGGAGCAGTTACTCAACTGTATGGGAAGTCTGCCTGACCACAGCTGTGGCCTTCCACAGGCAATGCAGCCAACTGGCCAACTTGCTGTGACTCAGCACACAGAGAGCCAAGGGGCAGGGACACTCACCTTCCTCTAGGCTCCTGCCATTGCTCCCAGGGGCTGGAGGATGAGGAAGCCCCTGACACAGCCCAAGGAGGTCAGACCCTGGGACCACAGAGGTTCTTTCCTGAGAAGGAAAGAGAAAGATGGTGGGTGTGGACAAACGACAATAACCAGCACGGCTAGTTTAAGTCATTCATAAGCATTGAATTCTGTATCGTCTGGAGCAGTTTGAGTTTTGTAGCTTCTTTCCTTAACTGGAAATAAGGCAAGCTGAAAGTGCCACATAAAATCATGGGATCTCCATGCTGAAGGGGACTTGAGGTTATTTATTGAGTCCTTCTTAAACAAGGAGAATATTTTTAACTCTTAGAAAATTGCATTACTATGTTTATGTTAAGTCTAAAAAGTAAGCAGAACTTGGGCTGGAGAGATGGCTTAGCGGTTAAGCGCTTGCCTGTGAAGCCTAAGGACCCTGGTTCGAGGCTCGGTTCCCCAGGTCCCACGTTAGCCAGATGCACAAGGGGGCACATGCGTCTGGAGTTCTTTTGCAGAGGCTGGAAGCCCTGGCGCACCCATTCTCTCTCTCTCCCTCTATCTGTCTTTCTCTCTGTGTCTGTCGCTCTCAAATAAATAAATAAATAATTAAAAAAATATTTTAAAAGTAAGCAGAACTCCTTCCTCAGATTTTGCTAATAGTAGAGCCCCAGTTTTTATAAAAATCAATTGACAATTCTGCCTTGAGAAGGGTAGATAGCACAAGCTTTTTGCTTGGAAACCATCTAGAAGAATCAGGGCATCAAGCAACAGAAAAGCAAAGTCCACTTTTGACAAGACAAGAAGACATCTGAAACTCAAGCCACACAGAGCACACGGGAGTGGTACCCACTGGCAAGCTCACAGCAGTGCAGAGACCCTCAGATCTCAGACAAGGCTGGTGGTTACAAGTTAAAGGGCTCAGAGGAGAGGGCACACAAACTAAATCCTAGCCAGAGATCAGGGTACAGACTGAGGGTGAAAGCCACATGTTTGCAGGAAGCACGGAGAGAAGCCTGCATTGTGGGAAGCACTTCAGCAGCCTGGAGTATGGCCTGGGATGGTACAGGCTAAAACAGTTCACCACTTCAGTCCTCATTGTACAGGATAAAGGAGTTCACCACCTTAGCCTTAATGGTACAGGGTAAAAGAGCTTACCATCACAGTCCTGATCAGTAAGGCAAAGTCCCTACCACCTCTTGTAAATAGGTCTATTAGAGAAGGTAAGGCCACAGGAGACCAAACATGAGCTAGGAGCACTTCAAAAAGCAGTCAAAGAAAAAAGAAAAGAAAGTATCAAAGGAGGAACTGGAAGCAGTCTGTGAAGGACAAGTCCAAGAGGAGCACATCTGAATAAAAGGAGTTCAAGAAAAAAACCGAGTAAAATATGAAGAAATCATAAAAGAAAAATTGCAAGATGAAGGCTAGGCTTTCGTGGAGAGAGTCTACAGTGTGGCTATCATTATGGATGAAAATGGCATATTGCTAGAAAGTTACAGAACTTTGAAGATCAAGAAGGTACAATAGGGCTGGAGGGATTGCTTAGTGGTTAAGGCATTTGCCTGCAAAGCCAAAGGACCAAGGTTCGATTCCCCAGGACCCACATTAACCAGATGCACAAGGAGCTGCATGTGTCTAGAGTTCATTTGCAGTGGCTGGAGGCCCTGGCATGCCCATTGTCTGTCTCTCTCATTCTCTCCCTCTTTCTTTGTCAAATAAATAAATATTTAAAATATTATTTTAAAATTATGTAAAAAAGAAGACACAACAGACTGGCAGAAAAAGAGGAAGAGGAAGAGGAAGAGAGAGAGGGAGGACAAGAGGGGTTATGGATGGATGGCCAAAGCAATCTCAGAGTGTTATGGGATGGCTGAGCAGTAAGTATGAAGTAAGAGCTTAGGAAGACAGAAAACACTGGTATAACCAAGAAACACAAGTGAAAACAAAGGAGCAACAAACACCCAGAGTAAAGCCAAAGGGTATAACAAGATGATAAACGTTTTGACCTATCAAAGGGAGAAGACTCTGCTATTTTGGAAGAGTTTCTATCCTTGGTAGGAAGTTGGACATGAGATGACAGTTCATGGAAAATGGAACACAAATGTCTAAGAAGATGCTCTCAGCTTCACTTGTACTAAGAAAAATTAAGTCTGTGGCCATACCACACTGAATGTGTCCCCCCATCTCTGATCTTAGGAACTAAGCAAGGTCAGGCCTCATTAGTACTTGGATGGGAGAAATGCAAATTAAAACATTCTTTAATTAATCAGATTAATGAGCTCCATTTTTGACCAAAACAGAGAAATCTACCACAGTCTAGGTCTCACCATATCACTAAAATATAAAAGTAAAACATAAAAGCAACTGTAGAGGATTCTGACAAGTAAGCGATAGCAGGTGGATTGGGTAGGAAACTCAGACCTTGGAAACAGACCAGTGTGGGTGGTGAGAGTCCTCTTCCCCTCTCCCCCTCTTGTCATTACCCCTGGCTTTGCTGTGAGGGCAAACTGAAATGGGAACTGACAACCTGACACTATAAGAAAACAAAATAAACTGACAGAAACCTAACCATCTAGCCACATGACAAGGAAAAAAAATGACTTGAAGCTTGTAGAAAGTGGGATAAATTCCTAATTGTTTTTCTTTTCCTCCTCTTTGCTGAGGCCAGACCTGGTCATGAAGTGGTCCTGTTGTTGGCAATGATGAACACGTAAGAGGGTGCTGGAAAACCTGCTCTTCCGGGGGGGGGGGGCATTGACAGCCAGACAGCATGGAGGAAAGAGGTGAAAGGAATTCCTAATTCTAGGTGGTGGTTATGTATCAGAGGATGACTCCATACAAGGGTTTAGTCCATTAATTCAGCCTTGCCTTCTGGGTGGACTACAAGGCCTGTGCTGCTATTACAGCTCAACAGAAAGCTTTACTTTGTTAATTGTGGAAATGAATAAGATTGTCCAGGGCTTAAGGGATGGCTTAGGAATTAAGGCACTTGCCAAAGGACACAGGGGTTCAATTCCCCAGGATCCACGTAAGCCAGATGCACAAGATGGTACGTGCTTCTGGAGTTCATTTGCAGTGGGTGAAGGCCCTGGTGTGCCCAATCTCTCACTCTCTCTGCCTCTCTCTCAACTAAATAAAATTAAAAAATTAATTAAAACAAATAAGATCGTCCAAGTGAGGGTTGGCGGGGTGGGTGCTGCATGCATGAAGCCCTATTTCTCGTAATATTGTCCAAGTGAACAGGCCAGGCCAGTGGTGGGGAAGTGGAGGTTGGCAGCCAAGGCTTAGGAGGCACCCGGGACCCAGGAAACTGGGGAGGTGAAGGAAGGTAGGCCCGAAGCCCTACAGCTCTCTGCAAGGATGTGAGGTTCTAAACCTAAATCGGATCTATTTTTATGGTCTTTTTTAATCACTTGAAGGCCAGTTACAATTAAACAGAGACTTGTCCTTATATCTGAAAGCGACCAGAAAATTGGATTCTGGTCCTCAAGAGACGAGCCAAAGGGAGACGTTAAGGAGCCCATTGTTCTCTCTAGTAGTGACTTTCTGGGTGCGAGAGCCATCTAGATACGCGGGACTCCACCCTCGGGGTCGTCCAGTAGGGATCGCCGCCTGCCGCGGGGGAGCCGCAGCCTCCAGAGGCCCCGCCCACACGGCCCTAGTGACAGCTAATGAGGCCCCGCCCCATCCGCTGCGGTCCCGCCTCCGCCTATGTGCTGCAGGCGAGGCCCCGCCCACAGAGGGGATAGCCAGCCAGGCCCCGCCCCTACGTCCAGGATCAGGCCCCGCCCCCTCCGCTACGGCCCCACCCCCACCTGCGCGCTCCCGCCCCTCGGGCCCTCCCCGAGCGCCACGCCCTGCGCCCCGCATCCCTGTCCGCCCGCCGGCTGCCTCGGGTCTCCGCGCTCCGGCCCACCTCCGAGGACGTGGAGCGCCGCGCCGGCCGGTGAGTGGGGGAGGGCACTCGGAGCCCGAGCGGCCCTGTCTTCCCGGGCCCGGAAGGCGCGGTCGTGAGCTCCGGGGACCGCCGCAGGCCGCGCGCGGAGGAGACGGGCCCAGGGCTTGGAGGACGGTCCGGCCCGGCGGATCTGCGGTCCAGGCCTGCTTGGGTCAAGGTCTGTGATCGGGGAGCTGCGCCCTCTAAACGCCAACTGTCGCAGGGACTCCGGAGCCTTATGGTGCAGAGGGCTCAGCCCTCCTGCAGGCCGCCTGTCCTCGTCCTTTCTCAGGGATTTAAAAAAGCATCGAAGTTGAGCCACACTGCAGACACCGACATATCATAGTCCCTTCACAACCCTACCAAGTTTACATCTAGTCCTGTGGGGCTTCGTAAGAAAATTAAATCCATGAGATGTCCACTTTCTGTTTTAAGTCACACGAGTCTTAGAGGACGAGATGTTTCTAAGGGCTCCTTCTGAAGTTTTAAATTCAGTCACTGCATCATCTATTTGAGCTGGAGGCATTGTGAGAAATCTGCCTTGGGCTTGCCTAGGCTTATCATAGTATGCGCTTGCACATCCTGAGGCCATGACCCCACACATGTGTACCATCCTCTGCGACCCCCATAATTGAGCACACCTCCTTATGCGGTGCTATGGTCATAGAAGTAAACAATTGTCTCTCACCAGCTGTTGCCTTAAGAATGATAGAGTTGCAGATGAATGAAATATATAAGAGATCCAAAATATGAAACAGGACAGATGAGAAACTGGAGTGTGTGTCTGTGTGTGTGTAAATAAATCCAAACAATGAGTAAGATACATAAAACCTAGAAAACTTGGAAGGTATAAGGCTAAAAATTTAAATACCCTGTGATTTTATCACTTCTATTAATATTTTGATGCCTTTTAAGTTTTGTAATTTCCTGTGCATATAAGTAGACTTACTGCATAATGGGTATTATTACAATATTTCCACTTCCTTTCTCACTCAGCATTTTCCTTGATCACTGAAAATTCCTCCTGAGTAACTTGCTAGATGGTTGTACAGTTGGTCACCACATCGGTTCATGTTGGTGGTGCACCTTAGTTTCAGCTCTGTGCTTAGCGTTGTTCCTGAAGAGTTAGCATTGCTAAGGCCGATGCGTTTGTCATGGGTTAAATGTCATCTGTACTGTCTTAAGTTTCTTCCTCATCATTGGGATTCTAAATTGTCTGTAATTTATTGCTTTTATATGTGGTAAGGGGGCTCAGAATATTGAGTGGCACATGAACCAGAGCCATTCCTTCTAGCGCAGTTCCAAAGAGGAAAATGGGGGCTGGAGAGATGGCTAATGGTTCAGGCACTTGCCTGTGAAGCCAAAGGACCCACGTCCAAGACCCCAGAACACACGTAAGCCAGATGCACATGATGGCACATCTGAAGTTTGTTCGCAGTGCCTGGAGGCTCTGGCATGCCCATTCTCTCTTAAAACAGGAAACTTACCTGATTCTATTAGGTAACCTGCAGACCTTATTCGTATGTCACTAGTTGCCCTGTTTAGTCTGGGATCCTTCCCTGAATTTAGTTTTTAGATGTCGTTAGCCTTGTTTAATGTGGGCACCTTCCTAAGTAGCCAGGTGTGAAGAAAGCTGACACGCTTCATAAGTTCATCTGCTTATCTATAGAAAAGAATGCTATCCTTTGTAAGTATGCTGCTGCTTGAGTAAATTACACATCAATGGGTACCTTTTAATTAATTAGACTTACATATTATGTCTAAATCATCAATCCATGTGTTACAGAATATGAGCACTGGTCCAGTGATCTGTGCTTCTTAATGCTTTTGTTAGGATCAGAGTGACAGAGGAATCTCCCAGAAGCAGAGAGTTGAGGCCAACTTCTGTCTTAGGATATTTAGGAATAAAAAGCAGGGGCCTTGTTTAGTGTGACCAACTTGTTCAGTTTTAAAACCAAAACTCTATCTCTGAGGAGCTTGCTCAGTCTTGGGCAAGCTGTCAGCCTTGGAGCACATGTAGTCAGAAACTACAGTGTGTTTCAGATTTTCAGATCTTGAGAACAGACATGAGAGAAAGAAATATTCTGATTCCCCTCCCTGGGAACTCACGATGAGGCTCTGTGGAGTGGATGGCAGCATAGGTAGCCTTTGGTTCCTTGCACCATCCAGTCAGGCCTGGCTGGCGGTCCCTGACATCCCCGGTGAGACTCATCTCTGTCCTTCCTAGAGAGTCTGAGCATGAAGGTCCCATACCTGTTCCATAATGATGTGGGTGTTACCAGCTGCCTACCTACTCTGTGTGAGTGAGACCCTGCAGTGAGGGTTTGACTCCATTCTTGATTCTGCCCTCAAAGCAGCTATTCCAGGTGTCCGGGAGGGAGATCTCAAAGTGACATGCCTGTGTAGGTTTTGAAGGATGCCTCTAAGTCCCAACCTGCGTCTCTGGCTTCCTGTAGGTGTCTTGGCCCTTTCCCAGTCCTGGCCTGTCTGTCCCCCTTCCCACATGCTCAGCGCTGGTCTTTGTCTTCCCCTTACCCCGGTGTTTCCTATAATGTCTCACCATTGTCACCACTGACAGTAATTTTGTCACTTTGGTTCCCATTTTCGTTTAAGTCTGAAATGAGCTATGTGTGAAATGAAGACAGAGTGTACTCTTACTGTGTAGTCCGTGCTGGCCTTAGACTTGCCATCTTCTTGTCCCAGCCTCCAGGTACTGTGATTGCAAGTGCGTACCAGCATTCCATCAACAATTCCTTCTTAACCTTTGCGTCTGTGATGAGTCCATTGATTTTTCTTAACTTTTTAAATCATTTTATTTATTAGAGACAGGGGGATGGAGGAGAGAGAGAGTGGGCACACCAGGGCCTCTAGCCACTGCAAATAAATTCCAAATGGGCTGGAGAGATGGCTTAGCGGTTAAGCACTTGCCTATGAAGTCTAAGGACCCAGGCTGAAGCTGCAGGTTGTAGCAAGACCCGAGTCATTTCTGACAGTGAGACGGTCATGCTGATGTTAGCCTTATTAGCTTCTAAGTTCACAAGAAGGGGGAAAAGTCGTTTTTGAATGGCTTGTGGTAGATCGTGGTTCTATCTCCACCGTGTTGTGACTTTTGAGGGAATAACACCATAGACACCTTCCTGCGCTCCTGTGGTCTTGGCAGTCAGCCTCTGCGTGGAAGCCGGGAGGAGGGTGGTGAGCTGCCCAGTCCTCCATGTCACACACTTAGCAGAAGGCCTCTTGCTGTTGGCTAACCTTTATTCAGAGCAAAGCACTGCTTCGAGCTCCAGCTAGCTTTGCTTCAGAAGGTCAGCATGCCTCCAGTGTGGTAAGGCAATACTGCTTGTGTGATGTAGTTTAAAACATCTTGTTTCAATTTGGGGCTTCTTTATTGGTTGACAAATTTTATGATTATAAAAAGTACCAGTTACTGGGGTGTCTCAAATCCCCTCTTACCTCCTTGGATAAGAGCCCTGCATTTCTTTCTTCTCTCTCTTTTTTTTTTATTTATTTTTTTAATTTTTATTAACATTTTCCATGATTATAAAATATATCCCATGGTAATTCCCTCCCTCCCCACCCCCACACTTTCCCATTTGAAATTCCATTCTCTATCATATTACCTCCCCATTACAATCATTGTAATTACATATATACAATAACAACCTATTAAGTATCCTCCTCCCTTCCTTTCTCCACCCTTTATGTCTCCTTTTCAACTTACTGGCCTCTGCTACTAAGTATTTTCATTCTCACACAGAAGCCCAGTCATCTGTAGCTAGGATCCACATATGAGAGAGAACATGTGGCGCTTGGCTTTCTGGGCCTGGGTTACCTGACTTAGTATAATACTTTCCAGGTCCATCCATTTTTCTGCAAATTTCATAACTTCATTTTTCTTTACCGCTGAGTAGAACTCCATTGTATAAATGAACCACATCTTCATTATCCACTCATCTGTTGAGGGACATCTAGGCTGGTTCCATTTCCCAGCTATTATAAATTGAGCAGCAATAAACATGGTTGAGCATGTACTTCTAAGGAAATGAGATGAGTCCTTTGGATATATGCCTAGGAGTGCTATAGCTGGGTCATATGGTAGATCAATCTCTAGCTGTTTTAGGAACCTCCACACTTCTTTCTTCTCTTAAGTTTTGGGGCTTCCCTATTTCTGTGAATCCCACTCATGGGGACATGAGCTCTGTCTCCCTTTTATCTATAATGTAATAAAATCTATAAACTTCAAAAAAAAAAAGTGCTAGCTCCTTAAAATTTAAGTGAAAAAAGTAAAGATAAAAAATCACCATAAGGGGGCTGGAGAAATTGCTCAGACGTTAAAGGTACTTGCTTGTAAAGCTTGAAGGCTCTGGTTCAATTCCTCAGTACCCACATAAAGCCAGATGCCCAAAGTGGCGAATATGTCTGGAGTTTGCGGTGGCAGGAGTCCCTGGTGTGCCCATCTCTCTCTCTCTCTCTCTCTCTCTCTCTCTGTATGCTTGCAAGTAAATAATAAATAAGTATCTTTAAAATCACCATAAATCCTAATAGCTAGAAAAAGCAAAGTTTGAGAGACACATCTGACTAGTAATTGATGTGGTCTTATTCACAGACACACAGGTGGCCTAACACACCCACACGTATGCACGCAGAGCTGAAAGTGGGCTCTGTTGGGCAGCCTGGTAATTCCAGTTTCCCTCTTGGTCCTTGAAACAGACTGGAGAAGTTATTCAACCTCTTTTACCTGCCTTTTTTTTTTTTATGTGTGACAAAGTCTTGCTATGTACCCCAGGTTGTTTCTGAATATGCAATCCTGTTGCAGTGCTGGGATTGAGGTGTGAACTGGTCCCTTTCAACTTGTTCCCAATGGAAAATGCAAGTGTTTAAGTTTTTTTTTTTTTTTCCCCCCGTTGGTATGGAGTTGGTGTGAGGACTAAATGAGTTTATTTACATAAATATGTGTAGCTGGGTGTGGTAGTGCACACCTTTAATCCCAGCCCTCAGGAGGCAGAGGTAGGAGGATCACTATGAGTTCAAGGCCAGCCTGAGAATACATACTAAATCCCAGGTCTGCCTGGCCTAGAAGAGACCCTGCCTTGGAAAAACAAAATCACGTGTAGCCCCTTGTAGCTTGTAGTAATCCCTAGGCACTGCACTGAACTCTGGTATTCATATTTGGCCCAATGATCTTTTTCTTTTCTGTTTTTTTTGTTTGTTGGTTTGTTTGTTTTTTGAGGTACTGTCTCTCACTCTGGCCCAGGCTGACCTGGAATTCACTATGTAGTCCTAGGCTGGCCTCAAATTCATAGTGATCCTTCTACCTCAGCCTCCTGAGTGGCATTAAAGACATGCACCATCACGCCTGGCCCAATCATCTTTTGGAGATAGATTCCATTAATAAACAAAGCTATAGTGAACTATACATACTTAATTTTTCTTCTTAGGTGGATTCATAGAAATAATACTGTTGTGCTCAAGATTATAGATATTATTTTTAAAATATTTTTATTTATTTGCAAGGAGAGGGAGACAGAAGAGAGAAAGACAGAGAAAGAGAGAGAATGTGTGTGCCAAACGAACCAGATGCTTGTGCCACATTGTATACCTGGCTTTATGTGGGTATTAGGGAACTATATTAGGAACTAACAGGGTTGTTAGGCTTTGCAGGAAAGCATCTTAACTGCTGAGCCATCTCTCCAGCCCTATAGATATTATTTTAACAAGAATATCTAATACATTCATTTTATATTGATAGTTCCTTTTCTAGAAGAGTGATTTCAAAGTACAGTATTGAGCCAGGAATGGTAGTGCACACCTTTAATCCCTGCACTTGGGAGGCAGAGGTAGGAGGATTACCATGAGTTCAAGGTCAGCCTGGGCTAGAGCAAGACACTGCCTCAAAAGACAAAAACAAAAACAAAAACAAAAACAAAAACCCAATTATAGTATTGTTCTGCAATGTGTGAAAAAGCTTGACTTTTTGTACACCTGCCCAGACTGCAATCTTTTCATCTCTTAGCTTTGGCAAATTTGAAAGGAAAGAAATAGCTGTTACTTTCTTGTTCTTTTATAAGTGACTTTGAATATCATTTTAAATGTGTGTTGGTATATTTATTCTGTTGGGAGTTGTGCTTTCACGTTGTGTATTTTTGTTGTTGTTTCCTGAGAACTCTTTTTGTATTTCAGGGATAGTAACATTTGCTGTCGTATATTGCATGCATAATGAAAGGCAGATTCCAAGTATGTTCATTATGCTTTGCATAGTAAATGACAAATAGTATCTTAAATGAGAATAAGTCAGTGAGCAGATATTTATTATGGAAGTCTAGATATTGTTCATATTTATGTTTTGAATAGAAATTTGGTTTTTTGTTTGTTAGTTGTCCCAGCAAGTTTTTTCTCTGACCTATAATTAAGAATAAGGTAATAGCCAGGCGTGGTGGTGCACGCCTTTAATCCCAGCACTCGGGACGCAGAGGTAGGAGGATTGCCATGAATTCGAGGCCACGCTGAGACTCCGTAGTGAATTCCAGGTCAGCCTGGGCTAGAGTGAGGCCCTACCTCGAAAAATGAAACAAACAAACAAACAAACAAAAGAATAAGGTAGATATTTTATTGCTCACATCAGACGATGCAGAAATGTTTGATCTGTGAGCCCCATCTGTCCACATGTAGTCTGGTGAACCCTTCACTGCTCTCATAAACTAATCACTAACTCCCACTGGCTGAGAGTTCTTGTCTCTCCAGTTGGAAACCTTCTGGTTATCTGTCTGGTGCAGCTGTCCTTCCTAGACTGCCCATGCCCTTTGTGAGACTGGCCCTCCCAGTGGGTACTTGCTTCTCTGAACCTAGCCTGGCATGTTTTAGGTTATTGGACTTACCCTCACTCCTGCTGCTACACTGGCTACTCCTTAAAGGCAAGTAGATGTTGCTTGCATTTATTCTCTTGTTTGTTTATTATTTTTAACCTTTAGGTTCTATCATAGCCTGATTGTAGCAAGCACATGGTGAACACCTAACAGTGCTTGTGATTTTTGTTTTGAAGAGGAGGAAGCTAAAATGCTTTTCCATTGTCTTTGTATTATGCTGGTAGGCTAATATTCCCCATTGTCTTTTTAAAAAATATTTTTATTTATTTATATAATTTATTTATTTTTATTTGAGACAGAGAAAGAGGGAGAATGGGCACGCCAGGGCCTCTAGCCACTGCAAACGAACTCCAGATGCATGTGCCACCATGTGTATCTGCTTTACTTGGGATCTGGAGAATCAAACCTGGGTCCTTAGGCTTCACAGGCAAGTGCCTTAACTGTTCAGCCATTCTTCAGCCCTATTTATTTGTTTTTAAGCAGAGAGAGATAGAGAAAAGACAGATAGCTAGAATGGGTGTGCCAGAGCCTCCAGCTGCTAATGAACTCCAGGTACATGTGCCACTTTGTGCACTGGCTTTACATAGGTACTGGGGAATTGAAGCCTGGTTGTTAGGCTTTACAGGCAAGCACCTTAGTCATTGAGCAATCTCTCTAGCCCCCAGCTTTTTTTTGAGACAAGGTCTCACAGCTGGTCTCAAACTCACCATGTAGTACAAGCTGGCCTCAAGTTCACTATCCTCCTGTCTCAGCCTCCCCAGGGCTGGTACTTTTGGGGTGTGCCACCGCACCTGGCTCTCCTTGACATTTTACTATGAAAAAGTGCAGATATTTACTTATAAAACTATCTTAAGGACATCTCTACTCTGAGCCCTCTGTGTTTGTGGGTCACTCTGATCCAGAATCCTGTTCAGGAGTCAGCAGGGGCTCCTTTGTAGGCTGCAGTCAGGGCACATGGCAAATGGCAGCATTTCCTACTCTTAACTGGGCGCAGGTCTAGAGCACAGTCCTGTCTCCTGAGCCTCCTCTGGGCCTCTGGGCTTCCTGCTGTGTCAGATGCTATCTTTACTCCCAATTGGTTGATTTTACACGTCCTTGCTCCCATGTACAGCACATTCTTTTCCCTTTGCTTGATTGTGCGATCTCAAACCTTGCTCATTAAACATCAACAAATCATCAGTCCTGGATCTTGTCTTATAAAAACAAATATTTTAGTGGATGGAGAGATGGCTCAGTGGTTAAAGGCACTTTCTTGCAGAGCCTGATGGCCCAGGTTTGATTCTACAGTACCAGTGTGTAAAGCCAGATACATATGTGTCTGGCGTTCTTTTGTAGTGGCAAGAGGCCCTGCAGTGCCCATTCTCTCTCAGTCTCCCCCCACCCCTGCCGTTTGTAAATAATAATAAAAATATAAAAATAAAAACATTACAAAATAAAAAACTATTAATTTAATTGAGAAAAAAAGAGATGGTGAGGGCGGGGGTTGTGGCAGGATCTCTTGCCACTGCAAATGATCTCCAGAATCCATGTACCCTAAATGTATTGATGTGTTGGCATACTGGCAAGGGACCCCAAGATTCCCATTTCACTTGCAAAGCCTGAAGGTCTGGCTTAATTCCCCAGCTCCCACATAAAGCTAGATGCAGTTGGTAGGATACTCTGATGTGCACGCACACACATACACACAAATAAACAAAAAGATTGCAGTGGCTGCTATGAAAAGGCAGGATGGAGCCACTCCCATTGGGACTGTTCACATGAATTGATTTGCACTCGTACTTTGGAGTCAATTAAATCTGATACAAAAAGGAATTAGAATTGCTGAGTTTAAAGTGCAAAAATTGCCATGGTTGAGAACCACTGTCTTAGAGAGATTCATGTGGAAACTTCAGGGGAGGTCTACTGGCCCTAAGGAAGCACTTCTGTAGATCTTTGTGTGCTAGTCTTTTTTTTTTTTTTTTTGAGGTAGGGTCTCACTGTAGCCCAGGCTGACCTGGAATTCATTATGTAGTCTCAGGATGGCCTCTAACTCACGGTGATCCTCCTACCTCTGCCTCCCGAGTGAGTGCTGGGATTAAAGGCATGCACTGACAGAGCAATTGCTGGGGTCCCTGAGAAGGCAGGGAAGCTGAAATGGAGGTAGTATTAGTTCCTGTTGCTGTGCAAATGCCTCACAAGAAGCAGCTTAAGGGAGAAAGGGCTTATTGTAGTTTACAAATTAAGCAGGGCTTCAGTCCAGCCTGGTGGGGAAGGTCCGACAGCAGGAGGGTGAGGCAGCTGGGCACACCATGTCTATGGGCAGGGAGCAGAGAGCTGCTCAGCTTGCTTTCTCCTTTTTACTCAGTGCTGGAGGCCAGCCTATGGAATAGTTCCCTCCTCCATTAAACCTTTCTGGAAACTCCTTCACAGTTAGACCCAGAGGTGTCTTCCCAGGGTGATTATAAATGTGGTCAAATTGACAGTGAGGGGGACCCATCACAGAACCCGGTGCTGGGGAGAGGTGTCACTAGTGTGGGCTGTGTTCACACTCTTGACAGCACACCTCAGAGTCAGCCAGTGACTCAGATTATACAAGGCAGCGCAGAGGTTAGAATTTGGAATCAAGAAAAAGAAGTCCTAGGAGAGACAGCATAGCAAGAAGCTCTTAGGAGAAGAGGGAAGAAGGGGAAGGAGTTATAGGAAGGGCAGGGAGAGAACAGATACTAAAGCATTCTGGGGTCCAAGGGAAGTGAGTTCACTTTGGCTTTAAATTGGGTGTTTCATTTTCTGTGCTATTACAATAAGAGCCTGGATATGGGTGTGTCTCCCAAAGGACCATGTGTAAAAGGTGTGGTCCCAGGAGGAACTTCAGGTGGAAATGGGCTGTTCTAATATCCATAGGAGCCATTTTCCCACTCTCCTATAGTTTTTTGTTTTTTTTTTCAAGGTAGTGTTTTATTGTAGCCTAGGGTGACCTGGTATTCACTATGTAGTATAAGGCTGGCCTTGAACTCATAGTAATCCTCCTACTTCTGCTTCCTAAAGTGCTAGGATTAAAGGTGTTGTTCTGCCATGCCTGGCCCCCTATTGATTTTTAAGAGTAAATTATAGCACTTGGCATAGTGATACAAAACTGTAATCCTGCCATTTGGGAGGTCGAGGCAGGAGAATTGCTGTGAGTTTGAGGCTAGGCTGGTCTACATGTTACATATAAATTTGGATTGCTGTAGTGCTTCCTGCACCCTAATCCCTGAGTTAGTGTCTGCAAATTTACCAAAGACTTGGCAATCCAGACTGAAGAAAATGATTTTTAAATCACCACAGTGTATTCAGATATTATAGGGTTGTGAGGGAGGGAGAGGAATGAGGAAGGGAAGATAAAGTGGGGAAAGGGGAAATACCCCACATAGTCCAGGAGCCCATGTAAATGAATATGGACCTTAGATTAAAACATGGGCTGGAGAAATGGCTTAGTGGTTGAGGCGTTTGCCTGCAAAGCCAGAGGATCCTGGTTTGATAACCCAGGACCCATGTAAGCCACATGTACAAGGTGGTGCGCTGGAGGCCTTGTCATGCCCATTCTCTCTCCCTTTTCTCTCTCTCTGCCTCTTTCTCTCAAATAAATAAATAAAGTATATATTAAATGACAAGGTATATTAAAATGTTTACTTCCAAAGAGATTAAAATGTAAAAACATTGGTAAAAATTGTCCCACCCCACTCTGGCAGCCTGACTGCCAGGGTGGGGAAGAGAGACCCAGGCATGTTGTTGTAGCTTGGGGAGGGGATAAGAAGAGCCTTCTCTGTGAGCCCAGAAACATATTCTAGAGTCTTCGCTCAGCACCCCTGGGCATGCCTGTGCCAGGTGTCCTGGCCTATCAGCCTGGGCTCAGGGGAGGAATCCACCCACACATGGCCAAAGATCTATCTGATGGGGTGAAATGGGCAAAGGTTGAAGCCTGCAACTGAAGCAGTCGGGGCAGGTTGAGATAGGCGGGGCATAGGCATGATAAGGGTGCGATGTAAGATCATCCTAAAATCCCTCCCTTAGGGGCCATCTCTGTCTGCCTAGTATGAAAAGTATCTGCCTAGTCAGGTTCCCCACATACACAGTGAGTTCAAGGCCAGCTAGGACTACGTAGTGAGACCCAGTCTCAAATAAATAAAAGTATGTGGTTGCACTGCTGGGAGGATTAAAGGGAATTGTGTAGATGATAGGAAATGGGAATTTTGGAGTTCCTTGCCAGTACACCAATAAGCCAATACACCAATAAATTTAGAGTACCTTGTCTTATGAATTTAAAGAATTAAAATCCACACACCAGAGGGTCAGGTTTGGAAATATTTTATTTGATTAAGAGAAGGAAGGAGAAGGAAGTGCAGGGAGCTCCTGGCATGTGGAAGGCAGGCAGGGGTAAAGAGTCTCTGTGGGAGTTGGGCGGGGGGGGGGGGGATGCTCTCTCCTCATCTCAGCCTGACTGGGCCAAGATGAGAGAAGCTTACCAGAACTTTGAAGTTCAGGAGCCAGCCAAGAGAAAGGCTTGTCCCTGGCACATATATTTTTATAAACTTGTTCTGGTGGGGAGCCAGATTGAGGGCTGATTGGTCTGGGCTAGGGGCTTGCTCAGGAAGAGGCCTGCCATGACGCCAGCCATGTTCTTAGGGCTGAACTTGACCAACCAAAATGTCAGGATTATATTTAAATTCTAGGAAGGGGTACCTGCCTCCCAGAAGGGGCTCAGTTTGTTTGTGGGAATACAGATCTAGAGAACTCTTTTAGGCAAGAGTTAAGAAGTCAGTCATCTGTTGATCTCTAGCAAAGTGGAGACTGCAAGGACAGAGATTCTGCCTTCACTTTAGGGGTCCAGTTACCCTAAACTACCTAGCAAAGCTACCTGGCTCCCTCTCAGGTCACACTGTGCCTCCTGTGCAGTGGGCATCCTTCAGAAAGGAGGCCCAGGAGGCCCCACCTGCAGAGTCACTGCCCCTGAAAGACTGCTGTGTTCAGACCAGCACTGCACCTTCCTTCTGCCCTAGGTCCCTTCATCGTCCTGTCTAGTGGCTGTGTGTCAGCGGTGAAGCCTTTTAGTTATGGATTTTTGAAAATGTTTTCATGTTTCTCTTATCCTTAGAGCACATTTTGACAGAGGCGACAATCATGGGTTGGCCGTCATAGTTCTTGGAAGGCAGATGATGCTAATTCATTTGACACACATTGTGACCTCAAGTGTGTTCCCACAGTCCGCTGCTGCAGCATGCTTACTTTCCCTTCTGGGCTTGGCCTTTATCCTTCGGAGTGCTTTTCGATGCCTCTTTCTCTCTCTCTCTCACTCACTCTGTTTCACTGCACGTTCTTCTTTCTTATTTTTATAGATTGTGATTGAGGCATAGTGACCTCAAGGGCTTGCTGTATTTTCTTGTCCTGCACTCTCTGTATTCTCTTACTTTTTTGCTCTCAGGGCCTCATTTAGTATTCTTTTGTCGTGTTTATCTTATAGCTTATTGGGTTTTTGTTTTAGCTTTCTCTGATTTTCTATGATTTTGACTCATCTTGTAATTCTGCAACTTCCATCAAAATCAATTTCCTAGATTTTTGCCAGAACCCTCCCTTGTCTTCCACCTCCTTGGCCTGAACATATGATAACAACTTTGCAGTCTGGCTGCATGATTTGACTTTCCTGTTTGTTTCCGTCACTTGTTTCTTTCCCTTTCAGTGCACGTTGACGTGGCCTATGATTGAAATGACAGAAACCTGAACTTACCTCAACCCTCATGTGTCACCTTGTTCATGACTGTTTTTGAGATGAAGTCTTTAAGGCCTCAGTTCAGAACAGGGTTTTATCTGATCCATTTTCCTGGTGACCTCTCTGCTAGTCACCCCCTCTTGGTATCCTCTCCCCAAATTGTTAGGTGCTCCGGGGAGATATGCCTGATGATGGGAGCTTGTGTGTTTTTTTTCCCCACCATTGTTCTATAGGGAAGTGTATTCTACTTAGAATACTGTCCACTGTCCATCTGGCAAACTCCTGTTTGTGCGTCTGAACCCTTCGTGCTATTACCTACTTTATAAGTGCTTCTGGCTCCTCTTCGTGAGAGCACTGTTATCTGAGCACATGCCCTGCATGAGGGCATTTCTATGTCCAGTACCCCCGTTACTTGGGCACCACCCTGCGTGTGGCTGTGTTCTGAGCGCCTTACAGAAAAAGACGGTGCTTCCTCCTAAGCTTGGCTCCCACATCTACTTTGAGTCATTGTTTCATACCCTTTGTGGACTGTGAAAAGACAGAATCAGATGTAATTAGGAGGAAATGCAATCAGTGTAGCATATTTCTTTTCTAGGATAACCCAGTTTTGCTTTTTTTTGTTCTAATTTTCAGCAATTTGTCAAAGATGAAAGTGACCTTATCAGCACTGGCCACCTGCGAAAGCTCCTTCACACCTTTAGTGGTCATAGAGCTTGCCAAGGATGTCAAAGAAGAAACCAAAGAATGGCTTAAAAGCAGAATTATTGCAAAAAAGAAAGATGGAGGTGAGTGAGATAGCCCTGAAGCTGATTAGTGAAATGTGTTTGACAATTTTCATTGGCACTTTACTTTTTTTTTTTATTTTTTATTTTTTGTTCATTATTTATTTATTTATTTGAGAGCGACAGACACAGAGAGAAAGACAGATAGAGGGAGAGAGAGAGAGAATGGGCGCGCCAGGGCTTCCAGCCACTGCAAACGAACTCCAGACGCGTGCGCCCCCTTGTGCATCTGGCTAACGTGGGACCTGGGGAACCGAGCCTCGAACCAGGGTCCTTAGGCTTCACAGGCAAGCGCTTAACCGCTAAGCCATCTCTCCAGCCTGGCACTTTACTTTTTAGTTCCACATTCCCTGTCATACTAGACTGTCACTGTGGTGGTTTGATTCAGGTGTCCCCCATAAACTTAGGTGTTCTGAATGCTAGGTTCCCAGCTGATGAAGATTTGGGAATTAATGTCTCCTGGAGGCAGTGTATTGTTGGGGTCAGGCTTATGGGTGTTATAGCCAGCTCCCCCAGGCCAGTGTTTGGCACATTCTCCTGATGTTATTATCCATCATATGTTGGCCAGGAGGTGATGTCTGCCCTCTGCTCATGCCACCATTTTCCCTGCATTCATGGAGCTTCCCCTCAAGTCTATAAGTCAAAATAAACCTCTTTTTCCTACAAGCTGCTTTTGGTTGGGTGATTTCTGCCAGCAATGTGAACCCAACTGCAACAGTCACCCACAAAACTGTGAACAGCATGGTGGCTTGCCTCAGTGCTCTAAATGCCATACCCAGCACAGTGCCCAGTGGGAGCTTGGTGCATAGGTAGGAGTTTAATAAATGTCATGCCCAGGAAAGTGCCTAGTGGCAGCCTGGTGCATGGGTAGGAGTTTCATAAATGCTGTCACATGAATGGTGATGCGTTGAGTGTGGCATGTCAGTTATGGTGCCAAGAAAGCCATAAATATAGTTTCTATCTAAAAAGACATTACCATCCAGGTAGTGAGACTGAATGCTATTCCCAAAACTCAAGTGAGAACCCACATCATGTGAGAGCGGCCACAGCAGTGCTTGATGTGCACAGTGAGCCAGGTGGGCACTACACTAGTGGAAAGTAAAGGAAAGGACAAGACAGGACAGGACAGGTGGGAGACAGGTGGGCAGTGCTCTGTGGAGTAGCAAGGGATGGTTCAAGACACCCAGGCACTCTTGAAGCATGATAGGGGTTTGGTGTGGGGAGGAGGTGGGGAGGCTTTACCTGAGCCAGTGATTTATAATGTACACAAAATTATACTTTAAAGCCTGAGAGATGGCTCAGTGATTAAAGCACTTGTCTGCAAAGCCCGGTGACCTGGGTTCAGTTCTTCAATACCCACATAAATCCAGATGCATGCCAACTGGAGGTTGCAGTGATTGGAGGCCCTGGTGCACTTACACAAATAAAATTTATGTATACATACATATATATATATATATATATATATATATATATATATATATATATATATATATGGGCCTTGGATAGCAGATAGAAAGTTTGTGTAAGCATGTTCATGCAGGTATTCATATGTGAGTGCATGTGGAGGCCAGAGGACATTGGGTGTCCTTGCTTAGGAATGCTGTTCTCTCTTTTTTTTTTTTCTCTTTTCTCTCTCTCTCCATCAACCTCCCTCACCTTCAGGCAAGGTCTCTTATTGGCCTGGAATTATCAATTAGGCTAGGCTGGCTGGCCAGCAAGCCTCAGGGATCCTCCTACCTTCTTCTCCCCAGTGCTGGGATTATAAACTCACATGAGTACACCCAGCATTTTTTTTTTTTTTTGATTAGAGAACCTTCTCTTTTTATTTTATTTATTTATTTTAATTTTTATTAACATTTTCCATGATTATAAAATATATCCCATGGTAATTCCCTCCCTCCCCACCCCCACACTTTCCCATTTGAAATTCCATTCTCCATCATATTACCTCCCCATTACAATCATTGTAATTACATATATACAATATCAACCTATTAAGTATCCTCCTCCCTTCCTTTCTCTTCCCTTTATGTCTCCTTTTTAACTTACTGGCCTCTGCTACCAAGTATTTTCCTTCTCACACAGAAGCCCAATCATCTGTAGCTAGGATCCACATATGAGAGAGACACCCAGCATTTTTATGTGGATGCTGGGGATTGTACACAGGCCCTCATGCTTGTGAGATAAGCGTTGTTTTGTTTTTCAAATAACTGAATGAAAAGGAAAGTATTTGCTTGTTGAAATTGGACTTTAGTCCCATCTTTAAGTTTCTGTGATTTAAGAGTATTTGCTGTATCTTAGTTCACTGTGAAAGACTCCCATGAGTTCTCAGCTATCCTTTCTGCTGGGTTCTCATCTTCAGGCACAGTTGGGGACAGGAATGGACATTGTCTTTGTATTACCTGACTGGGATAATCTCAGGAGAAAGCACTCTGGGTCTTCCAAGGAATGTCACACAGTTACTCTGTTTATTGTCTTCTAAATTCCTGTCACAATGACAATAAAAGGCTTGGGGAGATGGCACAGTGGGCAAGGTGCTTGCCTGCAAAGCCTGCTGGCTGGGTTTGATTTCCCCAGCACCACATAAAGTAGAATGCAGAGTGGCACATGTGTCTGCAGTCCTAGCTCCCCTGCAGTAAAGAGGGCGGCAGAGACAGGAGAACAGCCTGGTGGCTCATGGGCCAGCCAGCTTGGAAAAGGGAGTGGTGAACAAGAGAGCCTGACTTAACAAGGTGAAGGCAAGGGCCAACCATGGTTGTTCTCTGACCTCTACATGCATGCACTCACTCACACATGAACATACAGGCATGCACACATATCACACACACACACATGAACACACATCACACACATACTAACACACATGTATGCACACATATCATATACACACACATGAACACACGCACACATATTATACACACATGAACACACATGCATGCACACATATACACACACGTGAACACTAAAATAATTGTAACATATGAGGGGAAAAATTAGAAAAGACTGGCCCAAGATGTACACACCTGAATAAAAGAAATTCTAACGCTTTTAAAAACTGATATCAATTAGTTTGTGTGTATGTATGTACAGGAGGTCAGGACCAGTTTGCTTATAGTTTACATGGGTGCTGGGGAATTGAACCCAGCCTGACAGACTTTAGCCACTGAGTAACCTCCCCAACAAAAGTCATAATTCTGGAAAATTCCAGCTCCAGTGATAAAGAAGACAAAGTAGACTTACAGGAAAGAAAGAAGAAGAAATAAAGAAAGAGAGGAAGGAAGGAAGAAAGAAAGAAAACTGGTTTAGTATAAAAGACTAGACTTAACTGACACATTAGATTTTAGAATATAGTGCTATCATTTCTTCATTTCTGAAGGAAATTTATATTACTTTGTATTATTATTATTATTGTTTTTATTTTTATTGGATTTTTGAGGTAGGGTCTCACTCTGGCCCAGGCTGACCTGGAATTCACTATGTAGTCTCAGGGTGGCCTTGAACTCACAGCAATCCTCCTACCTCTGCCTCCCTAGTGCTGGATTAAAGGCGTGTGGCATGACACCTGGCTTATGTTACTTTAATTACATTTTTTTTATTCACAAAATTTATTGCAGATGAGTATAATTGTGTTCAGGTTACATACATGATTATTATTTTTAGTAGTATATGTTATTTAACAATGATTCTTTGCATTTGGGATTGTCAGGTTATACTGTGAAGCCACATCCTTTTGTTCAGTGTTTTTACTCTGTGAAAATTTATCCTTAGAGCTAACTGGACTGTTACCTCAGGTCTCCTCACCTGAAAGAATGACAGGTTGCTGATAGCTACATATTTCAGTGTTTGCATTTAAAAAAAGATTATGTAGAACTTCTACCCCCAATTTTCTTATACTGTTATTTACTTGGATGATGAGTTTAAATTGTTAGTGCAATTTCCTTTCCTTCTAGCAAAGCAGAGACATGTCGATTTTCCCTTCTGAGAACGTACATTTTTGTCTTTCTATGATGGTACTCACTCACCGTTTGTTTGGTAGGTGCCCAGTTGTTTTTTCGACCACTGTTAAACAAGTGTGAGAAGGAAACGCTAGAAAACCCAAATTTATACCTTGTCGGTGCCTCTAAGATTCGCTTGTTACTGGGGGCAGAAGCCGTGGGGCTGGTAAAAGAGTGCAATAATGACACCATGCGTGCCTTTACCTATGGAACCCGTCACAACTTCAAAGGCTTCCATGGTAAGTACCACACCAGAGTCTGTTGGCCATATAGAAGTGCTTGTTGAGTAGATTGGGGGTTAGCAAACACTCAGTAAAGGAACAGATAGTAAATACTCTAGGCTTTGTGGCCACAGAGTCTCTGCAATTACTCAGTACTGCCATTTGGAGCAAAATAGCATCCCTGGGCTGTGAGTAATGGAATGGACAAAACTGTGTGCAGTCAAACCCTTCCTGAACCAGACAGCAGGCAGACTGGATCCTCTGGCCACACTCTGTCTCCCTGGAATGCTGAACATACACAGTTCTGATTTCCATAGTGAGAATCTACAGGTTCAGTGTTGGGATACCTGACTTCTCCTGAGTGTTGTAGGGTAACTGCAGCTAGGTCCCGTCTTCACAGGTACCTCAGGGGAGGGCCAGCACTGAGGTCTCTATGGGGTCAGTGCATGCTGCAGGCACACCGGCCTCTCGCACAGCTTGAGAGTGCTCGACAGGGAGCAGGCCTCTTCAGACAACTCAGCTGGATGTTTATTCTTTACTAACTTAACAATCTGGGTGAAATTTTCCTGGTTTAAGAGTTTCATCTGTAACAAAGTGGTGATTTTTATTACCACATATTGTTCAATCCCTACTGGGAATGAAGGCAGCCTGAGATTTGAAGCTGAATTTCCTGTCAGGCAATCTGTATAGTTGCAGCACTGGATAAAAGTATTGTTAGCATTCAGAATAATACTGCCTTCTGCTCATAGGCCCTATATATCATCAAAGAGTGTCTGCTACACTACTAGATTACAAACATCGAAATGGCTATACTGCCACACAGCCAAAGTATTAGGCTGGCTATGCTTCCATGCTAAAAGCACTGAGATGGCTGTATTGCCATGCTACAGGTATTAGACTGGTCATGTTGCCATGCTACAAGCATTAGGCTGGTCAAGCTGCCATGCTACAAGTATTGGGAAGACTAGACTACCATATTACAGGAATTAAAATGATTGAAGGCTCAATGATGAGAAAGGCCAGCCAAATTTTTTATTCTTATGAAATATTTAGGGGGCTTTATGGTCTATTTGATTTGCCAGTTTCATACTTTCATTATTCCCTTGTTTTATTGTTCATATAATTTCTGTAATTTGAAATGGAATATTATTCATTTTATTTTGACTATGATTTTGATTATCACTGAGAAAGTAACTAGAACTTTGTTTTATTTTAGATGATAATGATGATTTCCTCACAATGGCAGAGTGTCAATTCATTATCAAACATGAGCTTGAAAATCTTAGAGCCAGAGATGAAAAGATGATCCCTGGCTACCCCCACGTGAAGCTATATCCAGGAAAGTCGTTGTGTAAGTCACGATCAGCCATCTTTGTGAATGTCCAAACACTGTTTCTTATGTAGGCTTTTTTCCTTTTGCTGAACAATTTATACACCTTTATAGCAACTTATTTATTTATTATACACACAGAGAATGGGCATGCCAGGGACTCTAGTTACTGCAAACAAACTCTAGACACATGTGCCACCATGTGCATCTGGCTTACGTGGGTACTGGAGAATCAAATCTGAGTCCTTAGGCTTTGCAAACAAGCACCCTAACTGATAAGCCATCTCTCCAGCCCACACTCGGTTTTTTCATGAGTGCATTTCTGCCCTTTGAAGCTCATCATCTTGTGCCATAGATCTCTTGCCTTGTGCTGAGGGGCTTCCTGCTTCTTGTTGTCAAATTATTGTGGTGTACCCATCTTCAAGTCCACTGTGGACTGCAGATGCACTCCTCAGGTAAAGTGAGTGCAGTTTACGTACACTCAAACGTGACGATATTGGTGACGTGAAAAGGAGGCACAGTTCTCTTCCTGTTCCCCGTGGTCTCGCTGATATGAGCGCTTACAAACTGAAAAGCCCACCTTACAAGGAGCTTATTACCATGTGCAGGTTTCGGCCCTCTGCCTGTGTCATTCACTTGCACAATCCTGCTCTTTGGAGAACTAAAGGGCACTGCACTGTATAATTCCACGTTTGCATTTTCGCTGCTGAAAGTCCACTTCCAAGCCCATGCTTGGTGTCACCTCCTCCAGCTTCTGCTAATCTTGGTACAGTACTACCTTCTAGTCTTCTCACAGGATGGGCTCCAGGAGCCAGTCCACCTTCATGTTCCTCATCATCACCAACTGCATGTGAGTTTGTCAGCTCAAACCAGACCCAGTCAGAGGCAGCCCATTTTGTTTGGTTGTTGTAACATCTTCAGTTCTTTTAATATAGAGTATTTTCGCATTTGTTTATTTTATTTTCCTCACGAGGCTGACTTGCTGAAGAGACCAGACCTTTTGTGGTATAAGATTGTTCTCCATTGTGGGTTTTCTGTTTGCTTGTGGGCTGTGTTCCTGTGAAGTGCGAGTTCCCTCTTGGCTGGAAATCTCCACGGGCACACTGCGGCTGCCCTAGCTGTCCCTGTGCCTTGTCAAGGGACTGAAGGCTGGCAGGGCTGTCTCTCATGTCTTCTTGTCTGCCCTGTGATTTCAGGACAAACCCTCAGTTACCTTTGATTA
This sequence comes from Jaculus jaculus, assembly GCF_020740685.1. Taxonomy (NCBI): domain Eukaryota; kingdom Metazoa; phylum Chordata; class Mammalia; order Rodentia; family Dipodidae; genus Jaculus; species Jaculus jaculus. Next base: position 2,196,681 of record NC_059118.1, read on the forward strand.
GTCACTTGGTTATATTGGCTTTATTCTCATCTTTGGTGGTGTGGGTTATATGTGTGTAGACTTTTATTTCATAGACTGTGACTCAGATTGGCAGGGTTTTTTTTTAAATCATTTTCATGAAATAAAGGGCATTATTTTTATGTTTGTTTTCCCTTTCTTAAAAAAAATGGAAATGAACACATACAGGAAAGGGGAGCCTTTCTGCCTCCCTTGGTAGTCAGAAGTTCCACATTGTACATTTGAACAGTTGCTTGGTGCTATTCCCAAATTTGAATCTTTTTTTTAGGAAATGTTATTTATTTATTTGTAATATGGATGTACGTATGAGCACATCAGGGCCTCTTGCTGCTACAAATGAATACCAGACACTTGTGCCACTTATTGTGTGTGGCTTACATGAGTAGTTTGGGGACTGAACCCTGGCTGAAAGGCTTTGCAACCACCTTTAACCAATGAGCAGTATACCCTGCCCCCAAGGTTTACTTTGGAGCTGTGTTTTCAGACATGTCTGGGAAGTATCTCAAGTCCAAACAGTCTCCTGAGGCGTTGTCTGGGTTGTGAATGTCAGCACCCCATCTCCATTGTGCCCACGTGGGTCAGACTGTTGTGTGGACTCACACACCCACTGGTGAGTTTCTGCACATCCTTTGGGTGGGGCTGGACAGGAGATGGTGTGCTTTCATTGGGTGCAAAGCAGAGCAGTGCTTTCCCAGTGCCCCCTCTTCCTTCTAAGGGAGCAATGTTCAGCTGCATGGCAGCTTTGCAGCAAGTGCTACATGGAAGTCTCTTGGCAGGATAAAGCTGTTTTTTTTTTTTATTATTTTTATTTGTTTATTTGAGAGTGACAGACACAGAGAGAAAGACAGAGAGAGAGAGAGAGAGAGAGAATGGGCATGCCAGGGCTTCTTCCAGCCTCTGCCAACGAACTCCAGACGCGTGCGCCCCCTTGTGCATCTGGCTAACGTGGGACCTGGGGAACCGAGCCTCGAACCGGGGTCCTTAGGCTTCACAGGCAAGCGCTTAACCGCCAAGCCATCTCTCCAGCCCTAAAGCTGTTTTAAACAAAAATATTTTCCTCTTTTTTGTTTTTAATATTAAATACAAAAACAATCATACCATCTCATTCATGGTCATTGAAAGGTTTTTATGCCATCTGAGATAATCATATGTATTTTGTCATGTCTAGATTTTAAAGTTATGGACCTATTGTTTCTCAGCCTTTTGGAAATTGATCATTAAAACATTGTGTTGTATTCAGTTGAAAGTGAAAGAGTATATGCATAGTTATAAATTGTGAAATGTTTGCCTAGTGCACATTTCAGAACCAGCAAAATAGAGAGTGTGCTACAGAGCCATAGTAACAAAAACAGCGTGGTACTGGCACAAAAACAGACATGTGTAGGTTACTGTGTACATATATATATATACTATGTACAGAAATAGACATGCACAATGTGTTTGCCACACACATGTTTGCAATCTTTATATTAAACAGGGAGAAAACTGAAACAGGAATGTAAACATGTACCTGAAAGTATCATCGTGTCCAGACAGAGAGGTCTGTATTATTGCTGCACCTGCATCTTCCAACTCAGAGCACTGTTAGCATTGTTACCACATTCTGTAACTGAGAACCTATCCTATACACAAATGTCCAGTAGTCTCTCCTAGATCAGATCTCACTTTGCTTGTTCATTGTTCGGTGGCTCTCTGTCACTCCGGCACTTGATCTGGGATCCCTTAGTACCCTGGAAGATGAGTCTGGTTTATGTTGTTACTTTCTTCAGTGAGGCTTATGGGGCACTCTATTTTCCTTTTAAGGTAAGAGTTGTTCCTAATAATTACATTATTAGTGGGCATGAGAAGGCTAAAAGATTCTTTTCCTTTAGAAAAGCAGTCTTCTATTTTTAGAAGCTGAAACTAGAGCCTTGCCTTGGCATTGATGGTGACAAGAAGCCCAGTAATTTAGGACTCACAGCCTTATATTCTCTCTGAGAGCTCGGCTCACAGTCCTATTTTTAGAGCTGTCCAGGTTTTTATGCCTGCCTGGAAAGTCTTCTATAATGGTGTGGACTCATCTTTTATAAAAGGACTTGGAAATGGTAAAATAGTAGTTTAGGTGCTGTAAGTGTAAGAGCTTGATACCATACATGAAAAGGCTGCTGGTGGGAAGAGCCATCCACAGCAGGTGCACTCAGATAAAGATCAGGATTGGAAGGCCATAGGGAAAAGACCTGAACTCATATAGCTGAAGAAAAATCCACAAAACACTCAGAAATAAAAATACTTGAACAATGAGTCTGACAGCATCAGAATGTGATGTAACTTAACCCCTGGCCACTGCTTTGTTAAGAACGTGGTTCTTTCAGTAATTGAGAAAGGTCTCAGCACAGTCCTTCTGTTCACACTGGTTTCTCCTTTGCATAGAACTTGTGTGAGTCATGACTGTAAGAACTACACATGAAGATCTTTTTGTTTCAGATCAGACCTTTTGCTTTTGTTAGGGTAGCTCAGACCCCATCAGCAAAGGAATCAGGAGAGCATTTTCTCTTGAGACAAACTTCATCTGAGGAGCAGCCATGTTCTTTAGTAAGAGACAAATGGGTAGTGTAGCAGGTAACCCTTCTCCCCAAAGAGGGTTCTCAGTAACCACTGAATACACTTCCCGAAGACCTGAAGACACCTCCCCAGTATGTCCTCCACCACCACCAAACACACTTCCCAAAGACCTGAAGACTCCTCCCCAGTATGTCCTCCACCACCACCAAACACACTTCCCGAAGACCTGAAGACTCCTCCCCAGTATGTCCTCCACCACCACCAAACACACTTCCCGAAGACCTGAAGACTCCTCCCCAGTATGTCCTCCACCACCACCAAACACACTTCCCGAAGACCTGAAGACTCCTCCCCAGTATGTCCTCCACCACCACCAAACACACTTCCCGAAGACCTGAAGACTCCTCCCCAGTATGTCCTCCACCACCACCAAACATACTTCCTGAAGACTCCTCCACCCTGTTAAGTCACTCTGATTACATGGTGAGAGGCTGTCTCTGTTTTCCTTTAACTGCCCCTAGCTAAGTTTGTTTGTTTTTCCAGATATGTTTCAATATTCAAACTGCTTGTTATGTGACTGCCTTTCTGAAAGAAGGAACTCTTTGATTTTGGGATTTCTTGCTGGTGGACATACATGTTTTTGTCATGAGATTGAAAAGATGAAAGTGAATTAAACTGCTCAATATCAACAGGATGAAAGAAACCAAATGTTTTTCCCCCTTCACTGTAGGGAGCGACTGATAGGTCAAGTGTTTGGGGGAACAATTTTGCAAAATGTGTCCAGATTGAAATATATAACCTCTGAGACCTACCAATTCTAAGTATATGTAACAAGGGAAGAGTGAAAGGTGGGAAAAAGGTATTTACATAAGAATTTTAGGACTATTCATGACAACAAAAGAGGGAAACAATTATTTTTTCAGCAGATGATTAAAGAATATTTCTTACAGGGGGGTATGTTAACATTAAAAGGAGATTTCACTTTTGCTTTAGATTGGCACTGAAAAACATTAGATAATATTAGATTCTATCTAATTACATAATGAATTAGTTGACATTAATAGAACATGAGAAAACATTGCACAATGTTACATAAAATGAGTCAATTTATGTTTTTAAATAGGGTATTTGTTTATAGTTTTTAATGTATATTTTGAAGTATGATTATATATTAAATTACTGTTTATAGTGACTGTTTTATGGAGAAGAGAAAAATAGGGGACTTTCATATTCTGACATATATAATTTGTATGGTTTAAAATTTCACACAAACTTGTAGTCAAAATCAGAAAGACATTCTCAAACCTCCAAGAAAGTACTTGTTTGGTGACAGCAGGATGACTGTGACATTGACCCCAGTACTTCTCCCCTACTGAAGCATCCTTAGACTGTTTGCTAAAGTATATTGTGAGCCATGTCCAGTCCCTTTTATGTAGTTTTGGTGTGCTTTCCCTTGGCAGTGAGAAGATTGCTCACATCTGGTATTGTGACCCAGGTGTTCCCCCTGCATGATCACGAAGCCCTGAAGAAGCTTGAGAACAGCTGGTACACTCGATTTGCTTTGACCTACCAGCCCATAGGTATGTGTCACTACTTCATTTACCAAAGAGGATGCTAATGAAATCGCCAGTCCACAGTGCAGTCCTCTCATTGCGGCAAAGTTTTGACATTCTTCCGGGCAGTGCTTACCTGCTGCATGGAGAATAAGATGGGCTTAGTGGGGCTGGGAGATGGCTTAGTCAGTAAAGTGTTTGTCATGCCAGCACAAGACCTGAGTTTGAATCTCCAGCATCCATGTAACAAGCCTGGTGTGGAGGTATGCGCCCACAATCCTAGCCCTGGAGAGGTGGAAACAAGAAGATCCCTGGAGCTTGCTGACCAGTCTAGTCTAGTCTAACTGGTGAGCTCCAGATTCAGTGAGAGATTTTTGTCTCAAAAATGTAAGGTGGATATTAAAATAATGCACATGCACATGCACATGAATGAACACACGCACATCCTACACATACGCAAAATAGACTAGATGGCCTCCTTTCCTACCGTGTATATAATCCCACCCCAGATTGACCAGGTCACAGGCTTTCCCTAAGTTTTCTCAACACTTTCCAACACCACAGGCACTTCAGGGCAGCCTTCAGGAATGTGTGTTTGAGATAGCTGTTTTACAAACAGCTTTATAAGAATATAGCTTGACTTAACATTTTGTCTTTGAAAATCTGTGTTTCTGTAGAGGTAATGATTGTGACTAAGACAAGTTTTGCTCTGAGTTGGGATTGACCAGTAGGCCTAACATCTCACCTAGCATCTCATCTAACATCTCATCTCTGTCCATTTCCTCTGAGTAGTTATAAGAATAACTTCTTTGGCATATGTTGGATATTAACTTATGGAAAGTTATATGAATATAATGTTTAAAATTTTTGATTTGGTTATATTTTTAATATATATCATTAATTTTTTTGTTTGTTTTTCAAGTTGGGTCTCACTTTAGCCCAGGCTGACATGGAATCACTCTGCAGTTCCAGACTGGTCTCAAACTCATAGCCATTGTCTTATTGGATTAAAGGCGTGTGCCACCATGCCTAGCTCATTAAAAGTTTTTATTTTTATTTATTTTATTTTTTTTAGTTTTTCAAGATAGGGCTTCACTCTAGCCCAGGCTGACCTGGAATTCACTATGTAGTCTCAGGGTGGCCTCGAACTCACAGCAATCCTCCTACCTCTGCCTCCCTAGTGCTGGGATTAAAGGTGTGTGCTACCACGCCCGGCTGAAGTTTTTAAAATTATTATTATTTCCTTTTTTTTTTTTGAGGTAAGGTCTCACTTTAGTCCAGGTGGACCTGGAATTTACTGTGTAGTCTCAAGGTGGCCTTGAACTCATGGCGATCCTCCTACCTATGCCTCCTGAGTGCTGGGATGAAAGGCATGCACCACTATGCCCAGCTACCATTATTATTTTGCAGTGCTCTGGGGATTAAACATAGCACCTTGAGCATGCTAGGGAAGCACTCCTACCACTAAGCTGTGTCTTAGCTCTTGGTTATGTTTTCCAGCATAAGAATTACATTTAAGCTGGTCAACTTCACCATGTTACTATCATTCTCTTCTTGAAAGGACATTTCTCTTTTGATTTTAAGAGAACCCTTCTAAAATATTTTTTCTTTGATTTCCATTTCCAGGAACAAGTATTAGAATGTTGTAAAAGAAAAAATGTTTACTATCATTTTGAAAGGATTTTTTTTTTTTTTTTTTTTTTGAGGCAGGGTCTCACTCTAGCCTCACCCGACCAGGCTTAATTTTATTTATTTATTTATTTATTTATTTATTTATTTATTTATTTATTTATTTATTTATTTATTTGAGAGCGACAGACACAGAAAGAAAGACAGATAGAGGGAGAGAGAGAGAATGGGCACGCCAGGGCTTCCAGCCTCTGCAAACGAACTCCAGACGCATGCGCCCCCTTGTGCATCTGGCTAACGTGGGACCTGGGGAACCGAGCCTCGAACCGGGGTCCTTAGGCTTCACAGGCAAGCACTTAACCGCTAAGCCATCTCTCCAGCCCTGAAAGGATTTTTTTTATAACACATAATTTATTTAAGTTTAAGAAACACAGACATCACTGGCATGTTTTGTGAGAATGTGTCGTTAGTGAAGAGGTTAGGTGAGGAAGAAGATGAGTGAGTGATCTGGCTCAGTGCATGTGATAGCAAACAGGTTTTGGAGCCATCTGGGTGAAGCCAATGAAAAATTATAGATGGAGTCCCAAGGTCCCAGTGTGCTCCAGGGGTTGCTACCTGTAGGGCAGCTGGGAGCAGGGGAGGTCGCTGGGGTTCTTCCTTGAAGGAAGGTGACTGGACAGAGCCAAGGCTGTAGCTTCAGGGTGCCTGGGAAAGATGTTTTTAATAATTCCAGGTCATATAATATTCATGTTATACTTCTGAGAATTTTTAAACTTTATTTCGGTATTTAAATGTGAATATCTTAGAATATTGTCTGTAGGACTTGTAAGGTTGAGTAGGCTGCCTCTAAGGTTGCTTCTGAGAAGAAGGGACGAGAAAACTGATGGAGAAACATGAGTGTGGGCTGTGGCAAACCTCATGAGGCCTCTGGGATGGGTCTGTGCCTGCTTAGAACCTCTGCCATGAACACTTCGCGTTTCCCCATTGATGGTTATCCTTCAGTTTGACTCAGATTTGAGGGGACCTCACCACATTCACTGTTACACTTCTCTCCTGGGTTATCTGGAGAATCAAGAATGGGAGTAAATAGCTTATGTTAATTTCCTCTAACCTGCATAAAAAGCAATAAATTGGGATTTAACTGTATAATTAAGAATTAATAACTCCAACTGTACTCTGCCTATCCCTCCTATGCATTCCACTGTCATCACAGGTGGCTGCTCTCAGGGCAGCATTCCCCCAGTGAGTAAGGCTGACAGAGATACAGTGTTCATGGCCTCTGTTCATAGCCTGTGAGCAGGCTTCTTGGATCGTCATTGGTCCAATGCTTATATGCAATGTATTTCAATAGGCTGTTTTATAAGTTCATGGTCTATGTTAATGTCATTTCCAGCTTTTTAATAATTTGTGTTGAGGTATTGGAAAATTTGGGGGGAGGGAGATCAGGATACTGTGGAAGGGGAGTTATCTTTACAAAGAACATTTATGACCATAACACTGAAGGTAGATGTGGGGTGTACTCATTAAACACCCAAACACAGGGGTTCAGTGGAGGATCTTGGAGGTTATGGAAAGCCCCAAGAGGATCTATTTATCTACTAGATGAGGAAGCAAAGGGTACACTGAGCCAGGGGCCCTGGAAGTTGCCTCGGCAGGTAAGGTACAGACTAAAATCTGGGGCTTGCTATGCTGACAGGAGGGCTCTTGTACAGCATGCAGAGCAGAGCTGGAACTGCACCCTGACTGAGGCATGAGGGTATTAAATGACCTCCAATAACTGAAAAAAATGCATGCTTTCACTTGACGTGGTTAGAAGGAAGACTGGTGGCCTATTCTCAATGTTCTTTCTCTCCATGGTAGATGGTATTCGTGGTTACTTTGGCGAGACGATCGCTCTGTACTTTGGATTCTTGGAGTACTTCACTTTTGCCCTGATCCCCATGGCCATTATCGGGCTGCCTTACTACCTGTTTGTGTGGGAAGACTATGACAAGTATGTGATCTTTGCCTCGTTCAACCTCATCTGGTCCACGGTGATCCTGGAGGTGTGGAAGCGTGGCTGTGCTAGTATGACCTACCGCTGGGGGACACTGGTCATGAAGAGACAGTTTGAGGAGCCCCGACCAGGGTTTCACGGGGTCCTGGGCATCAATTCTGTCACCGGCAGGGAGGAACCACTCTACTCTAGCTACAAGAGGCAGCTGCGCATTTACCTGGTCTCCCTGCCGTTCGTGTGCCTCTGCCTCTACTTCTCCCTGTATGTGATGATGATCTACTTTGACATGGAGGCCTGGGCCTTGAGTGTCCATGAGAACAGCGGGTCTGAGTTGACCGGTATCCTTCTGTATGTGCCCAGCATTGTCTATGCCATCGTGATCGAGGTCATGAACTGCCTCTACCGATATGCTGCGGAGTTCTTAACTTCATGGGGTAAGCCTCGATGCTCAGTACTTCACGTAAGCATTGTTGGATTATAGGACTCACGTGGCTGCTGCCGGGGCAGAGAACATAGATGTCCTCTGTGCTTGTCACAGAGACATGTGACAAGTTCATTGGCCTGAGGAGCTCTGATGATCTCTGCATTGTGATCACAGCTGTCATTGAGTGCTGTGCGCTATATTCTGGGTGTCCTACTAAGTACATTCTCTACAGTTCCTCATTACTGTGAGGAAACCATGAAATAAGGTTGTTTCTCCATTTTATGGATAAAAGACATTGGTACCTAACAAGATTCTGACAACACATAAGGTAGCCAGGGTACTCCAGACCACCTATGCGAGCCCATGCTCCCAGAACTGCACCTTCTGCTGCCCACTGAGGGAAAAGCAAATCCAAGGCATCTTCATGACGGCACACTACATAAGCTGCAGTTAGAGTCCCAAGACCACGTGCCGAGTTGGTTTGGACACTGAGCATGACCCAAAGGGGTGTTTATGAATGCTTCTACAGCAAGGAGGAACTCTGGTAGAGTTTAGGAGTGGAGTTAAGGGTTCATCCACTCTACTCATTTGAACAAACAAATATACCGTACTACTCTACTCCTCAGGGAGGAGCTTAGCCCTTAACTTTATGGACATGAGAAGCTTAAATTTTTCTTATACATTAACAGCAGCCACCAGTTGCCAAGGGTTTTCCTTGTGCTGGGGTTGAGTGTCCCGGTCCCCAGCCTCCCTGGCAGTGGTCACTTTCTGCTTCAGGGGAGGAGGTGAGGCCAGGGGCCTGATGTCAGGCAGGGTCTAGTTGTGGTTCAAGTCCAGGCCAGCTTCAGACCAACTGTACAGGAAACCCTCTCTTGATGTCCTTTTTTTTGTCCTTTGGCCCAGCATCTGTGTTACCATTTCTAGATGTAGATGGAACGCTGAATTCTCTTCTAATCTTTGTAAGCCACCTGTCTAGAACCTTCCTGTGTCCTCACCAATGGTAGTTACTAGCAGTCCTGCTTCGACCACACACAGTTCCTTCTTCTAGATGGCTCTTTTCTGACACTTCCCAAGTTCTTAGTGCGTGCTCTTTTTTTTTTTTTTTTTTGAGATAGGGTTTTACTCTAGTCCAGGTTGACCTGGAATTCACTATAGTCTCAGAGTGGCCTCGAATTTACAAGTGTTGGGATTAAAGGCATGCGCCACCATGCCCAGCCCAGTGCTTGTTCTTTAAAGACCATAGTGATAGTACAGTATTGTGAGTATGTGTCTCTGCTGATGTTCTAGGTGGCAAGGGATGGCTGTGACAGACATGTGGGGCATTCAGTGATTGGGCCTTGGTGCTGGATGTCTCTGCTTTGAGCACAGTCCCATGGTACCTCAGATAATGCCTTGCATTGTTTTCCTATTGGAGAGAAATGACCTCTCCTTTTTAATGTTTTAGAGAACCACAGGTTGGAATCTGCCTACCAGAATCATCTAGTTCTGAAAGTACTGGTGGTAAGTAGCATTTTTAAAAAAGATTTAGAGACAGAGAGAGGGTAAAAGAGAGAGAGGGAATGGGCATGCCAGGGCCTCTAGCCCCTGCAAACAAATTCCAGACGCATGTGCCACCTTGTATATCTGGCTTACGTGGGACTGGAGAATCAAACCTGGGTCCTTAGGCTATATAGGCACATGCCTTAACCACTAAGCCATGTCTCCAGCCTGGTAAGTAGCATTTTTAGTGTTTAAATGCAGTTGAGTTATAAAATATAGTATGCCTTGCTAAGGAACATAAATGGGAAAATGAGCTTTTGATATCAGTGAATTAACATATTTAAATAGGCAAGAATTGATTAAAAGTATGCTTATGTCCATGTTCCACAGCTTTACTATGCACACAGTGGAAGGCTTCAAAATATATTAGCTAGGGCCATAGTCCATCCCGGTTACATGTAAAACTAACTATTGTTCAGCACGTTTTCATTGCTTTCCTTATGGTGACCTTTTAGATATTTCCTTATGCAGCAATCCTTCCAGGTACCCACAGTCTATCTAGTAATGAAACATTACATTCTTTCTTACATTTTTACTGAAGAAAGTTCCAAAGTCCAAGAGGTTCCCAGCATGTTTGGGAAGTTGGAGGGTGCCTGGAAAAGACTCACTGCACCTTGAGTTTAGCATTGGTAATTGTGTTAGTTGCATTAGTAATGAAGGCCTAGCATGAAAGCTCCACTTCCTGAGGGCTACCTCAGCTGCCTCTGCACTGTGTCACTGAGTCAAGGCAGCGCCTCTGAACTTCAGTGACCATGTGAATCCAGAAGGTTCTTCAGGCCTCATCCCTGCTGTGAAGTCATTGATCCTTACAGTGCTGGTTCATCAGCAAGGAAGCCCTGCCGCATTCTCTGTGAGAGCAGAGGAACAGTAGTAGATGGAGAGTTCCCTCACAAAGCTGGTAATGTGGAGCTTGGCCCTAGAGCTGGCACCCTCCACTGTCTTAAAGAACTCAGTCATGCACAAGACTCTGCTGTTCTCCAACCATGCCTTGTGAAAAGACCCAGTCAGGGGCCACTCCTCCTCTCTTGGGTTTGTTGGGTCTCACCTCCCCTTCAATCTCCTGGTGTGGCATTGACCAGCCTTCTGGGTGTGGCTTTCCAGCTTCTGCTCTGACTGAGCCCTTGGGCTGAGGCCTCACCAATGTCTCTGCTCAGGGTCTGGAGTGGCTCCATGTCCTCACTGACTGGCTGCTCACTCTGGCACCCAGCAGCCTTCACTCAGCAGTGATGCTACCCAGTGGGTAGGAGACCGCAAAGAACATACCTTGTGGGAGGGCAAGAGGGAAGTTCTTGACCTGGAACTGCTCAAGGAAGTGTCAACCTTCAACCTTCAGTGGAAGGCCCACCCCCACTAGTCTCCCAGCCCCCTAGGAGGCTGCTGTGCATCTGGTAAGACAGTGAAATTCATGCCTGTGGGGACAAAGATGTTTCCTAGACCAGGCATCCCTTGTCAGTACCATCTGGTGACCCCAGTGTCCCTGGGAGGCAGGGAAACCTTAGGCCTGGAGCACAGAGAGGTGTCTTGTATCTGGACCCCAGTTGTGGTATGTTCTCCTTGCAAGGGTGCCTGGCTGCCTAGCTGCCTCCTGGTAGGGGTGAGAGTTCCAGTGCATGGTACAAAGTGGCTTCCAGACATAGGCTGCTGATTGTAGTGGGCTCCTTCTTGCCACAGCTACCTGGCCCCTGGCCCCTCTCCATGAGGCAGGGGAGTCTTAGACCCCATGGAAGGAGTTCACTTATCCTGAGCGTACTGCTACAAATGGGTCATTGACGGCACCTCCTCTGTCCCTGCCTGGCTGCACTCCCAGGTCCTAATGGCTTCCTGTTTGCAGGGGTGCAGCGAGTCCACCTGCCTGGTGCAGGGTAGGGTTCTCTGGCGGGGAACTTGAGATGTAAGGGAGCTGAGTTGCCCCTTTGGTCCTAGGGTTTTACACAGCTCATCTTACTTGGCTCTGACCAGAGCTCTCTGTGGCTCACTTGTCCTGTCACTTGCAGAGTTGACTAGGAAGCCTGGGGTGGGGGCATGCTGGGGACATCTGCCTGGAATAGAAGCCCCTTGTTTTTCTGCTCATGCACTTATAAGGCGCTTCAGGACAGATCTAATGCGGCTTTCTCTTTTGGCAGTTCAACTTCCTGAATTGCTTCGCCTCGCTCTTCTACATTGCCTTTGTCCTGAGAGACATGAAGCTCTTGCGCCAGGTGAGTACAGCTGACAGAAAGGCACCAAGGCCTAAGGTCCTGTCCTCCATAGTGCATTTTTCTTCAAATCATTCTTTTTACAAATATAAGTCGTGTACCTTCCTACCTTTAATTCTAAATGAAAAAGTGTATCGTACTCAACTAGACAGAATCAGTTATCTCTGATCTGCTTGGAAGTAACTAGGTAAGGAAGAGAAGCCGACCCAGGACCCACTGCGGTCTCTCGGAGTCAGTTCTGACAGCTCACATGTGTTTAGTAATTGAACTTTCATGAGTAGCATGGGGAGAATGCTAAGTATGACCTTGAACATGCCTTGCAAATTTTTAAAACATTTTAATTAATTTATTTGAAAGAGAGATGGGAGGGAGAGACAGAGAGAAGGAGGTAGATAGGGAATGAGAGAATGAGTGTGCAAGGGCCTCTAGCCATTGCAAATGAACTCCAGAGGTATGTGCAACCGTGTGCATGTGGCTTACATGGGTCCTGAGGAATCAAACTGAGGTTCTTAGGCTTCACAGACAAGTACCTTAACCGCTAAGCCATCTCTCCAGCTGGCAAATTTTATTTTTATTTTAAAAACTTGTTACTTGGTTCAATTCCCTAGGACCCATTTAAGCCATATATACAAGGGGATGCATGCGTCTGGAGTTCATTTGCAGTGGCTGAAGGCCCTGGCATGCCCATTCTCTTTCTCTTTCTCTTTCTCTTTCTCTTTCTCTTTCTCTTTCTCTTTCTCTTTCTCTTTCTCTTTCTCTCTCTCTCTCTCTCTCACCTGAATCGCTCTATCTCTCAAATAAATAAATAAAAAATGTGTCACATTTTAGAGCCTGTTTGATCCTGTGTAGCATTTAATTTCTGAAGTGTGTCTGGTGTATTATTGTTTGTGGATCATACCATACCAGTGACCAGCAAATGGAGCACAAATACTAGTTTCTAAATTCTCTTCTTAATATTCAAGCAGGTTATAAGGGCTGCTACTTCCTGTTTATAGTCTTCTAAAATTGTCAATAAAGGGATTCTCAGCTCCTAGGCTTATTTTTTAAATTAATATTTACTCTTGCATATGTAGTGTGGTGTTCATGGTGTGCATGTGTGTATTTGCATGTGGGTACATGTGTATGCATGTGGAGGTCAGAGGTTAACATCAGGTATCTTCCTTGTTTGCTGTCCTCCTTCTTTCTTCACGGAGACAAGGTCTCTCACAGAGCTTGCCAACTCTGATAGGATAGCTGCCCAGGCTGCCTTAGGGATCCCTTCCCCTTCTAGGTTCTGGATTGCACACGGTTGCCTAGCCCACCCAGCATTCACATGGGTGCTGGGGATCTGGCCTCTGGTCATCATGCTTATGCAGCACGTGCTCTCCACTGAGACGTCTCTCTAGCCCCACTATTTACCTCTTTAGTTAGAATACAAAGTACTGGGTTTCACTGTGGCATTTTCCTAGATACACCATTAGTATTTATTCTTTTTTTTTTTTTTTCTTTTTTGAGGTAGGGTTTCACTCTAGCTCAGGCTGAGCTGGAATCCACTACTTAGTCTCAGGGTGGCCTCAAACTCATGGAGATCCTCCTACCTCTGCTTTCCAAGTGCTGGGATTAAAGTTGTGTGCTACCATGTCTGGCTTGATTCTTATTCACCCTCTGTCACTCCTATCCCATACCCCTCCCTCTCTTGCTGGACCCCTTCCCATCCCCAGATAGTTTTCAAATCACATACATTCCATTACCTCTCTTGTCCTCTCTACCCCTTCATAAAGCTTAGACCTCTTAATACTCAAATGATAGCTTGGGATACTTTGTGAGGAAGTTAATAAAATTTTGTAATTAGAAGAGATTTTATAGTTGTGGTACTTAGTGCATAGAAATAAAATAAATATTGTTCTAACAACTGTACTGGATATATTTCTCCCTTTAAAAATTATTTTGAAATTGACAAGGTTAAAAGCATTTGGAATTGACAAACAGGATGTGTGTGCCTTCTCTGCTCCCACTTATTGGTGTACTAGTAGGGTATGATTAGTCATCTCTTATGCTGTAGAAAGTCTCCATTGCCGGGAGTCAGGGATGGAGAAGGCCTCTCTGAAAAATAGAATTGTATTGTCAGCAAGGTGATGTGTGATGGAAGTGCTCACATCCATCTAGAAAGTGGGACTTGGTCCAGAATATAGACACCAGTGCAATAACTGTTTCTAGTGAGTCGTCAGAGGGGAGGGCAAGACTCATGAACACAAGGACCTAACTTATTCCTAGGAAGTTATCAGAAGTCACCAGGAGACCTAAGTGCCCATGTCCAAGAGCAGCCTGAAAAACAGTGAAAGTTGGAAGAAAACAATTCAACAGCTGTGTATGAGCTGCATAAAACAAATATTTTAAATGTTCTGGCAAAATTCTTATGATATATGAAGTGAGAAAAGCAACATGTGAATATATATGTATATATGTGACAATTATACTTTTATTTTTTACATGTAATTCTAAAAAAATCCCAAGATATGCAGTGTTTTTGTCAAAGTTATGGAATCATGAATGATTGCTTTTTTTGTTTTCCATTTTCTACAATGAGAGAAGATATATTAATTTTAGTGTCATAATTTAATTATTATTATTAGGAGCTGGAGAGATAGCTCAATGACTAAGAGTACTTCCTGAGTAGGCATGAGGGCCTAAGGCCTGAGAGACTGCTTGAGTTTGACCCAAGCAACCATTTAAAGAGCTGGGAACCCTCATCTGTAATCCCAGTCCTGTAGTGGGCACAGACCGGATCATCACCAGGGCTCGAGGAAAAAAAAACGAAGCTCTGGGATTAATAAGAGGTTCTGGCTCAAGTAAGAAGGGGTGGAAAAGCAATGGAGGGAGACACCTAGCATTCTGCTCCAGCCTCTGCAGGCCAGTGCAAGGGATGCCACATGGGCACACCCACGTGCATATACTACATTACACACACACAACATTAATTCTTATTATTGGTATTATACAGTCCAGGCTAGCCTCAAACACACTATGTAGCTGAAGCTGGTCTTTAACTCCTGATCCTCCTGCCTTCACCACCTAAGTGCAGGGGTTACAGGTATTCTTTACTATATTGGGTACAATTTAATTTTTTAAAAAGTTTTTTTAATCACATTTTCTCCCCAAAGCTGTCAGCATCATTTTAGAATCATACACTGTTATCAAAGGTCACAATGCCAAGTGTATTCACTTTCCTGTGGTCATGTCTGTTCGTGTCTTACCATCTTACTTACATTTAACCCAGGTCCTTCGGTGGAGCATCATAAATTACACTGTTCCAATTCCCAGCTTTCTAATAACAACTTCTCCTACATAATGCGCATGGCTTAGTCCCAATCACGTTTCTGTTACTGCATGATTGTGTGTGTGCTATGGTTTTGTGAAGGCATATGTTGTGAAGACATGATGGTGTTTCTGCTTCTCCTCAGAGCTTGGCCACGCTCCTGATCACCTCCCAGATCCTGAACCAGGTCGTGGAGTCCCTCTTTCCTTACTGGCTCCACAAGAAGCATGTTGTGAAGGTGAAGAGGAGGGTGAAGGCTTTAAAGGCAGATGTTGATGCAACATTGTTTGAACAGGTTCTCCTGGAAAAGGAGATGGGGACCTACTTGGTAAGTCTGTTGCTGAGCTGACCTCTAGCAAAAGTGAGCAGCAGTCACACATCAGGGTCATGGGCACAGGCAGGCCATTTTGTCTCTGCTGGGCTGTGTTGAAAGCACTTTCAGCCAGTGATCTCTCCAGCAACCATTGTGTTGGCAGGGCTGGAGGGGGCACACTTGTGCTATAGCACATGCATGGATATCAGAGGACAGCCTGGGGTCCTCAGTCATTGCTTTCCACCTTGTTTGTGGCAGTCTCTCTTATTGTTCACTGCCAATCACAGACTAACTGGCCTGCAAGCCTCAGGGTTCTTCCGCCTCTCTTTGCTGAGGCACATTGAGGTGTGTGTGCCACTGTGCTCACAGTCAGCTTTATGAGGGTTCTGGGGATCTGAACTCTGGTCCGTGGGCTTGTGGCAGCAAATACTTTGAACCACTGCACCATTTCCCGAACCCACAAGTACCCACATTAAAAATGTTAAAGATGGAACTGCATATAAAACTGGCTGTATGAGTGGTAAATTATGCCCCCAAACACTAGGGTGTGAGGGTGGAGAATTCTTTGCCTGTCCTGCAGAGGAGCTTAGGAAAGAGCTCCAAAGATGGAAGCATGGGAGAGATGGGCCCTGGAGCAGCAGTAGGGTTGACATGAGTGTCAACTGAAGATGGGCATCAGTGTAAGTTAGTGCTGTTGTAAATAAAGCAGTCCCTAGGAACAGAACGCCAGAGTTGTTTTAGGAACCACCAGTAGATTGTTAGAGGCTTGGTTGCTTATAATAGTTAGAAAATCAAGCTCATAAAACCCTAGCCATGTGTCCACAAAGTGCTACTGAGCTGTAACTATGAGTGCCACCTGTACCGTGGGTAGGTGTCAGGATCACACTTGCCTCAGGCCTGTGTTCATTGCATCCCATTCCTCCTCCTCGGTGAAGTCACCCCACCAGTGCTTTGTTCCCCAAGGTTCTGTTGTGCTGAATGTCCACAGTCTCTGTTTCCATAAGATTGAGATTGTCTTCTGATGGCTGTCTTGCTGGTGCTTAGAGAGCCCACATGCTGAAGCTGGGTTTCTGTGTTCAGCTCAAATAAGTGCTTGTTTCAGTTTATTTATTTGCAAATTGAGAGGGAGGCAGGAATGAATAGGTGCACCAGGTCCTCCAGCCACTGCAAACGAACTCCAGCTTCAGGTTCCACTTTGTGCATCTGGCTTTATGTGGGTACTAGGGAATCGAGCCTGGGTCATTAGGCTTTGCAGGCAAGCGCCTTAACTGAAGCACCCAAGAAAGGGCCTTTCATTCCTTCATTGGCCTGGTGTTCATCAATTAGGCTAACTTGGCTGACCAGCAAGATCCAAGGATATGCCTGTCTTCACCTTCCCAATGCTGGGATACAAGTGTGTATCCCACCCAACATTTTATATGGTTCCTGGGATCAAACTCACTTCCTTTTACTTGAGAGACAAGTACTTTACTGAGTGTGCTGTTAGTAGGTATTGACATGTGCACCAGCATTGTGTGTCATAGACTGAGAAGATTCAACCTATAAGCTCACAGCTCAACTAGGACAGCAGTGCTGTGTGTTTGTAGAGGTTTGAATAATGTCCCTCTTAGCCTCCTGTGTCTGAACACTTGGTTCCCAGCAGAGTGGCTCTATTTATAGAATCTTTAGGAGGTGGAGCCTCCTGAAGGAAGTGTGTTTTGGGGGCAGCCTGCACTTGTGCTCTGTCTCTCCTTCCTCTCTGCTGACGTGATGATATTATGCAAGCTTCCCAATCCTGCCATGCCTTCCTTGCTATGATGGATTCTGTTTCCTGGAATTGGAAGCCAAAATAAACTCTCATTCCCAAGTTGCTTCTGGCCAGGAATTTGTTCACAGCAATGAGAAAGCAACGTATATGGTGTTTGTGCATGAGGTACAGAGAGAACACCCATGCAGAGGAGGAGCAAGCTGATGGCGAGGAGTGCATGAACATAGTGGAGTCTCCCTCTTGGACTGGAACTCAGCCACGCACACCTGAAATCCCAGCACGTGGGCAGCTGAGGCAGGAAGATTGAATTCCATGCCAACCAGAGCAACCTAGTGAGACATATTCTCACCTACACTGTCTGCTCAGGGCTTACTCATCTGAGTGACTCCACTGTGAGGACATGGTAGACTTCGCTGTAACCTTTCCCTGTGTCTCATATCTTCTTCCATTAGGAACAAGGCCCAGGGAGACAGTGTGATCTCAGTTCATTGCTCATGCAGAATAGTGCTGCAGCTCCAGAATTACTGGGGCTGAAAGTAACTAGACAGTGCAGCCCTGTTATTAGCCTCTTGGTGACATCCCAGAACAAGGTTTGGGTCTCTGCCTCCCCTCCAGAGTCTGTCTGGTGTGGGGTGAAGACGTGAGTGTCCTCATCCTCCTGCAGGGCTGAGGCTGGGGGTGAGCTCTGGGTTCTCAGGGCTCCCCTTTGCTTGCTAGCAGGGTCCTGCATGTCCGGCCCATTTTCTCCTTCTCCCATGACTTCCCTGTTTATTTTCCTCACTGAAGAGACACTTGCTCTTCCACCTTCTCCTCGTGCTTGGAGGTCACATTGGTTCTGGACAGCTCCTCATTGAGGTCAGATTTTAGAATCCCTTGTTCTGCCCTGTCTTCATGACTGCCATAGGTGACTCTCAAATACCATTGTCAAGTCTTTGGAGAAAGGAGATTGGCTGAAATTATAAACATATTTTTACAAAAGTAATGCTTACTACAGAGAACCTGAAAAATGCAAGACAGGAAATAGGGAAAAAGAAATACCCTGTGCTGTCATCATAAGGTGATCTCCTAAACTCCTTTCCTGCTCCACAGTCAGGACTAAAGCCATGTGGCTCTACAGGTTGTTACTTTGCTGTCCACTGCTGCTCCTTTCTTGGAACTGTGTCCAACAAGAGAGCTGTGGAAGTGATCTTAGACATTTCATCACTTTGGTGACTTGGTGGATTTAAAGGTTTGTTTTCATTTTGTAATGAAGAAGTGATCCATAGGAAGATGCCTGGGGACCTTTCATTCCCTCTGCATCATGCTGTCTCTTATTTCTGATGCTCCTGGTGGGCATGTGGGGATGGAGAAACGTGTGTCTGTCACTCGACAAGTTGGCTGATTTTTTTTTTTTTTTTTTGATTGTCGAGGTAGGGTCTCACTGTAGTCCAGGCTGACCTGGAATTCACTATGTAGTCTCAGGGTGGCCTCCAACTCACAGTGATCCTCCTACCTCTGCTTCCTGAGTGCTGGGATTAAAGGCATGCACCACCACACCTGGCTTGATATCTTTTATTTTATTTTATTGACTACTTCCATAAATGTAGACAGTAAACTATGATAATCCCCTCCCCTCCCCCACTTTCCCCTTCACAAATCCTCTCTCTCCCTCTTTGAGGTAGGACCTCATTCTAGCCCAGGATGACTAGGAATTCACTATGTAGTCTCAGGGTGGCCCCAAACTCATGGCAATCCTCCTACCTCTGCCTCCTGAGTGCTGGGATTAAAGGCATGCACCACCATACCCGGCACAAATCTACTCTCTATCATATCCCTTACCCCTCTCAATTAATTGCTCTTCTATTTTGATGTCATTGTCTTTTCCTCCTATCACGAGGGTCTTGTGTAGGTAATACCAGGTATTGTGAAATCATGGACGTTCAGGCCATTTTGTGTCTGGAAGATTGCCTTGTAAGTAGTCCTACCCTTCTTTTGGCTCTACATTCTTTCCACCATCTCTTCCACAATGGACCCTGAGCCTTGAAAGGTGTGATAGAGATGTTTCAGTGCTGAGCACTCCTATGTCACCTCTTCTCAGCATTATGGTGCCTTTGGAATCATTCCAGAGGCCACCATCATCTGAAAAGAGAAGCTTCTCTATCCAAAAGTGAGAGTAGCATTAAAAATGGGTATGAATGTTAAGTGCTTACAGAAAAGTTTGGTGCATATTATATGCATTTAGCCAGATACCAGTAGGCATTATACCCCTAGGGCTCATGACCTCCCCCATCATAGGTTTTCAGTACCAGGCATATATTCCCTCCTGTGGAGCAGGCCTCCAGTCCAATTAGTGAGCCATTGGTTACCCCCATAACAGACATGCCACTATTGCACCTGTTAGTTCATTTGGCCTGGCTGGACCAACTTAAGGCTTGCAATGTCCACTGTTGTTTATCTCCACTGATGACTTCTCTCTCCCATAGAGCTGCATGCAGTATAGTTTTTTCCAGTTTTCTGTCAGTTGGTCTACAGGGAGGAGGTTTTCAGTTCAGCTTGCTTGATTTCTCAGTGACCTTGTACTCCAAGCATGTGGAGTTTAGCTGATATCTTAAAAAATATTTTTGTTTATTTTTATTTATTTATTTGAGAGCAACAGAGAGAGAGAGAAAGAGGCAGATAGAGAGAGAATGGGTGTGCCAGGGCCTCCAGCCATTGCAAACAAACTCCAGACGTGTACGCCCCCTTGTGCATCTGGCTAACATGGGTCCTGGGGAATCGAGCCTCGAACCGTGGTCCTTAGGTTTCACAAGCAAGTGTTTAACTGCTAAGCCATCTCTCCAGCCCTAGGTGGTACCTTTTAAAAAATATTTTATTTTTATTTATTTATTAGAGAGAGAGAGAGAGAATGGGCACAGCAGGGCCTTTAGCCACTGCAAATGAACTCCAGGTGCATATGCCCCCATGTGCATCTGGCTTATGTGATATCTGGAGAATTGAACCTGGGTCCTTAGGCTTCGCTGGAAGCATCATAACCACTAAGCCAGCTCTCCATCCCTAGCTGATATCTTTTATTTCCAGTATTTTTCCCTACAGATCTTATTCTGTTTTCTACATAAACTATTGTTTCAGCTATAATTTTGATCACTTTCTTTCTTCAGTTTTATTTTTTTCAGTTTGTGCAGAAATAGTTATAACTGGATTCCTTATTTTGTTCTGGATTTTATCTTCTCACCATTGGGTGTTATGTTTGTTCCATATTTTGGGGACAGAACTCTTTTTCTCAGTTTAAAAGTGTTTTTATTATTTACTTACTATGAGTTTTTTTTTTTAAATCATGCTTGATGTGTTATCAAGGTTTTTTGTTTCTGTTGCAAATATCTTTAATTATTAGTTTTATCTACATTAATAAATTTCCAAATGAAGGCCATGCTCAAGTTTAAATGATTAAGTCTGCTTGCTTAATGTCTTTATATACATTGCCATGAGGCATATACTAATAGGGCAGAGGGCATCTTGTGCTTGTGTTTTGTGTGCTTTTGTTTACTAAGTTTGCATTTCCCCCTAATTGCTGTTTGGTTCTATCCCTAGCTTGCTAAGCCTTTTGGTTCTGAATTGCTTAGAATATTGACACTTAAGAATACTGATATGTGCATGTTACTCAGCATCACCTTGTGAGGGTCAAGAGAATGAGAGCCTGCTGCAGTGCTGGGAAGGGCTCCCTGTGCTCTAGGCTCTGTTGAGGGCAACATCTGTGCAGGGCCCTGGCTTTCATGAGTACAACAGCACAACTATTAATGCCAACCATGAGATTATCTAAGACTGAGTGAGGTAAAAGTAGCTTGCCTACAGACCATCCGTCTTGCCTAGTGTGGTCCTTTGCTGTTTATGGAAGCAAGTTGATGTTCAATCTATGCATGTTGAAACCCCACAGCTAGATGCTGCAGTGCAGCCAAGGGAACATAGCCAAACACAATGGCAAGAATGGAACAAATTCTCCCACCAACTGCACACTCCCCACTTGGTACCTTTAGCTCACCAGCTCCACCAAGCCCGTGTGGTGGTGTTCTCTGCTGAGTTTGGCTTCAGAGTTCCAACTCATGCTAAGATTCAAGTATCTTCTAGAACATCTATGAGAAGTACTTTCTTCTTCCCCAGTATCCCACAATTGTATTTGGGATTTTCTATTTTAATGAGATATGAAGTAAGAAAGTAACTGAGTGGAATCTCACACTGAAGCTGCTCAGCCTACAGGACCATGAGGTACATGTGCACTAATCATCTCAGATGGCCTACCTCAGTGAAGGCACCTTTGTCCTGCTATCAAAGCGCAGAATAGTGCACCATGCTGCTCATTCCTCCAGGAGTTGCTCCTGGCTAACCCTTTCTCCTGTCCAGAGTGAGCCTTTGCACGCCTGTCAAGGAGGTTTCAGAGCCAGCTGAGAGGCTCGGAGACCTTCCCTTCAGCTTTTGACACTTTCCTATTTGGCACCCACATATGAAAGACCACATGCAATTTTTGTTTTGGGGGGCCTGCATTATCCACTTAGCACAATCTTATCCAAGTCTATCTATTTTTCCTGCAAGCTGTATAATTTTTCTTTATAATTTAATTTTTTATAGTAGACTGAAATTCCATTAAATGTATGTGCCACATATTCATTATCCAGTCACCTGTTATGACCATCTAGGTTGATTTTATGTCCTAGGCAGTACAGTCTTTAATAAAAGGGTTGACATCTGGGGTACCCATACATATGAGGGCACCATCTATCATGATACTGGACCATTCCTTTGTAGTGGGTGGGGAGCGGCCATGTTTAGTTGGTGGGGAACAGCCACATTTGGTTGGTGGGAAACAGCCATATTTAGTTGGTGGAGAGCAGCCAGGTTTGGTTACTGGGGAGAAGCCAGGTTTAGTTGGTGGGGAGCAGCCAGGTGTATTTGTTGGGAACAGCCAGGTTTAGTTGGTAGGGAGCAGCCACGTTTAGTTGGTGGGGAGCAGCCAGGTTTAGTTGGTAGGGAGCAGCCACGTTTAGTTGGTGGGGAACAGCCAGGTTTAGTTGGTGGGGAGCAGCCACATTTAGTTGGTAGGGAACAGCCACGTTTAGTTGGTGGGGAACAGCCAGGTTTAGTTGGTAGGGAGCAGCCACATTTTGTTGATGGGGAGCAGCCATGTTTGGTTAGTGGGGAGAAGCCATTTTTGGTTGGTGGAGAGTAGCCATGTTTAGTGTAAGGGTCCGAAGATTGCTGAAGAAAGACCTTGGACTCAAACTGTATGTATAAACAAAGCATTTATCCTGCAGAATCAGCCAGCATGTAGGGGTTAACCATGCATACAAAATGGCAACCACAAGAGGAGCATACAGGCTCCTTTTAAGCACAACTAGGGGAATTCCAGGTGGGTTAGGTAATCTTCTGACATGATTGGCTAGGCAAGCAGCAGCTACAGTTGTATATCTCTGATTGGTTGGGGCAAAAGCGTGCAAAAGGGATATGTTTGGACATGTCTCTAGGAACTGACTTAGCCCCCAACGCACAAAATGGAGGCTATCTTCCCTGGCCACATGTTAGGGTCACTGTTGATTAACAGTCCACCCTTTGTTTGTGGTTTTCCCAGAAGTCTTGCCTACTTCTCTGGGAAACTGAAACTTAGGCCTACTTAGGGTGGCACCTTACTGAAGGCTATCATGGCGTCAGTTTGGTCCCTTCATTTAGTTGTTTGCTTGAAAGCAAACGTAACCATTCAATGATTTGGCACAAAGACATGAGCAGCTAAATCATTTTTGATTCCTTACTTTAGAACCTTAAAGCAAAATCACTTTTAAACTTACATAAGTATGTGTTTGAGAAGACAGAATTGTCGTGAACCCTTGAGTGTAACAGTTAAATGCCAGCATTTTGCATGTGACATTACAATGGTGCCTCCTCTCTGTCTTTCTTGCAGGGCACCTTTGATGACTACTTGGAGTTATTCCTGCAGTTTGGTTATGTGAGTCTTTTCTCCTGTGTTTATCCATTAGCAGCTGCCTTCGCTGTGTTAAATAACTTCACTGAAGTCAACTCAGATGCCTTGAAGATGTGCAGAGTCTTCAAACGTCCATTCTCAGAGCCTTCATCCAGTATTGGTGTTTGGCAGGTAATTACTTAAGAAAAGAAAATACTTAAAAGCTCTGAGACATTGTGGGGGGGAAAAAAAGCAATCCCTGAAAGAGGAAAACTGTACTTTTAGTTTCAGGAAAACTAGATTTTAGTCCTTGCTTATCTATAAATAATGTGACCTTAAAACATTGTTAACTTTCTCTGACCTCACATATTTGCTTAAAGTCTTTAACTTTTTCTGGCCTTGCGTGTTTGCCTTTAAAAGGGGTGTTGGGGGAAGCAAATATAACCTTCTAGGACCCTTTCAGATGTAAAACTGGTAAATTCCTGTGAAAGTAGTCAGCTAAGACTACATCCTGCTAGAGATCCCGAGGTGTCCCTGCCTGGAGGTCATTTCCTTTGTGAAAACAGCGACAAGGCTGGGGCAGGCCCTGTGGAGGCCTAAGCACCCTGCAGTCAGGCTCCATGGGGTCACATGGGAGGGGCTTCCCTCCCAGTACCTGCTGGGGCAGGCTCCACAGAGATCTCATGGAGTAAAAAGACTTTCCCAGTGAGGCTCGTTGGGATCACTCTTGAGGCGCTTCACCTCTCTGGCGCAGGAATTATCAGTGTGGGTATTTTCTTCAAAGAGAACATGCTATCCCAGGAGAAAATGAACAAATCAGAAAGCTGTTGCCCATTGTCAGCTCACACGTAAAGCACACCAGCTACGGGGAGATGGCACTGCCCATGTGTCAGGGTGGCTGAACTGTGGTGAAGCCACCAGAGCAGATGGGCACAAAGCTGAGAGGGTTCCTGTGATGCCGGCGGGAGTGCAAAACAGCACAGGCACCCTGAAGGAAGTTAGGCAGTTTCTTCTAAATCTAAACATGTAACTATTTTATAACCCCCTACTTATACCTTTGGACATTTAAGGAAACTAAAGGTTATATTCATACAAAAGTCTGCACAGAAATGCTCATAGCAGCTTGATTTGCGAAGCCTCCTTCATCAGCCACATGGTGAGACCAGCCACCCTAGTCCACACCATAGTGGAAAGGAACAGACTGGTATTGACAGGTGAGGCAATTTGGATAAACACTTAGGCAGAAATAGTGATGGAAAGAGTGGTTGCATAACGTATTATTTCATTTACATAGCAATTTTGAAATGCCATTTTAGAAGAGAAGTATAGTCATGTAGCCTTAAGGGGTGGGGATCTCCGGGAGAAAGTAGGCAGGCCAATTCTTGTTGGCTCGCTACCTTCACTGGCAGCAGAGAGCGTAAAGCCACATGTGTAATCAGACAGTGAAACCTATGTGTACAGATGTGCACCAGTAAAACTGAGGAGATTCGGATAAGATCTGTGGGTTGCATCAGTGGTGATTCTGAGTGAGACTGTGTGGTTTTCAGACCTGTTGCCAGTGTGGGAAATGAGGTCAAGAGACAGGCAATCTCTTCTCACCATTGCATGTGAATTTATAGAAGTTACTCCAGAAAAGTATAAAGTCATGGTACAAGTCACAGAGCAAACAAACCAAGTACCATCACCAGATAAGGATGCAATGCGTGTGTTCACTGTGGTGCTTAACTCTGCCAGAACTGTTGCCGGGCAGGCGACAAAGGTAGAAAAGAGGACCACCAGTATGAAAGGCAGAAGGGAAGTCACAAAACTGTTTGGAATGAATGCAGTAGTTGGGGAAACCCAGAGAGTCAAGAATAAGTAGGTATTTTATACATAAACAAGTTGAGAAAAGAGTCAGTTAGCTAGAGCACTGTGTTGGAAGTACTCCTGTTGGGGAGGTAGAGCACACTGCTTAGGCACAGTTGTCACAAGTATTTAGAACACTGTCTCACAGATGACTTTCTTCAGCTAAAGAAATTTGTAACACGACAGAGAAAAGTTTAAAGCTTCATCCTGGACTTGTAGATAATAGGGAGAAGACATAAGGAAGGGAACACAGCCTCTGCAATTTCTAAGTTCACATTCCTTTTTCTTTCAGCTGGCTTTTGAAACGATGAGTGTCATATCCGTGGTCACTAACTGTGCTTTGATCGGAATGTCGCCACAAGTGAATGCAATCTTTCCCGAGTCAAAAGTAGACCTCGTTCTGATTGTGGTCGCAGTGGAGGTGAGTGGCAGTGCGGACGATGCGACGTCTCCTCAGACCATCTTCTGGAGCAGGACTGTCCCCGCTGTCCGTGGTGGGCAGTTGAGTGGTAGGAAAGTGGAGAAGCTCCCGTGGGGGCAGACACGAGGACACAGGCTGTGTGCCCCTGGCCACTGCCTGGCTTGGTCTGGTATAAACAGGAGGGGACTTTTCCAGCCATTGCACTAGAGTGTCCCATTTGCAGAAGAATTGTGTGGATAGGGCTTGCAGTTTTAGTTTGTTCTAGGGAAATATCACTTCTTTCTTTTAAAAATATTGCATTTATTTATTTATTTATTTGAGAGATGCAAAGAAAGGGGGGAGAGAAAGAGAATGAATGGGTGCTGCAGGGCCTCCAGCCATTACAAACAAACTCCAGACTCATGCACCACTTTGCACATCTGGCTTTAGGTGAATACTGGGGAATCAAATCTGGGTCCTTTGACTTTGCAGGTGAGCACCTTAACAGCTAAGCCGTCTCTCCAGCTCACCTTCTCCTTTCTTAATTCCTCAGAAATACTTGTGAACAAGGATTTATGTCTCATTTATGACATAACATTCCACATGCAAAGTGCATCGAGGCTGCCTGTGCATTTTCTAGTTTTCTCCTTGCCATCTTTTAGAATGTGCATTCTCACAGTGCCTTGAAAATTAAGCAGTGAGCAAATAGAAGAATTTGCAGAAATGTTTGTGAGCATCACTGTCAAAAGGTTATTGTGGCCTTTCATTTTAGATAATTTAAGAAAGTAAAAGACTTGTGGAAATGTATTGAACAGAACTCAGCATGACTGTGTAGTGGTGTATCACATGCCCAAGGCCTCAGGACTTAGGGCTGCCCACAGAGATGAAGTCAGGAGTTTCTACACTGCTTGCACTGGCCAGGGCAATCTATTCCACTGCCTTCTGTTCTGTTCTCATATTTGACAGGAGTGTGTGCTCATCATGGGTGCTGTATGGAGCATGTGACTTTTGGAGAGTGATTTTAAACTCCAGTGAATAAGGGGGGGGGTGTGGAATGGCCCTGACAGATAATGAAATATCTGTGCTGAATTTCATGAGTGGAATAGGGCTTGGGCCTGTTTACACAGCTCATTCATGACCTGGAGAAGTGAGAGAATAAGACAGGGAGCCAGGGAAACATCCCACCATGATGCAGCTGTAGGCACTGGTCTTGGCCAGGGCATTCCCAAGGTTTACTCTTTTGAGACTGACTTAAAACCACTGAGATTCACAAGGGCCAGCCAGAATGTTGGGTAGCTCACACAATGAGGAGACCATGACGATCAGTGTTAAAGTAAAGCTGGCTTGGTTAAAGATGGTTTCTGGGTGGATGCTGAACAAGAGCACAGAGGATGTAATAACCCCTAGAGAAACAAGAACCAGGAACACCATCCCCGCCCACCAACAGCAGAGCTCTGGGATGAGGTGGGTCTGAGTGTTGGTCCCAGCTCCTGAGTGGGGCTGGCTGAGGTCCTGGAGCCACCTGTGACCTGCCTTCAGTTCTCCCCACACCCCACACGCAGCCTTGCTTTCATGCAGTGCCGTTGGTCAGGCTCAACTTTCTTTTGTTTTTGATGATGCTGTGATTAGACATCCAAGGCCTGAACTTGGGAGATTGCTGACCTTAAGGACAGTCTTGTGTTACTTACTGGTTTTCATATATTGGAAAGCACATTAGCTTTAGTCTATAAGTTGGATGTTTTGTGTGTTATAAAACCAACCTCAGAGAAAGTGTTAGAAAGAACCAAAACTTAGTAAGTTACTTATATTCTAGTCTTACTGAGACCTCAGCTGAGTGCCATCTGGTCTTGAAATGAATCCAAAACTGGAGCATGTAGAAACAAATTAGAAAACATAAATTTGGAGAATGTCACCATATAAGTGTGTAAAGTCATGCTGAAATTCTAATTTAGACTGTTTGTAAGATAACTGACTATGTGAGGTGATAGATATTTTAATTAGCTTAATAGTCTAATGTACATGTATATCAAAGCAATACATTGTACCTCAATAAAGCTGTCAAAAAAGGTTACAGAGTTCATCAAAACTGTTAGTGAGGTAAATTCACATTTCTTTATGTCCCAAAGATTTTTCTCTTAGCTCTAAAAACATTGTTAAGATTATTTATTTACACATGTATGAATATGAGTGCACCAAGTCCTCCTGCTGTTGCAAACAAATGCCAGGAGCTTGTACTGCCTGCCACCTCTGGCCTTACATGGGTGCTTGGAGATGGAACCTGGACCAGCAGGCTTTGCAAGCAACTGCCTTTAACTGCTGAGCTATCTTCTCAATCCCCATAAAAACACCTTCTTTTTTGAAATTTTTTTGTTCATTTTTATTTATTTATTTGAGAATGACGGGGGGGGGAGAGAAGGACGCAGATAGGGGGAGAGAGAGAGAGAGAATGGGCGTGGCAGGGCCTCCAGCCACTACAAACAAACTCCAGACACGTGCATCCCCTTGTGCATCTGGTTAACGTGGGTCCTAGGGAATCGAGCCTTGAACCGGGGTCCTTAGGCTTCACAGGCAAGCACTTAACTGCTAAACCATCTCTCCAGTCCAAAAACACCTTCTAAAGAAAGGAAATAACCAGGCATGGTGGCACACGCCTTTAATCCCAGCACTCAGGAGGCAGAGGTAGGAGGATGAACGAGAGTTCAAAGCCACCCTGAGACTACACAGTGAATTCCAGGTCAGCCTGAGCTAGAGCAGCTCTACTTTGAGAAGCCAAAAATAGGAAGAAAGAAAGAAAGAAAGAAAGAAAGAAAGAAAGAAAGAAAGAAAGAAAGAAAGAAAGAAAGAAAGGGAAGGAGGGAGGGAGGGAGGGAAAGGAAAGGAAAGGAAAGGAAAGGAAGAAAGGAAATACTCTTAAAATTACTTTGAAAACAAAATTATTTTATATTCCTTGCTTTTCCTAGAACATGGATAATTTTAATATTTATTTTTCTTTGTTAGGTTTCTTGAGATGGCTCATGTAGCCCATATTGCTCTCAGATTGGAAAGGAACCTGAGGATGACTTTGGCCTGATCCTCCTGCCTCCACCTCTTTGGTGCTGGGATTATAGGTGTAACCACCACTGCCTGGCTTTCACTGAGTTAGGAAAAGTTTTACAGCCTGCTGTACTTGCATACATTTACTTATGGCTCCTAAATAACTGGGACTTTCTCTAATTCAAAAATGTCATCATAAATTATAAAAATACACAAGCAAATTCTTGGATAAATTTTAATGAAAAAAAGAAAATTAAGATATTAAGGTTTTTTTGAACTAATTAATATCTGAATGTACCTATATACCTAAGATTTGTTAGCAGAACAGAGACGTCCTAAGAAATAACAGTAATTTTGTAAAATTGATGGTTGATGTTCTCATAATTTACAGCTGGGAAAGTTCATAGTTTCTGTAGTTTTGGATTCACATTTCCAAAGTTAACAACTTTGACTTTTTACTTTGGGCTTTGATGCTTTAGTTTTTTTTAAGAGCTTGATTTAATGCCACGTGAAATTGAGAAAAGGCTGAAGCGATGAGTGCTATGTACTGAGACATGTTCTGTCACAGTGGTCACATCTTTACTGCCATCTAGTGTTGCTTTTAAAAATGGGAGGCACTCAACACTGATTTTATTAGTAAAAGATTTACTATAGTGGGAACAAGAGGATACCATTGTATTAGAGGAAAGCCTATTAAAGATGCCATTTTGTGGGTTCAGCCCACAAGTCAAATCAGTATCCAAACCATTTTCTCCCTCCTCACTCTTGAGATACTTGGTTCATTTCCTAATGTCATGTCAGGTAGAGGCTGCCTGCTGTATTGCAGAATCACCTTGAGACCAGAGATGGCGGGGAGTACTCCAGTCATCAAATGTTAGATATCTGACACTGCATTAAATGGATCCACTGCGCTCCTTTAATTCTAAAATTAACAAGCCTTACTAGTTACAATTACTGTGTGCTGACAATTTTCCTACTAAAGTTTAGATTTCCACCTCCAGCACCCAAGGTAAAAGTGAGCTAACCATTCCTGCGGAAGTCCTTATATTTCACTTGTGTGGGTCCTGGTGGCCAGAGAGCCTGTGAGTGCCCTGCATGTCTCATTAGTAGTTTTTAAAATATTACCCAATGCAGCTTCTCTAGTTGGGGAGAGAGGGCCGGGCAGTTGTGGCAAAATGCTTGCATGGCAGGCACTAGAACCTGAGTCTGGAATCTCAGCACCCATGTCAAAAGCAGGCATGGTGGTGAGCCCCTGGGTCCCCATGCTGGGAGGTGCATGCGGGAGGATCGCTGGGGCTAGGCTAGCCAAATCTAGTTCTAGGTTCAGCAGAGGACCTTGTCTCCAAGAATAAGGTGGAGAGCAAACATGAAAAGCAAGAAAACGAAAAAAATTAAAAAAAAAAAGCAAGAAAACGTGTGACTTGGATTTCTGGCCTCTATATGCACACATACACTTAAGCGCACGTGCGCGCGCGCGCACACAAACACACACACACACACACACACACGCATGCATGCATGAATATTTACCTTCTTCCTGCTGGTTAGAGATGAGATTATTCCCACGTGTGTGTGATGCCACAGTCTCTGGTGAGGAAGGACTGGCTCAGAGTTCTTCCATTTGCACAATACAGATAATTCCTGTTTACCTGGTATCAAGAATTACTTATTTTGAACATTTTTGCCACACATGCTCATGTGTTCTCCCTCTCTGGAGACAGGTGTAAGAGATCAATTATACTTTCTAATAATTAGTTATCTGAAGACACCAGGTATGGAGTCAGTCCCTGAACTGCCATCAGGTTTTGCAAGCAAGTGCCTTAACCACTGATCCATCTCTCCAGCCCCATTCAGTATTCTTTCTTATCTGGCTGTTTTTGTTTGTTTTGTTTCTAGAAAAACAGATCTGCCCTTCTAGGTTTAATGACATTCTGAGAACTTAATTTAAAAGTTTGTCTAGGAAAGCCCACACCCAGCCATGTTATTCTATCTCATCATGTCCTAGTGTTTTTGGGTGTGTTGGGCTTTGACTCTTGGGTTGCATACTACTGAACAGTGCTATGGAGCTGTAATTTCTTTTCTTCCTGCCTCTGATTTTTGTTTTCTAAGCAGGATCTTGAATGTTCAGTGGTCCCTCTTGCTTAGCCTCCTCAAGCTGGGATCACAACCAGCAAGTTTGCCTACCTTTATTTGTTCATTCCTATTGATAGTCTTTGTTCCTGCTCTTTCTATGGGCTGTCTCCATCTTAAGTTCTTATCCAAATCATACTTGGCTCTGTGTTTTCTTAATGGTATGGGGATATTAAAGACAGGAAAGGCAAATTTTTCATTGAATACATACCTACTGTGTGATCAAAATATTCCAGATATTAATGAGATATACCCTCAGCTTTGGAAATGCTGTCAGACAGATTTATGTAAGAGATATTATTTCTAATGCAGCAGAGGCCTCTTCTCTAACCTCCTCTCCAGTTTACCCAGCTCTTCTTTCCCTCTGCAAGGTGCTGGGACAGGCACTCCCAGCCTGCTGGGTGAGGTGGGAATGGAGCTCTGGGGACAGAGTCTACTTACTGAGTTAAGTGCTAACTGAGAGAGATTGTGCTCCCAAATGTGTTCATGTAAGGCATCCTTGTTACTGTAATTGACATAATTTAATTAAATGAAATGAAAACTGATGAAAAGTATGTGCTAAAATAGAGAACCACCATTTCTATGAAAATCTTTGGAAGGACTCCATAGACAAATTGTATCAGATTGGATAAAGATGAGACAATTCTAAATCAGAAATATGAGCAGCTTCCAGATTCTGTTTTCAAATTACTTAACAAGTATCCACATTTTTGCTCTTCTTTAAAGAAAACAAACCTGGGAATCTCACACATTTCCCTGAGGGCTTTAATGGTTAATATTGCTAACTTGATGGGATTTAGAATCACCTAGGAGACACGCCTCTGTGTGTCAGGTCTGTGAGGGTGTTTCCAGAGAGGTTAACTAAGCAGGGAAGCCTCATTATGAATGTGGTGACAACGTCCCACAGGCTGGGATCCTGGGCTGAATAAAAAGGGTAACGGAGGAAGATGCTGACCACTGGCATTTACCCCTCTGCTTCCTGGATGCAGATGTGATGTGACCAGATGCTGCTGTCCCACCACCATGCCTTCCCACATGATAGACCGAAGCCTAAGCCATGAGCCAGAATAAACCCTTTCTCACATAAGGTGCTTTTGTCAGGTGTTTTGTCACAGCAATGAGAAAAGTAATGAATACAGAGGTGTAATGTGTACTGGGTGGATAGAAAGACCTGCCTCACCACATGTGCTACATGATGCAGAGAGAGAGTTCTCTATCTGAGCAGACTGATTAACTGGGGAGTCTCTGGTCCCAGTTGTTTCACCTAAATGGGCTTCCGTCTTCAGGGATGACTGAGATCCTGGTCTGTAGTCATGTCAGCTAACAGAATTTCTACCTTGTTGTAGGCCCCACTGTCCTCCAGGTTTATCATTAGCACATATTTCTTTTAAATACTATTTTTATAAAGTAGGTTTTTAAATTTATTTATTTATTGGAGAGAGAGCAAGGAAGAGGGAGAAAATGAGTGCACCAGGGCCTCTAGTCACTGCAGACGAACTCCAGACACATGTACTACCGTGTGCATCTGGCTTATGTGAGTTCTGGGGAATCAAACCTGGGTCACTAGGCTTTGCAGGTAAGCACCTTAACCACTAAGCCATCTCTCCAACCCTTAAATAGGATTTTTAGGGGGCTGGAGAGATGGCTTATCGGTTAAGCACTTACCTGAGAAGCCTAAGGACCCTGGTACAAGGCTCGATTCCCCAGGACCCACATTAGCCAGATGCACAAGGGGGCCCATATATCTGGAGTTCTTTTGCAGTGGCTGGAGATCCTGACATGTCCATTCCCTCTCTCTACCTGCCTCTTTCTCTCTCTGTCTGTCGCTCTCAAATAAATAAATAAAAATAAACAAAAAAAATTTTAAGAATAGGATTTTGATGACATCCAGGTTTTACAAATGACCTTGTATTTTTATAGTACTGTAGTGGTTAATGTATATCTTGTGTGAGAAGGTTTAGGAAAAGGCAGGTTTCACATTCTGAGAGCCATGGTTTTTTATCCACAGAGTAAGAATTAGGAAACACAGTGGCTTCAAACTTCAGGCTGGCTGCATCATCTTCCTCAGAGTGAGGCATCATGTGACACTGTTCACACGTAAACACTGCAGATTGCTGTGCACAAGTAGTGTGCGTTAAGCCATTCGTCTTTGAGGATGACCACTGGTCAGCCTGCTTGCAGGACCTGCCACCTGCTCCCGTTGTTTCACCAGCTTGTGCACTCCACTCTCGGTGAGAGACGAGCCCATGTGGAAGCCTCCTGCTTCAGAACAAGCCCAGGAAGGCTTTTTCAAAGCTGTTTTGGCCTTTTCAGGATAAGAGGAATTACTGCATCGTGAATTCCTGACAGGCCTAAGGATGGATTGAGTTGCCATTCCTTTAGCTCTGACCCAGTTGTACCTTCAGTTCGGCAAGTGCAAAAGCTGCTTACGAAGCACACAGGTATGTCAGCACTGGGTCAGTGCAAGAGAGCCTCTCTCTGTAGACTCACTATGATTTTTCACGCAGAGCAGATTTCTCTTCCTGAAGGCAGTGTCGGTTTAAACAGATCATGGCACAACTCTGTAGAAGAATTGATCTTAACAATACAGCCAAAAATAAAGGCATTAGGTAAGGGAAATCTGAGGCTTTTAAAAGTAGTCCAAGTGGGATTGAAGTAGATGTGGGTGGTCTGTCTTTGACCGCAGACCTGTGGTCCGTGAGGAGAGCCACAGGGCGCCTACAGCCGGTGGAGGGACAGTTCTTTGAAGGCAGCTGCCTTCTGCCAGCTCTCAGCTGCACCCACTCCCATTTCCTGCCACACCTCCCTTCCCTCTCCCTCAGTTTCCTCCTTTGTTTCTTTGACAGTGAGCTCCTTACTCTAGCATCACAAATGCACTTCTTGAATTAGGTTTCTGTCTGTCCAGTTCTTCTCCCATGTTTTGATGTCATCTTGGTCTAGGAACAAGCAAAGGGCTATTGAGCCTCCTCTGGTCTCAGGGCCTGGCCTTACCATAGAGGCCACAGACACCGAGCACAGAGCTTGTCTGTCTGTCATGGAGCAGGGACACCCAGACACAGGACAATGCCGTGAGAGCAGAGCATGGTTCTTTGAGGCTGCAAAAGAAGGGAGCCTACCAAACCGTCTCTGTCGTGGGTTTTGATCCTCTCGCACAGTAATTCCAGCTGTCTTCAAGGGATTTTGTTGTTTTGTTTTCTTCTTTCAGGAGGAAACATTTAAAAATAATCTAAATTAAATTCATTTGGTTTCGTTTAGCCTGAGCTAGTTTTGCAGGTTATGAGAACTTGCACCTGATGACAGTGATGTGGCATGAACCTGTGTGTGTTCAGATCTAAAAAGCTGGACACCAAAAAAGGTCAGTTTTATTGTATGATTAAGAAAACTAAAACTCTGTGTAGTGGCACTTGCCTTTAATACCAGCACTTGGGAGACGGAAATAGGATCACCATGATTTTGAGGCCAGCCTTGGCCAAAGAGTGAGTTTTAGGTCAGTTTGGGTTAGAGTGAGATGCTGCTTCAAAAAATAAAAAAGGGGGAGGAGCTGTTGGGGATACAGCTCATTGGAAAAAGTGCTTGCTTGCAAAGCTTGACAGCCCAGGTTCAAATCCCCAATTCCCATGTAAAGCCAGATACACAAAGTGGTGCATATATCTGGAGTTCATTTGCAATGGCAGGTGAATCTGGCATACCCATTTTCTCTCTCAAATAAATAAATAAAATGTTTAAAAACAAAAATATTCCACATCAAAACAAGTTGAGTCAGGAGTCAGCCTGAATTCCATAGCCAGATCCTCTCTAAAAAATGTTAAAACTATTTCCTCAGTGTAAGAATATAGTTTATTTAAAAAATTTAAGTTGGTTCTTGGGAATAATTGAATTCAATGGGTGAGGTCAGAAGTTAGAATACTGATGTTGGTGACCTAGACGTGTGTGTGTGTACACACATGCGTGCATGCATGCGTGTATGAGTGCGTTCTCTGCTACAAGTGGTTAGTAGGACTGTAAAGTATAAGATCCAGCTAACCATTGGGATCCACACATGCTTCTGGAGTCTTCTGGGTCTCCCACAGGGTTCTGACTCCTGGCCCCTCAGTGGTTCCTTACTGGAGGCACAGGACTGTTCTTTGGGGAGAGTGTTTGTGCCTGCTACACTTGCTTCAGTAGTGTGTTGTTGCTGAGTCAGATTCAATTTCCCACTGAAATGTGGGCCCTGGAGTGGCTCTCCCTGTTTTCACGTGAACAGGGCCCACGGCCACCCTCTGTCCCGTCACTAAGCTGTGTTTCAGGCCTGAGGGCCAATTGTCTCATTAGTTAGTTCTCTGTGTAGGTCTAGTGTTCACTTCTGAGCACTTGGGGTTTTTTTAAGCTTTATTAAGAGTTTTGTATTTTGGTGGTCCTGTTATCTTTTGGGAACACAGAGCTTTATAACAATGTTTTCATGTCTATAAAATTGAATTTCTATTTTAATATATTGTATTCACTTCAGAACTAAAGAAGAATACTTTGTACTTGTTTGGTTTATGGCATATTTTACTTTATATCATCTGAATTGTGCTTAGTCTAGTTTATGCCTCGTTTACTACAAGATTTATTCTTGTTAACATAGTAGTAAACCTTGAAAAGATCATCCATAAGGAGCATGCTACACATGTTGTGATGGTTTAATTGTGTAAAGGCCATTTTGAAATTGAAGTTTTAAACTGATAAGGACAGATACTATACTTGTTCTCAGCCAAAAGACTGAGAAGCAAATGGAATTGCACTTTATACATATACAGCCATTGAATAAAATGTTAAACTTTTCCATGAAAGTCAGTATATAATGAGCCCATAAATCTGTGATTTGAGTTCTATGTGAATTTGCCCCACACCCCTGAAGAACATCAATGACTGTGCTGTGTATATGTGTGTATCTGTTGTATGTGGTATGCATGCATGCATGTATGCACATATATGTA
The DNA here is from genome assembly GCF_020740685.1 of Jaculus jaculus. Lineage (NCBI taxonomy): Eukaryota > Metazoa > Chordata > Mammalia > Rodentia > Dipodidae > Jaculus > Jaculus jaculus. The sequence goes on from NC_059118.1 coordinate 2,232,220, forward strand.
TGTGATTTATAAATACATTGTTCTACTATTGAAATAAAATATAAGTCAGAATGAATTGTCTCTAGGAGAGCATAAGGAATCTCTACTGTTACTACTTAGAGCTGAAATAAGAATGTAGGTGCCATTTTCTGTAGTATTTATGGGGTATTCTGAGTAAATATTCAAACTATCTTAAGGACCTTTTTTTTTTTAACTCAAGTGTAGCACACACACACACAAGATTTTGCCGGGTATTACCCAGTGAAGTTTCAGGACGTGATCGTATTCATAATGCATAAAGCATTTTCCCAGAAGCCCCGAGTACTCTTCCCAGTCACCACCAGCAGCAGTAACTACTGTCTCAGATTCTGCATTTTCAGTATTTTACTGTGGCATCTCTTTTAATATGTGATCCTGTGTAAGACAGTGTGTTCTCTCAGTATGATTTTCCCAGGATGTCAGAATCACTTTCCGTCCTTGGGTTTCCCTCTGGCATGCTCGTCCTCTCACCCTGTGGTGTGGCTGAGCACCCTCACGCTCGTCCTGCTCCTCCAGGCTGACAGCAAGCTGCCACACTCCACCACGGCGTCACTATCAACATTACATCCACAGATCCAGTGAAGAAGCTGTCAAAACAGTGGCTAGTGGGAGATTAGCAAGATAGGAGGCTATTTACAGATGTGGCCGAGCAGACACTTAGTGCTGCTGCTTCTGGGCACGTGTCTGGGACAGGAGGGGTGGGTCTGTGACCATGTGCTACTTGTCATCTCCCTGCCAGACATGATCAGCTGAAGAAACAGTTTTTAGCATTCTGCCTATCTTGCTTCTCTAACTGCTGATCTCTATCTTTTTTACTTAATACTCTATATTATATGACTGTGTTTCAATGTGTTAGATATTGTCACTTAAAGACAGAAGTGACATCTCTGATTAAAAACAAGCAAAACTGGCTGGAGAGATGGCTTAGTGGTTAAAGCGCATGCTTGCGAAGCCAAAGGACCTTGGTTTGGTTCTCCAGGTCCCATGTTAGCCAGATGCACAGGGCAGCGCATGTGTCTGAAGTTCGTTTGCAGTGGCTAGAGGCCCTAGGGTGCCCATTCTCACTTACTCTACCTCTCTCCCTTTCTCTGTCTCTAATAAATAAATTTAGAAAAATAAAATCTGTATAAAAAACAAGAAAAATAAATAATTCCAAAGTGAGGTCCTGCTGATTGCTCGGTACAGAGGTAGCAGATCCTTGGGTGTGGAAGAGATGCTTCCAGAAAAGCTGAGGTAGAAGTGACTAGCCTCTGTCACCGGTTCTGACAATGGAAGAGGAGTGAGTATGAAAATGGCCTTAGCCTTCCTGAGGCAAGGGTCCTGCCCTCTACCACCACCGTCACCAGGTTACTTTAGGAACTCACAGGAGGAGCTTCCTTACTTAATATTTATACTCTCTTTTTTAAAAATTATTTACTTGCAAGCAGAGAGAGAGAGGTAGAGAGAAGGGAGACAGAGAATGAGTGTGCTAAGGCCTCCAGCCACTGCAAATGTACCCCAGATGCATGTGCCACCTTGTGCATCTGGCTTTACATGGATACTAGAGAATCAAACCCAAATTACTAGGCTTTGCAGGCAAGCCCCTTAACCATTGGGAAATCTCTCCAGCTCCTTTACTCTCCTTTTTAAAAAGATTTTATTTTATTTATTTACAAGGAGGGGAGAGAGAGAATGAATGGGCATACCAGGGCCTCTTGCCACTGCAAATAAAACTCTTAAGTGTACGTGCCACTTTGTGTATCTGGCTTTACATAGGCACTGGGGAGTCAAACCCAAGCCAGCAGGCTTTGCAAGCAGGTGCCTTTTACCATGTGCCATCTCCTCAGCTCACTATTTCTACTCTATTTATACCACTTTCCCACCCAATGTTGGAGCTTCAGATACTGTGGAGTCCACTGAGGCAAGGGCAGCTCTAGGACTGCCTTACTGGTGGGATCAAGTCTGTGGTCCTGGCAGGCTTGCTGGCCCAGTTCTAAGAGTGGTTTTACTCATTGCTGTTGGCTGGGTGATTGGCTACTGGGCCCAGGTCATTCAGCCTTTTAGAGGATATATGAGCTGCCTGATTGCTTTTTTACTTTCCCTTTTTTCTTTTTCTTCAAGGTTTCACTCTAGCCCAGGTTGACCTGGAATTCAATATGTAGTCTCAGGGAGGCTTCGAACTCATGGCAATCCCTCCTACCTCTGCCTCCCAAGTGCTAGGACTAAAGGGATGCATCACCATGCCTGGCACCTTTTACTTTCTTTGCTCATATAAGCCATAAAAAGAAAAGTTCTGGGCTGGAGAGGTGGCTTCGTGGATAAAGTGCTTGCCTGTTGAAGCCAAAGGAGCCATATCTTACTCTCCAGATCTCACGTAAGCCAGATACACAAGGTGACACAAGCACAAGGGCACACATTTGCACAAGATGCCCCACACATCTGGAGTTTTATTGCAGTGGCTAGAAGCCCTGGGGTACCAATTCTCCCCCCGGCCCCGTGTGTGTGTGTGTGTGTGTCATGCTCAGGCACACATATTCTCTCTTGCATTAAAAAATTTAAAAAAACAAAAGTTCTGTGCTGCCATAACTTACACAATGCCTTAAGAGCATGAGGCTAAGTGAACTAAGCCACACTCATAAGGACACAGGGTTGTATTATTTCACCTTAATCAGTGTCTTAAACAGGCAACTTCATAGAGTCAGAAAGGACAGGAGAGGGAGGAAGTAGGCAAGACCTGTAGGCAGCATGGCAAAGGGAGGGTTTATGAAGAAAGCCTGGAAGGGGGAACATGTATCATCCTACCCGTATTTCTCTGTGGAAATCAGTCACATGGCTCACAGATGGCCACATGACCACAGGGCAGCTGAGACATGTGTTCATCGTTGCGCCTGGGAGGAAGAGGGCACGAGCTAGACCAACAAGTGGCTGTGTCTGCTAGGAGCGCCTTACCAGTGGGATTTCCACGCTCATTGCCATTCTGAAACTGTTCACATCAGCTCTCCTCCCTGAGTCCTGCAGTCATGGTAACTGCAAAGAACAGTGTCCTCCGTCACCTTTTCCTCAAACAGCAAAGTTCCTCCAGCAAAGCTGACTTCAAGCAGTCCTGCTTGTGACGTGGTGAACCTGCACGCCTGTCAGTCAGGAAGGCAACTGGAGGCCACGACACTCTCTTCTGGTCTCCCCTGTCTCCGCATGGGCTGGCAGTATGCACGTGCACTCAGCTGAGAGGCCCACTCTCTTCGGTGAAGCTTTGAAGACCAACAAGCACTACTGATGGCAAGACGGTGGTAACACCAGCAATGGCTCCGAGCCGAGCAAAGGTCTGTCCTAGCTTCATGGAAGGTTCTCCAGCATGGCCAGCCAGAAGTTGGGTGGCTCCTTCCCTCAGTGGCAGGGTAACCATAGTGATTTTCTCATCTGATGAGTCTCCTATGGACATCTGTTCTGTGAGTGCAGCAGCTATTCTCGATTGAAGAAGAAACTCTCCAGCTGTGGGTGTGTGGTCTAAGTGCATGTGCTCTGTAGCTGTCAGTTCAGGGCCTGGGGGAGGAGGTAGAGAGAAGCACCATACTAGGCCTTTATAAGCAAGGCTCTCTGCAGGTCACTCATCAGAGCCTACTCTCTGGTGTCTTGAGGGATCTTTCCCAGGGATCAAGTGACAGGTGCCCGCCCTTCACCTTTACCCCTCACCCTGCAGCATACTTCTGGCTGCCAGTATGTTCAAGATCAGTGCCTTTACTTGAAGTTCTAGTTTTAAGCATGAATGGTGCATTTTCCCTAAAACAGTCACAGAAAGACTATAAGCCAGTGTTGTTGGTCCAAGAGTGGTGGCTGTGTGAAATTTTTCTGAGGAGATGTGAACAAACATGTTCTCACTTCAGATAGGGCACCAGTGACAGAAACAAAGAAATGATGGCACACACAGCTTGGTGAGCAATGAGTTTAATTAGGCTTACTTGCTCGAGCACAGGTGACAGGTTATTTCCAGGAGCACAGGCACCTTATGGGTGGCTATACCACTAAAGGAAATGACTCTTCCCCCAGCAACCATTAACTGTCTGCTTTTGCAGAGGAGCAGGCCATTGAGCCTCTTCTTCTAAGTAACTATTAACTACCTGTAAATCCTTGGGAGCCCCTGCCCTCACTGACAGAAAGTTAACAGGCCCGATCTGTGCAGGTTTCCTTAAAGTAATTGTAGCAGCTGAGAGTTGGGGACAGCGCTCCACACAGTGGTCTTCAGATAGGAGCTCATCCAGAAAATGTGCGTTGCCAGTGCAGAGCTGAGATCAGCACAGGCTGAATGTCCGGAGCCTTCAGGGTAGCCTGGCACCGCTGTGATGCGTAGGCACGTTCCCAAGGGCCATGCTGTCGAATGAGGTTTGCGCCAGTAGGTTGGTGCTCAGGTGAGCGTGCTTACTGTGGTCACGTGCAATATGCACTGGTATGCATGCTGCTGCCAACGGGAGGTGTGGGGTGGCGCTTAGACAGCAGACTGACCTGCCCACAGTTCTGGAGGCTGGAAGTCCAGGATCAAGGGGGTTGGGATGGCAGGTTTCACTTTCTGTCCTCTTCTCTTGAGTTGTGTGTCCACATGACCTCTTCTGTGTGTGCACAAAGCAGGCACGTGAATACACAAGCTCCCTGGTGCCTTGTTTTGTCAGCACACTCTGCCTTTTTTTGTCAGGGTCTGCCCTAAGATTCATTTGCCTTAACCACACCCTCATCAGCCTATTGCAGTTGCCTTTAAGTCACTGGGATGAAACACTCAACCAAAAGCTGCTAATGGGAGGAAAGGGTTCATTCTGGCTTACAGTTTTGGGGGGGGGAACATGAGCAGAGGCTGGACATGACAATCTTCCACAACCGATGGAAAACAGCCACGATAGAGTGTGCTGGATTCTGGCAAGGGAAAGTTGGCTATGATACCCCAAACCTTGCCCTTGCCAGCACTCTTCCTTCAACAAAGCTCCACCTCCCAAATTTCTACCATCTGGGGACCAAGCATTCAGAACACACGAGTTTATGGGGGACAGATGATTCAGACCACCACATAGCCTATCTTTAAGTACAGTCGCTCACATTGGAACTGGGACTTCAACAAAGGAGAAAACATGGTGGTATTTTGTCTAGCACTATAATGGACTGAAAAACTTTAAATTCGTTCTGGTATAGTTTAAGAAGCGCTGTTTGAGGGATAATTCACCTGAACTCAACTTAATATTCCTAATACTGAAGTAATAAAATGGTTTAGAGTAAATTTTGAATATTTTTCAAATTTATGCAAACTTGACATTGAACAAACTGTTTTGTATGAAATACTGAGTCTTAGAAGAGATTAGACTGGACAGTAGAAAAGATGTATCGAGTAGTGAGTTCTTGCATCAGCTTGGTATGATTCTGTACGTAGGGTGTCTCCAGGGCCCTGGCCTCAGCCATTCAGAGGAGGAAGCTCTTCCCTGGGCCTCCCTGTGCTTCCTCCTCTTCTGGGTTTCATGGCCCAGCAAACAAACATGGCTTTTATGTCTGCTCACTTTGAACCCATGTACATGTGCCTTTCTCAAGTTGTCCTCGGCTCCTTTGGACAGCTTTCCATATCCACCTGCTGATGCTGCCTCTACATCAGCTCTCCCTTCACCCCTCCTTCCCAGGTGCTGTGCCCCTTACATCTGTCTAGCTTCCTCTCTGCTGTGCCATCACCCAGAGTTTTGATACACATACTGTTGTGCTTTGTTTCTTTGTTGTCTTTTCTGGAATTTTACCCCACCCAACCTCTATTTATCAGAGGGCTTTGTCCTCTCTAAAATCTGCTTCAGACACCATTCTCCCCCCCAGTTTCCCCTGCCTTGCCCACTTAGGTAGGACGAGTGATGAGTTAATGTGCTCCTATAATGTGCTACAGTAACTTGTAGTGTCCTCCTGCCCCTCTCTCCCTGCTGATGGATTCCCTGAGAGCAGAATCCACACCACATTCAGTCCCAGGTCGTGGCACAACACGTGGCAGAGCATAGCCAGGCTGTGCCTGGTGTGGGCTGTGACTCTGGGGAGAGCACAGGAGTCAGCGTGCAGAGCAGGACACCACCCTCCACCTCCCGAGAGAGAGAGAGAGAGAGAGAGAGAGAGAGAGAGAGGCATGGGCAGAAGACAAGCGCAAGTCCTCTTCCTGTCTTCCCTGCAGCTGCAATGTTCATGTCAGGGGAGATGCTCAGGTTTATGAACTAGAAGATGACTTGGAGGCAGAGATCAGGGCTGGATGTCACATAGACCTTAATTTAGTATAGAGGAGTCGATACAGACTCCACACTGGCGCCAAATAGAACTGAAAATGTCAGGCTAGAGGTAGGACTCTGTTAAAACATTTCCTTGAGATTTTACAGACACTGTCAGGTCAATGAGTAGATTGATGTGTGATCTGTATTTTGAGTATTTTAAATCTAATTTCCGTGGCGCAAGGAGCAGCAGTAGAATGCGCAATCAAGTTGGAAGCAGCAGGGCACTCTTCCTTTGTGCAGGTCGCATTTTTTTACTTGATTGCACTGACTTAGCATTAACTGTCTCTTGTTTGACTTAAATTATAATCCTTAAAAACGAAGTCAGCAGAGAGATCATGAAATATTGAATGTTGCTTATAATAATTCCCTAATTTGTCACATTAATCAAACTACACTCTTTTTGTTAATGACTAATGAAGCTATGAAATGGAATAAGATCAGGTGGTGCATTTTCTCACCTTGAGAACAGTGTGGTTGTGCTATACTGAGGATGGCTGTTCCCACCATTAGGAAAGACGATCTATGTTTCTACTTCAGTTGAGTTTATATGTCCACATATCATGTGAAACAAAAGCTCTTCCAGCTACCAGCTTGGCAGGAGGACTGGCTGGTGGGTGCTTTATGCAAATCTGGTGGGTCTTTAATAAGCACCCGCTGAACCAAATGCAGTTTGACTTTGCACACCAGCTCTCTTGCTTGCTCACAGCAGCATGCTCAGTCAGGTCCCAGGGATATGGCAAAGGTGTCCTGTCACACTGCCCACCCCATGTCAACATGATTCTGTAATTAAAACTTTTTGTTGGGGTAACTGTAGACTCATATGTCATTGTAAGCTCTGTTGGTAGTACATTGCAGAGCTATAGAACCGTGTCAGAGAGTTGGAGTTCATCGACCTCGTACACATAGCCTCCATTTTACCTGTGCTTGTACATGTGTGTCTTTAGTTCTCTACAGTGTCTCACATGTGGAAGCTCACATGTCTTTGGCCACAATGAAAAAACAGAGCTGTTCCAGTCTCTTGGGTGACTCCAGGTATCAGCCTCTGTGACCCTTGGGGGAACAAGGGCCAGTAGAACTACATACCTGTCACTAAAAGTGGCGCTGTGCTAGTCAGCTTTTCATCAGCCACAAAATACCCGGCATCAACAGCAGAAAGGACACAAGGCTTGGCTCATGGTCTCAAGTCTGCTGGCTGCGTCATTGTGGATGCAAGGCAAGAAAAATGTGTGACACAGGGGATGGCAGCCAGGAAGCAGAGAGAGCAAGGGACCAGGCATGAGCTATACTCTCCATGGCTCCCCAGCCCCAGAACGATCTTCCTCCAGCTAGGTGTGGCTTTGCCCTGGCAGCTTAGACAGCAGAATGGATGTTTCTGAGGTAAGCACATCATCAGTGGTTCCCAGCAGGCAGAGGCTGGATAAATGCATTGTATTTTTTTTTGTTGTCTGAGACAGGGTCTCATGTAGCTTAGCTGGTCTTGAGCTCACTGTATAGCCAAAGGTGGCTTTGACCTCCTGACCTCCCTCTTGCCACCTCCCAAGTACCTGGGTTACAGGTGTGCACTAGCACGTCCAGTTTTTGTGGCACCAGAGATTGAACCCCCAGGGCCGCACGCATGCTAGGCAAGTGTCCTGCCCACTTGAGCCCCAGCTTCAGCCCGCAGGTGTCTCCTGGAAAGCTGGAGCTGATCAAGTTTTAAATGCATTAAAGTGAGCTCAATGGAAGCTTTGTAGGAACTCTGTCTCAAGCATGAGTTTGATCATCAAAGTTTGGAAAAAAAAGAAATCCTTGTCATTTTCATCCTTCATATATATCTTAAACCTTTTACCATTTCTAGCCGCTCTTAAAAGTACATATTGAAACATGATATTCATTTGTTCTTAAAGAAACTTGTCTATTTTGCATATTCTTAATGTCTTGGCCTTATAGGGAGAATAAAAAGTATAACTTTGGCCTGCAGGGACTGTATTGTAGTTGAACATAAATACTACAGGCACTATAGAACAATACCAGGTTCAAACAGACCATGCTCCCTGCATTGTTTGCTGCCTCTTAAGTGTATGTATGTGTACTTCCTGGAGTATCTGTTACAAAGGTTGGGTTTTGGTTTTGTGATCTGGAAGATGATGGACTGAGAGCATGCAAGGAGGGTGTGTGCCATCCATTTGATGAGGAGAAGCTGAAAGGCTGGGGAGCATGCCCCAGAGAGAGGGAGCTGTGCTGTGGTACAGTTCCACATCTAACTTGCTCCTTGGTAACGCAAGAGATGATGACAGCTCGTGCAAAGCACGCGCTCTTCAGTTATCACTAGTGAAGTGATGTCGGGATCCAGCTCACGGGCATTCCTCGTGCTGAGTGGGGAAATGCTTGATAATTTAAGAAGTTGTGTATGCAAGCCTGTTTTCTCCCAGATAAATGGCATGAGAGGGAATCCATTTCTCACCAAGGACTTGATGTTCAACATATTATAGACATTCCTATTAGCTTTAGATGTAATGATATGTACCTTCACATCTCTAGGCCCATTGCCTCTCCTCACATACAGGATGGATATTAGCAAAGATGTGTCTGTTATATTTGGGTTTTCTGGGAAGAAAAGAACCAGCTGACACCCAGCCTACTATCCTCACCCCCCAAATACTTGAGAACATTCTTTTTAATACCTGAGGTTCTCTAAAGGTGTTTCACACCACTAGAGGGCGCCCATATTGTTCTGCTTACTGAAACCCAAAGATACCAGCCAGTGATTCACATCCAAGACTGTGGTGAGCTCCATTAGTTTACATTTTTCCTAATTTCTCAATTGTGATAAAATACCCATAAACACAAGGTTAGCCATTTTGACCATTTTAAGTGTGCATTTCTGCAGTATTAATGTGTTTGTGTTCTTTACCTGCTACCCCAGCTCAGTAACCATCTTGTCAGCCATCGGCATAGTACTTTCTGTCTCTGGGTGTGATTATCAGGCTCCCCTGATAAGTGGAGTCAAAGGTTTGTCTTTTTGTGACTAGATCGTCCTCATCATTCAGTGTTGCAGCATGTCAGGAGTTCCTTATGAAGACAGAAGAGTGTCCCCTAATAATGCATCTCCCCCTTACCTGTGGATGGGCCCTCAGGGTGCCGATGTGAGTGATGATCTGAGACCCTATTTTAGTCCTCTGGTTGTACGTCCAGAAGTAAAATTGCTGCTTCCTGGGGTAATTCTGTTTACTTTTCAGTGGTAGTATGTCTACAGTGGGCATACTAGCTACACTCCACCAACAACATGGGGCTTCACTTTCTCCACACCCTCTCCACCACTGGCTGTTTCAGCTTTGTTTAGGTAGTGACCATCCTAGTGAGTGTGAGGGGCTTCTTAGATGCCTTTGAGGGTGATGGGAATCTCTCTGGGGGAGACCGTGGGCTCTGTAGTGTTCTCACACTTGGTGTCATAGTATGGGAGATGATTTGAGAGGACCTTTTGGGGGCTCCTTGGGGTCCATGCCTCTCCCCTGTATTTCTCCATAACACTCACTTTGGACAATCTTTCACCTTTCATTCTATCAGCCTGTGGGCAGATTTACTTCCACTCAACAGAAGGTGGGGCCTGTGCAGACCTTGCTATGCTGGGTTCTGTGGCAAAAAAGGTGAACAGGGCCTGTCGTCAGAGCTCTGACCTGAATCAACGCACCTGTACAGATGCCTACTGGGAGATAGATGGCCAGTTCAGTTTCTGTAGTGGTTGCATCAGTTCAGGATTTGAAAGGCAATTACAGTCAGTTAATTACGTTCAAAGGCAGTTTCCCTATCATTGTCCATAGAGTTAGGACAGAAGTTTAAGAGATTATCCCACACTGTTCCCTGATGCCAAGGGTATGTTGTTTCTACATTTTAACCCTTCTTAAGTAAAATGCATTTACACAGGCTCTCTGGGGCTATTGTGACGTAGTTACCTGTGGTGGTTTGTTTCAGGTGTCCCCCATAAACTTGGGTGTTCTGAATGCTAAGTTCCCAGCTGATGGAGATTTGGGAATTAATGCCTCCTGAAGCAGTATATTGTTGGGAATGGGCTTATGGTGTTACAGCCAGTTTCCCCAAGGCAGTGTTTGGCACACTCTCTGGTTGCTATGATCCACTTTATGTTGACCAGGGGGTGATGTCCTCCCTCTGCTCATGTCGTCATTTTCCCTGCCATCATACTTTATGTTACATACAGCACAGAGTAACGGCACAATAAACCTTATGTGAAGATGTTTAAAGATTGCCTTTTTTTTTTTAAATTTAATTTATTAGTTTTCATTTCAGTGAATACAGGCAGTTTGGTACCATTATTTAGGCTCATCTGTGATCTACCCCTCCCATTAGACCCTCCTTGTTAATGAAAATGGGTTGTGCATTGTGGAGTTAGCCCCCAGTTATTAGTATGATAAATGTCTCTGCAAATCATGACCCAACATGTAACTCTGACATTCTTTCCGCCCCCTCTTCCGCAAGATTTCCCTGAGCCATGTTGGGTTCATTTTTGATCTGCTTCAGTGCTGAGGTGTTGGGGGCTAAAGATTGCCTTTTAATCAGAGTTGAGACTTGTGCAGCCACTTAATGGGTGGTAGCCTTTTGCTTGCTTGCAGTGCATGAGAGACTGGTGTATCTCGTGGTTTATGGCAGCTTGCATGGGCGGCAGTGAGGTAACCATGGGTGCTGTTTAGCTATTTCTTTCTGAATGGGCAGGACTATGACTGTCTTGAATCAGAACAGCTGGGGTTACTTGCAGGCCCCCATGAGATAGGCCCATTAACATTCTCTGTGGGGTGAGGCCCAGGCTCACAAGAATCACTAACTTTCAGTTCCTTCAAGTCCCCCACCCCTGCCATTTACATAAGATGTGAGCAATGACTAGGGTGTGACTCCAGTAGTGTAGGTTCCTGTCCCATCTGTCCCCCAGCCCAGGGGATCCCAATGATGTAGCTGCCTTGGAGCTGCTCATGGTCCTGTATGAAAGCCCAGCTAGCTTCACCCAGCCAGACTTGGGCAGAACTCTTTCTTTGGTTTGTCAGTGTCCTCTGTGTGTGTGTGAACAGCATCTCCAGGAACCCACCAGAAGGAAGTGTAGTTTGACTCTCCTTTCTCACCTTTCATTCTCTCCATCACCCAGAGTTTCATGCTGCCTCTCTCCTGGCTCCTGTGGCCTGCCAGTACCCCCTTCTGAGCTCAGTGGTCCTCTCTCTGCCTCCTCTGGAGCCCGATGTCAGGCAGACTTCCTCTGGCAAGACTCCTCTAAATTTTTCCTCTCCAGAGCCTTTCTCTACCCTCTGTGTCATCCAATGTGTGATACTGTGGAGATGTTTTCTGTTTGCTTCATGAAGGAATTCCTCTAGCATGTTGTGAGTTCTGTGAGATAGGGCCTGTGCCCTGTTATTTTACCCATAATGCCTAGGATGCTGCATATTCACTTGTCCAATTTAGCTCTGCTCTATATGTTACCAGATGCCAGAAAAAGGGGGAAAATTTACCTGAAAAGACTTGCCAGAGGAAGTTGGCCTGACGTTGGGCTTCAGAGGAGACAGAGGGGACCACTGAGCACAGGAGGGGCTTGTGCCATGTTGGAAAAATGAAGACACAGCATGTAAAAAACAAGGACAAGCCCTCTTGCTGCTCCTTCTCTGGTGGTCTCTCAATGGTGAGCTCAAGCACTGTGGAGAAGGCCAAAGGCAACCCATGCTTTCCCTTGTGTTGTGATTTTAGCTTCTTCCTCAGGACTCACCACCACCTCATGACACTCAGATCTGGACTCTTATCCCATCCTCAAGATGGCAGCATTGCAGCTGTCTGTCGATGAAAGTGTGTGTGTGTGTGTGTGTGTGTGTGTGTGTGTGTGTGTGTGATTATGTAGCAAGAGTCACATCATTCTATAGGAGTCAGTATACCATCTTATTTTTCTGAATTTTATTCTCCTCTGAACCCCACTTGGTGAATTGTCTCCTCTGTGTTTTGACTGATCTTGTCTTCCTTCTCCTTGGGGTTGTACAAGAATAAGAGGGGTTGGGTATTGAAATGATGGGCAGCCTCAGAAGATCTGAGCTATACTAAGCTGTAGCCTAGCCTAGGAGGAACAGGGAAGGGAAAGCTCTGGGGTTGGACTCTCTGCCCAGGTTTGACAGCTGGAGGCTTGGGCAGTGATTCCCCACCTGACCAGTGTCCGATTCTTCCTGCTACATGCAGAGGACATGTCTGTCCCACCAGCACCACTGTAGGTCCACAACCATTGGGCAGTGTCCTCTCAGGGTAGCCACATGGCCCCCCACTGCATGCTTTCCGTCAATCAGCTGGGTTTGGGAAGTGTGTTGGCCTTCTTTTCAGTCATCCATCTATTGTACAGACCAAAGATAGCCAGCTTGCCCAGGAGCTCCCAAAGTGTGGGAGGGCCAAACTTCCATCTCCTACTCCTTGACCATCGTCAAACAGCAGTGCGGCCAGTCCTCCATGCCTCTTCCACTCACATGCACGGTTCATGGTGCAGGCAAGATAGCATCACTTCACACCTTGTAAGAGCCACAAGAGCAGAGAATTTTACGCTACTTAAACCCTTTTACTGCAGTGTATCAGGCTGTTAATGCTTCACGATTGAGAATTCATTCTGCTCAGCCCGCAGTCCGAGTCACTCTGTATGAGACAGAGTTTATGCAGCAGCACTGGCATGAAGGGTCTGCTGTAGAGCACACACCCAACTTTATATTTGCTCAAGTCAAGTTCATGTTTGTTAGCTCTGTTTGATTTAGACTTTCAAAGCTTTCTTTAATTATATCAACAAAAATATTATTTGGGTGAATTCTCTAGTTCTACCAATGAATTTGCTGGCAGTCTCACCATGCTCTTCCCCATGTGCCCCAGACAGCAAAAATGGGACTCTGACGTCCCTAGGCAGCAGGTCATGGAGGAGGGGGCTTCCTCAGGCCAGGGCAGCCTTGCAGAGAAATGAATTCTTAGCCCCAGGTTCACCCTGCATGAGGAGCGTACTGCACTTACTTCCTGTTGCTGGACAGACACCCTAACAGAAGCAGCTTATTGGAACGAAGGGTTGTTTTCAGGCTTATAGAACCTAGGGTAAGTTCCATCATGTGAAGAAGCTGGCTCACTCCATAGATCCAGACACTACCAAACAGCCAGAGCTCAGACTGTTCTGAACATACCCTGGACCTGGAGTACAAGATCTGGCCCCCAAGGACATGCTGCTGAAGGCTTAAGGTCCTAGGAAGCTTAACCTTCACCAGAAGTCCCTGAGGCTGTGGGGGCACACACTCCCTTCCCATCCAAACCACCAGAGTGCCAGCTTCCAGGGACTCTTGCCCTCCTTTGCCGGACTGGGGTTGCTGTGAGCAGGAAAGAGTGGGGGCAGGGCCTCTGGAGGTCCCTGGGGAAGAAGGAGCAGGTCCCTGGCTTGCTGGAAGGAAGCCCTGAGTGGTAAAAAGAAACTTTCTTTTTCTTGTGTAAACTATTACAGTTTCCTTCCTTTCTGTTTTGGGTGCAAACCTGCTGTCTGCTTTTTGCAGTCAGATAAAGATGTTTGCTTATGTTCATATGCTGACATATGTGCATAGACAGGAGCAGAGAATGGACTTACCTTCACACATTCGCCCCACAGTCATTATGTTCACTTCATTCAAAGCCATGATTATTCTTTGAAATGTGACAGAGGTTTTTTTTTTTTTTTCTTTTTTGGTTTTTCGAGGTAGGGTCTCACTCTGTCTAGGCTGACCTGGAATTAACTATGCAGTCTCAGGGTGGCCTTGAACTCACTATGATCCTCCTACCTCTTTATTTCCCAAGTGCTGGGATTAAAGTTGTGCGCCACCACGCCAAGCATGTGTCAGATTTTTTTTTAAAAGAAACAAAACAGTACTCACTCACATATCTTCATCCCATCTGCCAGAGAGAATCCTACCATTGAGAGTAAGTGCATCCCCAACTCCTGCCCATAATTTGAAGGAGAGTTAAGGCAGGAAGAAAGATGGGCAGAGCCCATGGGATTCTAGAGAGGGGGAGGGCAGAAATGAACAGGACACTTGAGGCCTTGAACCTTCAGAAACAGGGAGAAGAAAGCAGGGAATTGAATTCTTGGTCAGCATTTGGATTCCATTTGGTCTGGTTTGGGGGGGAGCTGCGATTGATGGGGAGAGTGAAGAAGTAGAGTGCAAGGAACGCTGGGGAGACTGGCATGTGGTCAAGTACTTGGCAGAACACGCTAGTACAGGGTAGAACTGCTATGGGTGGCTTTGTGGTTGCTTCTCAGTGCCTCTGAAACTCGACACTCGGGAGGGCCAGGCTGGCGGGAGTCCTGTGGGGGGCTACCTCTGCAGCTTGCTCAGAAGTAGGGGCCTGGTTTTCACAACAGTTCAGACTTCCCACAGGGCCCGCCTTCCTCTTGTTGGTAGGCATTCAGATGGTTTTCAGGTATTTTAATTAAACCAGCAGTAACTTTCATATATACATCTTTGTTTTTTCAAAAGTGTGTACATCCCTAAAACTAAAATTACTCAAAAATAGGCCTGATTTTTATTGTAATGTCTACAGCATTTTAAAATTTAAATTAATTTTTTTTTTTTTTTGGTTTTTTGAGGTAGGGTCTTGCTCTAGCACAGGTTGACCTAGAACTCACTTTGTAGTCTCAGGCTGGTCTTGAACTCAAGACAATCCTTCTTTTGCCTCCCAAGTGCTGGGATTAAAGGCGTGTGGCACCATGCTTGACACTACAGCAAAATTATTTAATCCAAAGTATCCTTACTGGCTTTACAGTATAGCTCATTTCCCTATTCCTTATAAATTCTAGCCTATTTATTATTTTTTAAAAATTTATTTTATTTATTTGACAGCAAGAGAGAAAGAGGCAGACAGAGAGAAGGAGTGTGCCAGGGCCTTCCAACACCACAAAAAAAAAAAACAAAAAAAAAAACCTAGACACATGTACCACTTTGTACTTCTGGCTTACATGGGTCCTGGGGAACCAAACCTGGGTCCTTCTGCTTGGCAGGCAAATACCTTAACTGCTAAGCCATCTCTCCAGCCCTAGCCTGTGTGTGTGTGTGTGTGTGTGTGTGTGTATGTGTGTTCTAAATTAGATGGATGGTGGAGACATTGTCTGAGCCCACATTAGGCTATTTCCTGCACCACAGTGAGAACACATTCTTCCCTGTTAGCTTGTGTGACCACTTGCATTTCTTCATTTTTCTTTTTATGGTTTAAATTTTTAGAATCAGTTTGTAAGAATTTTGTATATAACATATTCAAACTCTTCAATAGTCACATGTTACCAATATTCTCTCCCTTTCATTTATCTTTTTTATTTGTTTGGATTGTATATAGCATATGTGTGTGTTCATATGTGCGTGTGGGTGCTCACATACCATGGTGAGTGCACATGTGGAGGTCAGAGGACAAATTCTGGGTGCTAGTCCTTGCTTGCTTTTGGCCTTGTCCCCAAGCTTCTGGAAAGTTCTCCTGTCTCTGCCTTTTATCCAACCATAGGCATGCTGGGATTACACAAGCCCACCATGCTGTCCAGCTGTTACATAGGGTCTGAGGATCCCAACTTGGATACTCTGGCCTGAGCATCACATGACTTATTCACCAAGTCATCACCCAGCCCACAATTATCTTTTAATTTTGTCTCTGGTATATATTACATAATGTACTTTTGTATTTTTCTGTAACTAAAATTTATTTTTTTCCTGTTTTCTATTTCTTGGAAGATTTTTTTAATTTGGTTTTCTTTACTTGCTTGGTGTCTTAGTTTATATTTAGGTGTTTATTCAGTTGACTATTAGTATAGTTTTTGAAGTCAAAGTCCAAGATAATATTTTCCAAATTCATATTATTTATTGAACCATATTCTAGCAATATAAAATGCCATTTTACATACGTTTTGAGGTTCTCTCTTTTGTCTCATTGATCTTTTTTTATTGATTATACTCTTATATCCTCTCTCCCCACCCCCATTCCTCTGAGGACCCTCTCATTGGGGTTATCAGTATATCCCATGGGGTCATTGATCTTTTTGTCTGTTTTTTGAGCTAATCCATATTTTCATTGCCATCACAATAAGTTTCAAAATTTAAAAATATGTTTATTTCAGAGATAAAGAGGCAGATAGAGAAAGAGGGAGTGGGAGCGCCCGGGCTTCTACACTGCAGACGAACTCCAGGTACATGTGCTACCTGGTGCAGCTGGCTTATGTGGGTGCTGGGGAACCACTAAGCCATCTCTCTAGCCCAGTTTTAACTTTTTCTGTACGATAATTTGTTTTAATTTGATAATTCTTAAAATCCACTTTTCCATTTAAATTTCAAAATTACGGCTGAAGAGATGGCTCAGTGGTTAAGGAAGTTGCTTGCAATGGCTGCTAGCACAGGTTTGTTTCCTCAGTGCCCACTTAAAGCCAGATGCACAAAGTGGCCCATGTGTCTGGAGTTTGTTTACAGCAGAAGAGTGCTCTCTCTCTCTCTTGCTCTCTTTCTGTGCTTGCAAAGAAATGAATAAAATCTTTTTTAAAATTTTAAAATTCTTTAGCTCACTTTCAGCCAAACCTGTTTGGTTCTCAAAGAAATTGTATTGAATATTCATGAGTTTTGGGATCATTAATACTGTTGTGATGTTTGCCCACCTAAGAACACTGTAATCACTATCGTCACTTATGTGTGTATTATCATATATCCTAAAATAAAATTTTAAGGTACTTTCATATAAGTTCTATATTTTTCTCATTTTTCTTTAGTAACTTAATGTATTTATTGTCTTTTGAATAGTATTTTTCCAATCAGTCTCTGTACCCTAATTTGTAAAGAGAAGCTTTAAAATTCTTGTGTCCAGTACCCATAGGTTCCTGCCTTAGCTGTGATTGGCTATTAGTGTTTTCTTGGATTTATATCCTGGGTACACATGAGAGTGGCATTTCCTCTCTGCAGATACTTACCTCAGGGGCTTTCTGCCTTTGATGGTGGGACTGCAGGATGTATTTTGGTCACATCCTTGCTAGAACATGACATGAATAGTAATGTCATCAATTTTTCTCCATTTAGGAAGTTTCTTATCATAGCACTTAGAAGGCTGTAGCAGAAAGATTATGAGTTCAAGGCTAGTGAGGACTATATCACAAGCCCCTGTCAAAAGAAAGAAAGAAAGGAAGGAAAGCAGGAAGGAAGGAAGGAAAAAGAAAGAAAGGTTTTTGCTGTAGATTTGTAGCAAATGCCTTTCTCCTGTTTAGTAAGCTTTTCTACTTCTGTCTCAGGCAGTGTTTTCATGTTTTAATTAGGAATGCCTATCAGATCGTACCTAGCACATTCCTGGCCTCCATGTTACTGACATAGTTTATACCTTTTGACTTTTAAAGATTGTAATAAGTTATATGGATTTTGTTAATGTTGGGTCATCTCCACTTTCCTGAAATAAGCCATGCTCTGTCTTGATTTGTCATGGCATGTTACTGTGTTGATTCACTTCTGGGTTCTGTTTGCTAGTACTGACTGAAAATCTAGCAATTACAGGCTCTGATTTTCCTTGCCAGGTTTTGGTATTAAGTGCATGTGGCTTCTTAGAATGAACCAGGGAGTGCTCCATCCATGCCCTTGTGGCGCAGAGCCATTTAGTTGATAACACACACCTGTTTCAGTCTGTTGTCCTGGGCATCCAAGGCTGCAGGGCCTTGGGCCTAAGCACAACATCTCAGTGATCACTACAGGAATTAATGCTGTGGCTGGTTGCTCGGAAAGGAGAGCCTCTGAAGCGCTTCCTGACTCTTCCCAATTCCTGGGAATCTCATCATGTTGTTGCAGTGCCTTCGGTTTTACTGAATTTGGATAAAGTTCCAGAATCTTCATAGTCTCTAGACTGGAAGCTCATTGTAGCAAGAACACTTGGAGGGGTGCAAGCTGAGGAGCTCAAGGCTCTAAGAGCCTTTGCTGAACGCCAGGGTCTGTCCTTCACGTGCTTCGTATTGAGTATTACTTAGAGGCCCAGAATAACAATAATTAATAATAATGTGTGTGGTTAATAGATATTCAAGTCAAGTGCTATACTCATGCAGAGTACTTCTATAATTTATCCTTTCAGATGATTCATTATACTAGAAGACCCTTTCATAAAAAGGATCATTCACTTTATTGTAAGATAGTCTTCTTTTTTTTTTTTTTATCCAGGACCACCAACATGAGAAAACATATACAACTGTAGTATCTGGGACCATGGCTCCTGTGGGATTGTGCCCAAGCCCAACAGTGAGAACCTGGGCCCCCAGCCTAGACTTACCTGCCACCTTCCTGGGGTGTTTGCAATGTCGCACAGGTGTCTATCTTTTTTGGCTGTGCTCCTGGAGGGGAGACAGATGAACTGGCCACCCTGGGAGAAACCAGAGGTAGGCTGAGAACTCAGAACTCAGAAAGGAAGCAGCCATGGGGTCTTACATCTGGTCCTTTTTAATCAGTAGAGGACTGACACTGTGAGCTGTTGTCATTGCTTCGGAGAGCAGAAAAACAAACAAACAAAAAAACTTTATCTGTGTATTCCAAAGTCTCAAATCCCAATGTTATATTTTGCTTCTGAGCTTTTGACAGTTAATCTCTGTGCTACTTTATCTAATACTTAATACTTAGACATGTCCACGACTGAACTTTCTTTGTCCTCTCTCCCATCCTTGTAACAAAAGCTCTTTAGGGCTGATCTGCTACTCTTATTTCACTACAAGTCATAGTTCTCTGGTTCTTTGTTTGGTAGAGTGGATTTGATTATTTTTACTACACTGTTAAATTTTAAATTGACTTCTGAATTAATATGTCAAAGTTACATGATTATTTTTAATTTTTGTCTTTACCTACTAAAAGTCACAAGAACATCCAAACATTAGCAGCATGGAGCTTGTAGAGATTTGGGGGGAAGAGACACTGTGCTTATCCAGTCCACATGCAACAAAGCCTGTCCAAGCAAAAGGGACACATAGGAAATTTTTGTTATTAAACAAAAAGAAGCATAAAATGCCTCTTTATTGTCAATAAAACATTTATTGAAATACCTCTTTAGAAGCATTTTTTTTTTCAGTTAAGCCCAAACAGGAATTTATGTAATTCTTTGACTAGGAACCTTGATTTTCATAGTGGAAAGTGTATGTAATGATCACCAAGCTGCCATTCAGACATGCATACTGTGTCCTGACACTGACTCAGCAGAGGCTGTAATAGCATCCCCAGGCACCTGGCTTTGCTTCTAGATGCCTCAACGGTGAGTTAGAGGACTTCATGTAACTGCTTAATTTCTCAAGCCTTTGTCAAGTGTTGGGTTACATTCTGGTAATTTAGTTAGTTTCTTTCTTTGGTTTTTCAGTTTTCTCGCCAACCCTGCAGTAATTACATGTTAATCATTCCTAGTTAAAAACCAAAGGACAAAGCCGGGTGTGTTGGCACACGCCTTTAATTCCAGCACTCAGGAAGCAGAGGTAGGAGGATTACCATGAGTTCAAGGCCACCCTGAGAATACATAGTGAATTCCGGTCAGACTGAGCTAGAGTGAGACCCTACCTGGAAAAACCAAAACCAAAACAAAACAAAACAAAAAAAAACCCCACCACCACCAACAACAAAAAACCCCAAAGGACAAGAAAAGGATCCTATAGGATAATTGGTTACAGCACAACTGGAGAGAAACCTGAATTTTAAACCTGTCTCTTGACTAGACTATGTAAGTTTCTAAAGGATGTTTAAGGCCATTTATTGCATGGTAACAGAATTTCTTTTTGTGATCATTTGAATCTATCATGGCCACAAATATAAATTTCTTTGATTGAAAAGGCAGCTGTATGTTTTCCTTCTCCAGTTCTTAAGCACCATGCTTCAAAATGTTGATTTCTTTTTCTACAGTTGATAAGTGATTTACATTTACATTTTTTCTCTTTAGCCAGTGGTTTATTTAATTTCTCTAAAATTAAGCATCCAAGAACCATAATAAAATATAAATCTATGATGGAGAACCAGTTAGTAACTATGTCTTTTAATGAAAGCTTGGGTCTAGCCAATTAAAAATATTGACAAGTCAAAAGTGAGTCAAGAAGAGGCTGTTGCACTCACCGCCCGGTCCGGCAGGAGGCCAGGAGGCTCTCTGCTGCTGGGGGAGAGCGCTTCTTTCCTGGCTGCTTGGCTCCCTTTAGTGTCTCACTGACAGCAGAAGCAGCATGCGGTTTGGAGTATAACTTTGTGGTTCCTTGTTCCCAGGACCCCAGGGTGGCTTATGGGTAAATAATCAGTTTACTGTCAAGATGGTGCCCAGGCACAGCCCTCTGAGAGTGACATGAGAGTGACAAAATGGACCTCTTGTCCATTGCTGACCCATAATGCCAAAGAAATTCTCAGCTTATCAGAATCGTCAACCAGATTCAAGACTTAAGGGGGCTTTGGCTGGTACTGGGGGCTGGAAGTCCGTGTCCTGCAGGTGTACTTTTGGGACGAGGTGTCTGACCCCTCCCTTGCCAAGAGACACCAGCTGGAGTCCTGAGTCCTGTGCTGCTGGGTCCTCTCTGCTGTGCTGCCTTCTGACACTTTCAGCTGTCCTGTTGTCTCCACGGTGACTTCTGATACTCTACTCTTCCAATCTTTCTCTCTCTGGAATGGTCTTACTCTGTTATCTGCTCTTCTCATTACCACCATCTTGCTCCTGAACCCTTCCTTTAGAATTTGAGCAGTCCCATCACCTTCCTCTGTGGCTTTTTTATGTCTGTGACTTTTAGCATTTTAAAAACTTTACCCATCTGTAGCAGTTACCTTCTCATCACAGGAACAGTACGCCCATGCAGAAGCAGCTTACAAAAGGAAAAGGGTTTACTTTAAGCTTACAGTTTTAAGGGGAAGTTTCATCATGGCCAGGAAAGCATAGCAAAGCAAGCAGCTGGGCATCACATCCTTTCTCAGCAGCAGGAAAGATGGAGTCAGAGTGACTTTGCACTAGCCAGTGGGTGGGCTATAAAATCCCAAGGTCCACCCCTAGTGACACGCTGCCTCCAGCAAGGCTCCACTTCCCAAAGGCTCCACCAACTAGGGACTAAGTGGGATGCATAGTCACCGACAGACACAGACACAGAGGCCATGGGGGATATTTCAGATCACACCCCCACACACCATCTTTTGAAGTTTAAGGACAAGATGTGGTTTCAGATCAAGAGAATAAAAAGAACTCTGGAATTGTTAAAAATATTCTGCTTTATATATAGAAAATAAAAACTTTTTAATTTTTATTTTTGTTTATTTATTTGATAGAGAATGAGAGAGAGAGAGAGAGAGAGAGAGAGAGAGAGAGAGAGGGAGGGAGGGAGAGAATGGGCATGTCAGGGCCTCCAACCACTGCAAACAAACTCCAGATGTGTGCACCCTCTTGTGCATCTGGGTAACGTGGGTCCTAGGGAATAGAACTTGGGTCCTTTGGCTTTGCAGGCAAATACCTTAACCACTAAGCAATCCCTCCAGCCCAGAAATTAAAATCTTTCAAACTTCACCCTTGCCTCAAAATCTCTCTCTCTCTCTCCCTCTCTCTCTCTCTCTCTCTCTCTCGCTCTTGCAAATAAGGAAAGAAATAAGTGAGTTATTTATACATGATTTCTTTCCTTGATATTTCCTTTTTAATTGGATGCACTTTTACTATTAGATAAACCTAGGGTTGAGCTTTTGATATTTCTGTAAACAGGTTTCTAGCTGGAGAAAGCATTTTCTGGGCCATCACAGCGGTTTTATGTAACAGCAGAATCATTACTATGTCCTTCTAAAAATACTCAGTGGAAATTATCTTACAATCAGAATATATTTGTTCAAAGATGGAACCTTTAAAACTATACCCTCTAAGTTAATAAACTTTATTTTATTTATTTATTTGAGAGCAAGAAAGAGACAGGCAGACAGACAGAGAGAGAGAGAGAGAATGGATGTAACAGGGCCTCTAGCCACTGCAAATAAACTCCAGATACATGTGCCACCTTGTGCATCCGGGTTTACGTGGGCACTGAGGAATCAAACTCAAGTCCTTAGGCATTGCAAGCAGGCACCTGAACCACTGAGCAAACTCTTCAGCCCAAAACATTATTTTTTAGAGCAGACTTGTTTTTATAGAAATAATGTACAGAAAGTAGAGAGTTGCCATGTCTACTCCACTCATCAAACAGCTCCCCTGTTACTAACATCTTCCTTTAGTGTGGTGTGTGTGTTATAATCAGTGAACTACCACTGATACATTAGTATTGTCTAAGGTCCACGGTTTACATTAGAGGGTTTTTTTTTTTTTGTATATTGTGTATTTTGTTGTTATTGACACATTAACAGTGCCATATGTCACATCACAGTACACACAGAGTACTTCCACTGTCCTAAAACTCCACTGTAGTTCACCTGTCCATCTTGCACTTCTATCTCCCTCCCTAGCATCATCCTGGCATCATTGATATTTTTACTGTCTTTGGACTGTTCCTTATTCCAGAATTCTGGGATTGCACAGACAAAGCCTTTAGACTTGCTCCTTTTACCTAGCAATATAAATGTAAGGTTTCGCCATGTATTTTCATGGCCTGATAGCTCACATTTTTTTTTAATTGGTGAGGTAATACTCCCTTGTAAAGATATACCACAGGGGCTGGAGAGATGGCTTAGCAGTTAAGCGCTTGCCTATGAAGCCTAAGGACCCCGGTTCGAGGCTCGATTCCCCAGGACCCACGTTAGCCAGATGCACAAGGGGGTGCATGCATCTGGAGTTTGTTTGCAGTGGCTGGAGGCCCAGGCGTGCCCATTCTCTCTCTCTTTCTCTCCCTCTTTCTCTGTCACTCTCAAATAAATAAATAAAAATAAACAATTTTTTAAAAAAATGATATACAACAGTTTGTTTATCCCTTCCCTATGGGAAGGATTTTCTTTGGTAGCTTCCAGTTTGGGCAATTGTAAATAAAGCTGACATAAGCTAAAATTTTATTTGAAATTCATTATTATAGTTGATGATACTGCTCTTAAATTAAGTACCATTGACATTTGTTAGACCTTCCATTGACTCTGCTCATAGTGTGTCCAAGAATGTTTCTCTGTGGCACCTGTTCTCACAGACCAGAGCCAAGCTTCTGCACTCAGGAGCTTGTCCCCTCAATAGTAGAGCAGGGTTATGATAGCATATTCTTACATATGTACAGAGGAACTTTTATGTACTTCAGACAGAAGAAGAAGATTAAGTACTGTTGCAGACTAAATATGAAATGTCACCCAGGGGCTTACGTTCAGAATGTTTGGTCCACAGCCAGCGGTGCTGTTCGGGGGTATTGTAAAACCTCTAGACAAGGAACCAAGCTGTAGAAGTACATGGCTCTGGGGTTATACACACTGCTCCTGGCTGCTGCTTGTCACACTCTGCTTTGTAGCTCTGCTGTGAACCACACAGTGCCACTACACTGTCTGCAGCACAATGAACTGAACCCTCTGAAACCATGAGCCAAAATAATCATTTTTCTCCTTTAAGTGGTCTTTTTTGGGTAGTTTAGTTAACAGGGATGGAAAAGTAATAGAAAATCTATTAGTAAGTACTCATTGCTGTTACTAAACCTGATCATGTGGTTTTTAATTTTGTTTTTATTTATTTACAATGAGAAGGAAGGAGAAAGTATGGCTACACCAGAGCCTCCTGCCATTGCAAACGAACTCTAGATGCATGCACCACCTTGTGCATCTGGCTTACATGGGTACTGGGAATGGAACCTGGATCCTTAGGCTTTGCAGGCAAGTGCCTTAAGTGCTAAACCATCTCTCCAGCCCTCCTCCCAACGCTGTGTTGTTTTAAAGCCTACTTTTCAAGAGGAATTTGGGAAAATTATAAGACGTGGGCTAGAGCAAGGCTACAATACTGTCAGCAGAGCTTCACAGTGATTCCAGTGGGAGTTCAGAGAAGCAGAATGCTGGAAGAGCTGTGGACACTAATGACTCCCTTCAAGAGGCTGCAGGTGAGGCCAGGGACTCGACTGGGAACTGGACTAGAAGCTGTTGTGTTACATTCTGGCAGAGTTTGTGTACATTTTAGCTCTGCCCTAAAATTTTGTGGAAAGCTGAACTGAAAGGGGATGGACTGATTAATTTGTCAGAGGAAGTTTCTAGACCATGTAGTTTAAAGATGCTATGGCTTAGTTAGTTCTGGCTGCTTTTCGCCAGGTTTACAGTGATACTTGGGAGTGAAAAGAAGAGCAGAAGGATTTGAAAAGCAGGGGGTTGAAAGTTGTGGATGAGGGTTTATTATATTATATTTTATATTATATTATATTATATTATATTATATTATATTATATTATATTATATTATATTATATTATATTAAAGAGATTGGTACCATTAAAGATAAGCCAAGCATATGGCACTGGGGCAATAGGAAAATGGCAGACCCCACCAATCACAGGCTTCACAGGTAACACAACAGCTTCTAGTCTTATTCCCAGTGAATTCCTGGCCTCACCTGAAGCCTCTTGAAGGCAGTCATTAGTGTCCATTCTGCTTCTCTGAACTCCCACTGAAATCACTGTGAAGCTCTGCCTTCAGCATCGCAGACTTGCTCTAGCCCACATCTTCACAGTATATGTTCATGGTGTATGATCATTTTTGTGTGGTTGAACACAGTGTGCAAGTATTTTGTTGAGGCTTTTTGTCAGGCATATCCATTAAAGATATTGGCCTGTAGCTATCTTTTTGTTCTTATCTTGATTTGGTATTAGAGTAATACTGGCTGGGTAACATGAATTTTAAAATGTTCCTTCCCTTGCTATTTCATGGCATAGTTTGAGGAGCTTAGGTGTTCACTCTTAAATTCTTATAAAACTCAGTGGTGAGTGTCTGATCCTGAGAGTTTACTGATTGAGAGACTGTTGATGTCTCATTACGGATTACTAATCTGTTTGTTGTTTGTGTCCTGTTGGTTCAATTTTTTTTGGGGGGGGGAGTTGAGGTAGGGTCTCTCTTTGGTCCAGGCTGATCTGGAATTAACTATGTAGTCTCAGGGTATCCTCGAACTCATGGAGATCCACCTACCCCTGCCTCCCAAGTGCTGGGATTAAAGGCGTGCGCCACCATGCCTGGCTGTTGGTTCAATTTTGATAGGTCATATTTGTGTAGAAATGTCTTCATTTCTCACAGATTTTCTAATTTATTATAGTATAATTTTTCAAAATAATTCCTTAGTGTTCCTCTGTATTTCAGTAGTATCAGTTGTTATAACTCCTTTTTTGTTTTTAATTATAATAATTGGAATCTTCTTTCTGTTTTCATTACTTTGGCCAAGGGCTTGTTAACTTGTTCATCTTTCTGAGGAACCAACTTTTCACTGATGCTCTGTATTGTTCTCTTGATTTCCACTTTAATTTCAGCTAGATTTTTATTGTGTCTTCACTCCCACTAATTGGAGTTGGGTCTGCTCTTGCTTCTTCTGGAACCTGAGGTTCATCCTTTGGGATCTCCCTCTCCTGGCTTTTCTTACCTTGGTTGCTATCAGAGTGATAGCCTCAGCTTCTTAGCACAGAGATAGTAGTGGCACCTTCCTAAGACTGTTGTGAGGTTACAATGGTTGGTCTTCATTATCAACTTAACTGCATTTGAAATCACCTCAGTGATACCTCTCAGAGTGTGTCTGTGAGGCTTGCAAAGAGAGTTAACTTAAGGAAGGCCCACCCTGAACATAGGAGATACTTCTTTGTGGGCTGATGTCTTGGGCTGAATAAGAAGGGACAGAGGAGAAAGCCAGCTGAGTTCCAGCATTCCCTTCTCTTTACTTTCTGATTCATGGAGTTGTGAGCAAGCAGCTCACCTTCCTGCTGCCACAGAGCTGCCCACTGTCACGGCCTCCATGCTGCGGTGGACCACATCCCCTGAACAGTGAGCCAGAACAAAGCCCTTCTCTCCTAGGTTGCTTCTTTTCAGGAATTTGGTTCAGCAACGAGAAAATGATTAATACAGAAATGTAGGTGAATTTTACATATTTAGCCTATAGAATAACTTCTAGCATAAGTAAGCCCTATGTAAATGTTTTCTGTATCATGGGTGAGTGGAGAGCTTAATTGTTTGTGCATGCCTTTATTGGCTGGCTCTGAATTCTGTATGTGGTGTGTGTGTATATATATGTGTGTGTCCCCACAGTGCTGTAATAGGCATTCTAGTTGAGTGCTCCTGCTCTTGGCCTGTTGTGAGAATCTCTCATAAAAGATAGAAGTTTCTGAGGGAAGAACATATGCCATCCAAATTTTCATAGAGAGACCAAGTGATTCTTAGCATTATATCCTCTTGCCAAGTGGATATGAGAACTCTCAGTGGTTTTCCTCTTTTGTCCAAGTTGATGGACCAGTGAGGATTAGTTATGTACTTGGATCCTTTGGTTATGAAGCTAAAGAAGGAATCAAATCAAATTAAATTTGCATTTGTATTTGTGGAGCAGGCTCATGTACTCGTGAGAAATGGTACAGGTGGCAGCCAAGATGGATCACTAAAGAGAAGCTCAGCTGTGTAGGCTAACCTTAGCAGTGGAAGAGTTAGAATGTGTAGCAGCCTAGAGCTCTGACTCTCCTGTCACAGCTGAGCACTCACCTCACCCACCATCTGAAGCTGAGCCTACCTGAGGCACCCAGAACAAGTTTCTACCTGAGAAGTTGAAGACCTGGGCAAAAGCTTTGGCAAGCACTGAGCAAGGCCACACAGCAATGCCTGGGCAGCCCAGAAGCACTTGGACATGGTGGACTCTCGGAACGTGGTGGCCCCCCTCACCTCTCAGCAGTACTCGCTGTACTCCTCCAGGGTTCTTCCGGAGTCTGTCTTCCTTGGTGGCTCACAGGAAGATGTTTCTCGAGCAGCGCTCAGTCTTGCCCGTGGAGACACTCCTTGTTCGTTCTCCCTCACGGTGCTGCCAGTGTGCTACTCACTAAAGTGGGGCTGGAGTTTTATCCCACTCTGTGCTCCAGCGACAGTCATAGGTAGAAACAGGATGTGAGCATGGCCTATCCTTGTCACTCAGCAGTGCTGGCTCCTGGAGGGGCTGCAGTGGAACAGGTGCCTGCAGGCCGCCTGGCAGCAGAGGGGACAGAAAGTGAGTCCCAGCTGGTAGGAGCAGCATGGCTTGTCTACACTGCAGGGTGCTGCCTCTGTCTCCGGTCACTCATGGGCTCAGACCCTCTGTCCTGCCTTTGCAGAGAACATGGTTCAGGATCTCACAGCAGACAAGAGATTGATTCATGAACCCGGCATGGTGGCACACACCTTTAATCCCAGCACTCGGTAGGCAGAGGTAGAAGGATCATCATGAGTTCGAGGCCACCCTGAGACTACATAGTGAATTTCAGGTCAGCCTGGACTAGAGAACACTCTACCTTGTAAAACCAATAAAGAAAGAAAGAGGAAAAGAAATCGATTCATGCCCAATGAGAGGTGGAGAGTGTTATAGAAAATATAAGGGCAGAGAGGGATTTTGTGCAAATCATATTATGTCAGCTCACATTCAAAAGCTCCGCAGGGCTGCAAAGTCTTGTGCTAAGAACGTTTTTCTAAGGCAAAAACAAGGATCCTGGAGTCTTTGTTATACGTCCCCCTAGAACAGATTTTCACAGTGTCATTCTTGTGTCTGTCAGGAGGTTCATCTATGGAGGGCTATTGAGAAGCTATAGTACAAGACTCTCCATTGTTGGGGTATCTTGGCAAGGACTTTGGGGTCAGTCAGCTCCAAAGTTTATCTCCTGGATTTTTGTAATTCTGCTCTACAAGTAAAGAATGAGCACCAATAGCACAGTGGGATCTATTGTTATCTCCTGATTTTTAGGGGACGAGTTGGGAACCATGTAAGGGAGCAGGTCCTTCTCTGGATGACTGTTTTGCCAGCAAAGCATCACTCATTGAAAGGGCAAAAAACTTGGTTATTGCAGGTCCCACCTAAACCTCCGTGGGAATAGGAGTTGGGAACTTGTGTTCTGGTTGATCAGGCCTTGGGCTCCTTGGGCTCCTTGGGCTCAGGTGCACACTAGAAGGCACCCCTGCTCCCCCCAGCTGGTTTTATTCTAAGGTGCAGCCTGTAGTTTAGAAACAGAAGGCACAGGGCAAGCCAGGAGTGCACAGGAAGAGTGCACCCGTGCCTCAGTGAGTGTGGGACACCGTGTCAGTGAGCTGTGCCTGTCTGCTGAGCGGTGCCTCCTTCTGGTACTGACCACGGAGTGGTCAGAGCTGTGAGTCTGCCTCTTCTTCCATCTAAAGCATTATGATGAAAGCACCACTCTTCAGGAGACTCAACATGAGCTGATTTAACTTTTGGCAACTGTTGTCCTAGTTCCTGTTAAACATATCCATAAATTGGGAAAATGACAGCACCAAAACATTCAAGCATATGAAATGATATACCATCAGGTGTGTTGTCATGGTACATTATAGATGGCCATGGTGTGAGAATTACAAGAAACCAGCACTATAAAGCTTCAGTCTGCCTAGTAACCAACGATGTTCTGTTTAAGAGAGCACTGCTCTTACTCCCCATGACCACCATGACCTCGTACACAGAACCAAGTCATCCTGCCTCCTGCTCCACAGCACAGGCATCCTCACAAGTCATCCTTCTCCCTGCTCCACGGCACAGGCATCTTCACAAGTCATCCTGCCTCCTGCTCCACAGCACAGGTGTCCTCACAAGTCATCCTGCCTCCTGCTCCACAGCACAGGCATCTTCGCTTGCACTTCACTTAATTCTACTGCTGTGGTCCCCGCCCTGTATGAGCATCCCACTGATGTACCTACTGTGTGTCCTTCCAGTCCATCTTCTACTCGTTTGCTCCCTGTCAGTCTCTCTGTCTCTCTCTCTCTCTTTCTCTCAGTGTGTATGTGTGAGAGAGAGACAGGGAGATTGAGATTTATGGTCATTGTTTTGGGCTCAACTTCTGATTCTTCTTCACTCAGAACCCTATTTATCTACATAGCTCCATTGCTATATGAATCTGGCTCACTGCTTACTATTGTGTAGATTTGCATCTTCTTACTAGACCACAGTTTCCTTATTCACCCCTAGGAGGACATGCTTTGTGTCTAACCACAGCCTTGTACTGCTTCCTTGGAGCTGGGTGCCCCTGCTTACCTGGGCACCATGAAGAAAGTGCCCCGTAAAAAGATTCTAGCATCTGTGTGATATAAAACTTTGGAGCCTTAAATATTCAGGTTTTGTAGAAAAGATGACATTCAGAAGTACATCTGAGATCACTGTTAATTAGAAAGTCAGTGTCTGCGAGTCTATTTTTGCAAGTCCTTTTCCTTTTCTACTAATGACTCTGCAGGTGTTGGTGGCTTTGCCACACCTGCTGAGCGGAATGCTGCTAGAGAGCCAACCGCATTATCTGGAGAGCAGGCAGAAGCAGCACATCAACTTCTATTTAAAGAGATTAATTGTTTCAGCAAGTCGCCGGCGTTTAGGTGCACTTAAAAACATTAAGTAATCCCTTTGCTTTTTCTTCATCTCAGTGTGTCACTAGAGTTAGTTCAGTACTCCTCTTGTACTTCGAACTTTCTCAGGAATAGCAGCGCCAGGAGGACATTGCTTTGGAAAATGCATACTGCCTTGAGTGCCATAGGACGTTATCAGTTGCATATGTCTTTTTCACTTTGTGCCAGGACTTAGGAACAGCATCTGGCAGGCTTGGTACCAGTGTTTGTTTGGAAACTCTGTAAGCATGGCTGACTTGAATGTTATGTTAGCATTCCTTGGCATTACTTTACAGTCCCAGCTAAGCATATATGAGCTTCTCGCCTAGAGTACAGGGCTGCATGTGCAGATGTTTATTCCATCTTCCTTTCGCAGCCTCCCTGGCCTGTTCCTATCTTCCTCACCCTAGACCCCTAACTGTCAGGCCATAGAGAAAAGCCTTACAAGGCACTCTAAAATCCTCATTGTTTTATTAACTGCTGTCACAGGTCAGCTTCTCAGGAGACAAACTGGGATGGAGATAGATGTGGGTATACAGGACGTTTATTAGCAAAAGTTCTGGACTTTAATTATATTCCAGTTGCATCCCTGTAACCAAAATACCTGTTATGGACAACTCAAATGAGGAAAGATTTATTTTGGCCCAGCATTTCAGAAATTTCAGTCCTTCATGGTGGAAGGAGAGGGTGGAGCAGAACAGAGCAGTTCATGTTACAGTGAAACACAGAGCTGGATAGGAGCCACCACAGTAATAATCCCCAAGGTCCCCACTCCCAGTGACCTGCTTCCCCACTCAGCATGCCTCCTGGGCCCTCCTAATGAGCACCACCAGCTGCAGGGCAAGTGTTCCCATGACAAGTTGACCCAACGAACCCCATGCAGGTTCTTGTTTTCAGCATCTACTGTTAGTTAAAATCAGTTAGTTAATGTACCACTAGTGATAATATTAGGGAAAGTTCTTTTTCTTTTCAGGTTTCCCTTGTTGTATCTCATGCCCAACTCCTAGCTGAGCCCTTTCTTGAAGGGTCTGTGGTTCATTCCTGTCAGAGATTGGTATTCAAAACCCGGACTTGCTTGTCCACCTTCACTCTAGCTTACCTAGGCCTTCATGACGGAGATGGGTTTCTTGCAGACACTGTGTGTGGTGGAGCCTTGCCTTTATTGATTTGTATATATTTTTTATGGGGTTCAGACCCAGGGTCTTGTGCATGCTAGGTAAGCTCACCAACACTAACCCACATCTCCAGCCTTGAATCTGACTTTTTATCCTCACTGACATTTCTGTCTTTGAGTATTGTCACTGTTCACATTTAAAATGATCATTGGTGTGACTGGATTAATATTTGCTATATTTTTAGCTGTTTTCTATTACAACTTGTTCTCTTTAAATCCTTTTTTTGGCCATCTTTGGCTCTACATAAGCACTTAAAAAAATCTGTTTTTATCTTGTCTCTTTAGCCCATTAATTATACTTTAAATTTTATTTTTGTTGGCTTCCTAGAGCTCATTTGCTGTCGGTCATTTGGAAAGTTGTTCTTGGTAACTGTTACTTTAAATACTACTTTTGCTCCATGTTCTCCATTCTGTATTCTGGTTTTACAATCATGCATACATTACACCTTTGGATATTGCTCCACAGTTATTAAATATCCTGGTATCCATTCTCTCTTATTCTCTCTCACTCTCCCTTCTCTGCTCCTGCCTCTTGCTTTAGCAACTTCTTTTAGTCTACTGGAAGATTGCAGATCCCTCCCCCCCATTTGGCTGTGTCTAGTGTGTAGATGAGCCTGTCAAAGCAATCTTCATTTCTGTTACAGTGATTTTTATTTCTAGCATTTTCCTCTCAATTATTTTTATGCTACCACCTCTGTCTAAACAATGCATCTGTTTTTACATCTTTTCTACTTTTACACTAGCATCTTTAAATTAGTGGCAGCATTGTAGTTTCCTGTTTGAGTTATCAACTTTACAAGAGAAAAGGTTTATTATAAATAAAGACTCCCAGGTTCAGTCCATGGTCACATGGCCTGTGTCTGCTCACCTCGAGATGGCCAGGAAGTGGAGAAGGAAAAGGGAGGGCCATGTATCCAAGATCCCCTCAAGGGCATGCCCTCGAAGACCTATTAAAGAGTCCATCACCTTCCTTAATGCCATGGGCTAGAGACCAAACCGTCAACCCACTGGCCTCAGGGGACATGCAGTGACCAAACTGCAGTGGCATGCTATGTCAGGCGAAGAGCCGGCCACCAGTGAACTACTGGCCAGGTGACTACTGAAGGTTAGTTATGTGTCTTTACTTGCTGAGAGCTGCCACCTTTACATGGCCACCTCACCATAGCTGGCCAAGTGGCTCAGGGTCACCGTGTGCTTTACCATAACTTAAACCTCACCTCTGGCCCAGCAAAAGCAATGTAGTTAGTGTACATTGAGATGAAGACCTAGTCTTAGAATGGATGGTACTTTGCTTCCAGGACTTGAAGAACATTTCCAGGCACACAGTGATTATGTTACTTGATTTTATTTTTACTTGCCTGGTGATCAAATTGTTGAAACACAAAGAAGTTGCCAAATAAGACCTAACCCTCCTTCAGACCCCCCAACCCCTCTTCGAACCTGGCCTGGAGGCACTTTGCATAGGAAACTGGCTCTGGGTGGGAGGCAAACTTGTTCTGCTCATGCAGCTGGCTAAGATGTGCTCTTTCTGACACAGGCTTGTTAAGCCTTGGGTGCACCTTCCTCAGCCCATGACAAATGATAGTTCTTTCAGAGCCTTTTGGTCTCTATTATGAGGGTTATACCATAAAGAGCAAAGCCCATGAGGCATAGCGTGTCATTTACTTGTGACCCTTTAAATGAGTTCCTTCTGTTCCTTTGTTCCACAGAAAACTGGGCATTTCCCCCCCGAGTTACCATTGAATTAAGTAGAGGGATAAAATAGGAAGTAAACACTCTTAATGCTTTTGTAGGAATCAGTCACCCATACCTCTCACTGTTTTGACTTTCCCAACATTTTACACTGCATTTTTTTCCCTGTAGACACATTTCAGAACCCCATTAACCCTTTAAGCCCAACCCTCAGTCATTTATCTTCTCTTGGAAAATAGCCCATGCCAGCACCCAGGGGCCCAGGCTCCTTGTGGTAACTGGGTGTCCCTGTCTCTGCCAGTCCCTATGTGGCTGCCCAGTGCTTCAGAAGCAGAGGTAGAGGCAGAGCTGAGAGCTGGGTCCCAGGTTCTGCCCTGCATCCCCTCCCACAATTTCTGGGACTAACGACACTGGAAAGATTCCTTTTCAGCTTCAGAGAAGCTTCTGTTCATTGAGTTACTGAAACAAAGACAAACTAGGTAATGCTTGCTTTGTATGACTGTTTCTAGGGACATGTGAACAAACAACTCTTTTCTGCGGATAGGACACTGACAATAGACCAAAGAAACAATTCCATGCAAGTATAGCTGGGTGAAACAGTGGTTATTGGTGTTACTTATAGGAACATGGTTGAGGAGTTGCCTACAGGAACTTGGATTACTACATACTGAAAAGCCCACCCAGTGTTGCCAGTTTGCGATGGAACCTTTCTCAGCTCTAGGTGAGCTTAAGCTTGGGCATAGAGTGCCAGATACTCAAGCTAGTGGTTCTCAAGTTGTTAGTCTCCTGGTTGCAAAGAGCTGTGGACAAAAACAGATGGGCATGCAGAGAAGGATATGTAAGCAAGGTGTATTGGAATGAGATTGAGCAAATCTCCCTTTTGAGCGGGGAGGACCCAAAGAGTTGTCAGCCCTCGGGACTTCAGCCACTTTTATAGGTTTGGCATGATCCAAGTGATGACTCATATGGAAATTAGGCATCAGACTGGTACAGATCACAGGAGCTCAACACTGACGTATCCGGAGTCTACACAGATCCCAAGGGAGCCCACCAGAACTCTTAGAGGGAGTGGGCATCCCTCTAAGCCTCTCAGGAAGGTGAGGGATCAAGAAATGGGGCGAGCACTGGGCAAAGGCAGGTGGCAGCTGGCATCCTGACGGGTCAGCAGGCATCACCTTGCTGCATAGTTTTTCTTAGACTTTCAGTCCCTGGACTGGAATTGCCTTATTGTCAGAAGTCCACACAGTTGATGTTGAGCTCTCCTTGGGGCCTGTGGCCTTGAATAAACTGCCCGCAACACAAGCAGTCTGACTCCTGACCTCCCTCACCAGTGTGACAGCTCACCACAGGTGCATCCCTGGAGCTATGCACAAATTGCAGGCAACTCCATGGAAGTCTTATCTGGCTCAGTAGTTGTTGACTGCAGCTAGAACCTTGGAGAGGGACCTTCTGGCTCTTGTAGCTTTCCTTAGTTACCTGAGTTTTAGAAGCCTCCCTCCCTTCAGGAATAAATGTTTAAAAGAAATGGCTTTCTCATCTTGTGACAGGTGTTTGTATGAGTTAATTGATTACATAATTATTTTCACTCCTTCTATACCAAAGTTCTACAGTCAAGGACCAGGTCATCCTACCACTGGCAGTACAGACGCACAGCCTCGCCCACTCAGGTACAGAGTCCTAGAAACACATGAACTGTGTCCTCCAGAGTTCTTAGCCTACAAGCCCCGGGCCCAGCATCCCCGCCGTGCTGGGCTCAGCCTGAAGCCCTCACCAGCCGTGCTGGCGCTTCAGTAGTCCTGCTCTTTTCTCCTTTCCCAGATGAGACACCTGCAATCACGCTTGATGCAAAGTGTTCTGGGGAGCCCACTTGTTTGTGTTTATTATTTAAAACATCTACCCACCCCCATTCCCACCCTATCCTCCTGCCCTCCCATACTATTTACTTTTTCTTTCCTTTGTTTATGATATACTTATGTGAATTTTCTTTTCTTTCTTTCATGAAAGAATACACCAAACACATTCACATTTATTTTTTAAGCAAACGACAAAGACCCAGTTTACCAGTTTTTTAAAACCTAAGGTTAACATTACACATTTAAACAATTGCCAGAACATGCGACATTGCCAGCGTTCATGCACAACTAGAAATATCCTTAACGTATGCTAAAACAGAAATGTATTACCATTAAAGCAGTAATATCCTTCATTACTAAATACTGAAAAACAACCGAAGTTCTTTCTGTGGAGGATATCCTGGCGATGATAACTTCACAGCAGGCCGACACTGCTCGGCTCACGTGTCACACACAGTGGAAAGCAGGTCCATGCTGTGTGCGCAGTCTCATCCTACTCTGCTGTCACAGGCTCGCCTTAGATTACTACGTTCAAGGAAAAGGCAAAGTGCATACAGAGATTACAACAATTTTGAATACAAAATGGTCCTATTGTGTGGTCCCAACAACAAATATAAAAGTCTGTGACAAACAGAGGCTCCGATGAGCTGATTATAAGTACTTTAGATTAGGTAGAGTTATACTGAAAGTCGAGTTCGTTTGAAATTCAAAAAAAATGTTCCTGTTAACTCTCAAATGGTGCTTGTTATGGTTTAACATTTCTGTTAAATGTGTGCATTGAGTTACTTGTCATTCAAGCATGGCAGCTGCTCTTTACCATTTATCGTTAGGGACTTTAACTGGCCATATTCTTCAACTTCTACCCTTTCTTCACCATTTTCCACAATTCTCTTGTATCAAATGAAGAAAACCCACCTGTAAATGATGGGACCTAGTGAAGGTAGGGAAGGAGCCCGCGCCTCGGCTTCTGCTTCCTTGGGGCCTCTTCAGTTCCCAAAACCATCAAGTGGAGCTTCAAGGAAGTCAAATGAAAATGGGTCCCTTCCACCAAAAAACTCCCTGAAGACATCATCTGGGTTCCGGAACCTGGAGCCAAACTCAAAAGGACTGTCAGAATAACTCCCACCCCTCCTCCACCATTCAACCCTTCTTTGCCGTATTTGTCACAGATGCCTTGGTTTGACATCTGGCAGCACCTCGTATTTGAACTTTCTCTCCACTTCTTATTCTCAGGATCTTTGTCTGGGCGCCACTTTAGTGCCAGTTTCCAATACGCCTTTTTGATATCCTCAGGCGAGGCATGTCTGTGCCTGCCTAGAACTTCATA
Source organism: Jaculus jaculus (assembly GCF_020740685.1). Classification (NCBI taxonomy): domain Eukaryota; kingdom Metazoa; phylum Chordata; class Mammalia; order Rodentia; family Dipodidae; genus Jaculus; species Jaculus jaculus. The sequence continues at coordinate 2,267,975 of NC_059118.1, forward strand.
ATGATCCACCATGTTTTAGCAGATGGTTGGAACAAGTCCGAGGAGGCAGTGGGCTCCTCGCGGCTCAGGACCAGCTGCACTGGCAGCGTGGTGGCAGTGGCCTCTGTGAGTTTTTCTGTAAAGGACGTTATTGGTGTTACACCTGTAATGCCAGCACTAGGGACACTGAAGCAGGAGGATATCAACTGAAGACCAGCCTGGGCTGTACACTGAGACCCCATCTCATAAAACACATAAGAGAAAACACCAAACTTAAAAGTAAGAATGTTGGTAACTGCAGTCATGGTTCACAGTGGACAGGCTCCTTCCATCCCAGCTGTTCGCTCTGGGCGTCTTTCCTCCGATGCGTAGGTTCCTGTGTCACCTTAGGTTTTGCTTCAAGTTAGCAACATATCTAAAATCCTCTTAACAAATTCAGTTAGCATGAAGCAGTTCGCAACCTTGAAACAGAATGGCTGCTTGGAAAATACAAACAATTGACCTTTTGAAACAAAAGAAAATGGTCTTGTGGGATGGGGGCTTAGCCCAGTGGTTAAAGCACTTGTCGTTTTAGTGTGAGTACGAGTTTGGATCCCCAGACCCCATGTGAATCTGGAAGCTGTGGAGGTCTTCTGTAATCTGAGCATGCTGATGATGAGATGCGAGGTGGAGACAGGAGAACCCCTGGGAAGCTCACAGCTAGCTTGGAGACAGTGAGAACAAGAGACCCTGCCTGGAGCATGGACTGACCTTGACAAGTATACTGTGGCACTTGCACACTCATATCCATACATGAACACACACACACACACACACACACACACATATATCATATGCCCACACACCCCAAATGATCTTTTGCTGTCAATATTATTTAGGTTTTCAGACTATACTGTAAAACTTATTTAATCCATCAATGGCCTGAATTCTGGATCTTGGGTTAAAGAAACCAGTTAGAAGGGAGTGGAAAAGTCTGATTTTGCTTCTTCTGTTGCGGAACCATGCTGGTTCTTTCCTGCTTCTCTTTACTTTTCTCCTTGGAGCCAGCTTCTGCGTGGGAACCACCTACCTACTGTGGGAAGGCTGTGCTATAGGCTTCAGCGTTACATGCCGAGAACAGGGTCATGCACAAAGAGATAAACACACTAGCCCAAGCTAATTAAATTAACTAAGAGGTGTTCTGTGAATGGTTGACAGTCCTTAACCTTCCCAGGCTAATTTTCACTTTTTAGAGAAGGTATGCATTAAAGCAAATCTCTAGTTCTGACCATGGCTGGTGGAAGTTTTGAGAGTTGGCAAAGCTGGGGAAATGAAGACAGTGGACACGGGGAGATTAGGAATTGGGGGTCGGTGAAGACCACCATTGAAGCTCTATTACTTGTTCAGTAAATGCACAGTAAGAATTCCTTCCAGCTTTTGCTGTTCTTGGATTCCAGATTTTAAAATCCATATTCTCTGAGCTACAGATTGCCCTGTTGATAGGGCAAATAGGCAATCTTGATGGGGTAAGATGAAGAGCCTAACAGAATATGTAATTGTTTCTTAAGTCAGGAATCCCTTTGTTTTATATAGAATTTACCACATAAGAAAGCATGTTGCTGTCTCTATCTAAATCAGTTAAGCAATCCCTCTGATTAATATTGAAAAATCAATAGCCAAAAGTGTCAAGTTGTAGAAGTTATATGAAGATTTCACAAGGAAACCATGGACTGTGACAGCCATGCTCAGTCCCCCCATGGCCAGCCCTGTTCCCATGAAAACTTCACACACTTTCCAAATGCCCTGCACCCAAGGAAAGCAAGCCCTACCTCAGCAGGGCTCTTTAAAAACTAGTTTCCACTGTCACGGGAAACCTTCCCCTTGGAAGACATGAGCACATGTCTGTTCACCCCGCTAAGGATCAGGTGACAGAGCAAAGTATGACTGAACCCAAACCAGCTTTGGTGGACAAATGACTTACAGAGCAGGTGAAGCGGTGCTTACAGGAGTGTGGGTGACTCAAAGGCAGCTGCGTCACCACAAAGTTACTCCAGAATGGGTGATGGGCAACTCAGGGAAGCTGCACCCCCTGGGCAGTGCATAACCTGCTGGCAGCTTGGCTGGTCAGAGAGTCTCTTCCCAAGCAGGTGTTTACTGCTCCTGTAACCTTGGGGAATGGTCTGTGACTTTCTAAGTTTTGATGCTCCCAAGCCTCTTGACCTTCAGGAGGAAATATTTCAATTCAGAGGAATCTGCTTTACAATACCCACCAAGACTCTGAAGGAGAATAATGGGTGCAGAACTGCAAGGAGAGATGGAAGGTGGAGTGAGTGAGTCGTGGTGCAGCTCTGGAAAAGCGTGGACAGTTTCTTTTCATCCACTAACTTCTTATCTGAAGAGATTAATCTCATGAAAATTATATCTCAGTTCTCTAGTAGAATTAAAAAATGGCACAGTACAATCTTCTCTCAATTACCCATTTATTCTTTGTAGATTACATCCAGATCCTTGATAATTCAATATCTAGTTCATAAACACAACCTCTGAGTCATATGCCCACGCTCCCCCCATCAGCATTTGGCAGTGTTGTCTTGGGTGTGGCACTGACTGCAGTGAAGCGAAGGCTGCCCTGACCACTCCACTCCAGACCACTGGATAATATGGGGCTTGGCCTGGCCTGATGGCCTACAGATCTTTTGATTGAATTATTGCTTGTCTGGCATGATGCTGACTCCCTTTGCCATTCTATACTTCTCCCAGGAGTGGTTTCCTGTTCACTCCTTATCCATCCTTTGAAAATCTCACAGTAAGGAATCCATTTAGTTTTTCTCACCTGCCTTCTTTTTCTTTTAATAGCTCAGTGCAATACAGGCTGTCCCTTCTCTTATTGATCTTCTTAAAGCCTGATAATTATTTCTTGCCTGTAAAGATCCACAGCTCTTCATGTTTAGTAATTCACACTCTCACCCAGGAGCAGCTCTGATCTTCATCCGGTTCCGATGTGTGAGGTGTGGCTCCTGGACCACACAACAGAGCTGGAGATGTGTGGGTGGGAGAGGCTGCTGTCTGCCTTGCAGGATTTAGCAGGAGCATGCTGTTGGCCCAGTTAAAGGTCTCCTGTTGGCATGCTCTAGAGAAAGCCTCTGTGACCCATAGCCAGGCTGTCAGTGGTCATGTTTGAAGGGTATGCTACCTTTCTGTGTCTCTGCACTTCTGTGTATGGAGTCCTCAGCTTAGATTACAGGTGATCTGTGATTATTGACTGTCAATCACACTGTTGTGATGAGGAAGACATAAGCACATTGACTGTAACTCCCCTGCAGTAATGCAGTGGGGTAGTGTTGGGCAAAGAACACAGTGGCTATACTAGTCTGCTATGTGTGATGCACTATTAATTGAGGCACATGTAGAAAGCAGTTTTGTGGAAGACTTTGGAATAAAACTATGTTTTTTAGAAAGCACCAAGTGTTATAGGCTATAAGTGATAGCTATCGTGATATGATATTTAGATGATAATTACTGTAAAACTAAAATAACTGATCTTAAAATGAAGCAAACAAAGCAAGCCAATAACTTTTGGTGGATCACACTGGGATGAGCTAATCCACCTCACAGCCTAGGTGGTCTTTTGTATTTCAGATGTCAATGATTAGAGAGTGCCTCAGATTAACAGGAAGGGTCTCAGGTCCTTCAGGTTAATGGCATGGGCCCCAGGTCCTGTAAGGTAACAGGAAGTATCCCTGGTCTTATAGGATAACAGGAAGGACCCTGGCTCCTTAGGTTGACAGAAGAGTCCCAGATCCCATACATTCCAGTGTGTTTCTTTGTATGTGGGTGAAGGTGCTATATCAACATGTGGTCTTTCTGTCTGCAGCATGCACTCCTGGCTCTGAAGTTTATACTTGCATTTGCCATACCTGATAAACCACGACATATCCAGAGGAAACTGGCAAGATTGGAATTTGAATCTTTGGAGGCACTCAAACAGCAGGTAAGAATGTCCCTGCTAACTATGAATGGACTGGATTTCTTTAGCATGTGACAGGACATGCTGCACAGGAATAACTCCCAGTGTTTCCTTCAGCACTCAATCAGAACTTAAACACAAAGGACTCCAGGCAAGGATGGCAGAACACAACCAAAACCCTCCAGCAAGAAACAAGTTTACAGGACAAAGCTAAGCACGCAGAAATATTCAAGCAATGTTGACTAAAGCACAGAGATAGCACTGAGCTGAGAACAAGGCAGGCTTCTAAGGTGGGCCGCTCCCCACCCTTTCTCTTTCTGCCCTACACAGAAACATCAGAGAGAAGTGAGGAAAAGGGAACCTGAGCAGTATTTTGTAGGTGAGAGAGAATAAAAGTGTGTGGGTAGAAGCAAGAAAACCACTGTGAAAATGATGTCCACATCCTGCTAGGAAGGGGACGGAGGGAGAGAGAGAGAAAGTAGGAGGAGAGAGAATACACGCTGGGGCTCACCACCAAGTGATTTTTCTGCATGTGATAAGTATACGCAGGGAGACAGAATTTCTGATGCCCAGAGCTGGTTATCTCCAGTGAAACCCAGGCACTGAAGCATCGAGATTATCAGAAAGGCAAGGTCTTCTGAGAGCACACATAGGCCTAGCACCTCTTGGACCACACAGGTTTCCAGCCTCCAGCCCACAGATCACAGGATATTTTCTTCTTGTACTTGGGGAATTGCAGGGGTGGATAATATGAGGCCGACTTGCCCAAGATAGAAGTTAAGAGTTGTGAGGGGGATCCCATGTTAGAGCAGTACTGTGCCCCCGATCAAGTGGGATCACCCCAGAAGGGGACTGACAGCAACAACAGTGAGAAGAGGGAGAGCCCAGTCCCAGCCAGCGCTATGCTCATGTCTCATAGTAGGTACAAGACTCACTTTATTGAGGCTGTTAGGTAGGGTCTTTTTGGCACCTTGTGGTATCCTGCCTTAAACTGAGCTTCATTTTTGCACCACAGTGAGGCAGTTGCCACATTCCTGCCATGGCAAGAAGTCATTCTTTGTTTTTGTGGTTTTTCGAGGTAGGGTCTCACTCTAGTTCAGGCTGACCTGGAATTCACTGTGCAGTCTTAGGGTGGCCTTGAACTCATAGCAATGATCCTCTTACCTCTGCCTCTTGAGTGCTGGGATTAAAGGTGTGTGCCACCACACCCAGCAAAAAGTCATTCTTATCACAGATATGGGTGTAGCTTTGCTCTGGAGCTGTGCTCCAGAGCACACATAAAAGGCAAAGACATAAGAAGTTCATGCATCTGAAAGAGACAAGTTTATTTTGTCTTAAGAAAATTAAGAGTCACATATTTTAAAATTATAAGATAAATTATTGAAAGCAATAAGAAATTTTGGTAGAAGACAAGTTTTATATCTAAAACCACTTTTTCCTTTCATAAGAAATATTAGCCAACTGTAATATTGAAGAAAATTCCCATTTATAGAAGAAACCAAATACAAAGCTTTTAGATAGAAACTTACTACAACATAGATAATTTATTCCAATCTGTAAAAATAATAGATGATAACAGCAACAAAAGTTCTAAAAGTAAGAGAATCAGAGTCACTAGCACTGCCAGAAATCACACTGTATTCTGAATAATGTGATAATTATGACAGGTAACTACACAGGTCAGTGGAGTAGAGCACAGTCCCTAAGCAGACTCACATGAAACAAAGAATTTAGTTGATGGTAAAAGTGACATTTTGTGTTTCAGAGGAAATGAATGGTTACATGGTTTGATGAGAAGTAGCTGTGCTAGAATATGATTACCCCCCCTCTGCACCTTATTTCCTGTGACGCCCTCCCATCAGCCCCAGGTTCAGGTAGCTGAAAAATTTAAATATAAAAATTTAATCCGGAAAATATCACTTAAAAATCCTGGGTACATTTTCAGTGGGAAGTATCTTTCTTATACAACAAAAAAAGTCTTGCCCTGCATAGTGGCATATGCCTGTAATCCCGGCGCTAGGGAGACTGAGGTAGGAGGATCACCATGAGTTCTAGGCCAGCCAGGGCTAGAGTGAGACCCTGCTTCAAAACAATAAAAAGCCTAAAGATGGCTTAGTGGTTAAGTGTACTTCCTGCACTATCATGAGGGCCTGTGACCACCAGTTTAAATCCCTAGATTCCTTGTAAAAACAAAAACAAAACAAAACAAAAAAAAACAGCTGGGCATGGCCACAGGGACCTGTAATCCCAGAGACAGGAGAATTCTCATATCCCTGCAAGCTCAGGAAGTCCCTTCCAGCCTCCACAGATGAGTGCACTCCACTTCAGGCTAATGCATGGAATGCCACATGGGCACATACATGTGTACATGCCACATACACATAAGCAAAAATAAATAAATAACAGTAAGAAGAGGGTGGAGATAGAGCTTATCTAACTGAGTGGTATAGCACTTGCCTAGCATGCACAGGCCTTAGGCCTATTCCAGTGCTGTAAAAAAAAAATGAATAAGTCAGGGCTGGAGGCATGGCTTAGCAGTTAAGGTGTTTGCCTGCAAAGCCAAAGGACCCAGGTTTGATTCCCCAAGACCCACGTTAGCCAGATGCACAAGGGGACACATGCATCTGGAGTTTGTCTGCAGTAGCTGGAGGCCCTGGCATGCCCATTCTCTCTCTCCTGTCAAATAAATAAATAAAATGTTTTTTAAAAATGAATAAATCAATGATAAATATTGAATCAAAACTTAAATTATGCTGTAATACAAAATTACTCTTCTAAAGCAGTATTATATTTGCACTGCACCAAAATATAGTCATTGAAACATTTTTCTGAGAGGAGATAAGTCGTCTGGAGACACCTAAGTTCCTTGGTCAGGAGCTAGTTCGATGTATTGCAATGCTTACTTGGCCATGTTTTTCTCAGGTGGGATCTATAGAAGGGGTGTGTGTGTGTGTGTGTGTATATATGCATATACACGTATGTGTGTGTTGTTAAATGGGAAAAGCAGAATATAGACCAGTTTTGTTCCTTATAGTCAAATGACAAGAAAAAGAGGAAAGCAAAGAAGTGAGTGACTGCCCAGGGGTCATGGGTATTCCCCTTCAGAAGGTGTCTGAGGAGAGGGAGGAGGTTTCTGTTTCTGTGCATGGTTTGAATTCTCTGACGATACCCACATGCTATGTTTATAAGTCAATGGGAATGTTCAAAGGGGAGCTGTTTCCCACTCACTGACTATTAAATGTGCTGGTGTGAGTCAATAAGGAATGAAGTCTTCCATGTTAGTAGCTTGAGTAATTCCTACACTTCTCCTGAGCCCTTTTCCATAGGTGTGGGTGTCCCCTCTACACCGGCACACATGTTCACTTCTTTATCCATTGCACCCTCAAAAGAAATCCTATATGCTTTTTTTTATTAAAGAAGTGGATTCAGGTGAAATTCTTAGATTTTAAACTGACTTTAATCTCAGGCATGTTTTAAACACAAAGTTCGAGGCCACAAATTGAGTGTGGACAATGAGTGTCAACATGAGATGAAGTGGGGTTGGCTTATAACCCCGTGAACCTCCAAGGCCAGGGAGGAGACGCACAGACTCAAGGACTGGACTGCTGGCTTGGATTTGATGTGTTTGAAGGAGAGTCTGCGACAGGGGAGGGCCGGGAGCTGGGAAGAATGCGGGGGGGGGGGGGGGGGGGACGCCTTGCCTCCAAGCAGCCGAGACCTCCTGCCTTCCAGAGAGTTATGGCTGCAGATAGCTCAGGAAACTGTTTTCACATGTCCTCTTTCCTGAAACACGCCTTCCCAAACCTCCTGTTACCTCCTACTGGCTGTCCGCAGCCATCTCTCCTGAGATGATATAGCCTATATCCCACCTGCAGAGGGCAGGCACACCTCCCCTCTTCAGAACCCCAGTCCCTATCATTTTCCAGTACAGAGACCTCCCAGTTGCATTCACCATAGCACATCCACCCACCCACGTTATCTCCTTTAAGAGGCACACATTTTGATAGGTACAAACATGTGTGCTTGATAATTATCTGTCAATATGAGTGTTCTTATATTTTTTCTTATTTAGGTACCAGTAATGATCATGAGTCCAAAATAAAAAGCTAAACACATATAGAAAAAAATTGTCACAGGGAAATTTAAAAGCTGAAATTTTAGTTTATATTATTACAGCATAGTGTGAGAAGAGTGCTTTATAAAGACTTTAAGGCAAAGAAAAGATTAGTATAAAATTTCTTAGATGAAATGGGAAGACAAGATGATTTCAAAGAAGAAAAGAGAAAAATTATTATTAGCTAAGAGCACATTCATGTATAGTTAGATGGGTAACAGTGAATGTTACTGTTATGTCCCTAGAATTCAAAAGAAAGACTTCATAGTTTCTTTGTATTCACAAATATGCTAGAAAATACATTTTACTTTATTTGAACTTATGATGAAAAGTTTTAGGAAGCAGGTTTTTTGTTGTTGTTTGTTTGTTTTCTCAAGGTAGGGTCTCACTCTAGCTCAGGCTGACCTGGAATTCACTCTGTAGTCTCAGGGTAGCCTTGAACTCATGGTGATCCTCCAACCTCTGCCTCCCAAGTTCTGGGATTAAAGGCGTGCGCCACCACACCCAACTAGGAAGCAGTTTTAAATTATGTGTGTGTGGTGGGGGGGACATGACATTGAAAGATCTTAGGGAGCCTTTACACAACAAAGAAAACAGGAGTGCCGCATTATCCTTAGAGAGTTTCTGTCAGTCAGGTGTCTCCATTGTGAGGCTTCTGTTGGAAAGCCAGGTTGAGACCAACTACCTCACCAAGGGTTTCCCCTCTCTCAGGGTATGACGCCCCACGTGTTTGTATGAAAAGCTGAGCTTAGATCTTATCTTCACATGCCTGGTACTATCCATTGTACACCCATAGGCTGAACGGGGCTCTTTACATGCTGTGGGATCCTGGGGCATGTGCTCACTGGGGCTAAATGGCATCTCAGGTCCTATCAGCTCTGAGCTTCCCAGACCCGCAGGGCCTTCTCCAGGTGGTACTTGGGTGCTCATCTTCAGCGGGACATGAAACACTGACCACAATTCTAACTCATATTCCCCCAGGAGAAGAGAATCTAAAGGACTTTAAACTTCCGTGGCATTTTCTCCTGAGGACATAGATTCAGACTGGTGGTGTTGTGCTGGAGAAACAGTTCATGTGCTGATTTGCTGGTGTGTTCTGGAAAGGCTGAATCCATAGCTGTGCTGTTCAGTGTTTATTAGATGCCTTCAACAGAATATCCCTGGCTTATTCTGAAGATTATTCTCTCTCTCTCTCTCTGTCTCTGTCTCTGTCTCGTGTGTGTGTGTGTGTGTGTGTGTGTGTGTGTGTGTGTGTGTGTGGTAGTGTGTTCCTAGGACTGGATCGAGGACCTTGTGGATACTTGGGTCTTTGTGTTCTCTCTGCCGTCAGAGGGCCGGAACTGTGGGGAAAGCTGGTCAGGATCTGGAAGCATACTCCTCCATCTCCCCTCCTTTTTCCTTTGAATTACCAACCTGAGAATAAAAGGCTGAGAGTGATAGGGGACCAAGTTCAGAGCAGTTTCCTCTCCTGCTGACCTGGGACTTTGCTTTGGGGCCACTGCTGCATGGGCCAGCACAACCTGAGTCAGATTTACATCACGTTTCCCACCTGGTATGGCTGCCAGGATCCAGAGGGCCAGCAACCTTGTGCTTTATGCTTTTCCAAAAAGTGAGTTGGCTGGGTCCTTAGTTTCCTTCATTTTCAGGACTTGGGTCCTCAATTTCCATCATTTCCAGGACCTGATGTTTGTTTTTCCTCTTTTCCTTAATCTGACATTTCACCATCTGCTCTGTAACTAAATGTGACTTCAACTCACCATTTGACTTTTGCCATAGGCAGAGAGGCTTCTGTGTTCTTTGGCCAGTTTCTGGGCTCAGTTCAAAAGCAGAGATGCAGAGAATATGCCTTAGAAGAAAGCCCACTTGACACCTGGCCTGTCCTAGAGTCTTCCACTCTTAACGAAAGTTACTGCTATTCAGAAGTGATTATATTTAATTTACATTTGAATTGCTACCTTTGAACCCAATTCCCACTTTAAGGACAAAATATGATTGAGAAATTAAAGTCATCAGACAGCTCTTAAGTAAGGCTGCGTATTCCATATGTAGAACTTGTAAAAATCATGAGCGCCCTGAAGGCAGATTTCCTGACCCTAATGAGGGGCCTGAGGACCTGCGTACCGAAGTCCCTTCTGTGCCCACACCCCTCCCCATACCCCACCAAGAAAGCATGGCCAAGCAAGTGCATCTGCAAGCAGGCTCCAGCCAGGTCCCGCCAGCAGGAGGCTCTTTGCCCTAGATTTTCACAGATGAAGCTGGGTGTCCTAGTGTGAGGGAAGGAAAACCCACTTTTGGCTTTTTAACCAGAGATCCTGAATAGAGCCTGCCTCTCCTCCACCCAGCTGAGGACTGGAGCTCAGGGACTGTGGAAGAAAGAAAAGCACTGGAAGCCGCTAGGTGGACTTTCGGTAGGACACTAGGGTGGTTCTGAATGTGTAGGCAAATTAGATATGCATAAAGGTGAGAGCAGACTGGGGAAGTCACACATTTGCTTTGCAAAGGGCACATCAGTGATCAGGCTTCCTTTGGCTGAGACCTTTAGGAAGAACTCCAGACAGTAAATACCATCCTAGTGATGCCCTTTTATTTCTTTACAAATTGATTTATTCAACACTCAGTCATTTTAAGATCCAATTAAAAATAGAAAGAGACTTATCTGTAAGCCATTTGATAACTGGAGCACAGGTCACAGCAACCCAGATAGTTGGTAGCCACTTTGCTGCCCTCTGAGCCAGCAACCCTTGCCTGAGCCCAGAGCACACAAGCCAGCCAGGAGGAGAGGTAGCTGCCTGGAGCTTTCCAGAAAGACACCAGTCTCCAAATCCAGTTCAAGAACAAGACAAGGGCTGAAATCAGGTGCTGGACCATTGACCAGACATGGTTTCTGGGCCAGCCTTTACCACATGCTGCCTTTGCCTAACTGGAAGGATAACTCAGGGGTAGAGCACTTGCCTCACATTCAGGAGGCCCTGGATCAGGACTGAAGGAATAAATATTGTCCTAGAATGAAATATATTTTAACCATTTCTCCAAAATCTCCTGAGATCTTCTGGACTTCTCCTACTTTCATGTCCTCAACCTGTGGGGAGGGAAGGAGCATTTCTGATGGGACGTGTAGATTTTGCAGCAGAGAACTAGTGTGTGCATGTACTTGAACTCTCCAGTACAGGACTACAGAATGATCCGCCAGCACACAGTTCAGGATGGAATGCCTAGAATTAGGGTATTTGGGGACTCATACAGACTACTGTTCTAAAAATTAAAGTTTCTATTTAAAAAACTCAAATAAAGAAATGACCTCTAAAGAGCCAGTGATGGCAGTACCAAAGCCATGGCTCTTGCGGAAGAGTGGTCTACTGCCAAGTGCTTGGATCAGTAGCCTCAAGGTGAAGGTTCCTCTAAATATCTGCAGGGTTTCCAGAGTTAGTGGTCATTTGGACCAGACTCCTGCCTCCCTTCCCATGTCAGATGACTTCTCCTAGCCTTGTGTGGCCACAGGACCAGTGATTCTTCCTGCTTGTGTTATATATTCTTCCCAGCATGCCAACGGGGCCAAGGAGAATGTACCTACCATATAATGTCATAAGATCAGGTAAAACTGGAATCAGATAACAAAAGACACCCAGTGTGCTGAGAGAGTGAGGATGTTGAGAGAGGCAGAGGCCCTCCTTGTGTGTGAGCACCTTGGTTTCTGGGTGACTCAGGAGGGATTATAGGATAAAATGGCACTTATGCCATGTGGATGGCCCATTAGGATAGCACCCTCGCAGTAGCCCAGCCTGTGTCCATGGGTCCTACATCACTGGCATGATTCCACAGTGATGACTGGGACAGCTAATGTGTGCTGGGAAAATGAAAGGCGAGCACTGGTCAAAGCCTCTGCTCACATCCATGACTCTTCAGAGCAGGTCTCAGGTGGGGACTGTTAGCCATTTGCAGGCAGTCCATCTGAAGGAGCTTTCTCCCCAGCTGATGAAGCAGACCTTCTCTAATGTGACTGATACTTAGCAAACTGGCTCCTCTGGGCCTCGGTAGCCTTCCTACTATTCTTTCTTTACTACACTTTTGGGTTTAGCAAGATTCCCAAGCACACCTCCTGTGATTTTGTGATTCTGACCACTTATAGACCATTTCTCTTTGGTCATTCTCATAGCCCCCACCTCCCTGGAATAGCCCCTGCCCTTGCCACTGTGTGATGGGGCCCACTCCGCTTGGATTTGCTTCTGTACTCCTGTTCACTGTGGGGCATCCAAGGCCCAGGCAGTACTGTGCACAGCACAAGCATGGTGTCTTGTAGACTCTCAATAAATCTTCCTCAATTAAACTTCGTTGACTCATGCATAGTTCAGAAGCCAATGTATTAAATAAATGACAAATGATGTCCTTGGACAGAAACAGGAGTCTTAAAATAGACACATGGGCAAAAATGGAAACAAGTCATGTGCCTTTCTAGGATCACTGGAAAGAACACATTAGGAATACACATGAGACTATATAAGTACTCCAGTACCTAGACTTGGTAAAACTGGGGTCTCCCACTGACTAAAAAGTATCTGTGGTTCAGGTCAGAAATGAGGATAGCTCAGTAGGACTACCCTGTAACCCTGAGTTAAGCCAGGTAGAATTCCAAAACAGCTCTTCCTTTGCTCTTAGAATTGTAAACTGGCTGGCAGACTTGGCTTTGGACCAGTACTCCCTCCCCGCTGCCCATTGTACCACCATGTGGCAGTCCCCGCCCGCACCAGTACCCCCCTGTGATGTGGAAGTCCTCTCCTCACATGCCACTGTGTGGCACCTTTCCATTCTTGCTAGAGAGAAGTTCTTTAAAGTATGCAGAGGCATCCAGCCATGAAAAGGACTTTTGCTCTTGGAAACCTTCTGACTGTGTTTGCCTTTCCCAGGGACTAACCTGTGCCAGTTGCTATTTCACATTGGTTTTCTAAGAAAAATTTCAAATTGATAGTTTACTTTTCCCACCTGATGTAAGAAATATGGCCGATCATAACCTGATTTATTTTTACTGATGGAACTACTGAATAGGTTATGAGATGGAATAGCACTGAAGCCAGTATGGACTAGAGGGGTCAGTTCTACAGGGAAGGCTGCAGAGTCCCTGTGCTATGGAAGTGTGGGCAGCCATGTGCTTTGGCCTGTGGTGATACGTGTGGTCATATATATCTCTAAAGGAAGAAAATTCTCACACAAATTGTCCTAGAAGCTTCAGGATGCCTAAAACTACATATTTAAAACAGCAACAGTAAAAAGACGTTTTATGAGAGGAAGCTGTAGGCTGAGCGGTCTGTCTGGGATGCTGTGTTGTTTATTGTGTTACCTGAGAGCCGGCACCGGCGAGAGTCGCTTAAGCTCCCCCCTTTCCAGGGCCTCCAGGACTGACAGCTACGGTCCAAACACTTACACTGTTAATTGAAAAGGTCCTGGATGTGAAAAGATGACACTGTTGAGAGTTACAGAGATGAGGTGGGGCGGGGCTCAGACAGCGAGTTCCTAGCATGTGGGAGGTCCTGGGCTCCATTCCAAAACCACAAATAAATAAGTTCTGTAGATGCTGGTGGTGGTGACTGCGCTACCAAAACCCAAGCCCATTTGCTGGGCTTCCAAAAAGGGCCCCCTGAAGACATAAGCTGTGGTGGTGGTGATAAACAAGATATGTGGGTACATAAAAAATGGCTGAGGTGGGAGGGCCTAGAGAGATGGTTCTATGGGTCAGAGCTCTTGCGGTGCAAGTATGAAGACCTGAGTTCAGTCTCTGGCACTACTCAAACAACTGAGCATGGCTGTGCACATCAGTAGCCCTAGTGCTGAGGGGTAAGGAGACAGGAAGATCATTGGGGCTCCTAGGTCAGCCAGTCTAACCAAAAAACAGTGCAAGCTCCAGGTTTAGTGAGAGACTCTGTCTCAAAGATATAAGGTGGAAGAGCAGTAGCGGAAATCCACATCCTCCCCTGGCCTCTGTACACATGCACATGGGTGGACTTGGAAACCACAGATTCGGGTGTATATGGCAGGGGGTCCTAAAGCCAGTCCCCATCATTACTGAGAAATGACTGTCCTGTTGTGATCAAGCTCAACTTCGAAGCAGATGAAAAATATGATTAGCATTTGCTGAGGGGAAAAATGCTATTGAAATGACCCTGTCCAACAGCTGTTTATGGAGTAAGGACAGGTCTCCAGCCATGCTTATCAGTTTCCAAGATGGTCCCAATGATCTATTCCTCTCTGAGTCTATGCCCATGTGGATACCCTCACACTGATGTCTCTGTGAGTCAGAGTCGCTAATAGAATACCAGCAATGATGCATGTCTCTTCAGATAGTAGGTTGTAAAGAATAAAGACAGGTGACTCTGCCTTCTCCCTCTTAGATTATTTCCTTCTGAGAAGCTAACTGCCATGACTGAGGATACTCAGCCAGAGGAGAACATGTGACTAGGAAAATGGCTTGTTGCCAACAAACATGTGAGCAAACCATCTTAGGTCCAAATCTCTGCATCAGAAGTTGGCAACTTTTTCTGATTAAAAAAAATAGATAGTATATTTACTATCTATTTAATATACTTAAACTATTGTTTAAAGCATGTGGACCATATAGTGTCTATGACAAATATTCAGTTTTGCTTTGGTAGTACAAAAATAGCCATAAACAGTATGTAAACAAAAAAATGACTGTGTTCCAATAAAACTTGACTTATAAAAACAGATTGTGGGACAGATTTGGTCTTTGAGTAGCAGATTATCATCCTTTCCTTCAGCCTCAGACCAGCCTTAGATGCCTATAGCTCTCTCTTATAGCCTAAGAGCTTCACAGAGCTAACCCAGAGTTACCAACTGCTGTAAACTCCTGACCCACTGAGAATTTGAGATAATAAAGGCTTTGTTTAGCCACTGAGTTTTGGAGTAATTTGTTATGTAATCATAGATAACTAATGCACTAGCAATCCAAGAATAGAAGCTGGGTGACCCACGACCCAAGTTTAACTACTAGTTAGTAATTGTTGAAGCTAGGTGATAGAAAGAGTTCATTTTCTCTTGAATTTCATGTAATTAAAAACAGGAAACCTCAGTACCTAAGAAGAGTAAGTGACTTATCTAAAATCAAACCATGAGCAAATTGCAGAGCCTGTACCTCACACCCAGCCTTCTGCTTGGAGGGCTGTGTTCTCTTGGCTCTCTTTCCTGAAATAAGTAGCAAGAAGTGAAAATTTAGCCTGTGGCTGTGGGTTTTTCCCACCACTCTGTGCCACCTTTACCATCCAAGGTAGTTCTTTGGGCTTAGATGCCACTGCTACCCTTGAACCATCCTTGCTTTCTGTTTTTACATCTTCATTCAGTTCATGTAATATTAGTCAGAGTTGAGAGATGGAGACTTGCCCAATGTGGTAAGATATAATACTTGAAATTTACATCCTTAGTGGGTTTTGTTATTGTTATTGACAGAGCTCCAGCTGTCCATCATTTTAATTAATCCTCACATGACCTATAAGGATGAGCCTGTTAGGTCTCTCTGCTATATCTTATTCATTAATTTATTTATTCATTTGCAGAGTGTCACCAGGCTGGTCTGGAATCCTTCTATCTTAACCTCCTGAATGCCGGTATTAGAGGTGTGTGCCATCATATCTGGCTCACTATAACATTTAAAAAAAAATTTTTTTTATTCATTTATTTGAGAGTGACAGACACAGAGAGAAAGACAGATAGAGGGAGAGAGAGAGAGAGAGAGAATGGGTGCGCCAGGGCCTCCAGCCTCTGCAAACGAACTCCAGACGCGTGCGCCCCCTTGTGCATCTGGCTAACGTGGGACCTGGGGAACCGAGCCTCAAACCAGAGTCCCTAGGCTTCACAGGCAAGCGCTTAACCGCTAAGCCATCTCTCCAGCCCTCACTATAACATTTTATATTTGACTTTACATTAAACAAAATCACTGCAGCACAGTGCTTGGCACATAGCAGGTTCCAGTGAATCTGCCTGCACTTTATAATCTTTTAAATTGGAGATAATATCAGAAATTATTTTTTTAATTTGTAAGTGGGGTGGGAGTGGAGAGAGAGAGAATGGGCATGCCAGGGCCTCTAGTCACTGCAAACGAACTCCAGATTCATGTGCCACTTGGTACATCTGGCTTTATGTGGGTCCTAGGGAATTGAGCCCAGGTTGTCAGGATTTTCAGGCATGAACCTTACGGGCTGAGCCTTCTCTCCAGCCCAGCTCCAGTGTTTAAGTTGGTGTGTTTTCTCAGGAACACGGCAGTGATTTGGCTTTGATCCACTGCCTCCGTGCATAAGCTCAGTCCCCGGGGGTGGGTGATGAGTGAGGGGCCTAGTTTAAGTCAGGTCATGAAGCTGTCTGGACCATTTTGGTTCTGTGGTTTTCCAGAATAGCCATGACATACAATTTAGTGCTTTATTTGGATTGGATGCCCTTGGTGATGTCCCTTACAGACTGCATGAAATTGTGTGAATAAGTCCTCGAGAGAAAGTGGCAAGAGAGCAAACAGCAGAAGACTAGACATTCTAAAGTTGTTGGTTTGTGAGATTAGGTCACAATACATCATTTTCTCTCCTTGTCCCTCCAAACTCTTTAACATGTATTTCCCTGTCTCAAAAGGTGGCTAGAAGCAAATGAATATTGTCCCTGATAACTTTTCAGGCTGTTTTGTTTTGTTTTCTTTTTTAAAAAAATTTTTTTGTTTATTTTATTTATTTGAGAGCGGCAGATAGAGATAGACAGAGAATGGGCATGCCAAGGCCTCCAGCCACTGCAAACGAACTCCAGACGCATGCGCCCCCTTGTGCATCTGGCCTACGTGGGTCCTGGGGAATCAAGCCTTGAACTGGGGTCCTTAGGCTTCAT
Organism: Jaculus jaculus; assembly: GCF_020740685.1. Taxonomy (NCBI): domain Eukaryota; kingdom Metazoa; phylum Chordata; class Mammalia; order Rodentia; family Dipodidae; genus Jaculus; species Jaculus jaculus. The sequence continues at coordinate 2,284,882 of NC_059118.1, forward strand.
AGGCAAGCGCTTAACCACTAAGCCATCTCTCCAGCCCATTGTTTTGTTTTCTTAATGGCTGTCCTTCTAGAGTCTGCAGAGCAGTTACTAGGTTGCCAAGTAGCCATGTCAGCAAGGCAACTGCTTTAAATCCCTCGTTTGCACCCAAAATAAAGTTGGAAAAAAAATCTTTTGTTATTTAGTTTGAAAAGTTGTGGATGTCAAGAGTCCCCACTCTTCACTTGGGTTAGTGAGAGCCACATGAGGTATGGGGAGACATGCAGACTCTTGTATTTGTGTTGTCTTGGCAGAAAGTAATAACAATATTCTCTTTTTCATTTTTAAATATTTTATTCATAAGCAGAGAGAGAGAGAATGGGTGTGCCAGGGTCCCTAAGCCATTGCACATGAACTCTAGATGTATGCTCCACTTTGTGCATCTGGCTTTACATGGATTCTGGGGAATCGAACCTGGGGTAGTAGGCTGTGCATGTAAGCGCCGTAACCACTGAGAAATCTCTCCAGCCTGCCATATTCTTTTTTAAAAAAAATTTTATTTATTTATTTGCAAGCCGAGAGAGATAGAAGAGAGGTAGAGAGAATGGGTGCACCAGGGCCTCAATTCCAGATGCGTGTGCCACTTTGTGCATTTAGCTTTATGTGTGTACTGTGGAATATAACTCAGGTCATTAGGCTTTACAAGCAAGCACCTTAACTGCTGAGCCATCTCTCCAGCCTAATAGCCATATTCTTAACATGTAAGTCTGGTTTTAGTCACAGGAGTAAGAGAAATTGAATTATTAAATGTCTGTGAGCTGCAGCTCCAACCCCTGTGTTTCCACACAGGATGAATGTGTTTTGATTAGAAACAGAATAAATCCAGGTGGCTTTTTCTTTTCCTAATGGGTTTTTTAAAGGGCATGTGGAAACCTGTGTCTAGGTTGTTGAATCTTTATCCAGGATCATCATCCAGCAGTAACTTCTGTGAAAAGCGGTGATGTACAGTTACAATAAGAGAAGCTTGCTAAGGGGCCACCATTTGTATTTATCGTATGTACGGACGCAGTGGCCTGCAGTGCAGTACCTTCATGTATTAAGGACAGACTTAAGTGTGCTAGGGTCAGAGTGGGCTCTTTTCACACCTTATGTTAGTAGTGTGGCTGTGAGGTCTGTGCATGCTTCCAGAGTCTAGCTGTCACCATTACCGTGTGAGGCTGAGCAGGTCACCAAACCTCTCTGAGGCCAAGTTCTTCATCTGCAGGGTGAGCCCAGTAACAAGCAGCCGTGCAGCGTGAGTAGGTGGAGTCAGGCCCACGCCAGTGACTCGTCATCTGGAAGATGGAAAACAAATAGATCTGAGCGCAGAAGAAATGTCCTGATCACTAAGGGTTAAAATACCTCCACCCTTGTTCAGTTCTGAGGATTGGAAGCCAGGCAGGCTGTCTACCTCTGAGTCACAGGCCAGCCCAAGATGGATAGTTTGAGTTGCCCATCCTCTGGAAGGAGAGAGACATCCTGCTTTGGAGAGCTACCTGCTGTTGGCATGGAGCAGTCTCAGGCCCCTGCCACCCCTTAGAAATATTTGCTTAGAAACAGGTCTTAAAATGCTAACAAACTGAAACCAGTCTGAAGTTCGAATGAGGGTATGGACATGAAGACAGTGGCCAGCACTGGGCAGTGGCCTTCCTCCCAGGGTTCCTTCAGGACAGCGCTTCTTGGCTCACACATGAAAGAGTGTCTGCCCTTTAGCTAAGAATTTGTGAGTGATTGACTTGAAAGAAACGAGAGTATGGCAGTTTTTCATAGGAGATGACAGGCATGTAAGTAACACAGGGAGCTGAGTTTCAGGTGTTGCTTCTGTGTGTGTCAATCCCTACTTGTTCCCCACTCCACCAGGTTCATGATTCTTCTGTTTTAAGAAAGGAGCAAGGGCAAGAAGCACAGAGTGGTGTTCTTTGAACTTCCTGTGGTCTGGTCACTCTGCTTTGAACTTCTCTTCTGTTGATGATGTGACTTCTTACAACCTTGTGTTGTGTTTAGTTGGAATTTTGTTTTCACTTCTTATTTCCTTTCAGCTAGTTAGTTGGTACCCGTGATCTGTCCCAGATCCTTCCTGGGAACAGCCTCAGGCCTGTGCTCTGTGCCCTCAGCCACTTGCTGCCAAGGAGGTGAGGCTCAGAGGGTGGTTCCCTCAGGAAGGGGCCTCTCTCATGATTATAGAGGGGCTCAGAGCCCTGGGGCAGTCTTTAGTGGAGGTCTGCTGGTGCATCTGTCCTGGGAGAAGATTAAGGGACATACAGGCTACTTTCCTGGTAACAGCAGGCAAGGCAAAGAAAGAGATAATGTGTGCCCTGCGTAAGGAGTGCAGTCCACAGCTGACTTGAATCAGTGTTCTTAGGAGAAAGCCCCCCAGTGCTATGGATGGCCACAACTAACTTGTATTGGCATGCATGTGCTACCACCGAGTTGACTCCCAGCCTCTCCTACTTTGCGAAAGTCTTCCTAATTTGCCCAGGCTGGTCCCTAATTTACAGTCCCCCTACCTCAGCCTGCCAGGTATCTGGGATTACAGGTGTGCCTAGTTCACTTTCAACTGTTGCCATGCTGGATGCAAAAGAGGAGTCTGCCTTGCATGGAACTGTGTCCAGAAGTAGAGGCAGTGTTATGTGGAAGTGCTCCTGTAGCCAGGCCTGTGGCCTCGGGCATGGTGAGGACAAGCAGTGGGAAGTGGTGAGGGGAGCTGGCAAGCTGTGCACACATGACGCCTCACCTTGTCTCTCACAGCATGCTGCACCATAGTTCTGAGCTCCCATTGCATATTCATCGTGGTGGTGCATGTCTTTAGTGCCAGCACTTGGGAGGCAGAGGTAGGAGGATTCACATAGTGAATTCCAGGTCAGCTTGGACTAGAGCAAGACCCTCCTTCAAAGAAACAAACAAACAAACAAAAGATAGCAAACATGGCCAGCTGGGACTCCAGGCAGCTTTTTTCTTTGTGTGGTTATTTTCCCCCAAAAGTGGATACCGTAGCTATGAATGAGAAGTGACGCACAAAAGGGTCGCTGCTCGGACGGGCTCCAGTACCGTCAGTGTTGGACAGCACAGGAAGCTCAGAACCGGTCCAGCTTCGGGCCGCTGGCAGCGCTCTAGCCGGGGGAGAGCGCACGCCGTGTTCTCCCTGATCCCTGCACTTTCCACCTTCTCTTAAAACTTGGCCTTTCAGTGCTCTTGTCTGCCACCCCTCTAAAGTCTTGTCCCCCACTGTCACTCAGTCTTCCTCAGGTGCCCTGCAAGCCTTGACCTGGTTTAATGGTGTCTCAGTGGGTAGACACACCTCACTGTGGCACATTTGATTTCAATCAGGTTTGGTTGTACCTGTTTTGTTTGTTTCCATCCTACCTTCCAGAATATTACTTGAGCCATCAGATATCAGTTTGTGATTGCCAGAAGAAAACCTTGTTATTTACACTTGTTACCTGAAAATATATACTATAAATACATATATGCATATATGTTCATTGGAAATATATACATATATTTGGCCCTGTTGCAATGGGCCCAAGTCATGTGCTGACCTGTGAAGAGGATACCTGCAATCTGGGTGTTAGCTGCATGTTCACATGGTGGAATTGGGGAAGTGGTTGGTTGCACACAGCTGATTCCCTAAGGTTAATTTTCCTTCAATGTAATCGTTCCAATGTGAAGCTCCCCCTACTCCCTGCAATCCAGGCTGGGCATTTCAAACGGTCCACCATTAGACCTGAAGCCCTGCTTGTCTGTTCCAGAGCGCACATTTCCACCATTCCAAGCACTGTGCAGAAGGACTCAGTCCACGAAGGAGGCAGTGTCCATGGCCCAGGATGGCTCCTGCCAGCTCTGCTTCCCTCAGAGGCCCTGGGGGTTCACTGGCCATGAAGGTAGTACTAGAATAGTAGTGAGCTGTGCCATCCTTTGAGTCCAAATGTAGCTTCCAGTAAATTCTGAATTTAAACGTTAGTCTTTGTTTGTAAGCACGTACAGCTATCCTGAATTGGATCCCCATAGCATCTCTATACTCACATAAAGTACAGAATCAAGGTCCTTCTTGCCTAAGGCGACAGGCATCATTGGTGAGGTACTAATTTAGTTTTCAGTACAGACAAGTGTGCATGTGCTGGCAACTGTTCCTGCACCTGCGACTGTAGTCACAGGACTTCTCACAGGGTGTCACAAGGAAGAGAACACCTCTCTTGGCTGTATTACTACATCTGCAGCCATTTGCCTGAGAGCTGCAGAAAAGTTTACTTCAGCCCCTCTACACCTGTGAGGTTTCAGTACCGATCCCTGTCATTAACTTTCCAGTATTCTACAAATGTGTTGGATATAGTGAGCAAAAGCATTTGTATGACAGGCTTTTCCTGTGGCCATGGCTTTGCCATGTGCAGCAAGATGGCTTGGGAGCAGAGCCACCCAGGGGATGCTGGAAGATGGCGCAGTGTGGTTGCCATGGCAGATTGGAGTCTTCTCATGTCCTGAGAGTTACATTTCTGTAATTCTGAATGGGTTCCTCCTGGAGTTAGGTTGCTTCTATGCTGATGGCGAGACAGGATAAAAAGGCAATAAAGCCAGACAAGGTAGCTCATGCCTATAATGCCAGCACTTGAGATACTGTGTCAGGAGAACCACTGTGAGTTTGAGGCCAGCTTAGACTATATCGTGAGGTCCAGGCCAGCCTGGGCTAGAGTGAGACCTTGAACGAGGGAGACAGATTTCCATCATTCCAGGATTTGTCTTGGAGTCTAAACCTTTAACACAATTTATGAAATTAAAATCGCCCACAGGAATAGTGTTTGTTTTTCTCAAGACAAACAGATGCTAAAAACACCAGATAATGTTTACTTAGGGCCAGAAAGTTTGTGGCCTTGACTGTAACTTTATTAGTTAGTATTCCTTTCATCCTTAAATCCAAATAACACACTTCCATGTAACAATTTCATTTGCAGAAAGAAATTCTTAAATATAATAAATGTTTATATATATTTACTTAATTTCTAAACTTTTCTTAATCTTAATACCTTTTGTATCTCTTCCTTTGAGCACTGTAACTTAGAAAGCCACAGGATCACATATAACAGCTGTAACAACACTTAATGGTATCCCTTTCCCTAAAGCTTACATTGAATCTGAGATTTAATCTCCTTAATTGTAATAAACTCACTATGTAAGTTGCTATCCCCTTGCTGTGAAAAAATACATGACAAGAGCAACTTAGGCCCTGCAGAAGAGGTCCCTCTGGGAAAATGAACACCTCAGGCTATGACAGAACACTGACAAACTAGTAACATACTCCCTCCTCCTCCACTGACAATGGGACCAGCTCTCATGTGACGAATTCTTACATTCTTCCCTTCCTTTTTCACTGTACACTTTCAAGAATGCTTAAGGTAATTATTTCACCTTAACTGCTGTGCTACTTGGAGCAAATCAGAGGAAGGTTGTTCTCCTCTTCAGGCCCAAAGAGTGGTAGGTACCTCAGGCAGCACAGCTGTTGAGAGCCAAGCAGAGCTGGAGAGATTTTTCAGTAATTTGGAAGTAGAACTATATATTTTAGGCTAAACTTCTAGCTTTGAAAAAAAGCTACAATTTTTTTAAATTTTTTGTTTTTATTTTTATTTATTTGAGAGTGACAGAGAGAGAAAGAGAAAGAGGCAGAGAGAGAGAGAGAGAGAGAGAGAGAGAGAGAGAGAGAGAGAGAGAGAGAGAATGGGCATGCCAGGGCCTCCAGCCACTGCACACGAACTCCAGATGTGTGCGCCCCCCTGTGCATCTGGCTAACGTGGGTCCTGGGGAATCAAGCCTTCAAACCGGGGTTCTTAGGCTTCACAGGCAAGAGCTAAGCCATCTCTCCAGCCCTACATTTTTTTTAAGCCTACAGATTTTAAGGGATAATTTTCTTCCAGTTTGTCATGAGTTAACAAAACATGGAACCTTCATAAAATTACCACGCTGTGGTTCATGGACAACAGTGAGACTTTAACCTCATCCAATTCAGGTTGCTTTGACAAATTGCCTTTCTCTGAATAACTTATAAGCAATAGAGATGTCACTGGCAGTTCTGGAGGGGGGAAGCCCGAGAGTGAGGGACATCAGGTTCACATGCTGGTGAAGATTTGCCCATGCTTTCAAGGTTACTGCAATTTCCAAGGGGGAAGGGTTTGCTTAAGCCTCTTTTTATAATAAAGGCGGAGCCTCGATGACTTCATTACTTCCCCACAGCCCCACCTCTTGATTCTTTCACATTGGTTAATGGGTTCCAACAGTCACAGCTCTGCTGACTTCTGGGGTGAAAGTGGCTATCCTCATACCATGTGTCTCCCGTGGACTGTTCTTTCCTAATGAAGACACATCACCCTGTTTGCCCAGATCCAGGATTGCTTGCACCTTTGTTGAGAGTGCAACAAATTATACAGTTTCCTAAGAACAGAGCCTCCAAAATCCTGAAAACCTGGACATATTTTGCAGGAGATACAAGCAACACATGGGGACTAAAAGGGCAGTTTAGGTCAATTTGTAGGGAAAAATTGTGGCTCAGTTCTTCAAAGTCTTCTCTAGTTAAAACCATAAGAAATGTGGGGGGTGGGGAAATGGTTAGTAAGTGCTTGTCTTGTAGCATGAGGACCTGAGTTCTTTAAAAAGCCTGGTATTGGACTGAAGAGATGGCTTAGCGGTTAAGGCACTTGCCTACAAAACCTAAGCACACATGTTTGACTCTCCAGATCCCACTTAAGCCAGATGCACAAAGTGGTACATGCATCTTTAATTCAGTGGCAGTAGTTGGAGGCCCTGAAGTGCACCCCCCCTTGCTCTGTCTTTCATAAAAAAAAAAGTCCATTATGGAAATAGACATTTGCAATTGTAGTGTTGGGGAGGCAGAGGCAGGCAGACCCATGGGGCTCATGGCCAGTGAGGAACCCTGTTACAAAATGTGGTTGGCCCTTGAGAATGCTACCCATGGTCCTTCTGTCCTCCACATACGTGCAAAAGCACATGTACACACACAGACACATGCATATGTACATAAACACACACCCAAAAAGATGTTTTGAAACTAATTTTTGCTAGTCTATTTATTTTTGTTAGTCTATAAGCGATGTAGCTTATTTGGTAGAGTGCTTATCTAGCATGTATGAGGCCCTGGGTTCTGTCCTCAACAATGCATAAACTAGGTGTGGTAGTGCACACCTATAATCCCAGTGCTTGAGAGATGAAGGCAGGAAGATCAGAAATTCAAGGTCATCTTTAACCACATAGCAAATCTGAGGCCAGTCTGGACTGTGTGAGGTTTTATCAAAAGACAAAGGGGGGCTGGAAAGATGGCTTAGCAGTTGAGGCATTTGCCTGCACAGCCTAAGGACCAGGGTTTGATTCCCCAGTATCCATGTAAAGCCAGATGCACAAGGCAACACATGCATAAGGTTTGTTTGCAGTACCTAGAGGACTTGGTGTGCCCATTCTCTCTCTCCCTCTCCCTCTTTCTCTCAAATAAATAAATAAAATAAAAATATTAAGAAAAAAAAATCAGCTCAGGCATGGTTCAGGCCTATCATCCCAGCACTGGGGAAGCTGAGGCAGGAGAGTCACAAGTTCAAGATCATTGAGGTACACAGTGAGATCCTGCTGCTAAATAAACAAATGATAAATGGCTTCTCCCTTTAGCACTTTCTTCACTCTCAAGGGTTAGAGATTGTACGAGGAAGTCATGGATACCAGGAGATGACAGCCAATGGGGACATGCCCTAGGCTGTATCTGCCACAGGCAGGCAGTAAATAGTTATTCAATTCAAAGATTCTGATGTGTTCCTGTTGTGTAAAATGCCAAGCTCAGGGCTGGACAGGTGGCTTAGTGGTTAAGGCATTTGCCTGCAAAGCCAATGGACCCAGGTTTGATTCCCTAGGATCCATGTAAGCCACATGCACAAGAGGTCACATGCATCTGGGGTTTGTTTGTAGTAGATGGAGGCCCTGGCCTGCCCATTCTCTATCTTTCCCTGTCTCTCCTGTTTCTCTTCCCCCCCTCAAATAAATAAATAAAATTAATTAATAAAAAATGTTGTTAAAAATGCCAGGCTCATGTTCCAGTAACATTATCATTGGTAGTCAAGTTATAGTGAGCAAACTGGAGTAGAGGAACTACAGTCCTTGAATTGCCTATACTTAGAGGGGAAAGGCTTTCCACTAGAGGTCACTGATGAAACTTGGCCTCCCCAAACTAAGAAAGTTGTGGTAGAAGCTTCTAGAAGGAGCTCTGCAGCTGTGAGGGATCCTAAGTTGTTCTGTGTGTCATGACCAATAATGAGACACAAGGGGCTGGAGAGATGGCTTAGCAATTAAGTGCTTGCCTGTGAAGCCTGAGGACCCTGGTTCAAGGCTCAATTCTCTAGGACCCACGTTAGCCAGATGCACAAGGGGGCACACACATCTGGAGTTTGTTTGCAGTGGCTGGAGGCCCTGGCATGCCCATTCTCTCTCTCTGTGTCTGCTTCTTTCTTTTTCTGTCTGTTGCTCTCAAATAAATAAATAAAAATAAAGAAGAAGGAGACACAACTAAAAATATACCTGATATGTGCAGCCTGGTCACAAGGGACAAATTCAGAGAGAAGGATGAGGTGAGTGCATTCCTGGATGCTGTGTACTTCTAGGAGGACAGTTCAGCCGAGCGCTGACCTTGACTTTAGTTGTGTCAGTTTAGTGACACTTGGGGAAGAAGCTGAGTGGGCACTGGTTTGTAAGTGTGGATCTTGGCAAAGCTCAGGCTGGTAACACAGAGGTTCATGTGGTCCTTGCTTTGTGGCGGCCAAGGCCATGGGCATTGGAGGTCTCCAAGCACCTAGAACTGCTGCCCACAGTAGTCCTGAGCCATCTGTGGCTATTGAAATGGAAATGAGTTCCAACAAATGAGATTAGAGATTCATTGTGTTCTGCAAATTATAGATGTTCAGTAGAACATTCCCGTACCACAGAGTTCTGTTGGAAAGAAAAAAAGAGAGGCCAAGAGTGGATCCTCGAGAGATGAATTCTAAGGGCCTGCTAGGGAAGAGAAGCCTGCAGAGTAGGCCGCATCTTCCAGAGTGGCGATTGTGTCACAAAAGAGAGTGAAGTCAGGCCTGGTGGCACACACTGGTAAGCCCAGCACGCAGGAGGGACGTAGTATCACAACGTCAAATGCTGCCATGATGTCCTGAGGACCAGGGCATTCTCCTCAGACTCACCAGTGCAGCTTTGGTGGGATGGGTTACCTGACAGGGAGCCATTTCTACAGATTAATAGGACCAGGAGCTGGTCCGAGGTGGCTTGGAAAGGGAGAGGTGAGAAAACAAGCAGGCTGAACAGCTCTACACGGCATTTATTTAGGAAAACAAGGGATGAACGGAGAACTGATGTGTCCAGGACAGACAGTCATCTCAGAAGTGACAGCCCATGAGTAGCTGTAGTCATTGGGTAGAAGTAAGTACCTGGGTCCAGCCCCACCCCAGAGGAAGAGGCTCCACAAAGGAGTGAACCACAGGAGGCAGGATCATGAGGGCTTGCCTGCACTTATCCCAGAACTGAACTAAAGAGACCACATCTGTTTAGGGAAGCGTTCTATACAATTGAATTTGTGTGTTTCTTGTAGTTTTTCTTCAGAAATCGGCTACTGCTTTTTCTGAAGAATGATTTCTGGGGCTCCTTGGGGTTTTCATATGCTATATGGTTGGGGTTGTTTTATTAAAGCTTTTTGGCTTACTTTTAGGTTGAGATGTGTATGTGTGTGTGTGTGTGTGTGCTTACATGTGTGAAAGCCAAGGTCTTTTGTGAGGACCTCCCACTGAACCCAGAGCTCAAAGGTGGGAAGCCCCAGGAATCCTCCCCAGCACTGGAATGCTCAGCTTTTGGGTGGGTACTGGGGTGCAGGGCAAGCACTTTACTGACTGAACCTTCTCCACAGTCCCTCTTTTCTCTCTCTCTCTCTCTTTTTAGGCAGGATCGTGCATGCTATGTAGTTCAGGCTGGTCTTGAATGCTCCATTTTTCTGCCTCAGCCTCCCCAGTGCTGGGGTTAAAGGCATGTGCCACTACACTCAGCTTCTCATTTGTTTTTTATATTTTTCTGAAGTCTGTCAATTTGATGAAATTAGGAAAGTTTGATAACATGAAACTGGTCATTATTTCATCCTTTATAATCACTAAGTGAATATTTTCTTTGGTTATAGAAGAAAAAGTCCATGCTTTTCAGAGTTCTACATTGAAATATGTAGGGGTGAAAGGTCATTACTTACTCTGCTGGTTCAGAAAACATCACTTAGGATGACCAACTGAAAGGTACTCATTGGTGAGTCTGGGTGAGGTTGTTTTGGAATCTCTTTTGCTGTATTTGCAGTTTTCCTTAAAGTTTGAAAAAAAAAATACCAAAATTTAAGTTGTGAAAACACATTTTTGGGTTCTTCCCCAGACCTACTTAAAAGAGAACTGCAAGTGGGCAGCCTCTTCCATGAACAATCTCCAGGTTTTGGACTGGAGTGAGGAGCCATTGCTATCTCAAGAGCGTCTGTCTGCACAGGGCAGCTGCAGGAGGCTGCTGCAGTCTCACTTGTGGTGTGGAAGGGCTGGCCTAAGACGCAGTGTGCCCTTGCTGCCATCCAGCTGCAGAACTGTCCTGTGGGAAGGAGTGGGGCTTGGATGGGTGCACAGTGGCAAGCCTTCATGGCACTCTGTGCATAGGGCCTCCTTGCTCTGTTTCTTTAGGCTTACCCCCAGTTCTGGGTCATGGCTCAGATGTAGGGAGGCCTGCAGACAGATGGCACCCTGTCACCTCAAACACCATGGCCTTTGGCATGCAGAGCATGGCTCCACTTGGTGGAGTATGTCTCAGCTACCCATGGCAGGCTGGGGAACCCTCATGGAAGATCGACATAGACACTGTGTCCTCAAAGAAGTAGGAATAGTCTGTTTACATAGCCACAGAACTCAAACAGGAAGGCCCCAAAACAGAGAGCCCCTGCTGGGGAAGGAGTGCCAAACACAAGGGAAGGTTAAGAGGGGGAGTGACCTTCCCAATGGCCCAGCTGAAGGGCATCAAGAAAGGAAGAAGGAGAAGGCCTGAGAGGAGTTCAAAGTCTGGTCCAGGCATGTCAGATGGCTGGAGTTCCAGAGTCTCCCACACTCGCCCTGGAGCTTGGGTTAAAGTACCATGGTGGGCCTTCTGGAGTCAGTTTCCCTGAGGAAGCGAACCTTCCCTGGTGGGCCAGAGCCCAGCACTACTTGTAGCTGTCTCTGTCCCGTGTGTTCATGTGGGTGACGTAACTTTGAACCCTGTGAGGTGAGGGTTTGGTTTGGAAGTTGTTCTCATTGTTTGGAGGCTCTGGGTCTGACTCACCTTGCTCTTTTTTTTTTTTTTTTTTTCTGCTCCATTTCCCTCTGGTTCATGTTTTGCTCTGTGGTCAGCCATCACTTCCTTCCTGCCCAGGACATTCAGGAACATTCTGATGCTCTGCTATGTATAGGGTGATTGACTGTACTGGGGACACCAGTATAAGCCTTGATAATGTGTTTATTCCCTTCTGAAAATAAGAATGGTGGGATTTTTCCAAGTTCCTCTTATTGGGCATGATGGATGTCTTCTTTTCATGCCCTTTGAATGAAGCTTATGCAAATAAGTATACAAGTCCCATGTGCTCTGTCACACACTTACCAGGGAGACTCCGTTCACACGGTGATAACAGGAGACACCCACAATTTGGTATGGCTGCCTGATTATTTATGTGATCCATGGGTGGTTGTTTGGCTTTTCCAAAGACTTATGGAAAAAGACACACAAGTTAACCACAGATCAGCCATGAGCTTTGCTGAGTAACACAGTCACTGCACAGAAGCCTGGCCATGTGCTCCTCAGACATTTACTCTACATTCTGCATTCTCTTAGCCAAATGGCTGGCAGGTCGTTCAGGGCAACAGGCAAAAGCATTTCTACTTCATGACTCTCACCAGGGATTCCCAGCGAGCAAATGGCTTATTTGCTGTCATCTGGTCTTGGCTCAGCTCAAGAACAGTAGTAATGTTAGAGGGGGGACTACATACCTGAAGGCATGTTTAATTCAACACCTATTAGATGGATCAGCTTGTGTTCCTACAAAGCCAGGCAAGCAGGCAGAGTTCCAGCACTCTGGGTAGCGTGGCTTCTGCTGGAACCTTCCATCATAGTCACTGGCTGTGGAGCGCGGCCTACAGCTCAGCTCACCCAACACTGGCTGTGCTCTCCTCCCAGACCACATGACCACAGCACTGCCACGTGGGTGATGTGTCACCTTCCTAGAGCTTTCCGGTTTCTGAAAAGAATATGAAGAGAATAGAAAAGGGAGTGATTGCTATCTCACAGTATACAGTATGGCTGCCTTCCTACACCTAGAAGTGAGAAAACATGGAAAGAAAGAAGAAATGGAAAGGGCTTTGTTAATGTTCAGAGGAGTTGAACAGATAGTCCTCAAAAGAAGTACAAATGACCCATAAATGCATGGAAAACTGTTCAACATCCTTAGCTATCAGGGGAATGCAACTCAAAATTACACTGAGATTCCATCTCACTCCAGCCAGAACAGCTACCATCAAGGAAACACACAACAAATGAAGGCAAGGTGCAGGGCGGGGTTGAGGGAGCTCATGCACTTTTGGTGACAAGGTGAATTAGTGTTGCCATCATGGAGATCAGTGTGTAGGCTCCCCCAAAAAGTGGAAAATAGAACTTCCATATGATCAACTATACCACCCTGGATATAGGCCCAAAAGAACTGAAGTCCTCATACTACAGAGACAGCTAACTGCACACTGTGCACACTGCAGCACTGTTCCTGATTGCCCAGATTGGAACTGGCCTGTTATCATCAACACAGGAGTGGTTACACTACTAGATAATGGATGGATGGATGGATGGATGGATGGATGCACACAGAGTGAATTGTTATCATAAAGAAGAATGGAATTCTGTCACTTGCAGGAAAATAGATGGAACTGAAGGTCACTATGTTAAGCAAAATGCAGTAAGCTCAACTCAGACACATGCCACACATTTTCTGTCATATGTGGAATCTTAAAGTCAAAGAGTGACTAACAGGGCTGTGGGGGAGGGGCAGGACAGGGCAGCGGGAGATTCCATCAATGCACAGTATATGCAGTATGGAAATGGTAATTTATCAGTATGATGAAGTGAATAGTTACAATTAATAGCTTCTTATAGTAACAGTGATTACAAATGATAAATTATAAAACACAAATACACTGAAATAATTATAATACAATGTGAATCTTTGAAGAGGAAGTGAGCTGTTACTCAGCTCTCCCCATCTCCTAATGTGGCTTCCTCCTGAGCCATGGTATTCACAGGTGTCTGTCCTCCCTCCTTGCAGATCCCTTAGACTGCTTGGAGAAGGTGGAGAAGGGATTGCAGGTCCACACCTCACTCAGTCCCAGCTGCAGCCTATCCTCATTGGGTCCCTGCTGCAAAGAGCCCCTGCCTACTCATGCCCCCCCCCCAGCCCTGTCTCCCCACACACCCATGGGAGGCTGCAGGTCTGTGAATAGCAACATCAGGCATGTGGCTGTATGGTGAAGACCCTATGGACTCTGGAAGTCGGGCCTATTCCTGCTTCCGGGTCTGCCCTTACCCTGCACAGATTTCCGGTTTCAACTGTGCTGAGGAAAGTCACCCCTTACTCCCCAGGGAACTCCCTCTTTAACAGACTGCTTTTCCCTCCCCAGGACCACCTGTAGGGTCCATGACATCAGGACATGAGGGGCTGCTGGGCAGGGAGGGTGTCCCCTGCCTCCACACCAGGGATCTGGACACACTTACACACCCATGCACATGTGCATCTTTCAGAGCTTGAATCTTAGACATTGTGTAGCAGCAGAACACCTGCTGGCCGCCAGCAGGGGCCCAGCCCACAGGTGGTGAGCAGCGGTGAAGACCTCATGATTCCCATGCCTGGAGAGGAGGACAGTGCTTCTCCTGTGTGAGCACCCAGATCTCCACAAGTCGCCTATGGCGCTTCACAGCAGGCCGACGACATCAGCTCAGCAGCAGGGTTTAGGAGTGGCCTGCAGCTTAATCAGACCCAGTGCGCTCCAAATGCCTGGAACCAAATGTGCATGCACATTGGGGGATGACAGGCCTGAGGTGAGAGGAAGTGTATGCTGCCTGGTGGATCTAAATGGGAGAGTGCAGGAGGCCTCAAACCACTCCCTTAGCCTGCCACGGACACTCCATGGAGGCACCCTTGTGTCCCTTTGGAAGGTGGTTGTGTGAGGGCAGGGTATAGAGTAAGTGTTGATAGATTGAGCAGTAGGCGTGACCCAGTAGCAATTTTTCCAGCGTTGTGAAGAGAAGAATCCTAAAGTTGTTTGGTGGTCTTAGCTAGGGAAAGCCTGTTATGAGCCTGGGGGTCTTGGAAGACCCTCTGAGGTCCGTGGTGTCCATTTGGCCATCCAAGACCTGGGGAAGCACTGCTGCCTCAGACAACCGTTCTGTAGCTCTGTTCAGGAGAGGGGGAGCCACCCCAGCCCTGAATGGATGTGGAAGAGCTGATCCAGGAGGCCCCCACCCCCAGTCAGTGGGGAGGGGCTCCACCCAGGAGACTTCTCTGAGCCACCTGGAGGAAGATAGACCAGGCCAGAGTGATGAGGTTATAAGAAGCAAGCAGGCTCTCTAAGATGCACACTCCTGGAGGATCCCTTGAAGCAGGAGAGGGGGTTTGGTTGATGACCAGTGGAAGAGGCTGCCCCACCCCCAGCAGCACCGCCTCCATCCTGTGGCTATGTATACATGCTGGGTCCCTGAGGACAGCTTGTATCTGCCACCAGCATTGCTTGTTCCTATAAGTAAATGGAAGTGTTGCAGTCCAGTTCTCATTGCTGGCAGGAAGCACCCGATCAAGAGCAGCTTATGGGGGGAAAGGGGTTTATTTTGTCTTACAGACTCAAGGGGAAGCTCCATGGTGGTAGGGGAAAACAGTGGCATGAGCAGATGTAGACATCACTCCCTGGCCAACATATGGTGGACAATAACAACAGGAGAGTGTGCCAAACACTGGCAAGGGGACACTGGCTGTAATACCCATAAGCCCGCCCCCAACAATATGCTGTCTCCAGGAGGTGTTAATTCCCAAATCTCTATCATCTGGGAACCTAGCATTCAGAACACCTAAGTTTATGGGGGACAACTGAATCAAACCACCACAGGATGCTATACGAAAACTACATGTGGGGGACTGGAGAGATGGCTCAGTGGTAAAGCGCTTGGCACACAAGTGGTAACTGGAGTTACGATCCCCAGAATCCATGTGAATGGCCAGCCAGCATGATAGTCTCCTGTAATTCCAGTCCTTCAGAGGTCAGAGACAGAGATGGATCCCCAGGGCAAGCTGGGTAGCTCTGGGTCAGGCGAGACACTGTGCCTCAGCAGAAGTAGATGAAGACCTGTAAGGCCAACCACTGGCCTCTGCCTGCATACTGCCCTGAACACACACACATACACGCATAACAAATCTGTGTTTTAAGACAAATTTCAGAACAGCTTGCTCACTGATTAACAAGTTGAGCAGAACTCAAGCCAGCACCACTGAAAGAGGCGGCAGGACTGGGGAGTGGGGGTGGTGGCCTGGGCTCCGTAACCCATGGCTGCCTGGTCTGGGGGCTCCACTCCTTCCCCCAACTCCTCCTTGCCAATCTCTCACCCTGCCATCCTGGCGACTTCAGTGGGTGTTCCTGATGAGAATGTGGGCACAATAGTGTGGGGATGGCTGCAGAGAGGGGGGAGAGGGAGGACCTGGGGCTTCATGCACACAGTTGCTTTCATAGTGGCATGGGCATTGCTATTCCCTCTGCAGATGTGAAACCCAGGCTCGCGAGGTCAAAATGCCCAGTGACGCAGCTCACCAGCAGAGTCAGGACTTGGCCCCATATCAGCAGTGCACTGTCTCTCCTGGCCCTGCCCCCCACCCCAGCCAGGGAGGAGGAGAAGCCAGCAGCTGCCTAGACCCTGCAACCTTGGGCTCACAGCACAGCACTGCCCCGCCTGCACACCCACACGGGCCGCCCTGTCTGAGCCAGGCCAGAAATGCAGGAATAGTACTGAGGACTAGGGTGTCTCCTTCCCAGGGCTCAAACCCCTGCTGAATGTCTGCAAGCTGGGGGTCTCCCACCGCATTAGTGCCATACCTTAGGCTTCTGTGGCTCACCTGGGTCCTGTGTTCTCTCAACAGCAGATGAAGCTAGTGGCAGAGAACCTGGAGGAGGAGCCACGGGAAGATGGGTCGGAAGAGACAACCTGAGTGTCGGCGCGCTGGCTGCCTGCCCGCAGCCTGTGTGCTCCGCCTGTACTCATGTGCGCACAGGAAGGGACAGGAGCCTGCACCCAGGCCTGCTGCCTGGCCATGTGAAGTGGCTGCAACGTGGCAGGCACCCTCGTCACCAGCACCCTGAACTGTCTGGCTCTATGGATAGGAGAGGGCAGCCAGGACCTTTGCAAGATCTTGCCTGTGCTCTGGCCTCCTCTTGGGCCCCACATTCCCTTAGAGCTGCCTCACTTTACCCCAGGGACCCTGCTGGCCCATTACCAAGGAGTCACCAGCTCTCCATATAGCACTCACAGTGAGCGCTGGCCATTCCAACCCCACCAGGAACCTGTGTCGAGGGGGGAGCTTGGCAGTCTGTCTTCCATGCCTGTCACAGGAGCAGAGCGGAAGGAAGGAGGGGAGCAATTTCCCACCTGAACCTCCTTTCTGGACCTCTTCAGCAATATGTTGAGATCCTTTGTAACCAAGTTATTAAAAGCAGTGCTGACCTCTTGACTACTGCTTGCCATATAGATATGGGCAGACAAGGCCTTGCCTCTCCCTTCAGAACCCTGCCCCCATCAGAGTGACAGATGAGCAGCCCCCCTGAGGCTTTCTGGGGGGGCTTCTGCTGCTTCCTGCCCCAGGGGAGTTCTGGCATGGGCTGGATGGGCTAGTAATGTCCTGGGGTGCTTTCTACCTCTCCAGCTGTGCCGGTGGGGGCTCTCCTTCCTCTCAGGCATGAACACCTCACGTAGGCCAGCCGGGCCCACAGGGCTGAAGGAGGCACCCGGGCCAGAGAGCTGTCCGGAGGGCCAGTGCCACCACCCACAGCAGGGCAGTCTGCCTGCAGTGCCTCTTCACCCAGCGTGTAGCAGCAGCCTGCTACGCGGTGCCTGTCTTTGGGAGCACTGGCTGACCTCGGCTCCTTCCCCTGCCTGGGATGAGGTGCTCCAGGGCATGGTCAGAGAGGGCTGTTCAGTGTCTAATGGAACTATCTAGACGAGAGCCATTTTAAGGAATCAGTGACTAGTAGCCAACCATATAGACCTCAGCCCTGTGACCCCAACATCATCATCCTAACCCAGCCTGGGCATTAGGGTCCATGGGAAAAAAAAGTATAAATGGGGCTCTTGGTCTTCCCCAAACCTGGCTTTGGTGACCACTCATGGGAATACAATCGGTTGGAAGCCAGTGGGTCCTGGGCACTAATGTGAGCACATTGGCACATTTCCTCCCGCCCCGCCCCCCCCCCCCGTCACAGCTGTGGCCTCTCCAGCCTGGCTCTGGGCACTGTGAGGGGCTGGCACACACTCACCTGACCTCTTTGCACACATGACTACTGATTTCAATCGCCCTCCCTGATGCCTACCTTGTCACCCAACCAGGCAGGACTACACCAGCTATCTAAGGATCAGCCCCAGGGAAAAACAAGACCCTGCTTGCCCAGTTCTCCTGCCATCCCAGGGACTTGAGTTGGGGGAAAACCTTCTGCTGACAGTCCCTTACCCACCTTCTTGGGTTACCAGGAGCTGTAGGATCCCTACTCCCACTGACAGACTCAGCCTACATGACCCCTGCCCCCCAGCCTGGCTGGGACAAGGTAGGAAAGAGCACTAAGGAGTCAGACCAGACAAGGAGCAGGCCTGGAAAGACTTCAGAAGTCAGCCCTACCCCACATTGCTCAGACAAGGTACCTGAGGTCACACGAGAAAATGAAAGAGGTCTTTGGATCCTGCCCAGTGCCCTCCCAGCCACCCAAACACTTTTACAGAGGACAGTGGGAGGCATGCTGTGTGGGGCAGGCCATGGGAAAAGATGTTCAGCTGTGACAGCCCCCAGGCCCAAGGGAAGCATGTGTCAGCAAATTCTCATGCACAAGCCAGTCCCAGCGGTCCTGCCTGGAAGAGTTCCCAGCAAGACATGAGGCTGAAAGGCAGCCCTCACCAGACAGGGAAGACTCTGGGGACAGACTTTTCTCAGGTGCCCAGCCCAGCCCACCCATAAGGATCCAGAGGCCTGCTGATGGCAGGGCTCCTGTTCCTTCAGAGAGACCAGACCTCACTGTGGAATGTGCCAGAAACTGGTTTCTCCTGCCACATGCATCACAAACTTACCTCTCAAGTATACCATACAACTGCCCCCAAGTCCCACAGGTTAGCTGTGGAATGATGCCAGTGGGGTCAGCCTCAGGCCATGTCACCTTCATAGCTGAACTCCTGCATGACCACATTAAGTTCTGTGTCAGTGACACACCCTGGCCACCTCCCGTCACATCCCTCATGGGTAGCACTGCTTCCTGCAGGACACTGGAGTGCTATGCTAGGCTGGCAGTCCCCAGAGCACCCCATGGTGGCCAGGTAGGCCGAGGCAGGTAAGACAGTGACCCTGTCTCTAGGACGAAGACAAAGCAATGTTGAGGGATTCCTAGCCGGACCTCAAAGCAGAGGGTCAGGAGCCCACCCCATCCCCAGTGCTGGCTCCAGCCACATTTCCTTCTTTCTTACTAGCTGTTTGAATAGGTGAGGAAACAGCACACTGGGCCCACATGACTCCCCAGCCTCTAAGGGTCCATGCCCACCTCTGCCATTGGCTCACTGCCTGTGCCATCGCCCAGCACACCCCAGCACCTGAGTGCATGCTCTCCACCCTGAGCCCTGCTGGCAGGAAACAGCACACTGAAGAGAAAGACCAGAGGGTCCTACCAAGTTTTAAGAACTCTGGCCTGCTCAGTATCCAGCCTGACCATGTGACCCTGGTGAACTCCTGGCTCAGCCAGGTCTGAGGAGGCTGCCAGGGACCAGGCTCAACCCCATGCCTCCATATTCCACCCAAGTGACCCTGATAGGAACCAGAGCCTGTAGCACTCCAGGGACTGCAGAACCTATAGGAAGGTCCTGGCCCTCTGCCAGGGCATCTGTGGCCTGAAACAGCTCCCACCTACAGCTTTGAGCACCCAGATCTGTTCAAGTATGCACCAAGACTATTCTCCCCAATTCTGAGTCAACCTGTTACAGGTCATGCAAGTCAGCCAGCCCAGGGGCCAGGATCAAGGATCACAACAGGGTGAAATGTCTAAGAGAAGGAGGTCACTGTAGCCAGAGCTGAACAGTGAGAGAAGCAATGGAAGTAGGCGACAGGTGAGCCACCACAGGAGAACAAGGCCTTTTCATCTGAGGTGGGAAACCAAGGAAGGCTTTGGGTCAGCTGAGTTTCTGGCCATGATGGAGTAAGAACCTGACCGGCCCTCTTGCCTTGAGCAACTAGCAAACCCCCATACAAAATACAGTAGGCAACAGGATACATGTCCCTGTCACCCCAAGAGAAGGGAAATGGATGAGGTGTGCTCCAAGACTGTTCCAGGTCCTGCCTAGAGGCAGATGCAAGAGATGGGGCATGGGGCTGGCAGACCAATGAAGAAAAATAGGTAAGTACACACTTACAGTTGGCAGTCTCAACAATTCTCACATGAAGCTAGAATTTGAACACTGCCACTGCTTTGAATTAATGAGGAGCACCAACCCAATTTCCCACGTTCACACCATTCACCCACATAGGCCAGGTACTGCATAAGCCATGCTTAAGTTTTAAAATGTTGAAGTGATAGAATATGTTGATGAAAAGACAAAAGCAAGCTAGAACTTAGTGGCAGAAATGTGAAAATTAGGCACTTTTCAAAAAACATTGCTAAATGGAGATTAAGCAGTAACGAAAGCAGGGAAACCAGTCTAAGGAGCATTCAGCTGTCCAGATGAGCAGAGATGGGATCATACAGTGCTGGCATGGAGCGCAGGAAGGCAGCTCTCATGGCCAGTAAGATAGGCCCATGGCCCGGATGGTGGGAAGAAGACTAATGAAGGTTTGGAGTTGGTGTTTGATGAGGTACAACTGAGAGAAGAAGGGTTGCGGAGACGATGCTTATTCAATACATCCAAGTACAAAGGTTAAAAGGGTAGTAGAAAGCTGGTGCTCCCAGGAGAGATGTGGGCTAAATGTATTTTGGGGCACATCTGGGCATTACTTACTCTCTAACTGCTATGAACAGTGCTCCACAAGAACCACCTAACGCGACCGGAGCTTTCAGCAGGCAGCTGGTCACATTTCATACAGTTGGGAAACAGCAATAGCTTCAAGCAACCCCAGTTCCCAGGTTGGGAGAAGGAAGAGCCAGTGGGCACAAGGAAGAAGTGAGGTCTGGAGAGATGATGCCCTTACAGGCAAGAGACCTGTTCACCAAGTTTTCACATGTATTTGAAAACTGATTCCTGGATTAGTAACTGTCTGACGCTGGTAGGTATAGTATAGATGTGGGAATTCTTTTTGACCAGTAAAAACGGATCATGGAAAAGCTTACATAAAACCACTGAATGTTCTCAAACCCACTGAATTATACTTTCAATTGTCAAATGGTGTAGCATGAGCTATACCCCAATAGAGCCATGTGACCACCAGGTTTTGCATGTGGAGGTTACTGCTGACTTCAACAGGGCAGTCTGAGTGGGGTGACAGCAAGAGCCTACTTGGGATTGTGGAAGACAGAGAGGAACGGAGTGACAGCTAGGGAGGAAGGGAGCGTGTTTGAAGACAAGGCAGTTTTCTGTTAGGAATGATCAATGCGAGAACAAAGGCCGAGGGTGCTAGAGCTCAGGAGAATAACTGAAGCAAAGTTATCTTGTCGCCAGAGGGGACGGGACCCAGGTAGGGAGTGGAGATGGCAGAATAACACTAACAGGAGGTAGGGCAGTGTGTGGAGCTCATGTGAAGGAAGAACTTGGAACACAAGAGAAGCGTGCTGAGTGTCACCAGGCCGGGCTGGGGTTGTACAGAGCGGCGTTCCTGAGACTACAACATGGGATACAGAGTGTATTGCTGAACACCAATATGTCACTTTATTTGGATTATTTTCCCATCTGTCACATACCTGTCAGTCAATGTTTACACAATGAGGAAAATCAGCCAGAACTGAAAGCAACTGACTACATCAGTTGATAATTCTGAACCCTCTTAACACACATCAGTTCCTACTTGGTAGAGACATCTTTAACTCATTTCAGTCTCACGACTATTCTTAAAATCAGTGTCAAGATTGTCACATCTTTAAATACAGATAGAATTGTTGGAAGTACATAATTATATATATACACACATACAGAAAAATACAAGACTAACTTTTCCCACAATATTTAATTTATACACTACTGTAACTATATGCAACTTTTGAAGACAGGTTAAGGGGACAAGTCACTGGTTAGAGCAAGTAAGTAGTTTGGTCCAATATTATCTTAATGTAATGGTTTTTCGCTCCCTCCCTTTGATGTGACAACATATTATGACATACAACACATGCACAGTCATTCACTTATCAACATATGAGTAGACACCACCCAGACAGACATGTATACCCAGAGGGTAACCAACCACACACAACTGATAAGGCTATGATACAGCTCTGCAGCATAAATGGTCAACACTGCTGATCCTAAAGTGAGCACCATATATACATCTGAATATAAAAACCAGTGAAAACCAAACACATGTGGGTTAGTTAAAAGGTGCCATTCCAAGGCTATACACCATCACAGGAAAGGGTATTTACATTACTTGGAAAACAGCTGCAACAGAGTTTATTGCCAATGCCCTTCATAAACGTCTCCTACGTTTAATACAGATGTTCCGCTCACTATCTATGTGAACCACACATCTTATTTCTGGCCCTTTATAAGATCCCTGCTCAATAATTTCAAGCAAATATGTTCTATGGCTTCACCCACACATCTATTCCCATAGCTTTCAGTTCTAAATGTCACAATGACTAGAGCTGTAGCTAAAACAACTAGCTAGCCTAGGTCTATAAAGGAACATATCTTTAAGCATCATTTTTACTTAGTATAGTCAGGCACACTGAAGTTCGTAGTTCTGAGTAAAGTACACTAACCCCAAAGTAGAAAAGCTGATGTGTGCTGAAGAAGCTATGCCTGACATGTCCCTGCCCGCTCTCTGAGTCATGTGACCACATGCACCTCAGTCACAGAGCCAGGACAGGCTGAAGAGTTGTGGAAAGGGCCTGGGGCCCAGCCACACCTGTCACCAAGGTTGCTAAGGACTTCTTTCAAGACCCCTTGGGCACAGTGTAAAAAACAGCATCTGGCTCCTTCCAGAATTAGCAATCTACAATACATCATATCCTACAAGAGAAAATGTTGTGAGAGATGATTATCTGGTCAGAAGTAGTCTTTGTACAGGAAGAGCCTAAGTGAGAATCTCTGATTATCGTTGGCAGGAAGGCAAAGTGGAAACACTTCCAGGACGAAGAGCTCCCCAGTGGCTCCGTCGTGTGCACTGCATGTACAAATTCGACCCTCTGCTATGTTCATAGCTTAGCTGAGCCAAATGTTGCCAAGGAATGAAAATAGCCAAAGACAATCTAATTACTAAACTCCTGAAAACAAACCCAAGTGAGTTTTGTTTCATTTTACTTTGGAGTTCTGACTTATCAGGCCCACTATTTTCCATGCAGTTTTGAAGAAACCCCATGTGCCCCACAGAAGGCATTTACATAGATCTTTTTGATCAGTCAGACAGATATATGCTCTCTAAGTCTAGGTAAGACATGAATTCACCTCATCACATTACGAAAGATTGTCTGCTTGTAATTCACTACAGGGGAAGCTGCCTCACATATCTAAGTAGCGGATCTCACCTATTACAGAAAAGAAAATTGGTGTCATTGAAATTTTAAGAGCCCCAACTTTGTTTCATACTACAGCTTAAGACAAATAGGTGTGGGGATGTTCAAACCGTGGTTCTTAGGTTCTCAGTGCAGATGCTGGGTCCTCTGCTCTGCACAGGCCCTGGATGGCCAGATGGTTGCTCTCTCACTCCCAGGCCTTAGGACATCACCACGTTATTGCTTTGGTTCTGTCTCGGGCACCAAAAAGTGTGCCTCAGAGCACGGAGTTTCCCTATCACAGAAGGTCAGGACAGGAATTTGGATTTTTTCACAAAGAAACAGAAGCATTTTTTCTCTCTCTCTCTCTAGGTTAAGTGCAGAACATCAAATTTCTAAGTGCTCCATTTACAGTAGGTTCCAAATATACAATTTAATCCTGATCATCCACATCAAAACTATAAATGTAAAAATGACACAGTAGACTCTTCGGCTGGAAAAGAAAAGCAGCATCTAGCAGCATGCACAAGGACCATGCATTGTCACGTGGTCAGGACAAAGGAAACGGTAACAAGTAACTGCTCAGCACACCACTGTGGAGGAACGGAAAGGCAAGGCCGGAGTGGTCGGCCCTGAGCAGAAGCCCGTAGCCTGAGCTGGGGTCAGATGACGTGGCAGCAGCTGGCCTGGCTGGAGGCACACAGTAGCCCCTCCTTAGGGTTCCGCTGGATGTTCACAGAGATGGTCTTTTCACACAGAGGTAGCTGGAGCACGTTGTTCCTCAGGTTCTTACTCTTAATCCGGTCCAGTTCTGAGATGGGGTCTGCTACGCGGTCCGAGAAGAACTGGATGGCGCCCACGGCAGGGGCTGGGCCAGGCCCAGGGGCACTGATGCACATCTTCCAGGCCGACTTCTCCTGTACCTTCACGCTGGAGAATGCCAGCGCCTTCTGCGGGTCCAGGAGGTACTTGGCGCTGCCATGCAGCTGAGAGCCCAGGCACAGGCTCACGAGTTTGAGGCTCTGCACAAGCTCACCAGCACCACGTGGTGGCTGCGAGGAGGATGAAGGTGAGGAAGAGGACGATGAGCAGCCTGGCCCTGCACAGCGCCGAGAGGAGCCAGTCGCACCAGAGGGGTTCCCACCTGTGCCACCCGCTGGTCCCCCACCACCGCCTTGCTCTCCCGGACTGGTCTTGTCAGTGCCACCACCGCCCTCACTGGGCTTGCTCTGGCCACCACCATCTCCCTCGCTGCCCGGGGGCCCCTCACTGCTGTCACGTCGATGCCAGGGGTAGGAGAAGGCACCATCCTTGTCGAGCCGCCGTCTGCTCTCAGAGTCATCATCACTGGTCTCCGAGCTGCTGCAGCTGGAGCCGCGGCCCTGGCTCTTCCGGCGGTGGTAGCGCTTGTGCACCGTGCCCGGGGACGCGATGTTCATCTTGAGCCGACTCAGCTTGGGTGGCAGGTTCTCATCCATGTCAAACTCATCATCAGACTCGCCTTCCTCAAAGATCTGGTTGAGGACTGGAGCACTCTTCCGGGACGTCAGGCGGTTGGTCACTGACGGCTTTCGGCGTAGCACCACTTGTGTGGAGAGGGACATGGGCTTCTTGTCCTCCTCGTCTTCCTCTTCATCCTCCTCAACCCTGAACAGACATTTCCGCCCACTCGCCGTGGGTTTCAGGCTTGCAGGTGGCCCTGTGGCAAGTGCTGGTCCAGCCAACTCAGGGAGGTCATCTTTCTTAGCAGAGTCACACAGGCCTTTGTTCCTGTGGCCATTGAGGACATTGTCAGCAGCCCGAGCGGGAGATGGAGGGACAGTAGCGTGGGACAAAGGAGTGGCTGTGAGGTCATCCTCAAGGTCTTGGGGCACATCAATTTTGGTTGGCCATGACTGCCTATGTAACAGATTGAAAACAAAAAGGGTCATGTAGTCATTTGTAGACATTGGGAAAGGTAAAAATTCAACTGGGACAAAATCCAGGCAAGAAAGGCCGTGCAAGCCCATACTGTAAAGTTTGGGAGTGACCAAGACCACAGAAACCACTCTGAGGCAAAGATGAAAGCTTTTATATGAGAAAAGCATGAGCTACGAGGCTGACTCTCAAGAGTAGAGTACAGCCAACCTGAGTTTCTAGGTAGTGGGCTTTATAGGTCTTTTTCACTTGGGGGAAGGTGAGGAAGGGAAAACAATTCATTTGTTAAGTTGAATAAAAAAGGTTCCTTTAGGGCTGGAGGGATGGCTTAGTGGTTAAGGCATTTGCCTGCAAAGCCAAAGGACCCTGGTTCAACTCCCCAGGACCCACATTAGCCAAATACACAAGGGGGCACACACGTCTGCAGTTTGTTTGCAGTGGCTGGAGGCCCTAGCACACCCATTCTGTCTCTCTCCCTCTTTCTCTGTCAAACAAATGAATAAAAATAAAATAATTAATAAGAAAAAAGATTTATAAAAAGGTTCCTTTAGGGGAGATCTAAGATAGCCAGGGTATGAGACCAGAACTGTGACCAGGAGACTTACAAGATAAGGGGACAGGAAGCTATGACCTGGAGTCATTGTTAGGCAAGGAAGGGATAATGGCTAGACAGCTTCTTGAGGAATGTGGGCAATCCACTTCCTTGTGCCTCTGTCACCATTCTCTGTCCTTGGTGACTCCATCTTGGGAGCACATCCCAACCTAACACATCTCATATCCAAATCAATCAGTAAGAATGCTAGAAGGCTGGCAGTTTTCTAACATGGCTAAATGGCAATTTATCACACCACAGCTGTCAAGAAAGGAAAATCGGTGAAGAACAACTTCATCTTTCTATACAGAAGCTTTGCATGCCAAAAGACAAACTGAAGAATCACTACTCTCCAAAACGTCAACATCACAAATTTTGTCTCTTTGGTCCTCACATCACCACCTCTAAAAGTTTAACAGTGCTAATGAAATTCACCTGCAAGTCCCAGTACTAATTTTACATGACATAAGAGCTCAATACTTATCAAAATAAGTGGGAATGGTTGAATGGATTTAAACATGAGAATACTAGAATGAAAGGCTGATATAATAATAGCATATATAAATCTCTTCTCCAATAAATAAACTTACTAAGCATAATAATATTTACATAACAAAAGTACTGGATAGCAAAACTATCATTTAAATTTTGATTTTATTCCCCATTTGAAGTCATCTAAGTGACTCCAATAAGAACACCACTTAATAGGCCAGAGGTGACTTGAAAAGAAAGCTTGGGCCTCTTAGGCCCAAGGTGTACCAGAGCTACTTGCAAACAGTCACTTTTAGGAGGGATAACCCAAACTACAGATGTTACAGACAAGCCCTATGAAAACCGACTTCTTTGTTAGCTAGCTTAGAAAACCTGTAACTTTAAAAAAAAAAAAAAACTTTTTAAAAAGACAGCCTGGATACAAATACCCTGTTGGGGTGAATAATGTTATGCCCCAAGTCATAGAGTGTTACATAAAAACCATAATGCCAGGGGTGGGGTACCCCACAGTGAGTTACTTGGTCAGGGAGACCCCTGAGATTCCCCAAGCAGTATAAGCTATTGCCAAGACTCTTGGATGCCCACTAGAACTAGATGGTGAGACCCTATTGCTGAAGACTCCACATGCTTTGTTTGCAGGACACTGAGAAATCAAGCTGGAGCTGAGCCAGAAGTCTCCTCCCTGCTGAACAGCTACCACAGTGCTCAAAATTGCTATGCAGCTTTCTGGGGTAAAAATATCAACAAGTCTTAACCAACAGTGGACCCTGCAAGCTACTTACCTGGCCAACCAGGCAAGATATGCCGCTAGTACAATAGTGACATGGCTGTTACAGAATAACCAAGTGATTTCTTATTGGATTTGAGGCCTGCTCCATGGAAGGGAATTCATGTTTGATACTGCAAATCTCGTCAAAAACCTATGGCTGGGAAGGTAACAGGACCCAGAGGGGAGAGGACCTACCTCTGTTGTCTAGCTAAATGGATTTAGTATTCCCACCAAATTGCCCTCTAAATATGTTTATGCCCACATATTCATGGGACTCTCACTTTTGCTAAGACAAACTTCTCTTTTCAGATAGTGATGACCACTGGGGAAACTCAAAACTTGTCAAAGAACTGAGAATAAGCAGCTACTGAATGTGCAGTACTATGGTGCAGGTTCTGGGGCCACTGCATACGAGCCAGAGTGTGTGCAGGACTACTCAGGAAAACAGCTATATCACCAGTACACCACCAATTCTGCACCAGGCCAGAGTGCTTCAGTGGCTGTCACTACGTGACAAGACCTGCATAATACTTAACCTGTCAACATCCTTCATGGACGATGGAGAAGGGCAAAAAAACAAGGTACACATCAAAATGAAGGAGGGGATGGTTGGAAAGAAGAGGAGGTTCAGTGGAGAGTGAGTGGGGAGCAAAGTAGGATGGTGGAAATTATGAAAATCTTTAATAAAAAATACAAAAATTATCTATTTTCACAGTGACATTTTCATTTCATATCAACTGTATTGGCCTAAAAATAAAACCCAATTAAGTCGATAGCTTCAAAAACTGCCTAAGGATTTTCCAACAGATGTCTCTCCCCCAGCTCAGAGCCTCATCCTATCTTTCAAGGAAGGATAGAGCTATCTGTTAGAGCCACTGCTGGTAGCTTATGACAGGTTAAGTATCCAATGGTGTTTCTTCAGCTAAGATCTGTTTCTGGGAAAACTCCGTGATCCTTCACCAACACAATCAAACCACCTCCTCGAGCCTCATGTTCCTGCAGAACTGCATACAATGAGTGGCACCACTCCCAATATAAGCAGCTTCTCAAGCACTGAGCAAAGGGCACAGTGCCTGAGCACACAGCTGTGCCCAACATGGCCACAGGCCAACAGCTACGCTGACATAAAAAAAAAAAGAAACTAAATACATAGCCATATTTACAGCACAGCACTGTGAGAAAATCATGTCTTAATGGAAGAAGACTGCAATACAAAATGACAAATGAATCAGACTGGGTTGAGTTCCCAGTGCAGGGCAGTTTGGAGGAATAATTCATTGACACTCACAATCCTATTAGGTGCTCTGATTACCTGCTTCTCTGAATAGGAAATAAGAATGACAGTCACAGGGGCCTGAGGCCAGTGACTTCCACTCCCAGGGCAGGCAGGTACCACACAGGACTTGGGATGGGTGATCAACTTCATAGAAGCCCAGGTGAAAGGCAGCCACACACAGCCAGGTCTAAGGACGGTACATATGCTAACTAATTCATCTCCCTCCCCACCCCAGAGTTTATCTTACAGATCAGGCAGCTCAATAAGGGAGAGGAAGACATCTCTCAAGGCAAAACAGTCAATAAATCAACTAGCTATCTAGTTCACCCATCTCTGCTAGCCTAACATAGTACTGAGAAAGGGTAATTATTTGCACAAAATGTCATCTATTCTTATAATTTACTCCAAGTAACTAAACGAAAATTCAACATTGCTCCTGGAATAAATTCTTAAAGGAAATGATGGATTAATACATCAGACTTGGAAACTACCTGGCAGCTACTGCTCAAAGTGTCTTCTCCAGTGTGTCCTCCCAGCCACTGAGCCCAAGAGGAAGGCATCCTGGGGACAAGAGCCAATATCCTCAGGCACATCAGATGAGCCTAGAGTGACCTCTCCCATAAGACCGGTTGTATTCATTCAGCATTTCCCCCCCCCCAGCAGAATTATAAACCATTTTTTTTTTTTTTTTTTTAAGATTTTAAAAATATTTTATTTTATATGTTAGAGAGAGAGAGAAAGGCAGATAGAGAGAATGGGCATGCCGGGGCCTCTAGCCACTACAGATGAACTCCAGACACATGTACCACCTTGAGTATCTGGCTGACATGGGTACTGGGGAATCAAACCTGGGTATTTAGGCTTTGCAGGCAAATGCCTTAATTGCTAAGCCATCTCTCCAGCCCCAACTTACAGTTTTTATGCTGTAAGTTTTACATTTTGTTAATCCAAGATAAACCATTTTTTAAAAATCCTCTATTTGAAAACGTTAACTCACTAAAATCAGTGAAGGGATTTTTCTCACCTAAACTGGGCCTTGATGTTGCTAGGGCTTGCCGATCTGGTCTGTATTTCTTTCTCTTGCTTTTCTCTCAGGATCCTTTCGGCAAGCAGGAAGTAAGTGGCTGTGATGTGGTTATATCTGTTGGTTTCCAGGGCTCTGAGGAAAGCAAGACGAGAGCAAATAAATGTAAACCACACAGATAGGTTTGGGTTTTGTTTATATAAGAGTAAGTGGATTTAAAAAAGTATATAAGATAATGGAATCTGTGACTGGGAAGCTTTAAAATTATGCAAAATATGCAAACCAGATAAGAAAAATTTAGGTCACTACTGAAATTCAAACAAGCAATTAAAATAGATTCTCTTTAATAGTAATAAAAGGGGGGGGGCTGGAGAAATGGCTTAGTGGTTAAGCGCTTGCCTATGAAGCCTAAGGACCCCAGTTTGAGGCTCAATTCCCCAGGACCCACATAAGCCAAATATACAAGGTGGTGCATGCACCTGGAGTTCATTTGCAGTGGCTAGAGGCCCTGGCACACCCATTCTCTCTCTCTCTCTGCTTCTTTCTCTATCTGTTGCTCTCAAATAAATAGTTTTTTTTTAATGTAATAATAAAAATAAAAATCCTAGCCAGAGACACATCTTTAATCCCAGCACTTGGGAGGCAGAGGTAGAAGGTAGGAGGATTGCCATTGAGTTCAAGACCACCCCTAGACTACATAGTGAATTCCAAGTCAGCCTGGGCTATATAGCAAGACCCCACCTCAAAAAAAAAAAAATCCAAAATGCTGATAGCAGCTGGTGTACAGTTTCTGGTACATAGGAAAAGGAACAAAGCTTCCAAGAGTATGCACATTATCTGGAAATACAATCTGTACAGTTTCCATGTTTGCTGGGTTTATCTGCTTCCATTAGGAGAATGAAGGGTAGCCTATGCAATGCAAATGTGCATGGAAGCACTGGATCATCAGAACAGTTGTTCTTAGTTCACACCGCATGGAAGCACTGGATCGTCAGAATGAATAGGAATGTTCTTATTTCACATTCTGCAGTTACTGGCAGTTTAAACACTAGAGAACTGTTCATTCAACTGAGACCATGCCATCATCAAACCTCTCCACTGAGTAAAATCAATGTATTTCACCCATTTAAAGCTATGCTGATAAAGAATAACCCATTTGAGCAGGGTGTGGTGGCATATACCTTTAATATCAGCACTTGAGAGGCTAAGGTAGGAGGATTGCCATGAGTTTGAGGCCAGCCTGAGACTACATAGGGAATTCCAGGTCAGCCTGGGCAATAGTAAGACCCTACATAAAAAAGGATAACTCATCTGGTGGGGCTCTGTGCTAAGGAATTAATGCTCAACAAAGACATCCTCATTCCTCCTCTCTGGCAGGCCTCTCCTCACTTTGCATCAGGAGAATGCTTCAAAAACTACATACAGGCCATAAATATGCAATATTTTAGTGGCTTTCAGTACTTGGTGAAAATTCACAGCAAGCACTTAGGGAAGAAGTGATTCAGAGATCTCTCCTTACACAATTTACAGGAATGCAGCTAACAGGGGCAAGGCAAACCTGGGGTGAGGCTTGGGGGAGAGTCAAGGGAACCCATTCCCATGCCAGGAACACTACACATATCTGTGTAGACATACTCTACAATGGCATCGCGGTCCGCTATGTCCCCAAGCACCATGCGCTGAATGATACTGTTGTGCTCCTCCTCCGAGAGGTTCTTGTACGACACGAGAGGGATGTTGTACTTCGTGGCTGGTGAAGGGTCCACTCCCTGGAGCCAAGGGTGGTTTTCGATCTCTTCTAGAGAGGCTCTCCTCTTGGGGTCTCTCTGCAGCATCCGTGTGATCAGGCTGCAAAGGAAGGTAATGATTATTAAAGCAAACTACACACAAGAATTAGCAACAGTGACGATGAATTATGTCACCAACAGAAACAGTTTAATTAGGCTAACTAGCAGGTGAGACAGGGACTCATGAGAGTTAAAGTAATAAAACTCCAACCACAGGTATACTGATAAGCCAAACAAACATAGTTAGCCCCCTGTTGTCTAAATTAACTCTAAGTATCCACATTGTCCCTGCATCATGTGCTGGCTTGGTGGCATACCACACTCAGTGGTCAGCAATTGCCGAACGCTAGATCTATGAGCTAGTCTGTTTCACAGAATGAATGACCTGGTGCAAGTAACTGAAGAGCTATGGAAGCAGCTCTCAGAAATGGGTTTTAAAGGCACTGTGTCAGCAGAGGGAAAGCAGGGGGTGAAGGGCAGTGACTGCTCCTGCCATGCTGATTCAGTGAGGGGATGCACAGGCCACCTTCTTGTGGTAGCTGTGCCACAAAAACCCTGAAGAGAGCAAGGACTCCAGCTCAAAGCTGAATGAGAAATGAAGACATCCACTGCTCAGAAGAGGTCAAGACAGAGACTTGCCAAACTCAACACTGTCCATGAAAGTGGGATGGGTGAATTCTTTCCAAAGACTCATGGCTACAATCTGATTCTCACACAAACTGTGCTTCACATTAGTATCTGCATGGGACATGCAGTGAGGTGAATTTGAAATGGTTTCAGTGGGAAGCACTGTTGAGCAGCCAGGAGAGAATGTACAAATTCTTGCAAATCCTGAATGGTCTTCCTCAGTCTAAAGTAAGGTGATCTGTTTCAGTTTCAGGGCAGAGGAGATAGCTAATACAAACATCTAGCCAGTACTCAGCATCCCACGGCATCATCCCTTCCTGGGGAGAGAATAAAGTTACTATTACTACTTCGCACGTGGAGTGCTTCCTGTGTGCTGTAGCCCACACTGTGCACACTCCATGTAGCAACTCATTTATTTTTCATAATGCCCTTATGGAGTACATTCTACCATCCTCACATCAGTAGTAAACAGATTAAGCCCATGTTGGGTTCCATCTGAAGAACAAAATCCTCAATCTGTCAGATTTCCCCCTCACCAGCTGATATGAAAATCTCAAAACGTCGATACAGAAAAAATCTTTGAATTGGCAGCTATCATCTCAGCTGAGATCACTTAAAAATATCACTCACAAAGTGAATGAAATGCAAACATCCAATGGTAGCATTCCATTATTGCTTTTCTCACTACACACAGGACAGCACTGTGCAACACTATATGACAGATAAGAAATGTGAGTGCTCCAGTGAGGACTCTCCACAGCCACAGACCTCGGCTCTTTAGTCAGCTGGTGGGAGGAATAAAATCAGGAGACATTTGTTACTACAAGGTACTTATGAGACATCCTAAAATGATGTGTTAATGGTCCACTCAGGAAAGACAATCCCTGAGCTCTTCTCTGGAACTTGAAACAGCTCCAACTGGTTTTGCTTTGTGCTGCAGCAGAGAAGGAAGCTCCCAGGGCAGGCTGGGGCTCAGTGGAGTTCTTGAGACAAGAGCATGTAAGGAAGAAGCAAACACAGAGTGCGTACTCAACTTTAATCAGATGGTGACAGCCCCTCAACGCACCCAATGACATTAGAAACACTGAACTCACACATAAAAAGGAGCTCAAACCCTTGGGTGTTGAAGACCTACAAATATACGTGGCATGTCAATCACCTGCAGTTTCTGGTTCAGTGAGTGAGGACTTCCACACTTTTACTTACTCTTTACACTCCTTTGACACGTGGGACGGCACGGTGTATTTGCAGTCCATGATCATGGTCAAGGTTTCACTGTCATTGGCCTCTTGGAAGGGGGGCTGTCCACACACCAGCATGAATAATATCACGCCCAGACTCCATATATCTATACACCAAAAATATGGTTAATGCTGGACTAGTCAAAAAACCAAACACATCAAGAAATAGGCTAATGTGGTGGTTTGATTCAGGTGTCCCTCATAAACTTATGATTCTGAATGCTAAGCTGGTGGCAATTTGGCAATTGGAGCCTCCTCAAGGCAGTGTACTGTTGGTGATGGGCTTATGGGTTATAAAGCCAGCGTTTGGCACATACTGCTGCTGTTGTCCATCTGATGTTGGCCAGGAAGTGATGTCCACCCTCTGCTCATGCCATTCCCCTGCCATCACAGAGCTTCCACTCGAGTCTGTAGCCAAACCCTTTCTTCCCACAGGCTGCTCTTGGCTGTTATTTTCTGCCAGGAGTGCAAAGCTGACGGCAACGGCTAACAGTAACGTTTGATTCTGGAAATTAAACCATCCAGGGAAGAAAGATGCAGCCCCAGCAAGCAGGGAAGGTCTTGGTCTTGTCACTGAATTCACCTAGAACCCAAGTGAATGCCTGTCACAGGGAACGTCTGACAGAGAGGAACAGCAAGAACACCACACAGAAAGAATCAGACCAGGCTCACATCCCAGAACAGGACACTACCTACTCCCCCTGAGGTACACACCAGAGAAACTCTGGTGTTCACTGCCGTCAGAACAGACTCAGATTGTGCCTCTCAGTCAGCTTCACCTCGATCCTAGTGAGGTAACCAAGTCATGCAATTCATGACTAATTTCTAGATGAGAAAATGAAAGCTCAGAGATGAACAAAATAGGGCTGTGGAGAAGGCAAAACAAAAAGCAAACCAGGGCTGGAGAGATGGCTCAACATTTGAGGTGCTTGCCTGCAAGGCTTAACGACCTGGGTTCAATTCTCCAGTACCCACATAAAGCCAGATAAACAAAGTGGTCTAGAGTTCGTTTGCAGTAGCTAGAGGTTCTAGTGCATGCTTACTAGCCTTCCCTTCCTCCCTCATGTCTCTCTGTTTGCAAATAAATAAAAAGATTTAAATACATTTTATTTGAGAGAGAGAGCACCAGGGCTTCCAGCCACTGAAAATGAATTCCAGATGCATTTGTCCCCTTGTGCATCTGGCTTACGTGGGTCCTGAAGAATCGAACCTAGGTCCTTCAGCTTTGCAGGCAAAAGCCTTAACCACCAAGCCATCTCTCCAGCCAAATTAAAAAAAAAATTTTTTTAAAGGCAAACTTGGTATGTGTCTCTGTAGCTGGCAGGATAAGTGAGATCCAAGGTTTAAGCAGCCAGGAAGCAGCCTCCAGCTTATAATCAGGGAGCTGGTCAACAGAGCCCTTAAAACTTGACCAAAGTAGAGTTTCCCAAATTAAAAGCACTCAGACAAAGGCTGGTAACGCTTCCATCTGAAGTTCATCAGAATCCTGTCCCCACTGTAAGCTGCTATAGCCCACGAAGCAAACAAACCTACCACTTGTCTTTAAGTAAAACTAAACTCATCAATTAGACAGAAATAATGATGCTTTTCAGATGAAAGTGACTACTCAGATTAAAAAAAAAAAAAAAGGATTTGAAGCAGACCAAAAATGAACCCAACATGGCTCAGAAATTTTGTGGAAAAGGGGGCAGAAAGAATGTCAGAGCCACATGTTGGGTCATGATATGCAGAGACATTTATCCTACCCATAACTGTGGGCTAACTCCAGAATGCATGACCCATATACCTCAACAAGGAGGGGCCAATGGGAGGGGATAGGTCACAGATGAGCCTAATATTGGTACCAAACTAATTGTATTCACTGAATACAAAACTAATTACTTTAAAAAATAAAAAAGGATTTGAGGAGATCACAAATTCATTTTCAGAATGAAAATATGGAACTGATGAAATAAACCTTCATGTAACAAAACCAATTCAAGCAGCTTTCTAGACTATGCAGACTTCAAGGACAATGGAGGGAAGCCACATGGTCCCATCACACTTGCTAACACTCAACTATTGTTTCATTTAGTCTGAAACACCTACAAAAATACAAGTTCCAAGGCAGGGAAATTAAAATTTGTTAATAAAATAACTTTTTCTTGGCTCAAACTAAACAAGCAGGACAGCACAAGCAGGAACCTTAGTTATACATGAACTTCATGCATACAACAAACTTCACTGGGGGGGGGGGCTTAATGGAAACAAAAAGTACCGCTAAAATCAAACACAGATGTGGTGGCGCACGCCTTTAATTCCAGCACTCTGGAGGCAGAGGTAGGAGGAGGTTTCACTGTGAGTTCAAGGACACCCTAAGACTGCATAGTGAATTCCAGGTCAGCTTGGGCTAGAGTGAAACCCTATCTTGAAAAACCAAACAAAGACCAAAAAAAAAAAAAACAACAACACTTGTACAGACCATCCAGTCCAACTCCTTGCAGTGTTCCCACAGCACCAACCTGGCCCAGGAGCCTACTCTAGTCACTGAGCATGTCTCTGCCCTGACTCTACTTCACTGACACCCAAAATCAAACATCCTGAGCAATGGCTGCCAGTCAATCTTTAAATAGCCAAGTGAGAAACATTTTAAACCAGGATTCTTGTCATAATTACTAAGGTTTTTACAGAAAATGTATTGGCTGTGGTAGATTCAATTCTTTGTACAACTTTGATTGGTATTTTTGGTCACCAGACCCAAATCCCAACCTGTCACTAAACACAAGCAGCAACTACAATGTCTACTTCTTTACTGCAGGTGTGCCCTTACCTAACAGCATTCATTCTAGAAACCCACCGACAAGTTTGGAATGGAAATGCGTATTAAGTCTCAGAAGGGACTGAACTTTGCACATTAGAACAGTGTTGAGACTGCTAAGATGTGGAGGACTTTTGAAGTTGGATGGACTAAATGCATTTTGCATTATGAGATGCCCAGGAGCCTTTGGGGGCCAGGAACAGAATGCTATGGTTTAAATCTGGAATCCCCACAGGCTAGTTCTGCATGCTTGGTTCCTAACTTGTGGTGCTGCTTTGAAGGCTACAGAACCTTTAGGAGGGAGGGCCTGGCAGCAGGAGTAAGTCACTGGGGTGAGCCTTTGAAGGTTATGCCCACCCCTGGCTCTGGCCTTTACTCTCTCTGCATCCTGCTCTGGCACCATGTGAGCTACTCTGCCACACTCCCTTCACCACTAAGTCTATGGGTTTCCTGCTATGATGGACATGTACTATTGGCTTACTAAAAATTCATTTCAGTGCCTATTTTCCATTTCACTAAAAACCTGTTAATAAAACTATAACCTCCTAATGTGT
This sequence comes from Jaculus jaculus, assembly GCF_020740685.1. Classification (NCBI taxonomy): domain Eukaryota; kingdom Metazoa; phylum Chordata; class Mammalia; order Rodentia; family Dipodidae; genus Jaculus; species Jaculus jaculus. The sequence continues at coordinate 2,320,943 of NC_059118.1, forward strand.
GGCTCACAGCCTTGGCTAGAGGTGCCAGGTCTGTGAAGTAGCCATCAGAATTACAAACAGGGGCTAGCATGGGAGACAGCATGGGGGGAGACTTTATCTTCATTAAAACATATTAATGAGACTGTCTATAGATAGGTTAATAGCAGCCACCTCATGGACCAAGTTCAATGTAGATATCACTATCTAACGCACGTATCCTGATCTCAGATCCACCTAATAGATCTTGTTTAATAAAAGCTAATAAAGTAAAAAACAATCATTTAATAAATATACTGGGTTTGGTTTAAAAAAAAAAATCTTCCAACACATGGAGAGTGAGAAGTAGAGGCCATGAGGCACTTCCAGTCTCTCTTTCTGGATGTTCTCGAGGTAACTAGAATGAGTCTAATCCTGAAGCCTCATCTGCTAACATTGTGGTAGGTTTAAAAACCACAACACAATTGAACTATACTGGTTCTAGGTTTGGATAGAGTTTCTATCGTGAAGTTCATTTTAGGCAGGCCATTAAGATTAAAATGAAAACGAAATAGATAAAAGAACATGTCCATTAAAAAAAATCATTTCTGCTGGGCGTGGTGGCGCACGCCTTTAATCCCAGCACTTGGGAGGCAGAGGTAGGAGGATCTCTGTGAGTATGAGATCAGCCTGACACTACGTAGTGAATTCCAGGTCAGTCTGGGCTAGAGCAAGACCCTACTTCAAAAAAATAAAAATAAAAAATAATCATTTCTGACTTGGGCATACGTGGTGCATACCTTTAATCCCAGCACTCAGGAGGCAGAGGTAGGAGAATTGCTGTGAGTTCAAGGACAGCCTGTGACTAGATAGTGAATTCCAGGTCAGCCTGGGCAAGAGCAAGACTCTATGTCAAAAATAAATAAATAAATAGAAAGTACTAAAACTGGGAAGATCAAAAAAAAATTTTTAGGTAGAAACATCTATTGTTTTTCCTCCAGATTTCTTTGATCAGAATTTGCCCTGAGTCAATAAATAAACAAAATAACTATAGTGTTCTAAAACCAATGCAGATGAAGTAAAGCACCTTTTCCCATATGACATACAGCAGCTAAGCCTCAGGCTATTGCTTTCTAATCAGTGGCAACCAAGATATAAAGATGGTACTTTCTTAGAATACCCAGGACTGCTTGCGGAAGTCTCCCCAGGAATCCACAACAAGCTAGGCCCTGTGTTTCTTTATGCTATGCAAAAACCTGTCCATGGTTTACCATCTGAATTCCTATTTACAGCAAGAACATCTGGTGTGCATCCCCGATCACCTAGTACTCTGGTCACCAAAGATTCTTGCTCCAACAAGGTCACTGGGGAATACACGAAAGAAAATTATGAGAGTTGAAAACTGTAAGGTTATCTAGAAAAACTATTAATGTGAAGCAGGGATGGAAAGGTATCTCAGTGGTAGAGTGCTTTCCTGGCTTGAGCAAGGCCCTGGGATCAATCCCCAGCACAACAAAAACAAGAACGAGGCTGAAGAGGGATGAGGCTGAAGAGGGATGAGGCATCTGGACAGGTCATTGACACATGCTATACAACATGTCTATTATCCTACTTTGAACAACTCTCAAATTTGAAGCTAGGTTGTGTTTCACAGGGAGCCAACCAATCCTTCCCTTAACAACAAAATAAGCCAATGAATGTAATCACCTCTGTTCAACCTCAGCTTCTTTCCCAGACCTGCATTCATCTACATGCCTTTCAGAAATTCAAAGGCCAACACTGCTTAACTAAGCTAATCAACTCTGCCCCCAATATCTGTCCCTGGCAGTGCTGTAGCCTGTCCGCTGCACGTCTATACACCTATCAAAGCTCAGGTCACACCACAGACCCCATACTCTACAGCTCCTGGACCTTCATTCTACCATGTGCTTAAAATCCTCATGTTCCCCAAGGTCGTCTCACACTGGCCTCCAACCTGGACACCTCCTAATTTCAGCTATGGACTGTCATTACAGATTATTCATCCCCATTACTCAGAGGTCTTTGAATATACAATGTGTCTCCTGTGCCCCCTCAACTGAAATCTGATGCAGTGAACCTGACACATGGGGAAAACACTGGGTGGTACTGCTTAAGTGGCCCTCAAAGGATACCACAGGGCAGGTTGTTCCTTGCATTCAAGAGAGCTATGAGGGCAAAGGGACGAGATGCTCACAGCAGGCTGCAAAGGGGCAATAGGGAAGACAAGCCTCAGTTACTTGAGTCAGTAGTTAAGGCCTTGTGAAACTTGTTTGTTCAAGTCAAAGGAAGCAGGAAAGTTCAGGCTGTCCCAGGGTTATCCATCACACTGGGGGGCTGCACAAGCTCCCATGTCCACACCAGGCCAGCCAGCAGCAGGCAGCCTTCCAGTTTGGCATTCCTTCACAGCACACAGTACAACCTGATCGGCAGCAGTCAGGAAAAGGCCTGCGCCAGTGAAGACAGAGATGAGTCAGGCTACAACAGCACAGTTGGTGAGTTCCACCATTCAAAGAGCACACAAGCAGAGCGAAAGCATCACAGACCTGGGTTCAAACCTCAGAATGAAGTCACCCGGCTCTCCTGTGTCTGAATTCTCTCCTATAAAACACGGATGTAACCACTTCTCTGGTAATTTCGGACAGTGTCCAGGCAAGCAGAGCCACCTGCATCACTGCAGAGCCAGTGGAAGCTGGTAATTAAGGCTGCCTTAGCACAGAAGCAGGATGGGAGCAATGGGAGCTTTCTACCTCATACCGTTTTATGTGAATTACAAGAATAGTCAATCTTAATAGGAGGAAAAAATGACATCAAAATAAAAGAGACTAAGAGGGGGAGGGGATATGATGGAGAGTGGAGTTTCAAAAGGGAAAGTGGGGGGGGGGGATTACCATGGCTTATTATCTACAATTATGGAAGTTGTAAAAAAATGGTTAAAAAAAAAAAGAATAGCCAATCATTTATCTATGAATATTGCTGGGCATGGTGGTGTACATGCCTTTAATCCCAGCCCTTAGGAGGACAAGGTAGAAGGACCATTGAGTTTGAGGCCAGCCTGAGACTACATAGTAAATTCCAGGTCAGCCTGGGCTTGAGCAAGACCCCACCTCAAAACAACAACAGCAAAAACCTAGAATATCATGATGTGGTATGTAGATATTTTAACTGAGTAAGCAAAACTTTCTTTATAGGAATGAAAACATGGTCTAGATATATCCTCCACTTGTGGACAATAATTCTCAGCCTGTGATCTGGGCACGCTAGTTCTTTGAGGATCCCTAAAGGGATTCACAGATCAATCTTTCCATAGTATAAATAACTATAATAAGAATTAACTCTTAACACAAATAACAGCTTCAAAAGTTAAGAGATTTCCAATATTGAACTCACTGGTGTTTCATAAAACACCATAGCAATCTTACGTGATTTAAAGCAGAAAAGTTAGGATTGGGGCTGGGAGAGCTGTTAATAAAGTGCTTGCCCTTCAAGAATAAGGAATGGAGTCTGATACCCAGAACCGACATAAAAATGTCAGGTGTGGCAGCACATGCTTGTAATCCTAGCACTGGGGAAATGGAGACAAGAGGACCCCTGGGGCTTACTGGCCAGCCAATCTAGCCTAACTGGCAAGTTCCAGGGCAAAGAGAGACCCTGCATTCCTAAGGACACCTGAGGTTGTCCTCTGACCTCGCACATGTTCACATGCACATTCACATGTACCCACATGTGAATCCATGTGTTCAGGTGCACGCGTACACACACACACACACACACACACACACACACACACACACACACGCCCTAGGAGTCCACAGAGTCTGGATGACAAACTGTTTTCTGGTGGAATCTCAACATGAGCACAGTAACGCAGAGAGCCTAGTGCCGACGAAACCTGTGGAGTCCATGCGGGCTGCTGACCGTCTCATCTACGTCCATCCTCTGCTTCAGGGCAGATCTGTGCTCTCAAGTGAAGGTGACACCTCAGCAGCATCACCACACTGCAGCCACCAGGGTACATTCACAGACCAGTCTGCATGCTTTGGCTGGCTCTAAACTTCCACCTGACCAGAACAGTCCCTCCAGGTGTTTCTAAGTAGTATGGTGAGGAATCAGTTACAGATTCATACCTTTCCAAAATTAGAACCATTCTGACACCTAACTACAAGCTCAAGGAGAAAATGTCTAACATGCATCCAATTTTGTTCTGACACCAGTCCCAAAGCCTAGGATCTTCATGTATTCAAGGTGGGATTAAACATGAAGACAAGGACCATCACATGGCAATACACAATACTTTGTTTTATAAGCCTCAGTATGGACAGTTCAGAGAGGACCCACTGGACACCTGCTTCACCAGGGACACAGTGACTTTAAATTTAGTTCCAAGTGACTGCACCCTTCAAATTCCCAGAAGATGAAGCAAATGCATGTAATGTGTAACTCTGAACTAGAAAGATGTTTAAATTTAGTACAAATTTAGTCTAGCTTTATTTGCCTTGCCAATCAAATGCAACTGTAGTCCTGTATGGCTAATAGTTTATACATTAAACCTGCACTGGCTTACTGCCTTAGTTTAATAACCAATGGATAGAGTATGCTGATGTTTCCTTAAATTGGTATTCAGAGCAGTGTGTTGCATCAAGGTCAGGTATACCAACATAAGACTAATATCCAAGCCATTAAAACATCAACAGACATCACTTGCATATGGAAACTCTTAGTTAAGACAGGTTTCCTTCACAAAATGTTTGTTTTTTTTTTAAATAAACTGTCCTCTCATAAGCTGATTCTGCTCTGGTGTTTTGTCTCAAGTATGTGCTTACTGACTTTTATTTTTATTTTTATTTGAGAGTGACAGACACAGAGAGAAAGACAGATAGAGGGAGAGAGAGAGAATGGGCGCGCCAGGGCTTCCAGCCTCTGCAAACGAACTCCAGACGTGTGCATCTGGCTAACGTGGGACCTGGGGAACCGAGCCTCGAATTGGGGTCCTTAGGCTTCACAGGCAAGCGCTTAACCCCTAAGCCATCTCTCCAGCCCATCACAAAATGTTTAATGAAACAAAGTTCTCTGAGAACTGAGGAAACTAAGGTATAACCTTTAGCAGACACAGCACTGCCGTAGATTCCTGAGCATGTTTTACCTTGTCAGGAGACTTAATGTTCTCATTTGAGAATAAAGAGAAATAAACTTTAAATAACAAATTTGATGTAACGACACTGAAACGGCAAAGCCCTCATTCTTTGAGATACTTGTTTTGGTCAGTTCTCTGTGACTAACACCTTACCTAGACATGTGGTTTTAAAAGTTTGATATTTATTTTCCCATACTAAAAAACAATCAGCACGTCTACCTATGAAGTACAGCCTGTCTGGGGCATGTCAGGTTGTAACTTTCAGTATAGTAAAACCTCAGCTAGAAGATTCTCTACAAAATAGCCACACTTCCTGGTTGTAAAGTTAACATTTACTTTTCTCAAATTATGAAAGCAATGAGTGTTACTGCCAGTACGATCAGCCCACTAGCATCCTGTTGGAAGGCCTCACACTTGCTAATGCCCATCAGACAGACATAAACATGCTCTACCTTGCAATGCTGAGTACTGCCGGAGGGTCTTTAAGGTGCAGCATACACACCCAAATCCATCCATGTGCCGTGCATCCCCAGGGCTGACAAACACAGTTAGTCATGTGATTGCCACCATCTAGGGGTAAAGCACTGTCCCACTGAGTTCCTCTGTGTCTTCCTGTGGTCAGCTGCTGCCCCTGGCATAGCCCCTGGCACAGCCCTTAACAGCCACAGGTCTATTTCATGTCCTCTATGTTCTGCCTGGAAGTGGAGTCATGTGGTCTGTTATCTTTGTAGCTTGGCACAGAGACATCAGTCCCTATACAAGACAGACACTGATATGGATTTTCAACAAATTAAGGCTCCAATTTTCCAGGCCCTGTACTAGGAACAAGAGTCATGAGAGAGACAATGATGATGAAATCTGATGTTAGCAATGGAAGGAGACAGAGAAAGAGAGCACCTCTGCCCTCTGTCCTCAAACCTGGCCACAATTCATCTTTGCTCATTCGTTCAACAGAAAGTAACAACATCCTGCCTTATGAAAGATGGCTCTCCAGCCCTGCTTGAGGACTCTCTTTTGGGAGTATAGAGCTCACCTCACTACTGGAAGTACCCACAAGTACTGCTGAACACACAATCAGGAAGAGCTCTGGAGGGTGACCACAGTTAAACATCATTAGATAGTTGACAGGAGGAGCAGGGACAATAGCTCAGTGGGAAGAGTGCTTGCTATGCAACTATGAGGACCTCCGTTCAATCTCCAGCATCCATGTAAAAAGCCAGGCATGACTGTAAACCAGTACTGAGGGAGGTAGAGGCATGACAATAGCTGGGGGGCCCAGGCCAATCCCCCAACAAGAAAAAAAGGACTTTGGAAGAGTGTGAGAGGAAGAAATCCAATGTCTTCCTCTGGCCGCTGCATGGAGCATGTACAAATGCAGGCAAAGGTGCATCCACCACACACACACTGCATATTATACATACACACACACAACAATGTTAAGAATGAAGGGTTTATTTTTATTAATTGTAAGTAATTGGGTCATTATGGTATTTTCCTACCTAGGTGCCACCATACTCTACTAATGTGGCTCTCCCCCAGTGTTCTAGCATGCTCCCTGGTGCCCTTCTGGCTGGTTCCTTCCTTCCCCCAGACAGCCCATTTTTCTGTTTTCACATGACATATATTCCATTATCCCTCCTCCTCCCCCTCCTCTCCTTATGATCCCCTTTCTAGCTTCAATCCACATGCACACATGCGTATGTAATTTTAAGTCTAGGTTCCAAACAAGAGAAGATAGTCAATTTTCATTTCTTTGGTCCATCTTTATTCTCACAGCCAACAAGGAGAGCCTGCCATGTTTACCGGGCAATGGAACATGGCAAGACATAAACTCACACACCATGCTCTCTTGTTAAGGACTGTGTGAGCCATTTGGAGTGAGGCTGGCTTGGCATCACATCACCTATTCTGAGGAGGGAGAGCCATGGGCATGTGGCCTTGGGACTCCAACATCCTCTTTTTTTAGCCCCTTGTAGCCCTTCCTTTATATTTAGCTAACACATCCCAGGCAGCAAGATTTGGATTTATCTATAAAGAGACCTCACTCCCTTAAGTCATCAGGCACAGTGCCATATGCTAAGATCCTACAATTTCTGCCCTGGGTTTCAGAGGTTAAAATGATTCTAAATGAAACTTTTAAGAATACTGAATTAGACACTTGCTTTACACTAGATTGGCTGTATTTTTTGGCATATCACTACATACTAATAAATCAATAACACCTGGGCAAATCAGTCCATGAAAGCCAAATGGATTACATAATGAATTGAGGCAGACAGGAATCATAAAGGAAGAAAGGATGAGGAAGTTTCTGCAGGCTAGCTGATGGGTTTTACACATGAGCACCTGACAGAAGCTGCCACATTAGGAATTAAACTGCCTTTTTGTGTGCAAGTGACTGTGAACATTTTCTTAGGCAGAGTTGCTGGAGCCAAACAACTTAAGGACTGCACGCTCAACTTCCTGGGAGGCAAGGGTCTCCTGAGAAAGTAAGACTCAGCCCTGACTAGTCCTGACCAGCCTATGAGAATGGGCACAAGAGTGACCCAGTGACTAAGTGCAGCAGCTTATGTGTTATCTGTCTTCTTACAGTTCCTGTAGACACTACACTCACTCCGACATCTGGAGTTCACTCTGTCCAGCAACTCCAAATGAGAATAACAGGATTCCAAGCCAACTGTGTTAAAGTTTGTTCTACTGAAGATGAACCTCAGTTGGTAGAGTGCCTAACATGCATGAAGCCCTGGGGTCAATCCTTCGTACCATATAAACTGGGCATGGTGATGCATGCTTGTAATCCCAGAGCTCAGGAGGATCAAGAGTTCCAGATCATCCATCCTTGGCTACACAGTAAATCTGAGGCTAGACCTAATATACACAACAAAATGTTTGCTATAACCACTAATTCTTTGATTTTTAAATTTTTAAATTTTATTGTTTGAGAGAGGCGCGGGGGGGGGGGGGAGCAGAGAGAGAGAGAGAGAACGGTCATACCAGGACCTCCAGCCACACTGCAAGCAAACTCCAGACGCATGTGCCACCTTTTGCATCTGGATTTATGTAGGTACTGGGGAACTGAATTCAGGACCTTTGAATTTGAAGGCAAATGCCTTAACCTCTAAGCCATCTCTGCAGCCCTTATTGCTTGTTTTATAAGTTAGTTTTCCTTCTTCAAAAGCCTTATATTTTAGGTTTCTAAAATAAACAACAAATGAGATCTACACCCATAACCTCAGCACTCCAAAGGCTCAGGCAAGAAGACTGAGTTCAAGGCCAACCCAGGCTCTAGAAAGACTATCTCAAAGAAAGAAAAGAAAATGGCAATTCATCATTTTCATTGTTTCCTACATGTCTCCCATTCTTTGACCTAATGTGATTACATGATTTCAGTTTCTCTATGCAGTCCTGCATTAAAACAGCAACTGTTTGCAGTGGCTGAAAAGCTTTTGCCATTCCCAGAAACTAACTGAGAACAAGACAAACTTCAGCAATTATATTTTTCAGTTACCATGTTTTTTTAAAAATATTTTATTTGAGAGAGAGAATGTGTCAGAGAAAGAGAGGGAGGGAGGGAGGGAGGGAGGGAGGGAGGGAGGGAGGGAATGGGCACACCAGAGCCTCCAGACGCAGGTACCACCTTGTGCATATGGCTTACATGGGTCCTGGGGAATCGAACCTGGGTTCTTAGGCTTTGCAGGCAAGCACCTTTACCACCAAGCCATCTCTCCAACCCAGTTAACATGTATTTTAAAGGGAAGATCCTACTTTAGAAGTTAACCTATTCCTTAAACATAAACAGCCTAGCCTTCTGGAAGCTCAATACAACTAAAACCAACATTTGGAGAAAACACCAGACCAAAGGTCCCAGGTCTGCCCTTCCTCCCAGGATTCCCACAGTCAACATTTCAGAGAGTCCCCTGAGGACAAGTTTCCACAGAGAACACCTCAGATACTCCCTCAACACCACGGCAGCAGGAAAATGAGGCTTTTCCTGTGGGACAGCAGCCGAAAATGGGCAGGATCAGACAAACTCTACAAGGACTGGACAGTTTTCCACATGAGAAGTGGCTAAGATTTCTAGCTCAGCTCAGGACCCATGAATTAGGAACACCTGCTTTCGAGGCAATTTTTCTAAATGTTTTATCTTGAAATAATGATGGATTCACAAGAACTGACAAATGAGAAAAGCAAAACTTCTACAAGTAGGTCCTATATTCTTCACTCGGTGTCCCCCAAGACACTATCATCTTAACTACAGCACAAATCAAAAGCAGCAAGTGACATCTGCACAGTTAACACAGCTCACTCAGATGTCACCACCTTGCATGCTGTGTCTACAATTCCCATGCAGGCTGGCTGTAACCACAAGCAGACACAGAAGTGTTCACTATCACAGCCCCTTCACACCAGCCTCCTACTGCCACACCACCCACCACTGTCTATAGCCTGACAATGACCAACCTGTTCTCTGTAATTTTACTTCAAGAGAATTACATAGACTGAATTATACAGTGTATAACCTTCTGATATGAAATGTTTTGTTTGTACTTTTGAGACAGGATCTCATGTAGCTTAGGCTGGCCTTGAACTCATTATGTAGCTAAAGATGATCTTGGACTCCTAATCCGCCTGCCTCTGCCTCTGCCTCTGTCTCTTTAGTGCACACCTATGAACTCTCCACACCTCCTTCACTCAGCAGAGTTCCAAGTTCTATCCAAGATCAAGTTTGCTTGTTCCATGACGTGGCTGGTGTAACCACTCACACATTGATGGGAGCCTGTTTCCAGTTTATCGCTATTAAGATAAGATTCCTATGAACTTCCATACACAGGCTTTGATGTGAGAACAGATGTTTGCTGTTTTTCTGGGGTAAGCACTAGAAGTATAACTGTGGGGCTGTACTGCTGCAGTGTATTTAGTTACATAACAAACTGCCAGGCTATGTTAGTGATTCCTCTCTGGACCTTGTTCCTGCTTTTATCAAAATTTTTCAGTTATTCTGAGTTCTTTCCCTTTCCCCATAAACTTTAGAATAATGTCTCTGTGTACAAAGCTGGGCAGGGCTTTTGTTGGGAATTATATTAAAGCCACATATCAACTGGGGGAGGATGCACAACTACACCATGCTGTCTTCTAATTCATGAACATGACATGTCTCTCCATTTATTTTTTTGAGTTCTTCCATTTTCACTTTGTAATTTTCAGCATTATTTTTGTCAGATGTGGTTTGACAACTGCATGCAGATATTTCATGCTCTTTGACATGATTATAAATAATATTTAGCCGGGCATGGTGGCACATGTTTTTAATCCTAGCACTCAGGAGGCAGAGGTAGGAGGACTGCTATAAATTCGAGGTCAGCCTGAGACTACACAGTGAAGTCCAGGTCAGCCTGGATTAGAGGGAAACCCTACCTTGAAAAATGAAAACAAAAAAGTAAATAAAATAAAATATTATTATTTAAACTTTGGTCTCCATTGTTTATTCACTGCTAATATAAAAAATGCAACTGATTTTTCTATAATTTTAAATCCTGCATCTTCCTGAATTCATGCATTAGTTTTAAGATTTTTTATGTCTTAAAATTTTCCATGTGCCTAATCACGTTAACTGTTAAAACTGGAGATGGTTTTCTTCCCAACACGCACGCTTTTTAGTGCTGCTTAGGTAAGAGAAATGCTCCTCTGCCCTTGCCTTGTTCCCAGCTTAGGAGAGCAGCACCCAACCCTCACCAAAAAGCACAAAACCAGCAACATCTGTTGCTGATGCATCTTGCTGATGCTCTATCAAGTTGAGGGTGCTGCTCACCACTTGGCAGGTCACTAAAAGTGTGCAGGGCTAGGGTTTCACCATGAGACTGAGCTCAGACCTATGAAGATCTCTGGGTTCTGCAGATGAATAAGAATGAGCACAAACCTCACAGCCTTGGCAGTCTGTTAAATGCTGAACCACAAATATAAGCAACACTGTAAGGTCTATATAGGGTAAATTTAAAAATCTTCCCAGGGGGGAATTACTCCCTCAGATATTTTCTATTGCCCTAATTTCAATAAATCAACAACACTACAATCAAAATATTTTTTTCCCAAGAACTATGTGCTTAATCTAAACACAAACTTTTGTGTTATAGATTTCATTCCCATCTACTCTATTCCTAGTCATAATAAATTAATGCAGAGACTGGGTATTTCATCTTGGAGACAATTTGTCTAAAATCTAGAAAACATCTAATACAGTATTTTTCAGGTCCAGGATGGTCACATCACAAGAAGCCCCCCCGCCCCAAATCTCAAGTGACATGAGAAAGCTCCCAATACCAAATTTCATTTAACATGAAAATAAACATTAAAAATTTAGAGTTGGGTTGGAGAGATGGCTTAGTGGTTAAGGCACTTGCCTGTGAAGCCTAAGGACCTATGTTCAACTCTCCAGATCCCACGTAAGCCACATGCACAAGGTGACACAAGCATACAAGGTTGCACATGCGCACAAGGTGGTGCACACATCTGGAGTTCGACTGCAGCGGCTGGCGCCTCATGTGTGCCAATTCATTCTCTGTCTCTCTCATAAAAATGTAGAAGGGCTGGAGAGAAGGCTTAGTGGTTAAGGCGCATGCCTGCGAAGCCTAAAGGCCCATGTTCAATTCTCCAGGTCCCATGTAAACCAGATGTGCATAGTGGCCCATGTGTCTAGAGTTGGTTTGCAGTGGCTAGAAGCCCTGGCACACCCTTTCTCTCTCTCCCTCCCTCTGATTGTAATAAATAAATTAAAAAACTAAAAATGTAGAGTTGATCAACACAACAACAACAACAAAAAAAAAACAAAGAAATAGGGACTGGAGTGATGGCTTAGCAGTTAAGGCACTTACCAGCAAAGCCAAAGGACACAAATTTGATTCTCTAGTACCCATGTAAAGCCAGGTGCACAAGGAGTTTGTTTATAGTGGCTAGAGGCCCTGGCATGCCCATTCTCTCTCATATTTATCTGTATCTTTCTCTCTCAAATATATAAATAAAATATTTTTTTAGAGAAATAGAAAAATTATAAACAATGTCAGGGTTTTACAACTATTGAAAAGTTGAAAATCTATGATCCAAGAAACAGTTTTCCTAGCTCACTTTCTGCAAGGAAGAAATTTTTAAAGTATACTTTAGATTTTTAATGAGTAAACTCGAGCTGAGGAGATGCATTAGTCAATAAAGTGCTTGCCTTGCAAGAATGAGGACCTAGGAAGTCAGGTTAAAAAAATTTTTTTTAAGCTAGGCCATGGCGGTGAGAGCACGTGTATATAATTCCAATCTTGGGGAGGTGGAGACAGGTGGCTCCCTGAGGCTCACAGGTCAGTCAATCTAACTTACTTGGTCAGTTTCAGGCCAGTAAAAGACACACACACTCTCTCTCACTCTCTCTCTCTCTAGCTTATTTGGAGAGTTTCCACCCAGTGAGAGAGAGAGAGAGAGAGAGAGAGAGAGAGAGAGAGAGAGAGAGAGAGAGAGAGAGAGAGACACACACACACACACACACACACACACACACACAGTCCCTGAAAGAAACAACACCCTGAAGTTGTCTTCTGGCTACTACATGCATGTAAATACATGTACGCATAATCACACAAATTAATTTGAATGTATTTCTCTATCCAACAGAATTTGTTCAAATGTGAAAACATCCTTAAACACTAGGACTTGGAGAGCTTTATATAAGTCCTCCATGAAGGATTATAAGCAAAGAAAGGCAACACATAAACAACCAAGTGAAGGACAGGGAGGCCAAGAAATTTGTAAAATTAAGTTAAAAAGGAAACATTTTATTGTAGATAAAAGTAACTCAAAATTTCTGCACAAAAAGTAATGTTAAATCAAATTAAAATCTGTGGGCAGCAAAAATAATATGGATTATTGATGAACTCTGCGCATTAAAGGTGGAAATCAATGCAAAGTATACAGAGTGCACATTTTGCCAACTGGGGAAGGAGAGTAAGAAACTTCAGTTAATCTAGCAAAATATAAGAAGAGGTAACATTTAAGTAGGTAAACCAAAAACAAGATAAGCATAAGTAAGCCCAAGCATTCTGGCAATAATAAATAGGGAGGATTAGCTTCATCTGTTAAGAAACAGACTCACAGGTTATTTTAAAACAGGTTACTTGAAACACTGGTAATTCCCATAGAGGTGAATAAGGAACGCTGATAAGCATCAAGAAAGAAGAGTTTCATTCATCAAATAAAATACAACTTTCATACACTCTATACAGCTTTCAGATTGCATGTGCAAAGCAAAAACTGATTATACAGAACTCGTGGATCAAGTAGAAGACAAGGATAATTCTCTTTGAAATGACAGATCAGAATAAAGCATCCAAGGGTAAGGGAACAAACTGTATAATGAATAATCTTCATTAAGTATAAGATCTTAATGCACCAAAAACACAAATGCTTGAATCACACAGGGAACATCAAGTCACCATGGTAAAAATTACTATGATTAAGACACACACACACACTATCTAAAAATAGTTCCCAAAACAAAAACCAATTGGTTATATTCATTACCCTCCTCAACATACTAAAATGAGACATTAAAACCTTTTTGCTCTTAGAATTAAAAGGCACAGGGAAGCACACAGTGCACAGAGATACAGAGCAGCCCACACTGAGACCCCAGGGCACAGAGAGAGGCCCACAGAAAAAGAATGGCACACAGTGAGACCCGGAGAGACAGAGACACACAGAGGGCACACACGATGAGACCTTGGGAGACAGAGAGACAGAGGGTGGCACATAGTGAGAACCCAGGAGACACAGAGGCAGAGGGTGGCACACAATGAGAACCCAGGAGACACAGAGACAGAGGGTGGCACACAGTGAGACAGAGAGACATGGGGCGGCACACAGTGAGACCCCAGGAGACAGAGAGAGAGAGGGTGGCATACAGTGAGACCCCAGGAGACAGACGGGGGGGGGCACACAGTGAGACCCCAGGACACAGAGAGATAGATGGCGGCACACAGCACTGAATGTTCATATTAGATTTCAAGATGCTAACAGAATCCCAAAGTCCTAGACAATCTCAATGAGAACAAAAGGTGTAGCTTATAAGTAAAATCAAAGTCTAATCCTCTGAAAAAAATAAAGTGGCAATTCCTGAGTTATGTCTCAAGGCTAAGTAGCAGCATACCATGACATAAAAGGGAAGCAATGTCTTAGCAACATCTGGCAATTTAAGTTAGTGACAGATTTTAATTTACATCCATGCTCATTGTGTTAAAAATTTGTGAAGCATCACTAATTTTGGCACAAAACAGAAAGGTAACTGTCCATTTGCTTTTTAAAAGCAGTCCTGTATTTTATTCTGTACATTATTACACAAAATTAATTAAAATAAACACAAATAACAAAAATGAAAAAGTATGAACCCCAAGCAAAGTAATTCCTCTCCAAACAATTTCCTTTTCCTTTTGCATAACTTTTCACATTTATTATTCAATATTTAAGAAATAAGGCAAAAGAGCATTTTAATGAACACCTATGTACCCATAACCTACAATTATGCCTGCCCCTCAGAAGTGCACGTACATACTCTTAGCATTCTATACTGTAGCACATAAGACAAGCATCTGAAATACAAAATACTGCTTTGTTTTAAATGCTTACGTAAATGATGTATTACAAGTACTCCACCAATTTTGTTTTTAAACATTGTGCTTGTGAAAATCCACTCATAGTGACACACATTTCAATCATATTCACTAATACAAAGATAATATGAATACTGAACAGTTTATTCCCCCGTTGAGTATTCAACAATGATGATAAAAATGTTCTTTGAGACAGGCATGGTGGCGCATGCCTTTAATACTAGCACTCAGGAGGCAGAGGTAGGAGGACTGCTGTGAGTTCCAGGCAACCATGAGAATACAGAGTAAATTCCAGGTCAGCCTGGGCTAGAGTGAGACCCTACCTTGAAAAACAACAACAACAAAAGTTCTTTGAGGAGCTGGGGGTATGGTCCGGTGGTAGAGTGCTTGCTCTAGCATGCCCTAGGTCCCATGTCTGCATGCACATACTTAACATGCTGGGGCACATGGCATGTACATCTTTCTTTACCAGATACTACCAAATTGTATTCTACACTGTTGTCTATACAACTTCAGATTTTGACTCACTTCAGTTTCTCCCAATGGGAAAACATGAAAAACCGGATCCTATTGTGGCTTTAATTTGCCTTTTTTTTCTGTGAATAAGGCTGAAGGTCTTATCACATTTATCCATGTTTCTTGTTCTATAGGTCTGGCTTCATTTCTGGATCAGAATGGCTTCACTAATCAAAATCTCTGGCTCAGATAATCTAATGAAAGATTTTAGTGAAACCTGGTTATCTGTAGAAGGCTAAAACCATTCATTAACTCTTCCTCTTCTAGAATAAACAATATAAAATGAGAACTAGTTTCTTGGTATAAAGTACTTAGTATGATATCAGCAACCTAACTTCATATGGTTAGATTGCAAATGGAGATTCCTACTTACAGAAGTTTGACTACATGTGCATACACCATCGTGGCATATTTTTTTTCTGAGATTAAATAAAAACTGAAAAATTGACTATACTTTCTGTTCAACAAATACTTTTAGTATTTAAAATAAATTCTTGCATGACCTTGTAGATATGACCCCCAAGGGGACAAAGTTGATCCAAACTGAAAAGCAATAAGCACCTCACAGACAGTAAGTAAAATCAAAATTTGATAGTCTGAAAAAATAAAATGGCAATTCCTGAGCTATGTTTCAAGGCTAAGGCACAGTACACCATGACATGTAAGAGTATTCCACAACACTTAATTTGTTAAAAGTGAGACATTTAATTGGAATTCTCTTCAAAATTATTCTTAGATAAACAATGAATTAAACAACTAACACTAGCTGGCAAGACTCAAGTGGGCAAACTCTGAGCAGGTTACCTACCTACTGCAGGTGCGTCGTACTCATCCCCAAGCAGAATTTCAGGAGCAGAGTACGCAAGAGATCCACAGCTTGTAGTGAGCTTCTTCCCTGGCTGAAACTTGTTGCTGAAACCAAAGTCTGTCAACTTTACAAGCCCTTGTCTTTCAAAGAAGACCACATTCTCTGGTTTTAAGTCTCTGTGCACCACATGGAGTTTATGGCAATAAGATATCGCATGAACTATCTGAGCAAAGTACTTCTTGGCCAAGTCTTCATTAAGACCCTCTTCATGTTTCATTATGTAATCAAACATATCTCCTCCATCTCCAAGTTCTAGAATAAGGTACAGCTTGGTCTGGGTGTCAATGACTTCATAAAGGCGTACGATGTTAGGGTGCTGCACTAGTTTCATGCATCTCACTTCTTGGAAAAGATGACCAGTGGCCAGAGTGTCTAGTTTTGTCTTGTCAATTACTTTTACTGCCACCTTTTCACCTGTGAAGACATGCCTGGCAAGTTTAACCACCGCAAAATGACCTCGACCCAAGGTTTTATCCAGATCATATAATCCAGCAATTTTTCCATCATATCCTCGCTTGAATCCTGCCATGCTGGTGCTGCAGCAGGAAAATATTTAAAGTGTCGAAAGTGGACCTTCTCATACAAGAGTGTCTGGTAAAAATAAGGACTTCATTGTTGGTACTGCCATGGACATCTATGAAACAAGGATAAGTGTAATTACTTTCTGCAAATTTTCTTTTTCTTTTTTTTGGGGGGGGGTAATTTTTGTGAGAGAGAGAGAGAGAGAGAGAGAGAAAGGATATTGGTGCACCTCAGGCCACTGCAATCAAACTTCAGACACATATCAAACTCCGAATGCATGTACCACCTTTCATGCATGTACGACCTTACGCACTCGTGTCACCTTGTGCATCTGGCTGATGTGGGATTTGGAGAGTTGAACATGGATCCTTAAGCTTCTCAGGCATGTGCCTGAACTGTTAAGCCATCTCTCTAACTCTTCTTTTTTTTTTTAATTTTTTAATTTTAAGAGAAGCTTAAGTCAA
This sequence comes from Jaculus jaculus, assembly GCF_020740685.1. Lineage (NCBI taxonomy): Eukaryota > Metazoa > Chordata > Mammalia > Rodentia > Dipodidae > Jaculus > Jaculus jaculus. The sequence goes on from NC_059118.1 coordinate 2,338,061, forward strand.
ATGAGACATAAAAAGAGTCAGGGTCATTTTTCATAAAGTTTAAGACTCTAAACAACATATTAAATTCTTAAACTAAAGCAGTATTTCATTGCAGGCTACTTTTTGTGATGTCAGAAATAATCTGGCAAGTCTGATAAGCTATGTTTTAAAAATAAACATTACCCAAAGTAATTTCAACTAGAGTTCCAAAAACATGACAAAAGTCCCTAAGAAAGGGAAAACAAAGGATAAACATTCAACCAGAACCCAAAATACTTTTTCCTGTTACCCCAAGACCAGGGAAACTAGCTTTAAATCTTTACCTCCAATTAATGAAAGGGTAGTAATTACTTTTAAGGCCCTATCCAAGTCTTTGTTCCTGCTGCACAGCTTTGCAAATCTGACTTTAGCCTTCCAAAGAGATTCATTTGGGTTCCCCAAATGTATGGTCTTTGTCCTTTTTCTGAATCACTTTAGCTTAAACATGCTTCTGTCAGAGAGATCAGGCTTGATAAATGAACTTGAGGACTTTAAAGTTAACCTGTTAATACACCAGCTCACTGTGTAATACTACTGTGCATTAGGGTGAAAATGGGAAATAATGAAATTGTGTTTTATCTCTGAGGATCTCACAGTGCCTAAGAGTCATGTGAGACATCCATGCTAAAAGTTAGATGCAGCCTATGAAGGTTAGTTTCTGCCAGCTCTATACATACCCTGCAGACTGGTCGCACACCAAAAGATCCCTGTGATCAAGTTTTCTTGTTAGCAGCCTTCTTCTCCTAGGAGAAAATACAGGAAAAGATGGCAGTTCAGTTCTACTTTGTCAAAATATGTCATCTAAGACATGTTTCTAGATAAACATTAAACAACGGCAAAATTTGTCTTCAGACTCAGTATCCCATTATATGCCTGCCTTCTGCTAATGACAACTCCACCTTTGCCCCTTTGCTGCAAATTGGAGGCCAAAGCCTTGAGCATGCCAGGTGAGCTCTCAACAATGAAGCTACAACACTAGCCCATATCCTCAGCCTAATCACAACTCATTCAAGGAAACCTTTAGTTAACAGGAATTTCAAAGCAAACAGGTTACTTCACTGGAAGGAAGTGACAATGAACCACGACACACCTACAGGCCTCCTGGGTAATGTACCCTAAATCCATGTCTACTGAACCCTCTTTGTGAGCCTTCATGAAACAAGGAAGCCAGACTTGTCTCGTAATCTCAGGGACCGCCCTGGTCAGCCTGCCTTTGAAGCCCATCCCTCCACAGGAGCCCCAAATATGCTCACTAAACACCCAGCACACAGCCAAGAGGGCAACCATTACAAGACATCCCTCTATCAGGGAAGGTAGAAATGTGTCCTGACACCAGCACCAAACAACACTCAAAACACCTTCCTATCAGAGGTCTGCCACGTGAGAGTAAAACCAACCACTATGAACAAAAATGTGAGTTGAGGGCTGGAGAGATGGCTTACTGGTTAAGTGCTTGCCTGTGAAAGCCTAAGGACCCCGGTTCAAGGCTCGATTCCCCAGGACCCACATTAGCCAGATGCACAAGGGGGCACACACATCTGGAGTTCATTAACAGTGGATGGAAGCCCTGATGCACCCATATATTCTCTCTCTCTCTCTCTCTCTCTCTCTCTCTCTCTCTCTGTGTGTGTGTGTGTGTGTGTGTGTGTCTTTCTCTGTCTGTCACACTCAAATAAATAAATGAACAAAAATATTTTAAAAATGTGAGTTGACTTGTGGCAGTAAGGGGTATGTGCCAAGGAAGCCTGTGGGCCTTTCCCCAATACTAAAAGACTACACAAATAATTGAAAGGCCTGAATACTACCATTATATAAGTCAAGGCAATTTCTAGCAATGCTAAAGGTGCAGTGTCCAGGTAATCAGGAGCCCAAGCTCACCTGTACATGGAAGAAAAGGAGTGCAAGGTGGAGGAAAGCAGACCAAAAGTGGGTGATCTCTGCACCTAAAGACAAGTCTACTGCTGGTAGTGCATGAACATGGCCACACAGCCATGGGCACAGGTTCTCAACTAGTGATAGAAGAGTGCTGGCATGCCTGCCTGTCTGCCTGATCCTTAGCTCCAGCTGAGACATGCTAGCTTTTCCTATTATCCCTGTCTGCTTCTCACTTTTCAACAGCATATTTATCCAACTTCAACTTTGGCAATGCAGTGTGGTGACCTAGTGGTTAAGCACACAACCTACCTCACAGAGGTCTTGGCACCTGCCTGTAATTCCAGCACTCAGGAAGCAGAGGCAGATGGTCCAATAGTTCAAGGCCACTTGGGGTTATATAAAACAACATCCACCTTCACCATAAAACAAACACACCTTACAGGCTGCAGTAAGGATCCAATGAGTCAAAAAGGCCAAAATGTTTAGAATAATGCCTGGTTCAGAGTCAGCTTTCAGAATCAATGACCCACTCCACCACTTCTCTAACAGTAATCCTCCTAGTTGTTCACTACTGCAAGAGAAAAGCTCACTGAACTAGTATCCTCTTTTGCTTTTCTAAAACATCAAACTGAGAGTGTTAATAAGATTCTAAGATTCTAGCCAGACATTAAAGTCTGATGATTTTCAATAAAACAGCTCAAAAAAAAAAATGGTATATGTAGCCCAGGCTAGCTTTGAACTCAAGGTCCCCCTTGCCTCTGCATCCCCATGACAGGATTATAGGGCCTGTCACCACATTTCTTACAGAAAATCGGGGTAGTCCAGAAAGGAAAGTGTCAAGTCAAGTGACATGCAGTCCGAGCATGAAAGCCAGCACCAGCGTTGGTCTGTACACACGGGCTTCTCTAAAAATGTGTGCTAATTCTGCCATATACTTGCCTTGCTCTATATAGCAACATTGGTCTGTACACACGGGCTTCTCTAGAAAGGTGTGCTGATTCTGCCATATACTTGCATTGCTCTATATAGCAACGTTGGTCTGTACACACAAGCTTCTCTAGGAAGGTGTGCTCATTCCACCATATACTTCCCTTGCCTTATATGATACTTCCCTTCTAGTATCTCGATTTCAGTTATGAAAAAATAATAGTTTAAGAAAAGTACAATTAGAACATTTAAAGAGGAAAAATAAAGGCTGGAGAGATGGCTCAGGGGTTAAAGGTACCTGCTTGCAAAGCCTGACAGTCTGGATTCAAATCCCCAGCACCTACATAAACCAGACACACAAAGTAACACGTGTCTGGAGTTTGTTTGCAGTGGCACAAGGCCCAGAGCACCCATTCTCTCTCTCTCTCTCTCTCTCTCTCACACACACACACACACACACTCTCTCTCTCTCTCTCTGCCATTCTGTCTCTTTCTCAAATAAATAGATTTTTTAATAAAGAAGAAAAATAATCCCTATCTCTTCTATACACAGCTTTCCAAATTACTTCCCATGTCTGTGACCTAAAACAAGTTTTTTAAAATAAACAGGGACAATGTACATGGCAGCAGGGAGTGATAGAAGGGGGAGATGTTCTTAACTATTTAAAAAATATTTCTCTCCCAAAACAAATGAATACAGTTCACTCTAGAAAGTCTGAGGAATGCAGAAAAGTACCCTGCATAAGCTCTCATGGAGGATAACTGAGGATGATGGACATTCTGTCCGTGTGAATGTCTTTACAAAGCCAAGACAGAATTTGTTAACTACTTTCCCTGTAGTTTATGAACATTTGATGAACATTTTCCCAAGCTCATGCACACAGCTCCTCTCAATCAATATGTTTAACGACCATCTACGTCAGGTGATACCTTTCTGAACAGCAAATACCACTAAAACAGACTGTTATGAAGCAGTCTTCTTTACTGAGCACTTGCTCCCACATGGCCATCACAAAGCTGAACCTAACTGAACTAACTGGCCAAGAGTGTTAGCAATATGGAAATTCCTGTCAGGGAAGCGAGGACAAGTAGGTGTTGCAAGAATATACCCATGCTCTCCCAGCGAAGAGATCAGAAGCAACAGTGGCATGTGGGTGTGGCTGGAGAAGAGGAAGGAAGTGTGGGCGGCCCTACACACATTTTGCAAGCTGCTAAAAACAGTTGTAGAACCAGCCTCTGTTAAGCCTACTGTCAATGTGGAATTCACTGTTATTCTTGTTAAAACTCAGGGTAGCTCTCTGTTGACATCACCACTGCAGTTGGATCTGTGTATCAAACACCTATCTTCTACTCAACTCCTCTCCCCCAGAAGAGGTAACAACAAAACAGGAAGCAGAACCAAGATGGCCACTGCATAAACTCTGGAATGAGCCATGGCCTAAAACAGCCAGGAACTGAGTATAGCAGACAGTATGCAGAAACTGTGCTACTCACATGTCCCCTATATTCTGTTTGGAACATAAAATTCATTTCCCAAGCAGACTACCAATGATACTAATACACAAAACCTCTCAAAAATATTGACTGTTTTAAAAAAAATTCCATGTTTTTCATGTAACACAGACAATCAACAGCAGAGTTTTGCTTGTTTGTTTATTTGTTTTGTAAAGTTACACCACAAATGTATTTAACCTTCTTAGCATGGAAATTATCTGGTATCTCTAACAAATCCTCACTCATGAAACTGCTTTACCAACGTGATTTTAATGCTAAAATTTCACCACTAACAAAAGCGGCAACAGGCCAGAAGGACGGTAGGAAGCTAAATCCTCGGGGTATCTGCAACCTCGGGTCCAGCAAGACAACACAACCTCCATGCAGCCACCAGAGCACTCTTTACCAGAGTAGTAAGAGTTCACCGTCTAGAACAGCAGAATTCTTCCTCTGGTGAATTAACAGAGAGCAACAGGTCCTAAGCTATGAAGAATCCAGGTTTGCACAGACTGTGGTTGTAGGTGAGGACTGGTCTGCAGTCACTGGATGGATTAACATGGCATGATAATCAGAGTTCAGCAGATTATTCACATCTAGAAATGTTACAAATCAAAGACAGCACTTTCTAAGGGAAGGCAAGTGTCCACTAAAGGATGTTCCAAGTTTTCTTCCTAGTTAACTGCAGTGTACCCTCTCAGCCTGACAAAACTAAAATATCCAACTGAGAAGCCTGTTCTCATGGGCAGGGTTGAGGGGAGGGAATGCCCATTAACCAAGTGACCTCCACTAGAAGAACTTCACAATTCAGAATGTATATTTAGCATGTACAGCAGAAAATGGTATCTGTAGAAGGAAGGGGTTAACATCCAAGCCACCAAACATTGGACCAACAGATAATAAGCTCAAATCCCTAAACAGAATCTGCACCTTAAGTGATGAAAAGTACTTAGCATGTCATCACTCTACCTACGAGTGAGATTTAGAAATCACTATGGTGACATGAGGTATTTACATAAGAAATAATGACTTAAACAAAAGCTATAAACTACTACAAAATAAAAAAGCCATCCCCCCATTATTTACCCATTCCTACACAAACAGAATGTAAATTAGAAGCACTGGAAAATTTCAGAACAATCTAAAGTTCCTTTTCACACACACACATATAAAATATGAGAGAAAGAATGAATTGACACACTAGGGCCTCCGGCCACTGAAATCGAACTCCAGACACATGGACCATCTTGTGTGTCTGGCTTACATGGGACCTGGAGAGTCAAACATGAGTCCTCAGGCTTCACAAACAAACACCCTAACCACTAAGCCACCTGTCCAGCCCTAAATCTCCTTTTCTTAAAGCTTTTTTAAAATTTTTTTGTTCATTTTTATTTATTTATTTGAGAGTGACAGAGAAAGAGGTAAATAAAGAGAGTGAGTGAGAATGGGTGTGCCAGGGCTTCCAGCCACTGCAAATGAACTCCAGACGCATGTGCCTCCTTGTGCATCTGGCTAACGTGGGTCCTGGAGAACTGAGCCTCGAACCAGGGTCCTAGGCTTCACAGGCAAGTGCTTAACCGCTAAGCCATCTCTCCAGCCCTCTTAAAGCTTTTTGAAAACTGTCCGAACTCATTTTAACTCCCAGTCCTTATCTTTTTGGATTTGGGATGAAGACCATTAAAAAATGGTCATAAAAGCCAGACGTGGTAGTGCATGCCTTTTATCCCAGCACTTGGGAGGCAGAGGTAGGAGGAACACTATGAGTTCAAGACCACTCTGAAATACATAGTGAATTCCAGGTCAGCCTGGGCTATAGTGAAACCCTACCTCAAAACAAAAAGGTCATAAAAAGAATGTTAAGGCTGGGGAGATGGCTCAGTGGATAAAGTGTTCTCTGCTCAAGCCAGAGTATCCAAATTTGATTCCTTACATCCATGTACAAAGCCAGACTGTACACAGAGGTGGGTGTCTGTAATCCCAGTATGACGGTGCAGTGGGGGTAGAAACGGAAGAATTTTCTGCAAGCTCACAAAGAGCGCATTCACAATGAATAATACAAAAAGAATCCAAATAGGAAATCCTGCCTCAAATGATGTGAAAAGGCAAAGAACACACAAGTTGTCCTGACTTCCACACGCACACACACACATCCCAAAATAAACATTAAGTTTTTAAAAAGAAAAGAAGCTAGAACAGAAAAATGCAAATAAAAATAACAATTAAAAAACTAATCCAGCCAGGCATGGTGGCACATGCCTTTAATCCCAGCACTCAGGAGTCAGAGAGGTAAGAGGATCACTGTGAGTTCGAGGCCACCCTGAAACAACATAGTGAATTCCAGGTCAGCCTGGGCTAGAGTGAGACCCTACCTTGGGGAGGGGGGGGGGAAACTAATCCATAAACTAAAATATCGGTTTGGATTTAAAAGAATCATTTGGGAGTTTTTCTTATACTTCTGAATAGCAATTTGGCAATGTATGTATCAAAACCCTTATCATAGTTAATACCAAAGGCTGAGCATCCCTAACAAAAATGATGCTCCCAACTCAGAAACCTTTTCAGCAGCACAGTATGAAAAGTTCACACCACGAAACTAACTTTCATCAACAAACTTATCAAAATATGGTATCAAATTATCCTTGGGCTAGGTTGTAAGGTGTTTATGAAACATTAAGTAAATTTCATGTTTAGACTTGTTTTCCAGCCCCTAGATATCTTGTGATATATAGTCCGAAATAATCTTCAGTAAAAACAAAAATAAAAATCAAATTCCAAAGCATACTTCTGGGTATCAAGTGTTTCATATATGAGGTATTTAACTTGTACTGAATTTGTCTAAAATAAAGATGTAGGGCAAATATTTCACATTTTAACAATGTTCAATATTATTTAAATGTCAAAAATTCAGAAGTAACCTAAACGACTATGTAATACAGAAATGGTTAAAGTCATGCTAACACTATGCTGCCATCTAAGGTGATTTAACCTCATGACACACTGCTAAGTTAAAAAATATCCAGGATGCTGGGCGTGGTGGTGCATGCCTTTAATCCCAGCACTCAGGAGGCAGAGGTAGGAGAACTGCCATGAGTTTGAGGCCACCCTGAGACTCCATAGTGAATTCCAGGTCAGCCTGAGCCAGTTGAGACCCTACCTCGAAAAACCAAAGAAAAAAAATCCAGGGCTGGGGAATGCTCAAGTGGGTGAAGTGCTTGCCCAGCAAGCATGAGGACCTGAGTTTGAGTCCCAGAACCCACATAAAATGCTGGACATGGTGGTGTACCCCTGAAATCCCAGCACTGGGCAGACGGAGACAGTAGGATCCCTAGAACTTGCTGGCTAGCTCATCTAGCTGAAATGGTGAGCTCAAGGTTTGATAAGATACCCAATTTCAATCTAGTAAGACACCTGACTGAATGCTTATCTGCACACACACTCACATTCAAAATCATATACGCGTGTGCACACACAGAACTTCATACTCATAAGTTTCAAAGCACATCATCTCAACTTTTTAAAAGCCTGTACTAGGCATGAAAGTGCTACTTTAAAAACCCAAAATGTTAAATGAGTAAGTAATACAGAAAAAATTTTACCTTTATGCTTTTCTGTTCTTTAGTTTTTTAGTCCTTGTCAGTGAACAGATACTGCTTTTATAACCCCAGAAAGGCAGAAGTTATTAAAAATTTTACTCTCTGTACCTAATTTATTCATTCACCTTATTTTTGCACTGAGGGATCTGTAATATACACCAATTTCCTTGGAAATGCATTGTCTAATGCCTACTTATGTAATCTTTACAAACAAGACATTCCACAGACTCTTCCACTTCCCCTTGGGAAGGGAGGTATACAATTCCTTCAGCTGAGGAACAAGAACACCCAGCCAATTTCATTAACAAATAATCTGAACCCTGGTGGAGGATACAAGTCTCTTTCCCTAAAAATCTTAAAAACCAGTTAAGAGAATAGGGTCCACACAAAAAGAGCTAACGAATTCCACCTTAACTTACTTCAGGAGTGTCAAAGCACGAGAGGAAGAAAGGAAGGGCAGGGCAGGGCAGGGCAGGGCCAGCTCCTCCTTCCTCTAAGTAGGGTCAACAGGCAGCAAGGGAAGTGCACATCTGTGGCTGGCTCAGGGAAGGGGAGCACCAACTGAGTCACAGGAATGATGACCCTGAGTAGATGTGAAGCAAACTCTACAAGGCAAAGCCTGACTCTCAAGAACCTGTAATGGCTGACCATGACTAAGGAAGTTTAATAAGTGTCCTTAAAGTGTTAAAAATGCCCTGGGGAGACTCCTCTTCTCAGAACTGATGTGAGGGCTCTGGAAAAGGAAATCCCTTAGGTGTAGATAAGAAAACAATATGGAAATAGGATCATTGGGGAATTTAAGCCAATGTTAAAGATTCACTTTTCAGAGTTCAAAGACACTAACTGCTGATCTTTCTCACAACACCCACACACATCACCACTACAAGCTACCACTCTCCTCACACAGAAGTTTGCAGCAGAGCCCAACACCTTCTTTCAGCATCCCACTTATATTTCTTTCTTTTCTTTTTCTTTTTTCTTTTCTTTTCTTTTTTTTTGTTTTTTGTTTTTTGTTTTTGGAGGTAGGGACTCACTCTAACCCAGGCTGGCCTGGAATTCACTATGTAGTCTCAGGGTGGCCTTGAGCTCATGGCAATCCTCCTACCTCTGCCTCCCGAGTGCTGAGATTAAAGATATGTGCCACCATGCCTGATTCTCAACTTCATTTTTTTTTAAAGGATTTATAGTTGAGAGAGACAGAGAGAGTATGGGTGCACCAGAGTCTCCTGCCACTGCAAATGAACTCCGGACACATGTCTCTCTTTGTGCATCTGGCTTTATGTGGGTACTGAGGAATTGAACCCAGGCTATTAGGCTTTGCAAGAAAGTACAAAAAAGTCCAACCCTCACTTCAATTTGTTTTAAATATTTTATTTATTTGAGAGAGAGAGAGGAAGAGACAGAGAGAAAGATAGAGTGGGCATGCCAGGGCCTCCAGCCACTGCAAACGAACTCCAGATGCATGCATCCCCTTGTGCATCTGGCTTACGTGGGTCCTGGGGAATCGAAACAGGATTCTTAGGCTTCACAGGCAAACACCTTAACCACTAAAACACTTCCCCAGCCTCCTCATTTCAATTTTAAAAGTGGCTTTTACTGCAAAACTACTATGTGAATTCAGCTTCAAGTGAGTGCAGGCCTCAAAAAGAAACAGCATCACTGCAAATCAAGGGACTCGTCCACTTTACAGCGTCGTAATTTTACAATGAGAAAGCAGGTCAAAGGGTGATGTGCAGGACTCACTCTGGCTCACTCTTACGCCAGGGAGGAGCCACCTGCAGTGGGCTCCAGGGCACACCAAGCCGACCCAGGCCTTGTATTTTTCCTGTAATAATTCAATGCTTCTTTTTGTCTTGGGCCATTCTAATCCCCAGAGCATTCAATGCATGTCTTGGGACACTGCTAGTGTTCTTCCACTTCTGATATGCCACAGAAGCTACCAGCCCCAACAATCAATGAAACAGAGAAAGGACACTGCCTCATGCCACCAGGCTCACCTAATAAACTTTAGCAAATAATTCTGATGATAAACGTTTTGAGATGTTTAGCCTCTGCTTTTTAAGTTAAGAAAGGCAGCTACTGGCATACCACATTGAAAGGGCAGACTGAGGTAATTACTGTCTTAACAATGGAACAGCACCTTAGAAACAACTTCCCACAATTGTTAGGACACAACTTAGAGGGTGGCATGGATCTGCCACACCACTAAGTAGCTGAAGTGAACTCAGGCAGGCTTATTCACTCCTGAACAACTTTGTCCTTCCCAAAGTACAAATTTAATGTACTTTGCAAATTACATTCATTCCATGTGCTTCGAGAAAGCACTCTCATTCAAAGGGTTAGTAAGTACTTACCAAATAGGGAGCAAAGGACGAAAGTCAAGTCCTGACACTCAGTAGAGGGCTGACACTCTGAATTTCCCTAGCTATTCACAACACTTGGTGCCAAAAGAAATTAAATCAACCCACAGAAAAGTAGGTAAAGCAGAAAGCTAACCTTTACCTTATAATTCAATTACTCTACTTTTGTCCAGTGCTCAATAAGAAGGCTGTAAGAATCTTGATTATTTTAGAGATCCATGAATATAGTATATTACAGCTTCCCATGAATCTGCCCGTGAATATTGGCAGTACAGTGCCCTAACTCTACATGAACTTTTAGGTAAGTCATATTGAAAATATATTTTTTAAATATAGACTGTTACCTCTCCAACACAAAGCCAACAGAGCTAAATATTAAACCAAGTTTCACAGATTATGCAAATATCCCCCAGTTATGCAACATAGCAAAAGACGATTTAAAGGCATAACCCTGCTGGGGGAGGGACTAGCAGAAATGTTGGAACAGCGGCCCTGAGTCCACATGTCAAAGTACCCCAGGTTCAGCTGTTGTAGCTCTCTCCACCACAGGAGCTGGCTTCAGGAAGGACCAGAACACATTTATTCAACATGACAGATCAATGGAAAAAGGCACCATGGTGAGGATTCAAGAAGTCACTCAACTACTCTCAATAGGCATCTCTATCTATAAAACACAGATAATCACTACCTCGGGTGGCTATTGTGAAAGCTATGTGGGATAATATATAGTAACAAGGTGTGTGGGGGATTAAGATCACCCAGGATTCCACTTTCCAGCTTTTTAGAATTGACCTCTTTTCCAGGAAGGGCTGTAAATTTAGTTCCCCAATTTACTGCTACCCTCTCAGTTGCCCCAAACTGAGCCTTAAACACCTCTCCCAGAGACAACTCGGAAGGCCTCTGCCTCAAAGTGTTTACAGCCTCTTACAGAAACAGACGTAAAACAAGGTGACCCACTCTACCTTGAGTAATTCATAAAAGCCTTCCCAGACATCCCCTTGTGTGTCTTTAAGCTAAAAGTCAGAAACGGCAAGGGGGGAAGACACTATGACAGCTTACAGTGATAGACAGTAATACAGGCAGAGTTCAGGAGACAAGGTCAGACAGGGAGGGAGGAGCCAGGCATCCAGAAGGACTTGCACCAGTTTACCTGTCTTTCTCAGGTCTAGGGCCCAGCTTAAAGGTCACCGCCCGATCAACCCCATGCTCTCACCTCCTGGCACACTCACAGCATGTCCTAGACCATCATCATCGCAATTGTGTGTTAGTCCAACTTGTGGGGTGAATCTACAGTCTCCGCCTGCCTACTAGGTTATATGGAAAGTTCAGTCCGGGTAATAACTGTGTCTGTTTTCTTCAGCTCTGTATCCCACAGCCTGCCAAGATAGTCTCTACCCAAAACATACTGACACACTGTATTAAATGAGCAAAAGAAGACAGGCTTAAGAAGCCAAAGAGAATCTTGGGTGAGGGACCAGCAGTTAAAGAGACAGAGGAGAGATTCACCAGCTGCAATGAAGACCAGACTGGAAGGGAGAGACTGAACTGAGAGAAAGCTAAGGAGCCTGCTAGGAATATCACATAGTAAATTATTACTAATGGCTTAAAACCGGGGGCTGCCAGAACCTGGGCCATGGTGATGAGGGTAAAGGAGCAGAGACTCACTGCAGAAGCAGAACCCAAGACTACAGTGCCAGGGCAAGACAAGGAGAACATCAGGAGTCAGGAGCAGAGCGGCATCTGGCAGTGCCCATCTCTGACGGGGATTGGAGGTCCTTTCCTGAAGCAAACAATATGTTGCGATAGAGTAGATTAGCTTCTAGCTCTAGGCTGTATAGTTGGGAGCTAGTCAGACCCATCTAGATGAATTAAATGGGATGAGCTCTATTAAAAAACAACAGATTTTTAGTTTCTTCATCCAGACACTTCTTGAGTGAACACTGACTCTATCAGGCATGACACCCAATTGGGGATACACAAACCAAAGAAATGGCCTGCCTTCAAGGAGCTGCCAGTCTTTTGGGTTTGAAAAAGATAAATGCAAGCCAACAACTGACACTCAGGCCCACTGAGGCACAGGTACATTGTATAGTCGATGCTTTGGAAACACTGATTTCATGACCGACATTAAACATGGAGTTGTACACACAGACCTGCTTGCTTTGAGCCTGAAGATACTCCAGACCTTATACTACCATGTCCCAGTCAGATAAAGCAGTCTCACTGTGAGCTAACTGCTGAACTGCCACAGGGCAGCAAACTGGGGGTGACAGCATAAGAAAGCGACAGAGAGCTGATTTTGTATAGATGAGGCTACCTGAGCAGAGGCCAAATGTTGGAGGTGGCAGAGCAGGCTGTCATGAGGTGCTGAAGTGACAGCAGAACTATCCAGGGAAGACAAAGCAGGACTCTTCTTTACAGGTTCCTCCTCTACCAGCAGCAGGAAATGTTTCGCAAGGCCACAACCCAAAGCAGAAGTCCTCACTGTATGAACACTGTAGTTCTGGACCATCCAGAACCACATTCCAGTGCTCTCTGTCAAGCCAATCGGCCCCACAGATTTGACATTAGCTCTTCCCAGACCACAACAGAAAACATGGATATGCCTCAAATCTAGTGCCCATTCCTATTTCTTGTGAAATGCTTTACACAAAGAACATATGCTATATCTACCTCCTCATCCCTCTTACTTTGATTTAAGCTCTTTTTTTTGATTCGCCCTTAAGTGTCTCCTTGGCCTTCCCTAGCTCAGCTATTACCTTCTCTGTGAAGCACTCTCAAGACTGCTTACTCTCCCTAGCTTCTGCAGGGCATTGCCCACGCCTCTCCCTGGCACCCGTGGGATCTGAGTGGAATGGTGTTCTACAATGGCTTCTAAGCTCATGGCAGCAGAAGTTGGTTTCTATGTTGTACTGTTGCCTCTACCCCAGAACTACAGGCAGACACAGGTCCCATGAACATATGATCAAAGGCTAAGCTCCTCCACAGCTTTTCCACTCAAGTGGTTCTAGGACTTTACCCTGCATACATGTCGGAAGTACTTAGGCTGAATAACAATTTGTTTTGTTTTGTTTTTGAGACAAGGTCTCGCTATATAGCTATGTAACCAAGCTGGATTTGAACTTGCTATGTAGCACAGACTGGCCTCAAACTCCTATTTTGGAGTCCTCCTATTTCAGCTGCCCATGTACTGGGATTATAGGTGTAAGCCACCAGACTGGCTTTTGTTGTTGATTTGTTTTTTAATATCTCAACCTATGTAGCCAAGGCTGGCCTCAAACTCTACATCCTCATACCTCAGCTTCCCAAGTGGTAGAATTACTTGGCCACAAATAACTTTTCTGATAAAAGCATTTTAACTAAAATCTGTGGCTCTCGACCAAGCAGCTGAAACACTGTCACATCTTCAGTTTCTTGTCCACATTTGTAATTTCCAATATCTTGGTTATGTAGAAAGTTAGTTTGCCCCTTTCTTCATGGTCAGTGTAATCAGTTGAATGCTCAGATAGGCACCACAGGGAAGAAAGTATGTCTTATTTATATTAGTGCTAAGTATCTCCAAAAAATAACTTTTTTCTATTTAGTTACACTTTCAACATGAAGGAAGCACCTAGGTGAAGTTTGGGTAAACAAAAAACCCACCACCAAAGCCCTTCAATTTAAAATCCTTTCTTTTAGGAATGTGTGACTAAATCACATAGTCAACCATAAAGGCCTAATCTACACACTTAATTTAGGAAAGTAAAATAAAAACTAGTACAACTTCTGAGTCCTAGTCCTCTCAAAACTAATGCATCTTACAGCAATGATGCAAAAATACTTACTCAAGAATAGTCTTTCTAAAACCTAATAGGCTGAGAGCAATGTTTGTACACAAAATAAGTTAACTGCCTATGCAAATCTTAAAAACTGGAAGGTGTCGAAGTCTCCTATCCCAATACCTTGAAGACAAGAGTTCTAGGTTTGCACTGTGCACCTGATTTTGGACATTGCTCTCATGTGTGACCTTGGGAATGTCATGAAATTTCTCTCATTCCCACTTCTGCAAAATGGGAATATCACCCTTTTCCTTCACAGGGACAATTACACTAACCATCCAGCCAAAGAATCGGTATGTATTTTGTGTTCTTCAAACAAGAAAAGAAAGAAATGTGTCTAACTGGTATGTTTTAAATCACCACTTGTACAGTAAATTCTTCTTTTAAAGCCCAATTCCAATAAAAATATTTAAGCAGATGTTGAAGACAGATTTCCTTAAGGGGATGCTTTTATAAATCTGGAAAGCAATGTAACAAGATTAGAAATTAACAAGTTGATTACATAAGCCTTGACAACCCTGGCTTTACACTACACCTGTTCTACACACCTATGAGTTCAAAGACTGATTTGGAACATAAAGACCCAACAACAATCTCTACAAAGAACCCAAACTGAGCCTTTAGACGTTTGACAGGACTGTGGTGGAAACTCAGCAGGATGCCCTACACTTGTCACTTGCAAGGCATGTCTCACGTTAAACATGACCCCCCCCCCCAAAAAAATGCTTAAAGCACTGAGTTGGTTTCTCAGGGACCCTTAAGACTTAGAGAATGCCATGCTCGAGTTAACCTGACCGACCGCTGAGAGGTCTCAGGACCTCAGACTTGTAGAAATTCTCCTCCAGTACCCAGCACTGCACTTGAACCAGACTCCCAGTGAAGGAACTAGATTCTAGAGCTGTCCAACGGTTAGGAATTACACAGGTCTAGGAACGCCTAGGATAAAAGGCTACCAGTTTCCTGGTCCCCGGGTCCAAGCAAAAGGCTAGAAGGTTTTCATTTAAAAGATGATGTTTCAGAAAGAAATCAACAGGCAGACGATGTGTGTGGAAAAGAACATCGGTTTTTTGGTTTGTTTCCCCCCCCCCACCCCCATCCGAAAAAAAAAAAAAAGCCAGGTCTCCCTGGGGAGAGGCAGCGCTCCTCCAGGCTCAGCCCCGTGCCCTTCGTCTCCGGACGACAACATCTCTTCCCATTGTACCCAGGAGTCCCCGGAGCGCGGAGACGGTCCTCTCGCTCTGCCTAGGTCCGTGCGGGGGATGCAGGCGCCCCGCCGTGCCGCAATCCGTCCGTCCGCCCGCCCGTCCGTCCGCGGCCGCAAGGGCAGGGCCTCGGGGGGGAGACGCCGCCGCAGCGCCGGGCTCCTCCGTTCCAGCCGCCAGGCCCCGCCGCCAGGCCGCAGCCCGACGCCCCGCGTCCTCCCCGGGGTGGGGAGCCGCGAGGAGCGCAACTTACTTTCCGCCCGCGGCCAGCGCGCCCCGGCCCGGGCGCCCAGCCCCGGCCCCGCGGCCGCCGGGGAGAGGCAGGCCGGCGCCGCACCTTCCCGCCTTCCGCCCCCGCCCGGGGCCGCCCGGCCGCGCTCGCCCTACCTCAGTCGGCAGGCGGGCGCCCGTCCGCAGCGGCAGCGGCAGCGGCCGCGGCGCCGACAACTCCCTCCCGGCCGCCGAAACCCCCGCAGCCAGCGCTAATCATAATACCGAGCGGGCGGGCGACCGGCCGCGGGGAAGGGGGTGGGGCCCAGCTGCGCCTGCGCGGGCGGCGCGTCACGCTGACGACAGCGCAGGGGCGGGCACAGGGGGCGGGGCCTGGCTTGGCAGGGGGCGGGGCCTAGGGGAAGCACCTGCGGAGCTGCTGCGGGGTGTCCCGGACGCGGCCCAGCGCAGATTGGAGAAAACAAGTCCAGAGCACCCCCCCATCCCGGGGGAAAGGGGTGCGCTGGTAGAAGCACCGCGACAAAGGACAGCGGGCCAAGGGAAAAGCATCGGAAGCTGTCAGAGGACCTCAGAGGGAAGTGAGTGCACACACTTTAAAGTTTCAGGTTCGCCCCATCGCTGTTCCAGGTCTAAGCAGTGAGAGGTGGGGAAATAAATAGAGCTATGCATACATATAGACATACATATGCATTTTCCCTCTTCTCTCTGGGAACCCAATTTAAAAGAAATCTGTTGAGTTTGTTGCTATTTTAGAAGGAGTGAAACCCTACATCTGAATGCAGTGGTAGCCTTCACACTAGCCAAACCAGGCACCCTCACGGAGCATGGAGCATGGAGAAGTAAACGGTGTAGCGAGTGCAAAAGCACAAGTACAAGGAATTCAAAACACACCACGAAGCAACCAGGACCTTGCATGGTTCAGCTGCATGGTTGCCGGGCCTGGTTGCAGGGGAAGGAAGCTTAGCGATGGCAGGAGAGAATGGAGGGGACTCCAGTTCCCACTCCTGGAAGAATGGTGGTCCATGAAGATCAGTTCTCTAAGGTTTTCTAAAAAGGAGCAACAAGAAGCCAGGTGACAGGATTCTCCTACCTGCTTTTCTGTCCCTGTTTTCTTCCCTCGCTCCTTAAGAAAGGACCCCTATCAAAGATGCAAGCAGAAAGTGGTGCTTACATCCGCTAATTCCAGCTGACTTGACTGGACAGGAAAGAGAATTCTAGATGTCTTTAACAGGCGTTCTGCTGAGCTGCAAATCTTTTGTTTGTTTGTTTGTTTGTTTAAGACAACAACATCAACTTTGCATGCCTGAGATGATTGGAAAGGGGGAGCGAATTGTTGAGAAATGCAAACTTTGACACTGAGGAAATAACAAAACTTTCTGTTCAAGATTGAGCTTTCACTGGATGGTGGGATGCACCAAGGGAAGCCTTAGGTCTCTGCTCTTCAAGGTCTCTGCTCTGGCATCACTCTGATTTATAAAGGACCATTCAAAGGTAATCTCATTTCAACATGGAAATTCTAATTTGGCACCATAGGTCTTTGGCAAGACCTCCTAACTTGGATTTGTATAATCCATTTCTTGATTGCACGACCAGACACATTTCTCCTCCTGGAGGTGTCACTAGTCAGGGGACCCAGTGGCCAACAGAAAGAAGACAGTCCCACTCTAATGGTCTCCCAAGCTAACTCCAGTGGCCAAAGGCCTTCACCCCCATGTCCTCCATACTCCTGGTAAATAACTTACCACAGTATATAAGCTCTTAAAAATGGACTACACTGCATCTATGTAACTCAGACGTTGAATAAATCTTCTAAGCAAAACAAGGGCATAAGGAGAACAAAACAACAAATGAACAGAGCCAAAATAATAAGAGTTGATTTAAATAAAGTCAGCTCCAATTCCCTTCCAGAGACAAGGATACAGTGCAGGCCACATGGTAAATCATTTATTCATCTGCAATATTTCTTGGAAGGCTGGAGTGCTGCTGGCAAGAATGTGACCCATTTTCAGCTGCACACCTTAAATGTGTTTGGATGATCTGATTATGCTTGGGCAACATTTTAAAATATTCAAACACAAATTAATATATTATTACTTAACTTTGGATTTGAGCAAATGTGCTCACTTTAATAAAGAAATCCCTTCTCTAATCCATCCTGGGGCTTTCTTCAACACACATTGCTTTTTTAATGGTGGGTCTTTTTATGGACCTGTAAGAAGCTTTAATTAGATATACAGCACTGTACAAAATGACAAGATGGAGCATGCAGGCTTGAATTACTGTCTCTGTGATTCAGTTCTCAAAAATAACATAATGCCACTGGTTTAGGCAAGAATTTGTTTATTAGAGAGAAACCAGGAAAGGGCTACAAATTAGATCATGATGCACATTAATGAATGAATGACTGTGTTCATCTTCAGATCTTGGGGATTTTGTTTGTTTGTTTGAGGGAGGGTCTCGCTCTAGCCCAGGCTGACCTGGAATTCACTATGCAGTCTCAGGGTGGAATTGAACCCACAGCAATCCTCCTACCTCTGCCTCCTGAGTGCTGGGATTAAAGGTGTATACCATCACACTCGGCTCTTCTTGAGATCTTAAATAAAATGTTTAAGAAGGTTATATTCTCTAGACAGTCTTAGTCTTCATAATTTATGAAAAATTTAAAAATTTATTTAGATCAACTTATTTAAAACAACAGATATTGACTATTCACATAAAGTGAGTATTTTGAGTTGTGATATTTTATTTATGTGATTTTTCTTTTACATTTTTAATTAGTCATTTTTTATATCAATACATGTGCTTTTCTAAATCCTAGCTTCATCCCAGTAGAACTGAAATAATACTTTGTTGGAATGACCTCAAGTTTCCTCAAAGACTTTTTCTTGTCATCCCCCACCCCAGCATTAGTTAGCATCTCCTAATTTTCATCTCAGATGTGAGTTAAGACCCTATGTGGGTGTGAGCATGTATGTGTGTCATTGACAATGCCAGTTCATGATTCTGCTGGTTTTCAACCAGTGAGTCAGGCATTGGTCCAGACGTTGTCTGGCTTTGAGTCCCATCTCCAGCACTTAGAGCTGTATGGCTTTAGTAAAGTTGCATAACCTTCCATCTGTTTCCTCTTCAGTAAAATGGGAATGATGGTGTTGATAATGGTAGCTCTCTTATAAAACAGTGGCTCCCAGAATGTGCTCCTAGGCCCAGCCAGTTCACTTCTCCCTGGGGAATGGATTCAAGGGTAAATTCTCCAGCTTCACCTCAGATTTACAAGTCAGAAAGTCTTATTTTTCTGTTTGGAAACTTGCAGGTACTTGAGAATCACTGGTCTTGATGGGATAGAGTGAGTTTGTTTAAAACATCCATAGTGCCTAACATGCCATGAAAGCATATTAGTAAATGTTTCCTTTAAAAAAAAATGCACATGGTCAAAATATATAAAGTTTATTTTAGGACAAAAAAATGTTTATTTTGCTCCTGTAACATCAATCCTGCTAATCAGCTGTCCAAAGACCTCAATATAGCCAAATTCCTCATTCTGCTTGCCTTCTTTTTCCTTCCTTCTCTCCCTTCCTTTCTGTCTTCCACTCTTCCTCTCCTTTACTTCTTTTTCTTTTCCTCTTCCCCTTCCTTTCTTGTTTTTTGAGATGAGATCTCCTTATGTAGACCAGGTTGTCCTAAAATGGTGTGCAGACTGGTCTCAAATTTGTAATACTCCTGCATCAGCCTCAGTGATGGAATTAAACACCTGGTCCTGCTCTTTCTATTCTGTGTGTATTTTGCATCACCAACTTTCCCACTTCAAAAAAGATATAACTGCTTTACACCTCCAAGCTATACTCATTCAGTTTCTTCTACCCAGAAATGTCATCAACTCCTTTGCTCTACTTCCTGCTCCTGCAACCACCTGAATCCACACTTATTCATAAGGCCCAGCTCAGAGACCACCCCCGTGTCCGTGTTACTCTACCCCCAGCCAGCTCCAGTCAGAGATCGGAGATTTTTGGAACCCCATAAGCTCTGTGTATTCCACTTACATCACTGTGTAGCTGCAAATAAAGACAATTTTTTTCTTCTGTTCTAATCTGCATGCCTTTACTTACTGACTTTCTTTATTTTTCCCCTTCGCCTTCTGATGCTCCTTTTCTCCTTCCCCTCTTTTTCCACCACCTCCTCCTTTCTTTACTTAAATAGCTGGCTAAAAGTTCCTCTACCATATTAAATAGAAATAAAAATATTTTTTGCTTCATTCTCAAATACATGGGCAATGTCTATAGTCTTTCACTATTAAGTGTGATGTTTTCTATACATTTTCCATAAATGCCTTTTATTTGATTGAGGAAATTCTTAGTTTGTTGAGAGTTCCATCATGAATGTCTGCTGTAGTTTGCCACATGTCATTTCTGTATTTATTCACACAATCACACAACTTTTGTCCTTTATTTTACTGATAAAACATATTGCATTAACTTTCAGAAGCTAAACCAACCTTGTATTTCTTAGATAAATCTACGTGGGTCAGTTTTTGAAGTCTTTTTTAAAAACTTATTTATTTGCAAGGAGAGAGAGACAGGGTGAGAATGGATATAGCAGGGCCTTAGCTGCTGCAAAAAGACTCCAGATGCATGTGTCACTTTGTGTATCTGGCTTTATATGGTACTGGGGAATCCAACCCAGGACATTAGGCTTTGCAGGCAAGCACCTTAAAGCTAAGCCATTTCTCTAGACCAAGCTTGCTCATTTTTATATGTTGCTTGATTTGGCTTGCTAATACTTAATATGGATTTTTTGTTTGTGTTTATGTGATATATTATGATGTCTATGGTCTCACAGAATTCCCCCCTCCTCTTTTACTGAAAACAGTGGTGAATATTTGTCAATATTTCTTCTTTAAATGTTTGATAGGATTCACCAGTAAAACCATCAGGGCCTAGACTTTTTCTCCATGGAAAGACTTTCAATTAATAATTCAGTTTCTTTAGTTGAGACAAGTCTATTCAGAATTCCTATTTGTCTTGAATTAAATTGAATGATTGCTCTCTGAGAGTGATTGCCTTTCATTTAAGATGTCCAACTTGTTGTCATAGTTGTTCATACCACGTCTTAACAGATCTTTTAGTTTTTGTTGATAGTAATGTCTTTGCTTTCCCCCTCATTTTCTTTTTCTCTCCCTCCTTCCTTCCCTCTCTTTTCTTTCTTTGTCTGCATATTCCATCACAGTCCAGCTAAACCAAGGATCAACTTGGTTCATTGATTTTCTCTTATTTTCCCTATTTTATTGATTTCTACTTTGATATTTGTTATATCCTATCACCTGTTTGGGGCTTAATTTGCTTTCTTCTAAGACTCATTTCTGATTTAGATATTAAAAATTACAAATTTGCCTTGAAATTTTGCTAAGCTGCATCCCAGAGATTTTGATAGGCTGTGTTTTTACATTCATTTCCAGTATTTTCTACCTGCTTATATGTATATTCTTCTGTAACTCATAAATTATTATAAAGTATGTTGTTTGATTTCCTAACATTTGGGGAATTCACAAAGTTATTTCTGTACCTGAGGTTTTTTTAATTTTTAATTCTGTAATTTTCAGTGAACATGTTTTGATTATTTTACTTTTCTAAAGAATAATGGAACCAGGCATGGTGGAGCATGTCTTTAATCCCAGCACTTGGGAGGCTGAGGTAGGAGAGTTACTATGAGTTCCAGGTCAGTCTGGGACTACAGAGTAAGTTCCAGATCAACCTGGGCTAGAGAGACTCTACCTCAAAAAATCCAAAAAAAAAAAAGAAGAAGAAGAATATTAGAACTTGTTTGTGGCTGAACATTGTATATTCCATTTCTCTTTGAATATGGATGGTACCTGGTTATATGAAATGACCTCAGTTGTTAGATTGGGAGAACATCATTAGTGAAGTTCATTAGAGGTACCCACAAATAACCAAGGCAATAAGACATGGGAGGCTGTGGACATTGGTTATTCATCACATGGCACAGTATAGGTTCAGCATTTTAACATTAGTGCAGAATGCTGGTTGAGTACTCACCCTGCTGTCTGTGGTAACAATGTGACTGTTGGGAAGTCTCTGCTGAATCCATGACCGGTAGGCATTCTGTCACCCTGAGGACCTGCTATCTCAAAGCAGTATGTTTAATGAATGTCAGATTGGTCTGCTCCATAACAGCCAGAAGGTAACAAGATGCCTGGTGGTGCAGATTCTGGAGCTGGAGTTGGCATCTAGTGCCTGAGCCAAGCTACACAAAGCCACTGGGCACAGATGTCAAAACAGCTGGACATACTTCCTAAGGGCAGCCTTGCAAAGCACTACTTGTTTCCAGCCCAAGATGCTTTTTAACTTTTCCATGTCTGTTAAGGCATATTAAAATAACAATAATAACAGCAGAATGGGAAAGACTGACTCAGGACAAAGACCACTCTCCCATTCACTCCCAACATTATGGGGTACATAAAATTAATTGCTTATGTTCCCAGCTTCCTTTGCAAGGGGAGACCACATGATCTAGTCCTAGCCAATGGAAGAAGCTAGAATTCAGCTGTGGGTTAGGGGTGGTGGGTTGAGGAATAGCTTTTGTTTTTCTCATACAAAAGGACAGCTGCTGCTGGCTCTGGCTGTCCTCTTCCTTCCTCCCTGACTGTGGGCATAATGCCTGGAATCAGAGCTGCCATCCTGAAGCTGTGTAAGGGAGGCCAGGAGCATCAGTGATGCTGGCTCTGAACCCCATGAACTGCTGAGCAAACGCTAGCAGCTGCCTGTTTCAACTTTTCTGTTCTGTGTTGAAATGGGAACTTTCCATTCTCTTGTCCTTCACCTGACAGCATTCCTAACTTATCCAGTTAAGAGAGACCACAATGGGTTATAGATAAGCCAGAAGGTAGAACAATGAATCTATTCCAAGTCTAGTTAATATATGCAAAAGATACCTTAAGACTGGGGAGATGGCTCAGTGGTTAAAAGCACTTGCTGCACAAGCCAGATGACAAGTTCAGATCCCCAGAACCCATGTAAAGCCTGAAGCAAGTCATGAAGAGTCAGTAAACCGATGCACCCACATTAATAGGAGACAGAGCCAGGAGAACCCCAAAACTTGAAGACCATCTAGTCTGGTGTTTACAGCAGCAAACAAGAGAGACCCCTTCTCAAAACTGTGGAGGGGGAGGACTGACACCCAAGGTTGTCCTCTGACCTCCAGAACCCACGTAAAGTCACATCCCCTCCCATACACACAAAGAGATTGTGGGTGCTTATTCCTAAAAGGGAAGTGCCAAAGATGAGGACAGCCACACAAAGATGACATGGAAGTAACTTAAAGGAGTTTCCATTGACCAAGGAAGAACAGGGAGCACAAAGTGTTATAAATAGAAAAGAATCAAATACTCTTCCTGCCTTTAAAGAAGATGGCAAGGGTTTTTCTGCATGTGGGTGTAGGTGCACATGGGCACATATAGACTGGAGGATTTCTTTTGGTGTTACTCCTTAAGCATCATCTGTCATTTTTTTTTTTTTTTTTTGAGACAGGATCTTACATTGCCCTGAAGCTTACCAAGAAGGCTAGACTGACTGGTCAGAGAGCTCTAGGGATCCACCCATCTTCACCTCCCCAGCTCTGAAATTACAAGAATGTGCTACCATACCCAGCTTTATATATATATGGCATATATGTTCTGGGAATCGAACTCAGATCATCATGTTTATAAGTCAAGCACTTCACAGACTCTAGCCCAACAAAGAGTTCTCTATAGAAGAATCTCAACTAGTGAAGGAGTGATAGAATTAGAATGCCATGGGCTGGAGAGATGGCTCAGCAGTTAATGCACTTACCTGCAATGCCTAATGACCCAGGTTTTATTCCCCAGTACCCATGTAAAGCCAGATGTACAAACTAGTGTGTGCATCTGGAGTTTGTTTGCAGTGGCTGTGGTGCACCCATATTCTTTCTGTCTTTCTCTCTCTCTTTGCAAATAAAAGAATAAAATAATTTTAAATATGAATTAGAAAGCCATAACTTTGCAACATATCATGAAATAAAGGACACTATTCCATGGGACAAATGGATTTTCCTCATTCTCTTTCTTCAAGTGAGTGGGATCATAAGGGAGATGGGAAGGAACTGTGAACATCTTGAGAGTTCCTCCCAGGGTTGGGGATGTAGCCCAGAGGTACAGCGCTTGCCTCACATGTGTGAAGCCCTGGAATCAAATCCTAGCACTGCACAAGGGGAAATCAAAGTCCTTTCTGTAAAACAACCATAGACTAGTATTTTAGCTAATCAGCATAATTTTAATGTATTCTAGATGTCACATCACATGATGATGGTGTTGTAATTGCATTTTCACAGAGTCCTTTCTGGAGGACCTGTGAGATGGCTCCATGGATAAAGCTCTCACTGTCTAAGCCAGAGTACCCAGGTTCAATCCAGGAAGCCATGGGGGGAGGGACTTCTGCAATCACAGCAGGCTGATGGTGACATGGGATGTTGAGACAAGCCCTGCCTCAAGTGAAGTGGGAATGTGAGTACCAACGCACGCATATGCAAATTGAAGGTCAGAGGAGATGACTCAATGGGTAAGAGCACTTGCCTTGCAAGGATAAAGGCCTAAGTTTGATCCCCCAGAACCCATGCAAAAGCTGGGCATGGCCACACACGCCTGTAACCCCAGTCCTATGGGGGCAGAGACAAAAGTATCACCGGGGCTGGCTAGTGGGATAGTCTGACCTATAAACAGCAGCTCCAGGTTGAATGAGACTCTGCCTAGAGGAAACAAGCAAATGAGTGACAGAGGAAGACACCCAATGTTCTTCTCTGGTCTCCATGCAGTGTGTGCACAGCTGGACACACACATGCATATAACACACACACATACACACACACACACACACACACACACACACACACACACACACACAATAAATAAATAAATAAAAGTTCAGCCAGCCTTGGGACAGTTACCTTGTTCTTAGCCTCTTCAGCCTTCAGAAAGCCATCCTTGGGCTTCCCAGAGCACATCCTGCAAGCTAATCTAATAAATTCCCTTCATAATGCATATTATTCTATCAGTTCTGCTCCTCTAAAGAACATGGACTAATATATGGAAAATGCATAACCCAGCTCTCAATGTCTTGCCTCTGAAGAGTCTGTCTAGAATGGCAATTCACTGCTGTCAGAGTCACTGTCAAGAACTTCAACATTTGCCAGTGCTTCTTTTTAAAAATATTTTTTATTTACTTATTTGAGAGAGAGGGGAGGGAGGGAAAGAGCAGATATAAAGAATGGGCATGCCAGGGCCTCTAGCCACTGCAAATGAACTCCAGGCACATGCTTCACCATGTTGATCTGGCTTACATGGGTACTGGGGAATTGAACCTGGGTCCTTAGGCTACATAAGCAAGTGCCTTAACCTGTAAACCATCTCTCCAGCCCTGCCAGTGCTTCTTCTGAATCTCATACCCAACCTGGGAGGCTTCCTGTCTGTGGGAATAGCCTTCTACAAGTGCCAAAGGTACCATTTCCAATGCCCACCACCACTATCAGCTCAGCTCCAGTTCTTACAACAAATACAGCATCCTCTGCCATGATACTTCTAGATCCTTCTAGAAGCTACAACTCAAATTATTTTAGGAAAAGTAGATGATCAAAATGACCTTTTAATAATAATAATAAGTGTAATCATTAGTATTCATGTTTTCAGAAATATTATCTGTTCTTTGATTTCTGTCTCAGTTCCTATGTATTACAGCCAACAAAGGAAGCTACTTGGTTATTTAATTTCTTTGTTTATGTGCTGTGTATGTGTATGCATGTTTGTATGTATGTAGGGGGTGTATATGCACATGTATACTCATGTATGGTGGTCCACATTGGGTGTCTCCTTCAATCACTCTCTACCTTATTAACTGCAACAGAGTCTCTCACTGGATTCCAACATTCACTGGTTCAACTGGTCTTGCTAGCCAGCTTGTCCCAAGAATCCCCTGCCTGAACCTCCTGAGCACTGGGATTTCAGGTGGGCTGCCACAACCACCTCATGTTTACATGGGTGCTGGGGATTCGAATTCAGGACCTCATGCTTCTGCAACCAGCACTTTGTCCACTGGGCCACCTCCCTAGCCAGGGTTACTGGTTTCTCAAACGAGCTACAAATCCTCAGTGTACACCGTGGTGCATGTGATAGTCTTCACCCAACTGGAAACACCAGGGTTTTTTCTCTGATGGTGAGCTCTGAAGCCAGCCTTTGGGCAGAAGTCACATCTTTCTCTCTGGCATGGCCAGCCTGAGCTTTGACTTGCTCTCATCCAGTCCCCTTCTGCCTCTAAATCCCAGGAGAGCTGGCGTATGGACAGTAGTAAGAACAAAAGCTACAACCAAGAGCCAGGCCCCCTTGCTGACACTCCCCTGTACGGTACTTTGGAACTTACAGTCCATGACTCAGGAGGGTGACTAAATGCTCGGGCGCCTCCCCACCAGGCCTGAACCTGATGCTGACAAGCAGATCCCAATCTGCAGAAGGGAGGACAGTGGCAATTGATCCTGGGAATCCCCATTCTTCCTCAGCACGAAGCTCTCAGTCATTCAAGACGAGAGAGTATTTGTGGGACCCAAGAGACGGGACAGAAAATAGTCAAATCCGAAGTAAGAATGGAAGTGGGATATGTCTTTTATAATCAGTGAGCTCAGTCTAAGCCAACACTGAGAGAAACAACTCAAAGGGTGGAATTCTGAGCTTTCAGAGGTTGCTATTCCTGTCACAAACTAAAAGGGGGAGAGCAATTCACTCGACTAAACCAATGGGGACTTAATGAACACAAAATGTACTATCTCCAAATGTTTATACACTCAAGCCTGAATAGCTCAAATCCTCACTGTTCTAAAAAGTGTCTTTTGAACAGACTCATTCATCAGTGGTTCTGGGAGGAGAATATCAGTTCCATTGTCATTTTACCCATTGTCATCCACAATACCCATCTCAGACAAAGGCTACTGGGAAAAGAAGAGAGCCTGGGAAGACTTGGATTTAAAGCCATGTTCAAGGCTCAGACTTGCTCCCCACCATGCTAAGCATGGAACCTATGGAAACTCTCAGCTGCATCTTACCCTCCAGGAGGTTACAGTCCACTGATGTCAATGTATCGCACAGCCACTTCCAACACTTTGTAAAAGTAAAAAACTTTGGTTTTAGAGGAAAAAAATAATCTTCATATGCAGCAGAATACAGACTCCATGAGGGCAGTGTATTTGTTAATTTTCTCATTACTATGACAAAATACCACACAAAAGCAACTCAAGAAAGGAAGGGCTATACTGGCTCACAGTTTGAGGGTACAGTCCACTGTGGCAGAGAAAGCACAGTGGCAAGAACACGAAGTGGGCAGTCACATTGCTTCCACAGTCAGAAAGCAGAGGGAGGTGAATGCTGGTGGGCAGCTCACATTCTCCTTTTCATTCAGTCTAGGACCTCAGGCTCCTTGGATGGTGCTTGCTGTCCACATTCAGGGTAGGTCTTCCCACCTCAATGAACTCTCTCTGGAAACCTCCCTAGAGACATGCCAAGAGGTGTATCTCCTAGGTCATTCTAAGACGCATCAAGTTGGCAGTCAAGATGACCATCACGGGCTGGTACCCCATGTATTTTGTCCATCACCATAACTCCAAAACTTTTTTCCACTGGTTCAAGGCATAGAGTTAAGAGCTCTATAAATAAACATGGATCTAATGAAGCAATGTTATGTATGTACACATGAGTGAAGGACGTAGATCTGTAAATGTCATGTAGATTGTGGGAAAAGGAAATAAGAAGAAAGGCATCTGAGTAAGTTGAGGTGGTGATCACCAGCCCAGCTCATGAAAGAAAACAGATGATTAAATGATAGATAAACATAAAACTAAACATGAGCTGTGTCTTTGCTCTATAGCCATGGAGTCCCCAGCTAACTTCCTCGTGTTCGTAGAGGAAATAAGAAACACTTATATAGGTCAGAGAATATTTTAAAACTTCAAACTGCTAATTAATTTAGTTTGAAGTGTTTTGCCACCAGAAAAAAAAATGTCAGCCCTTTCCCAAACACCTTTGGCTGTTGGCTCGTCAAGAAAAGTCACACATTTTCTCTCTGTAAAAAGTGTCAAAGGGGGAAAAAAAGTGATTGCAATTGTGTTCCTGTTACATTGAGGATTGAGACTGTTTTGAAATTCAGTACATAGCACGATGACCCCAGAGGACAGGAAAAGGCTCTATTCAGAGAGGGGACATGAGGTCAGTGTCCTTTTAGAGGGGACACGAGGTCAGCATCCTTCTGTTCCATGTCACGGAAACTTCACAAAAGGCCTGAGTACATTCTCATCCATGGAACAACAACAAAAGAAAAATAGTTTGCCTATGTTGTTTTGTTTTAATAGCCCTTATGATGACTCCCCAGAAATTTCTGTCATGGTTGTAGCAACTCTTCTTAAGCCTTTCCCAAGCCTCGGGATAAAAGCTCCTGGTACAGATTTTAACTGTATGATAGCATTGTCACAATGCAAACCCTACTGGTTTTTCTCTAAGCTCATTTCCTGAGGCATCCATTACAAACAGGTGAGTTCAAAACAGCCTATAAGGTCAGGCGTTGCAGTGCACAGCTGTGATCTTGGCACTGTTGAGGCTAAGACAAGAGGGTTGTGAGTTTGAGGCTAGCCTGGACTACATGATGAGTCTCTATCTCAAAGATCCAAGAATTAGGGATGTAACTGGTGGTTTAGAGCTTGGCCAGTATGTACAAGGCCCTGGGTTTGATTCCTTAGTACTGCAAAAACACGAAAACAAAAATTAAAGCCAGCCTTTAAGAGAGCCTCACTGCAACAAGGTCCCTAGCTGCCGAGAACTCTAAAGAACAGAGAGTGTGGGGAGCAGACTCTGACTTCAGCTCTTGGGTCTCTGTTTTGTTGTTATCTGGGCTCAGCGGGGTAACTGCATCTTGAGGGTGCTTGCTGGTCACCCCCTCTCTCCAAGGGCTGCCAAGATAAGGAGCACTGAGAAAGGTCATTACGTGTTAGCTCTGCTGGTCTAAGGAAGTGAATCTGAAAAACTTTGGACAGAAGTCCTGATAGTAAAACATAATTTCCAGCCCCAAATCAAAGGAATCAAATTTGAAGGTTCTTGGACTAGAGAGACAGTTCAACAGTTCAGGCACTTACCTGCAAAGCCTAACAACCTGGGTTTGTTTCTCCAAAACCCATGCAAAGCACAGATGCACGAAGTGGCACATGCATCTGGAATTAGTTTGCAATGGCAGGAGGCCCTGGCATGCCCATTTCTCTCTCTGTCTCTCTTTTTCTCTTATGCTTGCAAATAAATAAGTAAATAAATAATATTTTTTAAAATATTTGAAGGTACAAAAGATCATGGGACTGTAGCTGCTATGGCTGCAACTGTCACCATTCAAGACAGGCCTCCCTCTGGAACTTGCAGTTGCACTTTCCAGCCCACCACGATCTCTACCCTAAAGAATTGCACACACTTTGGCACAGGGAGGTATGTTTGAGCATGTTGATTACAGCATGACTTATGCCAGCAGAAAAGTTATAAATACCTAAGTGTCCATGGTGTTAACCAGCTTTCCATCCATGTAAGAATACCTGAGACCAAAAAAAAAAAAACTTATAAAGTGATGACAGAGTGGGGGCTGGGAGATGGCTCCATGGTTAAACACACTTGCTTGCAAAGCCTACCAACCCAGGTTCAATTCTCCAACACTCACATAAAGCCAGATGCACAAAGTCTGGAGCTCATTTGCAGTGGCAAGAGGACATGGTGCACCCATACTTTCTCTCTCTCTTCCTCAAATCAATAACTAAAATTTAAACAAAAGATAAAGAGACAGCTTATTTTGGCTCTTAGTTGGGGGCTCACAGGCTGTGGTTGATTGGCCTTTTTGCTGCTGAGCCTTAGTTGAGGTAGTCTATCATGGCGAGGTGTGTCTGACAGAGCGGTCATTCTCACCTCTTATTTCAGGAAAGAAAGAGACAAAGATCCCAGAAACCCTTTTAAGAAGACACCCTTAGGGCTGGAGAGATGGCTTAGCGGTTAAGTGCTTGCCTGTGAAGCCTAAGGACCCCGGTTCGAGGCTCAGTTCCCCAGGTCCCACGTTAGCCAGATGCACAAGGGGGCGCACGCATCTGGAGTTCGTTTGCAGAGACTGGAAGCCCTGACGCGCCCATTCTCTCTCTCTCTCTCCCTCTATCTGTCTTTCTCTCTGTGTCTGTCGCTCTCAAATAAATAAATTTTTTAAAAAAATTTAAAAAAAGAAGACACCCTTAATGACCAAAAGCCCCCCACCAGTCTCCCATTATCTTCCAATATACCACCAAACTGGAACGAACTCTATAACATAGGACAACTCAAAAACAAAGCCTAGTGAGTGCCTTACACAGAGCCAACCCACACCACATGCTAAAACTGGCGAGGGAGCCCTCTGCTTTCCAGCACAGAAAGTTCTTCAAAGCACACTGTTAAATGAGGAAGAGAAAAATCTCACAATGACATCCAAAGTGTCATCTGTGTAATGATCCAAACATAAAGTAATCACATATGTTTTTTCTAAATGTGCATGTCTCTGTAAATAACCAAAGTTGATAAGAGAAGAGGCTAGCAATGGGGCAGAGAGGGCAAATGACTAGTCAGCCATATTAGAAATGTTGGCCTCTTAGAGTGTATTTCATGTACAAAGTAAAAATTTATAATAGACTATATCCAATGACATATATAATATATAATATCTTCCATATAGTAATGTTTAATAATACATAATCAATATAATAAAACATGTAATTGAAAACTTTATTCATTTATCATAGTAATTTATTTTAACCTCTTTTTTTGCATTTGTATGTGTGTGTACAGTGTATGGGTGCATTATGTGCACATGTGTGTGGACACACATGTGTAGTGCTCATTCACATGTGTTGGCCACATGTGGAGGCCAGTGTTGGATATCTTCCTCAGTTGTTCTCAACTTTTTTTTTAAAAAAAACTCAATTTAATTACATATAGATGTATATGTATATTTTAGCAGGTTATACTCTTTTATCCCCTGGCCCCTGCTCCCATTTCCCTGGGGTCCTCCTCAGTGGGGTTATGTTATTCACTATGGGGTCTTAAAGGCCTCAGTCAATCACTGTAGGGTACCAGGGAGGGGACCATGCCTCAGGATATTCCTACTCTGTGGCTCTCACAATCTTTCCACCCCTCTTCCACAATGTTCCCTGAGGCATTCTGCCTTGTTTTTTGAGACAGGGTCTCTCACTGAACCTGGAGCACACCTAGACTATCTATCCAGTAAGCCCTAGAGATCTGCCTGCACATCCTGAGTGTATGGATTACAGATGTCTAACAACAGGCCTGGCATTTTACATGGGCATTAGGGATTCAAACTCAGTTCTTTGCCTTGTAAGGAAAACACTTTACCCATTGAGCCATCTCCTCAGCCATAATTTATTTTATACTAATTCTTACTTATGAAAGTTATCATTTGCATGTGAAATTGAAAGTACTTACATTGGAATGTCTGTTAAAGATGCAGGTTCATGAGCCTCATCCTCATATATTTCACTTTGCAAATGGAATCCAGGAGCCTCCACTATTGGCTCCTGTCACTGTTGGCTCATGGCCCAGACTTTGAGACATTTCATCTTAACAACTTTCTTCCCCACCTTAGGGCACATCATTCAGGTTCTTGTTGAAGATCAGTTCTTTTGTCATGGGGTTCTGGGATAGGACCCAGGGTTTTGTCTACAACAAGCTGATGTTGCTGGTCCACAGAGTCTATAGAACCTGACTTGAATCCAGCTCTGAAATGGGTAGCAAGCAATTCATGAGTGCAGAAGGGCCTCAGAAGAGGAGGAACGGGTATGAAGGCAGGAGGCACAAGAGGGAGCCACATCAAGGAATGCCCAGAAGACTGACCTGACTGGAGGGCCATCAAGAAAGCCTGTGTGTGTGGGGGGGGGGGGGGTTGGGGCAGGCGTGGTGGCAACACACCTTGAATCCCAGCACATGGGAGGCAGACGTAGGAGGATCACCATGAGTTTGAGTCCACCCTGAGACTCCATAGTGAATTCCGGGTCAGCCTGGGCTAGAGTGAGACCCTACCTTGAAAAAACAAAAACAAACAAACAAAATAAAAGAAATCCTGGGGGACAAGGGGCAATACATTATGATTGGTCCATCAGCAACTGCTTGTGACTTTTGATGGGAACCCAGCATCCCAGTTGGACGTAGCATAGAACCAAGGTTAAGACCATGGTATGGCACAGATTTCAATGAACAGACCATGATCCAAGGTCAAGGTCTCCTAGCAAGCTGGGGCCCCAGATTCTCAAAGAAGAAGTTCAGGACAGAAGTCTGGTTCCAAACCACAGGGAGGCTCCAGAGCCCCTTAGGTTATGCAATGGACGTGGGGCCACTTTCCACATTCATGGGCCACATCGAGTGTCTTTGGACAGACAAGTCCATCATCATCTTTTTTTTTTTTTTTTTTAATGTCAAATGGTGCTTTTCCCACACTGGCACAAGAATAGAGTATTATTCTATAACAAAAAAAGTTTTTATCTAACAAGCTGTGGACTAGCTCACAGAATAGTTGAAAAGTTGTGAGGAGAAACATTGTGATTACAGTCAAGGTGAGAATATTGGATGGGGTAAGGCTAGGATAAAACACACCAAATCTCAGTATTATTGGACCGTATTTGACTGCCCCCACCACCACTCAGGAGGTTACTGGACTCTGACTACTCACTTCTTGACTTAGCTGCACAGGAGGAGATGTAGCCACTCACTTTTGTTTTCCAAATTCATATTTGGAGTGACTTCCGGTGTATTTCCAGCTCCCAAGCGGTTCCCCTTACCACCCCCCAGCGGGCAGCTCCTGTGAGGTACTCTGGGGATGAAGGGGCACTCTGACCTTTCCAGACCCTGTCAGACATGTACCGTGTGACTTCCAGGGAAATATGAACAAATGCTCATTTCATTCCAGGAAAGGCACCAAGGACAGATGGAAGAAATAACTGCACTCAAGTTTAGCTTGGTGGATCAGTGAGTTGGTTGGGGTTACTTACAGAAGCATGGATGACTTACACTAAAGAGTCAGCATGAGCCAGGCATTTAATCCCAGCACTCAAGAGGCAGAGGTAGGAGGATTGCTGAGAGTTCGAGGCCATACTGAGACTACATAGTGAATTCCAGGTCAGCCTGGACCACAGTGAAACCCTACCTCGAAAAAACAAGAACAAAAACAAAAACAAAAGAGTCAGCATATGTGACAACTCAGAGGCTGTCTGAAGCTCCTGCCCTTCCCTGCAGACATTTCCACAAAAGTCTCCTCTCCTTACCCCTCAACCCCCACACCAGCAATTGCTTACTGCTTGTCTAACCTTAGGAAGAGACCTTGTGAGTCTTGTAATTTCTGAGCCTCTTGAATTTTATGAAGGTCCTTCCTCTCTCTGGGAAGGAAACACTTCAATTTGGGAAAAAATAGTCCGTATGGGGCTACCTTCGCTGCAGTCGTGGGGGTGTGGAAAGCCTGGGCAGACAGCGCAGGGGCACACCCTCGGGAGCTCTGCAGGTTGGCCCAGCCTGGCGTAGTTCAGAGATTACAGTACAACCTGTTTCGCTTTCGTTTGGAAACAGAAATGGGCCCCTGCACTCAGGCTTGACAGCCTAGGCCAGCTGGCAGCTCAGCTCAGTAGAGTAACGCTTGTGTGTGAACAGCTACATGCAAAATTGAGAATCTAGTTCTGTTATGGTCGTAAGACGCCATCCAGGTTTTTATAAGTATCACCTGAAATTTGATTTAATTTCCAATTTAAAACAAAACTTGTCATTCATACTTACATTTCCTAACCAAGATATTTAATTAATTTTTATAAAACATTTTCTAGTGTGAAAATCAATATGTGTAATGATAGAAAATAGAATAAAAACAATAAAAGATATTAATCTTCCCACCACTCAGAAAGCTGAATTTTGCAACACTTAAAGAAGAAACTAGACAAACTTAAGTTTTTATTTTGGACAGGATAATTGTAGATTTACATAAAAGTTGCATAGGCAAGGTCTGCCTTTCCCCCAACTTCCCGAACGTTAATATCTTACATAACTGTGGAACGTTGTTGGAGCTGAGGAGTCAGCATTGGCACAATACTGTTGGCTAAACCACAAGATCTGTTCAGATTTTGCCAGTATTTCCATTAAGGTTCTTTTCGTATGGCCTGGGATCCCATCCAAGGTGTGGACATGGACTTGGTACTCAGTTGCTCCCCCTTCTCCCCAGGTGTGATGTGGGGGCCACTAAGAAAGCACTGTTTCTGAGTCAGTTTCTTGAACTACAGGATCAAGCCCTTCCTCCGTATCCCCAGTCCCTCTGGAAGTCCCAGGAAGGGATCTTACTTTGTACCGTCTTTGTCCAGGATCCCATGGTGTGCCCACAAAGCCCAGGGGTGAGGCTGTAGGGGCAACTGAGACAAAGCAGCGGTTTCCTGCTTGGCAGGGGTGCGAAGTCCCAGGCCTCTGGACCTTGGTCCTTTTGTAAGGCTGAAGACCCTAAGTGACATCACGTGCCATTCAGTATACATACATGGTGTCAAGAGAGAACGCTCTTTCCTTCCTTCCTTCCTTCTTTCTTTTCTACTCCTTTCCTACTTCTCTTTTTATTCCTTATTTCCTCTCTCACTCTCTTTCCCCTTCCTTCCTCCCTCCCTTCCTCTCCCAGCTTCCTCCCTGGTTCTCTTTTTCTTTTCTTCTTTCTTCCTTTCTTTCCTTCCTCCCTCCTTCCTTCCTCTCTCTCTACTTCTTTCTTTTGCCCTCCTCTTTCCCTCTGTCTTTCCTCTTCCTTTCTTTCTCCTTTCCTCCTTCCTTACCTCTTTTTTCATCCCTTCCTTCCTTTCTTTCTTCTCCCTTTTCTCTACCCTACCTCCCACTCTCCTATGTTTTTCTCTTTTTCTTTTTTTGTTTATTTGTGGTAGAGTCTTGCTCTAGCCCAGGCTGACCTGGAATCCACTCTGTAGTCTCAGGGTAACCTTAAAGTCGCAGTGATCCTCCT
Source organism: Jaculus jaculus (assembly GCF_020740685.1). NCBI lineage: Eukaryota > Metazoa > Chordata > Mammalia > Rodentia > Dipodidae > Jaculus > Jaculus jaculus. Next base: position 2,372,664 of record NC_059118.1, read on the forward strand.
ACCTCTGCCTCCCGAGTGCTGGGATTAAAGGCGTGCATCACCACACCTGGCCTTTCCTCTCCTCTATATCACTCAACAGATGTTTCCAACAAGCCACTAGCTTGTGAGATGATCTGCGAATAGGTCAGGCCTCAGAGGCCCTGCTACCTAGCAAGGAAGAGAGGCTCTTTTCAATGACAGCACCAATAATTATACAATTACAGCTCTGATAAATGCTAAGAGATGAGATCCCTAGTTCCAGGAGGTGAAATCTGGGTGCTAAGGAGGGTTTCCATAGGGAAGTGACATTCCAGATGATGGTGAATGATGGGTAGATGCTGCTCAGACAAGGCAGAAAAGCAACCCAGGCAGAAGGCATAGCTTGGGTTCTGACCAGGCCCCTCACCACAGGACGGGTGAAGAGATAAAGGGAGCTTTCAGTGAGTGGAGTAGTTAAGGGATATTTACCTAAAAGACTAGAAAGCCAACCAAAAATACCTTCAACAGAACCCCACAGGCCCCATGTGGCCCTCACATCTCCACATCCTTCTCAAAACCACCCTCAGCATTACTTGGATAGTCCCAGGTAATCCAACTCCCGTCCCCCCAGAAAACAGGATAGTCACTCTGCTGGAGTGGATGGAGCTCTGCCCTCCCGGCGTAAGTCAAGCCCCTGGCACTTTCAGTCCCACCTACCTCCTGTGCCAAGCGGTTCCTCCCTGGCTGCCTGGTGAAGTTCTGTTCTAGCTTCAGTGGGAACTTTATGCATTGGTCCCCATAGACCTGGAAGCTTTTTCTATAGCCCATAGCTGAGGGTCAGTTCATGGTTGTCGTGAGCAATCAAGAGGAATCTGTAATCATCCTGAAATCATTTATTCACACTCTCAACACTCAACATTTGCATAACCAAACATTCCTTTACCTAATCTCCTCCTATAGTTCCACAAAGAATGGTGCAGAACTCCGGGTCCTTGTGGGCTGCCCAGGATTCATTCCTGGGTGTGTATCAACACCGTGGCTGGCTAGACGTCAAGATGTTTGTTGTGTTGAGTGACAGCTGGCACCTGGATCTCCTGGCTTTTTATGTGGTCATGGTCCTAGTCCCATGCTGTGCCGCTGATAACCACTTAGGACTGGCTGCTTTGCATATTGCGACTACACTGGAGCTGGCTGTCTCAGCTTTATTTTCACTATCTGACTATCTACACTATGCTCCTAACATTGGTCAACTACCAAGAGAAAGTGAAGGGAAGTTTTGAAAGGTTATAAGGCCCCCATATTTCACAACAGGCCAGAGAACCAGGATTTAGAATTATTCAAAAGACAAATCTCTTGGACATGCCTGTGAGAGAGTTTCTAAATTAGGTGAGTTGAGGTGGGAAACATCACCTAAATGTGGATGGCACCATTCCACGGGATGGAGTTCTGACTGAATAAAGGGGAAAAGGCTGGAGCACCGGCATTCACCGCTCTCTGTTTCCTCACTGCCAACACAATGTGACCAGCCTCGTCGTGCTCCTGCCAACGTGCCTTCCCTGCCATGACAGACTGTACCCTTGCACTGTGAGCCCAAATGAACCCTTCTTCTCTTAAGGTGCCTTTCCTAGGTATTTATCACAGCAACAAGAAAAGTCAGTGATGTCACCATTACTTTATTCTCCAGTCCTCATGATGACATGATAGGCTCTAAACCATATCTAAACTACAGTTGTCTGTCTAAATGGATATGTCATGCCCACCAAACTGCACTTATGTTTTATGCCCATGCTACTCTCCTTTTTTTTTTTTTCCCCCAAGGTAGGGTCTCACTCTAGCCCAGGCTGACCTGGAATTCACTCTGTAGTCTCAGGGTGGCCTCAAACTCACTGCGATCTTCCTACCTCTGCCTCCCAAGTGCTGGGATTAATGGTGTGTGCAACCACTCCTGGCTTACTCTCCCTTTTGGTTTGAGAAGCTTTTCTTTCCAGATGGCAGTGACCACTGGGGAGATTCTAAACTCATCAAAGTGCTGAGAAGAAATGACACGGGTGTGTTCAACACTAAGTGAGACATCTCTATCACACCCTCCAAAGCTCAAGGCCCATTGCAGAAGAGGTGGAGAAAAGAATATAAGAGCCAAAGGCAGGGGAGGAGTGCTTTCTGTCTGTTTTGGATGTGCCTGCCACATGAACAATGGGGGGGGGGGTTGACAACTCCGCAGGCGAGGGTGGGGTGCTGAGTACAGCCTGATAGCAGAGGCGGCAGGGGAGTCACATCTTGAAGTTTGGCTAGCCAGCAGCTGGAGGGCGAGTTCAGGCAAGACATGAGAACATTCTGGGCAGAGAGAACAGCAGACTCAAATGTATGATGGTAGGCCTAATGTTTAGGGAGTTGCAAGTCATTTGTTAGGGTTGAAATTCCCAGCTTGAGTAAAATCTGCCAAAAACAAGTTAAGACTGTCCTGATAGTGAGGGCCAGGTCATGCCTGGAACTCTAGATTTTATTCTGTAGACTTACTCTGACTAACATGACAGCTGTATCATAGGATGGAAAAATTCAATTCCTCATACTCACTATCCACATTTCAAGGGCTCAATAGCTATATGTGGGCAGGAGTTACCATACTGGACAGATACAACACCTACCTACCATTGTTTCAATCTCTCTCTCTTTTCTTGTTTTTCAAAGTAGGGTTTCACTCTAGCTCAGGCTGACCTGGAATTCACTATGCAGTCTCAGGGTGGCCTCAAACTCATGGCAATCCTCCTAGCTCTGCCTCCCAAGTGCTGAGATTAAAGGCATGTGCCACCACACCCAGCTCAAGTTTCTCTTTTTGTGTGTATGCAAGGATGTTCATGTGTGCAGGCATGCATACATGTGTGTACATGTGCATGTGGAGGCCAGAGGAAACCTCTGGTGTCATTCTCAGGAAATGCTGTCTGCCTCCTTTGAGAAAGGGTCTCTCATCAGCCTGGAGCTCACCAACAAGGCTATATTGGCTCTCCAGCAAGCCTCAGGGATCCTCCTGTCCCCATATCCCTAATGCTGGATTTATAGTCATGTGCCACCATGCCTGGTCTTTTCACTCATTTAGACTTGGATATTGGGGATTAAATTTAGGTCTCATGCAAACACTTTGTGTCAGTAAAGTATTTAAAAAGCTATATTTCCTTTTTTTTTTTAATTTTGAGAGAGAGAGAGAGAGAGAATTGGCATACTAGGGCCTTCAGCTGCCACGAACAGACTCCAGATGAATGCACCCATTGTGGTGCATTGTGATATTGTATGCTTACATCACTGTGCATCTAGCTACATGGGACCTAGAGATTCAAATGTGAGTTCTTAGGTTTCATAGGCCAACGCCTTAACTGCTAAGCCATCTTTCCAGCCCAAGAACTATCTTTCAAGTCCATCATAAGAAGTTCTATCAAATAACACCTACCTGGACTGTGGGAAACCATAGGAGAATTTGAAGTAAGGGAACATTAGGTCCATATTTGTATCTCACAGAGTCCTCTCCTATCCTCTCCTATTGTCACTGGAGGATGAATGTGAAAGGAGACATACAAGAAGGCTAGAGATGAGTAAAAAGACTATCAAAACAACCTGGTCAAGAGGTTGCTATCCAATAGAGCAACCAGCTCTTCACCTGGAATATGTTCCTATACAAAGCTGAGGAATTTAACAGTTCACTTTGTGTGGTTAAATGTAAAATGTACCCATGGTCTCAAGTGTTTGTGTCTAGTCCCCAAACTGGAGCCTTTGGGAGCTGGAGCCTTGCTGGAAGAGGTGTACTTCTGTTGTCAGACCTTAGGGTTGATTAGTCTACTGGGTGTTCAGAGTCAGCTCACACAGGCTGCTTTCTCCATCTCAGCTGTAGACAGGTGAAGTTGTGAGCTGGTTGCCAGGATTTTCCCTGCCTCATTGAAACTTCTCCTTCAAAACTGCAAGCTTACTAGGTGTGGTGGCTCATGCCTTTAATCCCAGCACTTGGAAGGCAGAAATAGGATAGCTGAGAGTTTGAGGCCAGCCTGAGAGTACATAGTGAATTCCAGGTCAGCCTGGGCTAGAGTAATATCCTACCTCAAAAAATAACACACTGTTTACCTTAAAATACACCCTTTCCTCCCTAGTGAATCTGTACCCAACCAAGTGTAATGGATCTAATATTCCCACCCAGTAGGACCTGTTGTGATGCAAAAACCTAATGTGGCTTCATAAGACATAAGCTTCTCCTCCCCATTCACACACCCAAAACCTGCCCTACTCATGCCATGCTATGCCATGTGGGTGGAGAAGATTCAAGTTATTTTTTTAGTTTTTATTTTTATTTATTTGAGAGAGAGAAAGATGCTGACAGAGAGACAGAGAAAGAGAGAATGGGCATGTTGGGACCTCCAGCCACTGCAAATGAACCCAGATGCATGCACCACCTTGTACATCTGGCTAACATGGATCCTGGGGAATCTAACCTAGGTCCTTTGGCTTCTCAGGCAAATGCCTTAACCATGAAGCCATCTCTCCAGACTAAGACTCAAGTTTTGCTGTCATGGAAGTCAGGCTGAATGCCCAACTAAATTAATTCCCAGTTGTCCATTACTCTTCAAGAGAGAGAGTGTAGTTGCGGCAGGACCTTCTGCCACTGCACGTGAACTCTAGATACATGCCCTACCTTGTGCACCTGACTTTACATGGGTCCTGAGAAATAGAACACAGGTCATCAGGCTTTGCAAGCAAGTGCCTTTAATCACTGAAACATCTCTCCACCCCTGTTTATTATTCTTAAACACCAAAGTAGCCAGAAGTTAGGAGACTAAGATGTCCTAAAGGTCATTTAAACATTGACAAGTATCTGTGAGCAAGTGTTCACTTTCCCTAGCTGTTTGCAGTTGTAAACACGGAGCACAGAAATCCTTGTTCAGAGTTTAATTAAGGACAGGTGTGTCTGGGGTGCTATTGATCAAGGAGCACCTGACAGAGATTCCACCCCAGGCTTGTATCCTGAGGGTGTGGGTGTGTCCACAGGAGCCTCAGTGGCAAGTATGAACCTTACTTTCATGTTCCTGATTGAGTTAGATGGGGATCAGGAGTCAGGAGATCTGGTTAGAGGCCCAGTCTTGCCAGGCAGCTGGCAGCCTTGCTTACAACACTTATTCCATGGACCCAGAGCATTTGCTGCAAGCCAGGCCCTGTGTAAGCCTGCTGGAAGAATTCATCTAAGCCTCACAACAACTCAGGAAGCTGGCACTACTGTTATCTGTACTGAGAAGAAACTGGGGCATGGAGGTGAAGCCACTTGCCCATGCTTTTATGGCTTCTGATATTCAAGCCCAGTTTCTATGTCCCCATCACCTATATACTGTGTTAATATACTGAGCTCAAGCCCTGGTGTGGTAGACAGTCCAACATTGCTGGGACGAACGTTGACTCAAACACAGTCTTATGGGAGGAAGGATTTATTTCAAGCTTCCAGAATCAACAGAACTTCCACCAATGGTGGAAGAAGCTGGCTCACTTCACAGATCCAAGCAGAGAGAAACCGCCACCAGCCAGCAACACCAAAAACCAGCAGCGAGTGGGACAACCAGAGCTCAGACCTCTCTGCATACTTTTGGACTGGAAATCAGATCCACCCTGGTGACACATCCTGCTATGGCAGGAGCCTGCCAGTTAGGAGCTGAAGCTGCAAACTCGATTTTAATAAAATACCTGAGTCTAGGGAGGACATAACATTCCAACTACCACACCTGAACATGCCCCAATTCCAGGTCAGCCTTGGATGCTTGTGCCATGGCAGGAACAAGAGCAGAACAAGAGCTCATTTCAGGAGGGGCTGTTATGGCTACCCCAGGCACACGAACTCCATGCTGTTCAGTATTCCCATGAGGTTCCTTTCTTGGTACCTCCTGTATCCTTTGTGGCCATGCCACAACCTTCTAGCTACCTCTTGTGCAGCAGCACCTCTTTGAGGTGTTTGTGGTGCTTGGCATGGTGGCACAGCCCTGGTAATGCACACCTGCCGGGTTTCCCAGCATGAAGCTAGCCGCCATCTGCAGCATGTTCTCCCATCCAGCACCCACGGTAGTGAGCTGGGCCTGCCGTGGGTCCTCCACAAGCTCCAGTGGTCGGCACGTGTCAGTCTAAGAGTGTGTGTGCAGGTTTGCGTGTGTATGGGCCCGCAGGTGTACACATGTAGGTGTGAGTGTGTGTATGGGTAAAAGCAGAGGGCAACCTTAGGCGCCATCTTCAGGAATGTCACCTACCTCTTTTTGAGGCACAACCTCTAAGTGGCCTGTTATCATTTAAGCTAGACTAACCGGCCAGTGAGCTCCAGGGATTCTCTTGCCTCTGTTTCTCCAGCCCTGGGAGTACAGACTTGTACTCCATGCCTGGTATTTATGTGGGTTCTGGGGTTCAAATTCAGGTCCTTCTGCTTCCCTCTGAGCTCTCTAATGAGCACATTTTCCAGGGGGAACCACCGCTACTGAGGACCAAATCCATCTGAAAGATATCACCAAGCAACCTCTAGAAAAGAAGTGAGAGCTTGGTACCGCCAGGGCTTGTTTCTATCCTTCACTGGATGACTCCAGTAACTTGTATAGGACACTGGCTTCAGTCCATCTGTGGCTGCATTCTTGAACTTCATGTGACTTCCTCTACATAGAAGGCGAGAGAGTTGCAGAGTGACTAACTTTACTTGAGCACAGTAGGAAAGGGTACACATCTCAGAGCTTCCACAAAAATTACTAGGATTCATTCTGATTGTACCAGCTTAGGGCATATACATATGCCTTTCCTGAACCACTCACTGTTGCCCAGAGGATGAGCATGCCCCTCTCCCCAAAGATAGAGTTCTTCCTGAACAGAAGGCAAATAATATCTTCAAGGCCTTTAAGTGGGCAGATCTGAAAGCCAGTCCTTCCATCTTCAAGATCCACTCTGGGGGCATGGGGAAGATGGCTCACTTGGCAAAGTGCTTGCCTTACTAGCATAAGGACCTGAATTCATTCCTCAGACCTACATAATAAAAGCCAGGCATGATGACATGCTTTTGTAATCCCAGCACTGAGGATGTGTAGACAGGGGGATCCTTGGGGCTCACTGGCCAGACGATCTAGCCTATTTGTGAGCTCCAGGCTAGTAAGAGACCCTGTCTCAGCACCTAAGGCTGACATCTCCCCTCCATGTATGCATATGTAATTGCACACACAGGAGCTCACAACAAAGACCCCACTGATTGGTGGTGATTTGAGTCAGATATCCCCCATAAACTCTAAATGCTTGGTCACTATCTGATAGCCATTTTAGGGGTGGAACCTTGATGGAGGAGGTGTGTTATTGAAGGTGGGCTTAGGGGTGTTACAGCCAGCTCCTCCTTGCTAGGGCTTAGCTCACTCTCTTGCAGCTGTTTTCCACCTGCTGTGGCAGGGGTCATGTCCAGCCTTGCTCATGCCATCCTTTCCCCTGCCATCATGAAGCTTCCCCTTGAGACTGTAAGCCAAAATAAACAACTTTACTCCCATCAGCTGATTTTAGCTGGGTTCCAGATGCCAGCAATGAGAAGGTAATTGCAACATGATCTTGAGCACCCAGCAGTGGGGAACTCGGAGGCCTTGCAGCAGCCTGTCCCTCAGAGGATGCCCTTTTGGACCATTTTCTCTTTAGGGCAAAGCCTGCCATTACCTATTCACTCACTGCCTTCATTGTGTCTTCTAGGCTTCTAGATAATAGCAATAGCCCTCTAACTGCCCCTGCCACCAGTTCTGTCACCTTCTAATCAGTGCAGGAAGAGCTCTTCCAGGGTTTCCTTGCCTGGAGCTGTTTAAGACAGGGCCTTGCAAGATGCCCTGCAGACTGCATGTGTTTATTCCCTTCTCCATGGAGATGGTGGTGCACTTATCAAACAGAAAATCAGGCTGGAGTGAGCTCAACACTTAAGTAGACTTATAACATTCCCTCCAAGGGCACATTGCAGAAGCAGGGGCAAAAAGAATGTAAGAGCCACAGACTGGGAAGGAATACTGTGAGGAATTGTTCTCCCTACCCCAGGAACCTACTGGTACATTCATGACCCCAGCGGTTTTGGATATACCAACGAGAAGGGTCCTCAGTGGAATGGGGGCACAGACAGGGGACAAAAATAGAAGGTTAACCCAATTGAAATATGACCAATTTACAGTATATTTGTATATTAGCTTTCCCAAGAAAATTTATTATTTATTTATTTATTGCTTTTTTGAGGTAGGGTCTCACTATAGCTCAGGCTGACCTGGAAATCACTCTTTAGTCTCAGGGTGGCCCCAAACTCATGGCAATCCTCCTACCTCTTCTTCCCAAGTGCTGGGATTAAAGGAGTGTGCCACCACACCTGGCCCAAGAAAAATTATTTTAAAAATACCTGCGGGCCTTTCAGACTCTTTCTCTGTCACCTCCGGTTGGGTCAAGATGCTGATTTCCCCATCTTACCTGAGGCTGAATCAACAAATGCTTTAAGAATAAGGTGGGTAGGGGGCAGAGGTAGGAACTGGGAAAATGGCTCCATGGATAAAGGTGCATGCTTGCAAAACCTGCTGACCGGAGTTCAATCCTCCCCAGCACCTAGACTGTGTTTGTTTGCAGTGGTAAGAGACTATTTCAGAGCAGATGGAAGAAGGGCACAGACACCTCAAGGTTGCCCTCTGACCACCACAGGCATACTGTGGCACACATGTGTGCATGCACTATCACACACAAGTAAAATAAAATTCTTCAAAAAGAATAAGATGGGAGCTGGAGGGATGGCTTAGGGGTTAAGGCATTTGCCTGCAAATCCAAAGGACCCAGGTTTGAGTTCCCAGGACCCACGTTAGCCAGATGCACAAGTGGGCACACACATCTCGAGTTCGTTTGCACTGGCTGGAGGCCCTGGTGTGCCCATTCTCTCTCTCTCTCTCCTCCTCTCTCCATCCCTCTTTCTCTGTCAAAAAAATAAATAAAAAATAATTTTTAAAAAGGAATAAGGTGGGCTGGAGAGATGGCTCAGTGATTAAAGGCACTTGCTTGCAAACCTTAATGACCTGGGTTCAATTCCCCAGGACTCAGATAAAACCAGACTTATAAAATGATACATGTATCTACAGCTCATTTGCAGCATCAAGAGGCCCTGGCGTACCCATACTTTCTCTCTTGTTTTGGAGGTAGGGTATCAATCTATCCCAGGCTGACCTGAAACTCACTCTGTTGTTCCAGGCTGGCCCCAAACTCATAGATATCCTCCTAACTTTGCCTCCTGAGTGAAAGGCATGTGCTTCCATGCCCAGCCCCAAAAAGACTCTTGGAAAGAGTAAGAAACCACATTAAGTGGGGAATATGGCTCTTACCATTGCTAAGACTGCCCAGGCTTCTTTCCTGCTGCACAATGGGGACCTTCCCTCCCTGCCCCAGCAGAGCCTCACCCCACATGCAGGCAGAGCTGCCACCCTCAGGGGCTTCTTACCTGCTCAGTGGATTTTTCTGTCACTCAGATTCTTCATCATCAACATGTAATTAACAAGCACATCTGGGGCTAGTGACATTGTATTGCTTAAAACAGTCTAAAGGTCCCATTGTTGGGAAACAAGTCACTGGAGCCCCATTTTTGTTTTGTTGTTGTTTTTTTCACTATATTCCTACTTGTGACTAGGTTACTCTCAGTGTACAGATCAATTCCAATAGAAAGTTCTATCTTCCTAGAGGGTGGGCAGGTGAATTCACTTGAATTATACGTATTGTTCTAGGCCAAACAAAACTTGAATTTTGCGGATTGGCTTTCCAAATTGAAATCCAGATGACCCTCTAATGTAGGGCTGCTGTGCCCATTTGGAGGATGAGAAGTGCTTCTTATTTTTATTTTTTTGATGTATGCATGTGTGTATGTGTGTGTGGGTGTGGTGTATGCACATGTGTGTGCCCTCGCAGCGTTCAAGGCACTGGCCTGTGGTGGCTGAAGCCTAACAGCTGGTCCCCACTGTGTCGATTCTCCCTTCTTCATTCAGCAGGGGCCTCACACTGATCTTATACTGAAGCCTGAGGTTGCTCTCTGAGATGCATATGCCTGTACTCACACACGCACACACACATGCACTAAAATAAAACATAATATTTGGTAAATCACACGGAGGACAAGGGATAAAGCTTATCTGTTGGTAAGCGTGAACACGCCTCCTGACTCTCGCACCTCCCCGTTATCCAATGTCTTTGTCTCACCATCGGCTGCTCCCCTTGTTACTATTCCTTCATTCCCTCCTCTCACCTCCCCACAGTTCTTGCAAGGGACCCCTGGCTTGCCACTCCTTGGTCATGGCACTCTCATCCTCCTAAGCTCCCCACACAGTATTCCATCCCATTAGCCAAGGGCCCGCCTCAGCCAGTAGACAGGGCTGATAGACTAATTCATGAAATATTACTGCCCAGCTCAAGCTTACATTTCCTACCTGGTATTTCCTGAAACATGCTTGAAGAATCACATGCTTATTCCATCATTTAATCTAACAATCCCACTTCTTGAGACACATTGCAAGTCTATCACCAAAGAGGAACTCCACACTGTTGCTCTCCCATGCCAAAGCACCATGTCCCCTCTCCTGGGAGTGTTGGCTGCCAACAGCTCATAGGGGACTCCTGGTAAGCCTGACTTGCTGAGGGAAGGTATGTGATTTCCCCGCCACTAGGGCCAAGCCTCTCAAAGGGCTTGCTGAACTTCCTTTGCCTCACGGTGTGGGTTCTGTCGTGACCCATCCTTGCTGGGCCCTGCCTCCTTCCCTCCCGTCTTCCTCAGAGCCTAGTGTACTCACTCCAGCTCAGGCTTTTCTTCTAAAACCTTGATTGAAGACACAGAGTAGGCTTGCAAGCGTGGAAAAAGGTTCTTTCAGCCACTGGAATCTTTTTGTGCTATTAGTGTCTGGCTTTATGTGGGTTCTGGGGGAATTTGAACTCCAGTTCTCACACTTGCTCAAGAAACATTTTATCCACTGAGCCAACACCCTAGACAAAATGCTATGATTGTTATAAAGAATATCAAGGGGGTTGGAGAGATGGCTTAGTGGTTAAGGCGCTTGCCTGCAAACCCTAAGGACCCTAAGGTTCAATTCTCCAGTACCCACATAAGCCAGATGCACAAGGTAGCGTATGTGTCTGGAGTTTGTTTGCAGTGGCCAGAGGCCCTGGCATGTCCAGTCTCATTCTCCCACTCTACCTGCCTCTTTCTCTCTCCCTCTCTCTCAAATAAGAAAATTAAATTAAAAAAAAAAAGAATTTCAAGCTGGGCATGGTGGTGCATGCCTTTAATCCCAGCACTCGGGAGGCAGAGGTAGGAGGATTGCCGTGAGTTCGAGGCCACCCTGAGACTACATACTGAATTCCAGGTCAGCCTGAGCTAGAGTGAAACACTACGGCAAAAAAACAAAAACAAAACAAAAAATAAATAAAATAAAATAAAAAAGAAAGAAATTCAAGCAATTAGAGAGGTACATTACAGGGCTGAAGAGATGGCTCTGGTCCTTTTTGGATTCTCCAGTACCCATGTAAAGCCAGATCCACAAAGTGGTATATGTGTCTGGAGTTTGTTTGCAGTGGCTAGAGGCACTGGTGTATCCATTTTCTCCTATTCTCTCTCTCTGCTTGCAAATATATATATTTAAACAAAGAAAGGTACAGTACCAAAAGGCACCCTTTTTACACCCACACTATGACCATCTGCTAGTGGTAATCACCGTAAGTTTGGTGTAAAGAATTGCTCTTTTGTTTTGCTTGACTTTTGGAGGCTGTGGTGTGTTCCTCCTTCCCCCACAGCTCACAGGTGTTTTCTACTTCCAGACTCCAGACTGTAAACAGTAACAGAGACCAGGCCTCACACCGCAAGCCAAGTTCCCTACTAGGCAACAGGGCCCCTGGAGGCCCAGGCAAGACTGTCTTCAGGGCCACTGTCTCGGGACCTTGTGTTTTGGCCCTTGTGTGGCTTCGACACCTCCTGCATTTCCCTCTGCATCTTCACGTCTCTTTTCAGAGCTGAGGTAAACTTGCTGACATTTCTCCACCTTTCCTTTCTCATTTGCTATGGATGTGCCGCATGATCTCTCCAGCACCCCATTTCTCCACATGCAAATATCGGAGACGTAGCTCTGTTTTCATTCATACTGAAATAACACATCAACTTGTTTCATCTGAGTGAGCCAGAAAGGAAACTCCTGTTTACCCAAAATTCAAATAACAAGGAAACTCAAAAAGAGCCAGACACTGTTCTGCACGTCACATCCCTGAGAAAGAGACAAATACAGTGGAAATGGTTTGGACGGGAGAGTTAGTTCCCAGAGCAATTCCCTGCTGCACAAGCTACGGCTTTGTTTCTAGTCCTGTCCGCTCCAGTAATTTCAGGACCATGTGAGATGATCAGACGTTAAGGAAAAAGGATCTGCCCCTTTCCAATCCATTTTCTTTCGCTCTAAAAAATAACTGAGGACAAGTAGTTTATAAGAGAACAGGGCTGGGTGCAGGGGCATGTGCCTGTAGTCCCAACTACGTGTCGGGCTGAAGTGGAGTGAAGGACTTGAATCAAAGCAACATAATAAAAGACCATCTTTAAAGTAAAAATAAAAAATTAGGTTCATGGGTCTGGAAGCTCAGTGTGTTAGTTACTTTTACTGTTGCTGTGACCAAGTATCTGACAAGAGGCAACTTAAGGATGGAAAGACTTATCTTTGTCTCACAGTCTATGGGCACACTGTTCACCATTGTGGTGGGGTGTGACAGTGGGCACAAGCAGCTGCTTGCCCCACTTCTCCACTCCTCAGTAGATTAGGAAGGAGGCAGAGAAAGTGGAATGTCAGTGTTTACCTGGTTTCCTCATGTGTATATGTCGTGCGTGTGTACACAGGCATGTGCATGCTATGGCGCACATGTGGAGATCAGAAGACAACTGTCTTTGCCCATTTGAGGGTTTCTCTGGATCTCTTTCTGCTGTTGTTCTTTTGGTAGCATCCACCAAGAGCTCCCTGTAAATTCTCCCGTCTCTGCCTTCCGTATCATAGTTAGAGTGCTGGGATTATAGAATCCCACCAGTGCTTCTGACTTTTTACATGGGATCTGAGAATTTAACTCAGGCAGTAAGGCTTGAACAACCAGTGCTTTGCCCATTGAGCTCAGTTTCTGTACTTTTTTATTTTTACAATTTATGGTGGCCCAATATGGCCTCTTCTTTCCATGTTCTTCCAGTGGTGAAACAGTGTCTGTGCCCCATATCTCCATGCAGGGTTTTGTCCCCTTTGGAATTCAGTCCACCTGGTTTCCTTGTAACCTTTGCTCTCCAGTGGCCTCAGTAAATTTATGATTTTGTAGATTTACCTGGCTTGTTGTGGATGTTTAATTTGTGGCATGGACATCCTAACTAGGATTTTTTTTCTCAATTTTTATTAAAATTTTCCATGATTATAAAAAATATCGCATGGTAATACCCTCCCTCCCCCACTTTCCCCTTTGAAACTCCATTCTCCATCATATCCCTTCCCCATCTCAATCAGTCTCTCTTTTATTTTGATATCATGATCTTTTCCTCTTCTTATGATGGTCTTGTTTAGGTAGTGTCAGGCTCTATGAGGTCATGGATATCCAGGCCATTTTATGTCTGGAAGGAGCACATTGTAAGGAATCCTACCCTTCCTTTGGCTCTTACATTCTTTCCGCCACCTCTTCTGCATTGGATCTTGGAGCCTTGGAAGGTGTGATCGAGATGTTACTCAGTACTACAGTCACTTCTTTCCAGCACTATGATACCTTCTGAGTCATCCCAAGGCCACTACCATCTGAAAAGAGAAGATTCTCTACCCAAAGTGAGAGTAGCATTAATATAAGGGTATAAATATTAAAAGAAGTGATTACTGGGCAGTTTGATAAGCATAGTATATACATTTAGCCAGACATCAGCAAATGTTACACCCCTAGGGCTCATGACTACCCCTGTTTTTTCAGTATCAGGGATGTGTTCCCTCCCATGGAGTGGGCCTCCAGTCCAATTGGAGGGCTGTTGGTTTCCACCATGACAGACATGCCACTATTGCACCCATCAGCTCATTTGGCCTGGTTGACCAATTACAAGGCTTATTGAGTACCTTCAGTGGTGGTATCTCTTTCTCCCATTGAACTACATGTAGAATGGCTTCTTCCAGATTTCTGTCAGCTGGTCTACATGGAGGAGGCTATCAGCTCAGTTCCAGCAGGATTTCTCAGTGGCCTTGCAGCCCAAGTATGTGGAGTCTTCAGCAATAGAAGAACAGATTAGTGGGGATAAAAAGGCCCAAAGTGAGGTCAGGGGAAGAGATTGAGTAAAGCAAAGGTGGAGTGAGGGCTAATAAAAATCTAAGAGAATACAAATAAATCATATGGAATCCTCCAGTTTTGGACAATGGAACACTCAGGAGCCATAGATCGCTGTTAGAAAATTTTCAGTGCCAGGGATGGGAGTTGTTGGACAGGGGGGTCCCTAATGCCCCTAAAACATTATAGGTCATTGCCAAGGCTCTTGGTTTCCCATCAGGAATAGATGGTAAGACCCTAACTGATTTTTATGTTATATCTCATAATTTAACAAAAATTAAAGGAGAAAAAGACAGTAATATTGGCCAGGAGATATGATTGGACCAGAAGGTACCTGAAAGATTGTGAGGGAAGTGAGATTGAAGGAGAGCCTGGAAGGAGAGGGGTTAGAACAGTAGGCTGAGGAGTGTAATTGAGTTTAGAAGGTGATGAGACACAGCTCTAGGTCTGGCAGCAGGAGAGGAGAGAGGGAGGGACACACAGCCACCTGCATGTGGCCAAGGCAGAAGTCCAGCTGAACCAACTCAAGTGGAGGTGAGTGAATAGAAACTACCTGAATAGAATGTACACCGATGGCTGGACACTCAAAGCCCATGTGCTGTTTATCAGAACTGACTGAACCTGCTAGTTTCCATGGATCTTATATTTCTTTCACTACCCCTGTCCTTTTTTTCTACATTTAAGGGCTTCTTAATGAATAATACATACATAGTAATCAGTACAAAGACCATCTATCTTAAATATTTGGCTGTGAGTTAATTTTTTAATATTTTCAATTTTTACTTATTTGAGGGAGATTGAGAAGGAGAGAGAAAGAGGCAGATAGAGAATGGGCACATCAGGGCCTTCATCCACTGCAAACAAACTCCAGACACATGTGACCCCTTGTGCATCTGGCTTATGTGGGTCCTGGGGAGTTGAACCTGGGTCCTTTGGCTTTGCAAGCAAAGGCCTTAACTGCTAAGCTATCTCTCCAGCCTGGCTGTGAGTTTTAAAGGTATGAAGATAAATGAAGATCACCCAGATGAGAACAACAGCAGGAATTCATCCAGAACTTACCTTAGCAAGAGAATCAGCAACATTGCCAGCCTTGGGCAGAGACTCCAAGGCAGGCCATGAGCTAAAGAGCTTTGTGGGAAGAATGGAAAGGCTCTGGGTGTGACCAGACTGGAAGTAGTTGGTTTGGGAGGCTGGAGCAGGCTGAGGAGAAGGGAGGTATCTCTATGACCACTTAGGGAGTGTGTTACTTTCTTATTGCAGAGACTGGATACCAGACAAGAAGCAACTTAAGGAAAGAAGGGGTCGTTGTGCCTGACACTTTAAGGGGCCATCATGGTGGGAAAAGCATGCCCACATGAGGCTGAAGCACTTGGTCACAGTCCGGAAGCCAAGGTAGGACAGGAAGTAGGACAGGGCTATTGAGCCTCAAAGGGACATCTCCAGTGACCCACTTCCCTCCAGCAAGGCTCCTTCTAAAGGTTCTACAACTTTCCAAAATGGCACCATCAGGTATAGACCAAGTGTTCAAACACTTGGGCCTGTGGAGGGGTCACATTTCAGTCAAGCCACAATAGGAAGCATGTTTGGCTTTCTCTGGTCTCTAGTTGGAAAGTTTGGGGAAAAAAACTATAGTCACTACCAAGTCCTGACTGTCCTGAGGCCATTTGCTGGAGTTCGTGACTTCCCAGGCTTCTTAGGTGGTCCAACTACTGTCATCGTACATTATTTGACCATTGTCCATTTGGATATTCAGTCCTTACATACATATACACATACAAGTCTACATACACATATATACATACATACATACATACATCCCTGTCACCACCACCCAAAGCCAAACGACTCTTGATTTTTGTGTTTTGAAATTATTTGTTTGGGGGTTCTGAGTACACTAAATGTTAGAGCCACTTCCTACACACAGAGCCCCTCAGTGCCTTTTGGGAGTGACTCTTTCAGTGTCAGCACAAGGTGTTACATCCAGTAAACGGTGCTTCCCAGAATGTCTTGCAAGATGCAGCCTCTTCTTATTTCCCAGTTTCTGTGATCTGGAGGAAGAAGAGAGAAGTGAAAGAGCCATGGGAGCTGAATAAAAGGGGACCGGCAAAGGGAAGGACCAGAGGTGTGTATGGTACACAGAAGACGAGGTTAGTCGAAGAGGAGGAACAGCTGAGGGAGGAGTGTCAGGAGGGAAACTTCTAGCAGAAAGCCAACATGGCTGCCATCCTCCCTTGCTCCTTCACTGCCTCGCTCCAGTCTCCATGGAAAAATGGCACAGAAATATGATATTCTGGCATATCACACAGAAGCAAGGATGGTGGTACACGCCTTTAATCCCAACACGCAGGAGGTTGAGGCAGGAGGATCACTGTGAGTTTGAGGCCAGCCTGGGCTACAGAGTGAGTTCCAGGCAGCCTGGGCTAGTGGAAGGCCTTGCCTCAAAAAAAAGAAAAAAAGAAATGCTGCCTCTTGCAGTGGTGTGTGATCACATGACTATCTCCCAACCAGGGGCATTCAGGAGAAACAACAGTTGAAATCTCTAGATTTCTCTGTCTCTGGATTCACTCTGTTGCCTCTGTGTCTAGAGCCTCCCTCCGTCTGTCCACTCACCTGTGGCGCGCAGTACAAATTGGTTCTTTCCCCTCCCTAACGCCAGTGTCCTCAGCACAGCCTGCACTTCTCCCCTCCCTAGCGCGTACACTACAGCTACTCAGTGTTTTCTTTCCTAATTTGCCCCTCAGACAACCCACCTGGAGACCAGCCTTACATCCTGGTGTCTAAGGGCAGTGGCCAAAGGGGAGGAGAAAGCCATTCCAGTGAAGGCCATGCAGGTCTTTGGGGTCTGGCTCCCTGGTATCTACCAGCAAGCTGCCACTGCCCTTGAACCTCAGACGTCACACCGGGAGCCAGTCTCCCTGGTGGCTCATGGTCCATGAGTGCCTTGAAGCTTCTCGAAGGGTTCCATTGCTTCCCTTTCTTGCACACAGCTTGATGGTTTTAAGGCTCAGGTCATTTTTCTTTGTCTACTTCCTTTTTTCCCTTGCTTTTTTTTTGGGGGGGTGCAGTCTTCAGCTCAGCATCATGGGTCTGCTGTGCATCCTGATTTTGTTCATCGGCTGTGTCAGTAATAATGCCCTTACTGAAACCCCTTTCCTTTTCTGCCTTTTAGCAATCACCCCGGAACCAGCAGCAGCACTATTCATTCCAAGACCCTGCCTGGTGAGCCTCCAGGAGGCCCAGCTCCTTGCACATCTACCATCTGTGAACTTACTTTGCTGCCCTATTGCACAATGAAATTAACATTCACAAAACTTCCTGAGATGTTCTGCACACAAGCCACTACCCACAGTGTGTCACTGTCTTCCAGTGGCCCTTTCCACTGCTTGTTGCTAGAGTCCTTTCTTTCCCGTTCATGCAGAGGACAGCCCGATGGTGGTGTCCACTATTTCCTCTGTTCTGATTCATCACTACCAGACTTGGCTGTTCTTAGAACTAGAAATCCTGCCAGCGGCACCGGTTTTGTTCAGGGCATTTCCCTTCAGTGACGCCAAATCCATTCTTGACCCTAATTATACCAAATATGCTTCAACCATTTTCTACTGGGTGAGCTAAAATAATGCCAAGAGTACTGCTTGCGCCCTTCCTCTCTATAACTTGATTACAAAGATCTTGAAACCTAGCATATCTTTTTTTCCATTATATTATTTTCCAGGTCACCTGAGGAACTGCCAGGACCTGAATCTAGTGCCAGGACTCCACTGAAAGAGACCAAGATGGACTGTGGGCTGAATTGTAAATGTAGAGCACTCTCAACCCCAGAACCTAGACCTCTCTCTCTCTCTCTCTCTTTGTCTCGCACAAACACACACTCTAATGCTGCTAAGTTTCTCACTACTAATTCATTCCTGTAAAGCCTGTTCCACACCCCCAGCCCATCACACCCACTAGCCAGCCAATCTCTGCCAGGTTGCTGCTCCATCTCAAGAGCTCTTGCCCTCCAGCTTCAGAGTAGGCAGAGTTTTTGTTTGTTTTGCTGAATTTTTTTGACTGGGTTCCAGATGGACGCTTCCGGCCTCCCTGTTTACTATGAGACACACAGGCTCTCTTGCTTCCCCTCATTCTTCTTTGGGCACTAGCTTTCCCTATGCTTGGGTAGTCGTGGAAATGTCTCCTCCAAACACATCCTGTCAAACACAAAGACCACAAGCATCCCAAACTCGAGTTATTAGGCTTTGTTTCCTACTGCACATGCCCAGCAACATTTGCACAATCTCACAGCATGCATCCTGCTAGCTGAAGGGGGGAGGAGAATAGTCTGTCATGAAGGTGAAAAAATGTCTCCGATTGGATGCCAAACATGATTCAGGTCCAATTCTTTAAGGTGCCCAAATGAATGTTTCAAAAGCTTCTAGGGAGTTGGTAAGTGCTTGCCTTGCAAGCACGAAGACCCAAATCTGAGCCCTTGAACCCATGTTTAAAACAGCCAGGTGGACATGTTGATACACATTTGTAAGCCCTGAGCTGGGGAGGTGGAGACAGGAGGATCTCTGGGGCTTATTGCCCAGCCAGTCTAGACTACTTGGTGAGTTCTAGACCAGTGAGAGGCCCTGTCTCAAAAAACAAAAAGTAGATGCAGCTGAAGGGAATGGCACCCAAGGTTGTCCTCTGGCTTCCACATGCTCACACACTTGCACTTACACCACACACACACACACACACACACACACACACACACCCCTACCTGCTCAGTTGCCAAGACGACAGTGTTTTGTTTTACACACTGGTTTCAGCTCCTTTGTCAGAGTCTCATCTTCATGGTCCTCTGTGCATAAGACTGAGGAGCTCAGCTCTCCTTTTTTTTGTGAGGGAAGGTAGGGTCTCCCACTAGCCCAGGCTGACCTGGATCACTATATCACTATGTAGTCTCAGGGTGACCTTGAATTCATGGCAATCCTCCTACCTCTGCCTCCCAAGTACTGGGACTAAAGGTGTGCACCACCACACTCAACTTTAGCTCTCCCTTTCTCTCTCTCTCTGACAATCCTTCAGCAAGTTGGGGACCAACATCACAGAATGTCCAAGCACCTAGGAAGACTGAGGAACCCATAATCTCGTCACCACACTCCAGGAGAGGGGCAAGAAATGCATTTCCCCATCAACACAGCTTTCTTTGAAAATCCTAGGGTGGCTGTGGATCCTCTTTCTAGAAAAATGCCTGTTTCCTGGGCAATCTCCCTAAAAGGGTGGGTAGCTCTCTGGCTGACAGCTCCCTCTAAAGAGTCCCGGTGACACTCCGCGCCGCTTGCTTGCCGGTCCTGGCTTCTTGCTGGTGGGGGTGTCTGTCCTGTTGCTGCCGCTGCCGTCCTGTGCTGTCATCATGAACCCAGTTTCTCTGGCCTCTCAATGTGGATGCTTCTGGAACCCTCTAGGCTGGCAGTGCCATACTGGAGCTGCTGAGGTTTCCAGCTTCATGCGCTGAGCATGTCCAGTTACTGCTGAACTTTTCAGCCCATATTATCTAAGCCAATCCAGTGAGTCTCCTCTATAACATATCTTGTATCCATTCTGTTCCTCTAGAGAAACCTGCCAAATACAGTACTTACTATAGAATTTTTCCTTTTTTTGCCCCCAAATCAGCTCTCCCAAGATGACTTTAGGTCACCAGTTTTGGTGGTACCACCAGAAATACTATTGGTTTGAAATATCTATTCTGTCATGGGAGAGTTCTTGGTGAAAGATCTGAGGCTCTGTTTCTTTGTGCTTTTGATAATTTTGTGGATGCTTAAACCTGGAACACATATTCTACCCAAAGATAAGGCAACAGGAAGAACAGAAATTTTTCTGTTCAAAGTAAGGACAGGGGCTGGAGAGATGGCTTAGCGGTTAAATGCTTGCCTGTGAAGCCTAAGGACCCTGGTTCAAGGCTCGGTTCCCCAGGTCCCATGTTAGCCAGATGCACAAGGGGGCGCACGTGTCTGGAGTTCGTTTGCAGAGGCTGGAAGCCCTGGCGCGCCCATTCTCTCTCTTCCTCTATCTGTCTTTCTCTCTGTGTCTGTTGCTCTCAAATAAATAAATTAATTAATTTAAAAAAAAAACAAAGTAAGGACAGAACTGGATTAAAAATCTCTTCCAAACCGGGCATGGTGGTGCATGCCTTTAATCCCAGCACTTGGGAGGCAGAGGTTGGAGGATCGCCATGAGTTCAAGGCCACACTGAGACTACATAGTTAATTCCAGGTCTGCCTGAGCCAGAGTGAGACTCTACCTCAAAAGACAAAATAAAAATAAAAATAAATCTGTTCCATTCTGTCTTCTAGACACAAAGGGGCCATTGCATCCATGACCTCATAGTGGCTGTACATGTCATGGATAATGGAGGGAGGCAAAATTTACACACACACACACACACACACACACACACACACACACACAGGGCATCAAAATATAAGAGGGGCTGTTTGAAGAGAAGGGATTCAGTAGAAGGGGTGTGGGTAGGGGACCAATGAGGATAATAGGAGGGAATTATGATCAAACTACATTATGTACATGTATAAAATTTATCCATAAAATTTTCAAGAAATACATATTCCAGATAGGTTTCTGAAGACTTCTTAAAAAATAAACAAAAACATGCTTGATTGTGTTTATTTCTAAAAGTAGAACGTGACAGCTTGGTGTACAAAAGGTATGTCAGCAGCCCTGCGTGCCAAAGGTTTGAACGTCACAAACACTTGGAAAGCCAAAGAGGGAGAAAGGAAGGAAGGAAGGAATGCAGGCCAACAGAAAATCAAAGCCAATGAAAATTCAATGTCAGCAGTTCCCAAATGAGCAGGAAACAGACCTTTACACAATGACCAGCATGAGAACATAGGTCTAACAGCACATACCTTTGCATATTCAAGCATCCTCTTATTTTTTGCATGATGCATGTGTGTATGGGGGGTGCTTGCACATGTGTGTACATGTGTGTAGAGGCCAAAGAACATCCATGGGGAATCCTGTCCTCAAGAAAGCCAACCACCTCTCTTGAGACAGAGTCTCATTGGCCTGGAGCTCACCAACTCACTCCAGAGGCCCACCTCTCTCCAGCTCCCCAGAGCTGGGATTGTGATTACAGGCAGGTCTGACCACGCCCAGCAGGTTCATGGTAACCACGATAGAACTCTGGTCCTCATGCTTGCCCGCCAGCACTTTAGCCCCTGATCTACCTCCCCAGCCTGCAAGCACCTTCCAGACAGAGCATTACATGCAAGGTATCTGAGGACACACACCTGTTTTTCCTCCTTAGTTAATTTTTTTCTGTGAAGAAACTTACTGCATTATTCCTTTTTTCCCCCCACTAGATGAGGAAACCAAAAAAAAAAAAAAAAAAAATCCTGTTTGAAAAATCTCTAAAGATCTTGTGTCAGATTAAAGTAGACAGTACCAAGGGACATTTGCATGGGGCTCTGCAGCAAACCTCAGGCCTGGGTAGACTTTCATTCTTTTCTTTGATTCCCAGAACAGCCCCACAGGGTAGATAAAAGACGGCTTTTATTAATCTCATTATGGAATGGAAGAAAGACTTCATAGGGTGTCCGAGACTACAGACTGTTCTGGCTCCATTCTGTGTCTTCACGCCGTCAAACCGTAGCACAAGAGAGGGAGGGAGAAGCTATAAATTAATAACTAGGGGAGAGGATGGGAGATGAGAGGTTGGCCCGTGTGAGGTCTTGAATCAAGGGCTGGAGGATCCTGGATACGACTCAAAGCTGCATGGGTCTCACTTATGGTCTCAAGGGTGAGTATAAAATGAGGTTGGACGCCGAGGGTTAGGATGGAATGGGTGCCATAGGAGCAGCCTGCAGATCCCGAGGAATCTGAGGCCCCATCGTGCTGTGAGTGGCTTTGGTTAGGGGCTCAAAAGTGTCTCCCCTGCCTTCATTTGCTTTGATGCATGAATCTGGGCTTGTTGTCAGTTTATCAGTAGGAAATCCTCCAGCTCCAGTTCTCCCCTTGGTAAGTAGGTTGTGCTGGAAAACAGTAATAAAAGTCCTTGTTGAACTGAGGTGTAGCTCAGTTGGTCAAGTGCCTGCCTAGCATGTGCAAAACCCTAGCAGCGCCACATGAACCAGGTGTGGGGCATCCTCATAATGTCAGCACTTGGGAGGTGGAGGTAGGAGGGTCAGAAGGTCAAGGTCATCCTTGGCTACATGAGTCAGGACCAGTCTGGGATACATGTGATCCTCCTCCCACCCCAAAAATATTCAGGGCTAGAGAGATGGCTCAGTGGGTAAGTGCCTTGCAAATATGAGGACCTGACTTTGATCCCAATTATTTATAGAAAATGCTGGGTATGCTGGCCTGTGACCATAACCTCAATGATGAGGAGGCAGAGATAGGATAGTTGGGGCTCACTGACCAGCCAGTTCAGCCCACTGGGCAAATTCCAGGCCAATGAGACTCTGCCTCAGGAGAAAAAAATGGCCAACAGTGCCTGAGAGGAATGGCATTCAAGGTTATCCTGTGACCTCTACACATGCACACACATACATATGTGTACCCCCAAAATCTCATTATAACAATTCAAGTCTGGAAGCAAAGAAAACCACAAATCAGCCAGTTAAATCCTGATGCAGGATGACCCTGACCCTAATCACACACACGTGACTGTCAACAGGGGACGGGAAGGCTGGGAAGTGTGTACACCATGTGTCTGAGTCGCCTAGGAGGAAGAACCTATGGCTGGGGGAGGGAGGGTTGCCATTGCTCCTGGGAGGTAAGTGGAAGGGGCAGTCCTTGCTCGCTGGAGCCAGAGAGTCAGCTTCCCCTGACAGAATCCAGCAAGCTTTCTTTCATGTCGAGCAGGGTTTTGGGACATAAGCAGGAACTACACAAAGGAAGACCCAGGATCAACATGGTGCTGCATTGAAAGGAGGTTTCTCAGCATTTTTGCAGATGATCCTGCCAAGCCTTCAGTAAGCCAGGTGCACCAGACATTTTCAGAAGGGCTTTCAGGATGTTGGGTTCCTGGGTTGATTCCTACCACCCTTGCCACTCAGATACCATGAGTGGGTTCTACAGAATAAAGTCTGGCCATACATGACTCTGACCTTTTTGTATGTGAGAGAGTGAGCGAGAGAGGGAGAGAGGGAGAGAGCAAGAGAGAAAGAATTGGTGTGCCAGGGACTCCAGCCACTGAAATTGAATTCCAGAGGTGTGTGCCACGTTATGTGCATGTGCAACCTTGCACACTTGCATCACCTTTTGCATTTGGTTTACATGGGACCTGGAGAGTTGAACATGGGTCCTTAGACTTCATAGGCAAGTGCCTTAACTGGTAAGCCATCTCTTCAACCCAACTCTGATCTTTTTTGGAGGAACTTTTTATTGACAACTTTCATATATATAGACAATATAGCATGATCATAGTCCCCTCCCACCACACTCCCTTTTCCCTCTCTCGTATGCCCCTTCCATAGAGTCCCTTCTTTCTAGCTAGTTCTCCTCCTCCTCTTCCTCCTTCTGTTTTGTTTGTTCGATGTAGGGTTTTACTCTAGTCCAGGCTGACCTGGAATTCACTACATAGTCTCAGGGTGGCCTCAAACTCACACTGATCCTCCTACCTTGGCCTCCCAAGTTCTGGGATTAAAAGCATGTGCCACCATGCCAGGCTTCTTCTATTTTGTTTAATTATTTTTTTTTTAAATTTTTATTTATTTGAGAGTGACAGACAGAGAGGAGGAGGAGGAGGAGGAAGAGAGAGAGAGAGAGAGAGAGAGAGAGAGGGAGAGGGAGAGAATGGGCACGCCAGGGCTTCCAGCCACTGCAAAAGAACTTCAGACGCATGCGCCCCCTTGTGCATCTGGCTAACGTGGGTCCTGGGGAATCGAGCCTCAAACTGGGGTCCTTAGGCTTCATAGGCAAGCGCTTAACCACTAAGCCATCTCTCCAGCCCTTCTTCTATTTTTTTTAATTGACAATTTGTATGTATGCACAAAATGGATTTTTAAAAATATTTTATTTTTGTTTATTTATTTGAAAGAGAGAAGAAGAGGCAGAAAGAAAGAATGGATACACCAGGGCCTCCAGCCACTGCAAAGAACTCCAGATGCATGCACCACTTTGTGCATCTGGTTTACATGAGTACTGGGGAATCAAACCTGGGTCCTTAGGCATCAAAGGCAAGTGCCTTAACTCCTAAGCCATCTCTCTAGCCCTCAACATGTAGACTCCTTACTTCCCTTGATCT
The DNA here is from genome assembly GCF_020740685.1 of Jaculus jaculus. Taxonomy (NCBI): domain Eukaryota; kingdom Metazoa; phylum Chordata; class Mammalia; order Rodentia; family Dipodidae; genus Jaculus; species Jaculus jaculus. The sequence goes on from NC_059118.1 coordinate 2,397,178, forward strand.
TTCCCCCACTCTATCACCTGCCCCTTCTAATTCTTTCCTCCCTACAACGAGTCTACTATTCTTTAAGTGATTATAAATTTTATTATATAACTCTATTGGGTGTTGGTCATATTCCCATCAGATTCTACTCTTCTATCCTTCCTTCTCTGCCCCCAATCCACTGAGGGTCTTGTGGGGTCATGAATGCATCAGTCAGTCTTGGGGTGAGTAATGTCATAGGATATTCCTTTCTACCCTGTGGCTCTTAAAATCTTCCTGCCTTCTCTTTCACAATGTACTCTGAGCCTTGGTGGGTGTGTTATAAGACGACTTTAGTGGTAAGCTCTCTGCAATCTCCGAATTTCTGCTTTGGGCATTTTTGAGTGTCTTCAGTGTCTGCCTATCACCCTGGATCCAGTCGTCAGGCTGGCAGTGAGGGCAGCTCTTGTGTTCAGATTGTCTTCCTCTGAATGTCTCATGGGCTCTGGCAGTGGGGGGCAGCTCTTGTGTTCAGATCGTCCCTTCTCTGTAATGTCTTGTGGGCTCCGGCAGGTGCGATGGGAGGTGGGTTGTCTTGAGCTCTTCTCATATAATATTCAGGCAAGTAAAGAAAAGGTCACCCTTTTATGTTTGCAAAATTAGCCTAACCCTCCTCATCAGAGTCTGCCTGCCACATAGGTGTTGGGGACAGAATGACCATATTTAGTTAGGTGAAATGTAGATTAGATCTACTCACCTGTACAGATTCCTAGACTTTCTGTAGGAAACTCAATCCCAACCTCCAACTTCCACTCCTCCATGGTGACATCTAAGTATAAAGGAGAGGCCACTATTTCTGTCTATTTCAGTCTCTCTCTCAAATAAATAAATATTTAAATATTTTTATTTATTTGAAAAGAGAAAGAGAGAGAGACAACAAATAAATGAATGAATGGGTGCTCCAGGGGCTCTTGCCACTGCAAAAGAACTCCAAATACACGCATCACTTGGTGCATCCGGCTTTACGTGGGCAATGAGAAATCAAACCCAGGCCATCAGGCTTTGGAAGCAAGCACCTTTAACCAATGAGCTATCTCTCTGTCCCTTCATTATTATTTTTAACATGGCAAAGTATTCACAGGGATAAAGGGATAGTGTTTGACATATACTCAGCGTAGGTTTACTTTTGAAAATGATAGCTTTCTTGTATAATCCACGTGCTATAAAATCTGCCTGTTTCAAGCATGCAATTTGTTGATTTTGCCCACACTCACAGACTTGTGCCACTGTCATTGTTACTCAAGAGAAGAACACTCCCACCATTCCGAGGAGAAGCGCCATGCCCACGAGCAGTCACACCCTGTGTCCTCTCCATACCAGTCCCTGGTGACTACCCATCTGCTTTTTGTCAGTGTGGATTCAACTCTTCTGGACATTTCTGCACAAATCAAATCTTGCGCTATGTAGCCTGTTGCGTCTGGTTTCTTTCACTTAGGATACCATTCTCAAAGTCCGTCTCTGTCACAGCATGTGCGTTAGTCCTTTCCTTCCCGGGGGCAGTATTCTATTGACTGGATGGATCACATCTGCTTCTTCAGTTGATGGTTAGGTTGTTTTTGCTATTTGGCTGTTATGGATAATGAATACTCATATATGGTTTTGTATAGGTGTACGTTTCTGTTCTCTTGGCTGCATATCCCCAGGAGTGGAATTTCTAAGTCATATGATAAGTCTATGTTTATAACATTTTGAAGATATTACAAACTGTTTCCCAAAGTTTCTGCACTTACTTTTTTAAAAAATTCTTCATTGCAACAAGTTCTATTTGAGAGACAGTGCTGATTGATTCCGCTGTTGCCTGTTTGCTGGCTTTGCTGACATCGTTGAAATTCCCCATTTCATTCCTTAGAGGCAACATACTGAATGCTCCATGTAAAATATGTACTTATCTAATAAAAATAAAATGTGGAACAATTCCCAGTTTGAACCTGTTTATCAACTTGGAATAGGTGAATAGAACATTGTTCAGGTAAATTTTGATATGGAGAACAGTCAGGAAAGTTCCAGCTGGTCACCCTTGTTGGGGAAAGCCTGGTGTAGGGATGACTCAGAGGGGTGAAGGAGGGGCGGTAGAAGAATTTTCTAAGATTGTTTAGAAAACAAACAGGTGACTGGGGAGATAGCTCAGTGGGTAGGATCAACAAGCATGAAGACCCAAGAGGACCTGATTCCTCCTGAAGTCAGTTCCCTAGCACCCAGGCAAACAGCATGGCATGGCCACACATAACCTGTATGTCACTGCAGAACTGTGGGAAACTGAGACCAGAGAATCTCTGAGGCTGATGAAAATGGCAGCTCCAGTTCAGACAAAGACTCTGTGTCATGGAAATATAGAGACAAGATTAATAGAGGAAAACACCTGATGTTCTCCTCTGGCCTCTACACATGTGCACACAGTATGCACATATCTATCTGTACACATATGTGCATATGCCACACAATACACATGCACATGCAAAAAAACCCGAAAGACAAAAAGAACTATGGACCTATAACATAACTGTGTTGCTATGGTTGGTACTGTCTTTTTCTCAGGCTAAGATTAGAGCTGAATATTTAACTGAGGGAAACCAATCCTAAATGAAAAGGAATGAACTTGAAGGTGAATGTTTAACCACTGGCCCTCTGTGTGGGGAAACTCCATGTGCAGGATTGGCAGATTTGTAGCAGTTATCTTCTTGTTGTTGGGAGAAAACACCTGACCAGAAGCAGCCAAGGGAAGGAAAGGTTTGTTTCAGCTTCCAGTTTTGAGGAGAAGCTTCATTGTGGCGGGGAAAGCATAGCTGAGCAGAAAGGTGGGCATCACCTCTTGTCATAGGAGGAGCAGCAAGAGGGAGCATGCTGTCTTCACTCAGCAGGGATAGACTAATAAGCTTCAAGGTCTGCTGCCAGTGACATCCCTCCTCAAGCAAGGCTCCCCTAGCTGGGGACTAAGTATGAGGCTTAATCCCAAACACATGAGGCTATGGGGGACATCGTGCATTCAAGCCACCACACTCCTCTATTGTTCGTCTGTCTTATTTCTGTGAGACAGGGTCTCTGGCTGAACTTGAAGGATCCTGTCTTTCAGTTAGACTGGCTGACCAGGATGCCCCAGTAATCGTACTGTCACTGGCCCAGTCAGTACTGGAGTTACAGGCATGTACTACTATGGTGTTGGAATTGAACTCAGGTCCTCATGTTTTACAGCAAGCACTCTTACATGCTGCACCACCTCCCCAAGACCCCCGGGGGTGGGGGGTGGTGTTGAAAGATCTATGACTTCTGAAATCCAAGCTTTATCTGAAGCCAGGTCTACAGAAAGCCAACAGAAGCAGTACAGAATGAAACATTCAGAGTCCAGACTGTTAACCATTACACCATGGAACCTTTTGAGAATGAAGTATTGAGTTACTCCCACTGGAAGGAGAGAGTAGACGACCCGGATGTTGACTATCAAGGCAGAAGAATCTTTAACAGAGTCGAGGGGTGCTTTGACAGAACGGCCCCGAGTGACTGGTTGCTTAGGTAATCTGCAGACACAGTTCCCTGCTAATTCAATGGAGCGATGATTATCTATTTCCTTTTCCTGCCAGACCTTAGGAGAAAGAAATCTGTACATGGTAAGCAGGTGCATCTCTCTCCTTTGTGAGTGAAATAAAACAAGAAGATACTTTTAATAAGTAGTGAATGCTCACTTCTACTGAAGAGGAGAAAAGAAAGGTAGATTTTTATTTCCTCCCACAGTGGTCTCCTGATTACCCACTCTATGTGCAAATAATTGAAGGAGCTGCAATCGCTTCCATGAAGTATCTGCTAATTACGCTGCCCTGTAAACAGTCTCTGCATTCAAAAATGCCAGTCGCTAAAAACGGCCTGTTACATCACCCAGGGTGTCGTTAGAGATTCAGCTACTCCCAGATCCCAAAGATCTAACCCCGAGCAACGAGGGCTGTTTTGTTTTCCCTCCCCGGACAGCTCCGAGTCTTGCCTCACCTCATTTATTCTGAAACCTTTGCTTTTCTTCCCCTCCGCAATTCAAGTCCTTTGTCTACTTCTGTGTCGTGAATCTTACAAAGTATCCAAAAACACACCCTTTCCATTAAGTGATCCACATTCTTTATCTTCTTCAGCAAACTCTCAGACAGCTGAGAGAACAGTCCCCATGGCCCGAGCCAGAGATGGTTCATGCCGCCATTCTTAATCCTTCCAATGAAGGCACTGAATTGTGGTTGAACTGGGGTTGGTTTCAGCTGCCACAGAAAGCAAACAAAACTGGCTTAAATTAAGCATATGTTGCTTCTGTCTCCCATAAGCAAAGCCTGGAGGCAAACGATGCTGATGAGGCTCAGTGGCTTTAAAAGTCACTGCGAGAAAAAAAAATATCACTGCGAAGGTTTATAGTGATTGTCAACTTGACAGGACCTAGAACCACCTGTGAAGGATTATGCAGATTAGTCTGGCCTCTGGGCACGCTTGTGAAGGATTATCTTGATTAGGTTAATTGAGGTGGAAAGACCTACTTTAACTTATGGGCGGGACCAAGAGTCCTGGACTATACAAAAATGAGAGCTTGCTGATCATTGAATTTAGGGCACTCTGCTTCCACACTGTGAACTGAATGTGACCTGTTGCTTTAAGCTCCTGCCACCATGCCTCTCTTGCCATGATGGGCTGTAACCTCTAGCTATAAGGTGAAATAAACCCTTCTTCCCTTAAACTGATTTTTTGAGGTATTTTGTCCCAGCAATGCGAAGGTACCTGGTACAGTCAGCAAGGACCCAAATTCTTTCTGTCTTGTTGCTTTGCCAAGCATGGCTTCTTTCTCTTGTTCTGTCATGGCTCTATAGCTCAATACTTCTGCCACCAGCCCAAGGGATATGCCACTTCTTTTATATAGTATCACTAGAAGTCATTCCAACACCAACTTAAAAAAAAATATTTATTTTGGAGTGACACAGAGAGAGAGAGAGAGAGAGAGAGAAAGAGAGAGAGAGAGAGAATGGGTACACCAGGGCCTCCAGCTACTGCAAATGAACTCCAGATGCATGCGCCACCTTGTGCATCTGGCTTACATGGGTCCTGGGGAATTGAGCCTCAAACCAGGGTCTTTAGGCTTCACAGGCAAGCGCTTAACCACTAAACCATCTCTCCAGCCTCAACACTTCCACTTTTAACCAATAGGCAGCTGCAAGAGAGTCTGGGAGATCACACACACACACACACACACACACACACACACACACACACACACACCCCACCCCATCTAGGAAGCTACTGACCCATAGAAACTAACACATAGGAAAAGGAGAATAGATATTGGAGAGGAGCTAGCTGTGTGTAGCACAAATTAGATCACTGGTTTAAAAATTGTGTTTGCGGGCTGGAGAAGTGGCTGAGCAGTTAAGGCACTTCCCTGCAAAACCAAAGGACCACAGTTCCATTCCCCAGAACCCACGTAAGCCAGATGCACAAGGCGGCGTAAGCATCTGGAGTTTATTTGTAGTGGCTGGAGGCCTTGGCATGTACATTTTTTTCTCCCTCTCTCCCTATCTCTATTTCTATCTCTATCTGCCTCTCTTTCAAAATAAATAAATAAATAAATAAAAATAAAAAAAATATTTTTTAATAATTGTGTTTGCAAAGTCCTAGGGGTTTAGGGTGCTGTTTCAGGGCTATTGTGAATTTGAGTTGGAGGAGAGTTCTGGGTACATTTATGTAGGACTTCAGAAAATGTTTTGAAATCAGGACATCTGAACACACCCTCCATTTTGAAGTACAATTGTGTTGCAACCTTTCTTATGGGTGAAGTGGTCTGGACTGAGTGGTACAGACAAGCCACTGGTAAGAACCTCCCAGACTCCTCCACAAGAAGGGGTATTTAACGATGGCCTGGGCTAGTGACGTGTCTATGGGAACCTGGAGCATGACACATTGAACTGGTGTTAGATAACACTAATGTCATGAAACAGAATTAAAAACCAGCAGCTGTCCACAGAGCCCTGACTAGACGGATGCCATGCTGTGGTTGTCTCTCATGGAGGGTCGAGTTTCTCTTAGTCTCGGTTCCCCTGACATCATGGGCTAGACAATTGCTCACTGTGTATACATCTGTAATGTGCAATTCAGGATACTTGGCAACTTTGCTGGCTTCTGCCCTCCAGATACCAGCTGCAGCCCTTCAGCTGTGAGAACTGAGAAGGCCTCCAGACACTGCCACTGTGCCCCACAGTGATCAACCAAGCCTGAAGCTAAGAAAAGCCCTGGTTAGAATCTATATACTGGCTCCCATGTTTAGACAGTTCAGTACCAATCCTTTCACAAGTAAATGGGCTACACCCCAAAGACCTAAATACGTTCATCACCTTACCTTAATAATCCCACTTCTTAGACTCTGGCCCAAGCATTTGTAAGGGGCTTTCTGCCCAAAGATGCTTGCTGTAGTTCAGTTTTCAATAGCAGAGAAATGGAAATAAGAAATTCCAAATAACAGGGCAGCAAACAAGCTCCCTAAACCGTGTTTATGATTCTGTAACAACACAAGAAGATGCAATTCAAAGAGAAAAAAAAGCTACAGAGAACAAGACTCATGAAGGAAATTCATTAAAAGGGCAGATGGGACAATCAGGAGAATTTTCCCTCCTTCCCTTCACTTTTATATTGTTCCCCAGATTTTTGTGTTTTGTTTTTGTGCCATGTGTACATGTATGTTCATGTGTATGTGGGTGTGTGTACATGTGTAAGTGATTGCAGAGGTCAGAGAACAACCTCAGCTGTCATCCTTGGGAACATCATCCAGCTCTTTTTGAGACAGGCTTTCTCACTGGTCTGGAGCTCCCCAAGCAGGCTTTTCTAGCTGGTCATCAAACCCCAAGGGTCCAACTGTCCCTGCCTCCCCAGCACTGGGATTAAAAGTGTGCACCACCATGGTAGGCCTTTCTTTTATTCATGTGGGTTCTAGGGATCCGAACTCAGGTCCTCATGCTTGGCAGGCAAGCACTTTGCTGACTGAGCCATCTGTCCTTATGGTTTTTTTTTTAATTATTTATTTATTTATTTGAGAGCGACAGATACAGAGAGAAAGACAGATAGAGGGAGAGAGAGAGAATGGGCGCGCCAGGGCTTCCAGCCTCTGCAAACGAACTCCAGACGCGTGCGCCCCCTTGTGCATCTGGCTAACGTGGGACCTGGGGAACCGAGCCTCGAACCGGGGTCCTTAGGCTTCACAGGCAAGTGCTTAACCGCTAAGCCATCTCTCCAGCCCCATTATGGTTCTATTTTTAAGTGTTATTATTATCAACAAGATCCTTGATTCATTCCTTACAGTAAATTCCTACATGTAGAATGTTGGGCAACTGCTTTGCAAATTTTAAGTTTTTATTTACAAATTGACCTGTAGAAAATTTGTGATCATATCCACATTTAAAGGGTATGGTGGTTGGCATTATATAAGCTGATATGCTCTGAGTGCTTGCTTGATCTCTAGCTGGTGTCAACTTGGGACTTAAGAGTCTTGCTGGAGAAGGTATGTTGTTGGGGGCAGGCTTAGAGTTGCTGTAGCCAGCTTCCCCTTGCCAGTGTTTGGCTCAGTCTAATGCTGCAGCATTCCTCCTGCTGTAGCAGAGGTGATGTCCAGCTTCTGCTCATGCCATACTTTCTCCTGCTATCATGGAGCTTCCCCTCCAGCCTGCAAGCCAAAACAAAACCTGTCCTCCTATTGGCTGCTTTTGCTCAGTACTTGGTGCCAGCAACAAAATGTAACTGCAAGGGGATTCCTTACATTCTAGTTTATTCTACATAGTCTGTCTCTTTAAAGTGTGGAAAATCAACAGTAAACAGCTCCACAATTACAGATTGGTCTTGTACAGAAAGGTATTTTTTTTCCTCCCACTTTTAACTGAGTCTGGCTTAGAACTCACTTCAGCTCAGGCTAGCCTTGAACTCTTGATTCTCCTGCCTCACTTCCAAGCATCCCATCATACCCAGCTCAGAAAACTTTCCTTCCACAATTCCACCCGAGAACTTGGGAGTAAAATTTGCTGATAAAGGAGGCAAGGGGGAACCCGATTCCGACCTGTCTGTATTTCTTGTCCTCTCACTCCACCCACACAGCCCTGTCATTGGTGACCTGGGTTGGATTTGATGGTGACCTACATAGAGAATTCCTTTTATCTCCTTACCAGCCCTGCAAACCATCTGGCCCCAGCGGAACAGGTTACCCACACAGTTGGAACCTTCATGGCTCAGCTGGCCTTCCTCTTGCCAGTTTTCCAAATATCTCCTACCTCACTGTTTATGCCAAAAAGGAGGATGAATATCTTTTACCCTGATAGCCGGGTAGCTTATTTGAAAAGTCTCAACAATTCTACAGCTGCCACTACAGCTTTCTGGAGGCTCTGGGAGACAAAGAAAGAGAAGGAAGGTAGAAAGAACAGATTCCCAAGGTCACATGGACTTGGAACTATGGCATTGCCCCCATGAGCTTTTGGGCTTATTTAAATATTTAAAATATTTGTGGTTGGGAGAAAATGCCAGTGATCTTCAAACTGAAGTTCTGCTATTGGCTGTAAGTGTCCCCCACATTCCTAGGATTGACACTAACTGTACTTCCAAGATCTCGAGCTATTTTTATGGGCAACAATGGAATGCATGTGCCTGTGTGCATGTGCCTCTTGGTGCTTGGGCACTGGCACTGAATTTATGTTGGAGAGGAGCTAAGAGACCCCTGAATCAGTCTCTTAGTAGGTATGTGGAGGTGTATGGTGATGGGGTGAAGGACTGAATCCCTTAGCTACTCATTTTCTTATATGATACTTGGGGGTATTAAAAAAGCAGTCACACAAAACAAATTAAACCCATTTTTAGAACTCTGCATCGTGTTGTTGCGCTCTCTGTTATTCTGTTCTGGCGTTTGTCCAACCAAGGGACGCATTCTCACTGAAACCCTGCTGAGGGCAAAGCTGGGTGCAGTTGAGGCCTTTCAGGCAGAATCCCAGGCCTGCTCTGTCACCAAGCAACCACGAGGAAGGAGTGCCTTCCGTGCCTATCTCAGTTTAATCCCCTTTAAAACCAGCATGTGTGTTTGCTAACCCTGAACACATGACCCTGGGGACACAAAGCTCTCCTGGCCCTTGGTATATTCTGTTTGGAAGATGTCTATTGAGGCCCATATCCTACTCTGTGTGTGTGTGTGTGTGTGTGTGTGTGTGTGTGTGTTATCCATGCATGCATTATATGTGTTCATGTTCATGGGGGTACACATGCATATGTGTGTGTGTAGAGGTCAGAGGTCAACATCAGCTGTCTCCCACTATCACAGGGTCTCATGAGACCTAGAGCTCACAGAGTGAGCTAATCTGGCTAGCTAGTTTGCACCAGAGCTCCACCTATCTGTTTCCTGAGTGATAGAATTCCAGGTACACACCACCAGGCCCAGAGTTTTTTTATGTGGATGTTATTGGAAATCCGAGCTCAGATCCTCATACTTAGGCAGCAAGCACTCTGACTGAGCCATCTGTCTGATCCAAGTATCCCATCTTGTAAAATTATGTTATTTGTGCTTTTTTTTTTTGCCATTGTGTTCTATTGTAAGTCTTCCTTCTCCATCTATAGGGTGTATTTCCATGTGTGATCAATTGCTTTACTGTGAAGGAGCATGGGTCATGGTTGGGTCCTCACCAGCCTGTAGTTGCCTCAAGCCACAGGGCAGAGAGATACATGGCTCACTCAGGGAGTCAGGTTGGTTGAAGGCTGCATGGAATGGTCCACTCTAGTGATGGGTGCCAGCACAGACAAGCCTGGTAGGGGCTGGGAACACTTCAGAGATGTTCTATCCCACACCTCACACAAGCTATAGTCAAAAACTTGGGGCTGGGGCTGGAGAGATGTCTTAGCAATTAAGGTGCTTACCTGCGAGGCCTAAGGACCCAGGTTTTGACTCCCCATAACTCACATAAGCCAGATGCACAAGGTCATGCAGGTGCACAAGGTGGTGCATGCATGTGGAGTTTAATTTCAGTGGCTAGAGGCCCTGGCTGAGCAATTCTCTCTCTCATCAAAAAACCTTAGGGCTGGAGAGATTGCTCAGTGGTTAAGGCTCTTGCCTTCAAAACCTAAAGACCAGAGTTCAATTCCCCAGTACCCACAGATGCACAAGATGACACATGCATCTGGAGTTTGTAAGGGCTAGAGGCCCTGGCACATCCATTCTTTCTGTCCATCTCTCCTCCCTTTACCTCTTCCAAGCATCCCATCATACCCAGCTCAGAAAACTTTCCTTCCACAATTCCACCCGAGAACTTGGGAGTAAAATTTGCTGATAAAGGAGGCAAGAGGGAACCCATGAGGAAATATTGATGGGGAACATGGCACTACGGGGTTGGGATAAATTTTAAAAAGAACTTGTATGCTATTGTTGAATGTTTTATGATGAAAACTTTAACAAGTGCATAATGCAGCCAGTAACATATAATGAAAGCTCAGACACTCCTTATTCAACAGTTAACGCTGTCCTCTCTTATTTCCTGACCCTTCTGTCCCCAGAGGCCTTGTCATTCACCCACATCCCCAGATTCTAACACTGATAAGGACATCTGAGAAGTGTAATCACTATGTCACTATCCACCCAAACCAAATGAACAATTCTTTTCTATTAGATTAGTTCTTTTAAAGATGCCTTTTCAGGGTGTGTGTTTTTTTTCCAAGTCAAAGTTCAAATAGGGCACATGAACTAAATTATCATTTCTCTTATGTCCTTGTTACTCCTTAACTGTCCCCACTCCTGAGGGCCTCCATCCAAAAAGCTTCCACGCAGCAAAGGAAATAGCTAGCACATGTAAAGGCAATCTACAAATTCAGAGAAAAGGAAAAGATACAAATGCACACATACACATCACGTTTCATACCTTAAATAGATATGAAGATATACTTCACATACCTTAACCATGACACATCATTGAATACCTTAACTCTCTCTCTCTCTCTCTCTCTCTCTCTCTCTCTCTCACACACACACACACACACACACACACCATTTGTCTTGCAGAATGCCCACATTCCAGCACTAGTTTCTGGTTGTAGTACTGCTCAGTGCATCTTTAGTCCTTGAGATTTCTCATCAGAAGCTTGATTAGATTCTGAACCAATTTCTCTAAGGCAAGAACTGATGCGGCATGCTTCACACTTCATTGCTTCATGCAGCTACAGGCCTGGGAGCCTCACTCAAGGCGACAAACTAGTGCATTTGCGTGGCATCTGCCCCAACCCCGTAGTGCCATGTTCCCCATCAATATTTCCTCATGGGTTCTGAACAACCAGTAACAATCGTTTCATTAAGGGGAACAAATGAAAGTCTATCATTCATTCCTTTTACATTTAGTGGTGGAAATTTTCCTATAAGAAAATTTTCTCAGCAACAGTTTGGTTGCCCAGAGATACAGTTGTAAAGACTAGAATGGTAGAATGCATGCTTCTACTTTATTTTTGGAATAATGATTTTAGTTCTAACAATTTCTAATGGGGAAACATAATCCTTTCATTAAAAAAAAATCATTTCAGATGGGTGTGGTAACACATGCCTTTAATCCCAGCACAGGCAGAGGTAGGAGGATCACATGAGTTCTAGGCCACCCTGAGACTATGTAGTAAATTCCAACTCAGCCTCAGCTACAGTGAGACCCTAACTCAAAACAAACAAACAAACAAATAAAATCATTTTACCCAGTATTCTATCATTTTATTGTTGTTGAAATGTTCTCATCTTCTGGATTGGAAACCCTTCAAGCTGACCTCTGGGAACCTTTGAGGTGACCTCATTGATCTTCCACAGCTCCCTTCCTGTCATGATGTCTGTGGTGGTTTGAATGAAATGTACCCAGTATCCTCATGTATTTTGAATACCTGGGACCCAGCTGGTGGCAATTTGGGAGGGCTGTGAAATCTGAGAGGTGGAACCATGCTGGAGGAGGTGTTTCACTGGGGGTGGTCCTCAAGTTTTAGTCCAGCCTTTGAACTGGGTGTTCAAAGCTACCTCACGCAGACTACTCCTTCTTGCTGTTATGTGGTGATGTGAACTAGCTTCCTGCTTGTGTCACACTTTCCCCACCATGATCAAACTTCCCCTCAAAACTGTAATCCTAGGGCTGAAGAGATGGCTTAATTGTTAAGGCACTTGCCTGTGAAGCCTAAGGACCCAGGTTCAACTCCCCAGAACCCACATAAGCCAGATGCACAAGGTGATGCATGCTCACAGGTAGCACATGCATGCAAGGT